>NC_142063.1:270432345-271054131 GCF_059756535.1 Pantherophis guttatus | reverse complement strand
TTCATTACCTATGCCTTCAAGACTGCATGAGACTGAGAGGCATGCAGGAAACAAAGAAAATACTGTTGTAATTGCATATGGAATATTAAAAATAGTGAGATTTCAGAATCCACAGAAGTTCAGTGAAGCTTAGATATACAATGTAACATATTTCAATTGCAACTTAACCAGTAAACATTCTATTAAGTGAGCAAGTACAATATCAACATTTATCACAGCACAAATGGTGACAAGAATACAGAAAACGTTTGCTACAGTTTTCCCCATCTAATATAATTGGAAAACAATTCTGTAACTTTTTTCTTTTTAGAGACAGGTTGGTAATATAAAAAACTAAAATATAATAAACTGTAAGTAAAGATGAGCATTTATGTTAATATATGTTATAACACTATTTAAAAAATATTTAAATTGCCATGAGTTCCTAGGTTTAAGCCTACTTTTAATAGTTCATCAAAACAGAGTGAAATATTGCTAAGAATATATTTTACAATATATTTAAATTACCAACTTAAAAAGCAATTGGGGTATGTTCAGGCAGCACTATTTAATTTTTGAAATTTAAGATGAAGCTGAACCACTAAAACTATTGACTGATCAATAGTGAATAGATAATGAATCAATTCTGAAGGCAAAGAAAAGCAAAATTCTGAGCTGTAATTTAACAAAAGCAAATAAATAGCAGGCTGGGCATGTTATGGATCATTTATTCCTGTCTTTCTATACAAAATCTTCTGACAGATCCCATTGTTAATTTTCTATTCCAGTGTGTTTTACTAATACCACTTGTAATGTTGTTGTTTTTTCCAAATACCATTCCTAGTAATTCACAAGAAGCATGTGCATAGAAGAGGGGGATGTATCTCTGTCTTAAAGCTCTTTGATTATATTTTTCTGACACAATTTAAAAGAACTGTAAATAACAATAGAAGTTGTGAGACACTGAAGTGTAGCCAATTCATCACAAAAAGGCAGGCTTCAGAGAATCATTCTTTCTCAGGACAACATAACTTGGTAACAAGGTTTCTAAGTTGCCAGTATTCTTTTTATAAGACTCATATGCTCATTAATTTGTAGATATTTTAAAATACTCAGGCATCTCCTAGCACAGTGGTTCTCAACCTGTGGGTCGCGACCCCTTTGGGGGTCGAACAACCCTTTCAGAGCGGTCGCCTAAGACCATCGGAAAACATATATTTTCAATGGCTTTAGGAATAATTTTATGGTTGGGGGTCACCACAACATGAAGAACTGTATTAAAGGGTTGCGGCATTAGGAAGGTTGAGAACCACTGTCCTAGCATGATGATGGAAATTAAATCCTAGGGCTGTTATACTAGAAAATGGTGATGCCTTATGATACATCTAGGAAATATTTCTATACCTAATAGCAAAATACTTTAAGGCATGACAAGATTACTTCTTGAACCTATGAGAGATCAAGCATTTGCTCTGGAGCATAACTTATCAAAGTGACCACTAAAAACATGTCAAAATCAGCATATGTGGGTCAACAAATTACTTTCAAAGCAAACGCTCTGGGGCCCAACAGGAAATACAAGCGATTGTCCGTGGTTAAGGCCAAATACAAACTAATCTGTACATCCAAGTTTTAGAAATACTAATACAATGTTTTCTTAATGGGAATCTGGAGCATGAGAAGAATGTACTGGGATGTGCTTTGAATGTACTATATTACTGAAGTTGGAGACCATTAATATTATAGTTCAACTTAGACTATGAGAAAAGAACTAAAAATAAAATTCAGATAAACACTAAATATTAACAGTGATTCAGCTGTCCCCTAAGCAGCTAAAAAATCATACTATCCAAAACTTATTAAAAAAGAAAACTTATACTATACTACAAATTATTTTTTTATTTTATAAGAAAGAATAATCTTTCAAAGCTGTAAATCATTCTTTAACGAAAAAGTAAAAGACTCTGGAATCAGATGCTGAAACAGGTATCAGATTACACAGCCAAACTTTACGCAAATGCATACTATTGTAAACTGAATAATTTCAAGACCTAATGCAAGATCACTTTATACACTGCAGGTATAAATTCATATTAAAGCTCTGCAGCTGAAAGTCCATATAAGTTTACTCAATGAAGTAAGGAACATTTCAAATGAGAATTGCTTTTATAGTGTATTTATATTTTATTTCAATTTATGTTTGGATATGTTCTTTTAATGCCATAAATCCAAGGGTGAAATGCTCCCAGTTCAGACCAGTTCGGCTGAACTGATAGTGATGGCAGCCGGTGGTTCAGAGAACCGGTAGCGATGGTGGTGTGAGGCTCCGCCCACCCATCCATCATTACTTCCTGGTTTTAACCAGGAAGTAACCTTTTTTTTTACCCTCTGCGCATGCAGAGAAAGGTTTGCGCATGCGCAGAGGGTCCAAGCGCGCACGTGATGCGGCATGTGCACTTCCAAACTGGTTGGGAAGGTAAGTAGATTTCATCCCTGCATGAGTCCAAATGGAGTGGTAAGGCATAATAAAAAAGAATTATTTTGACTTTGTTTAGATTCATTGATAGTGATATTGGACACATGTATCCCTGGACTCGAGTTTTTAAAAGGAGTGTTTAATATTTGTTAACAGTGTAAAATATATGCTGAATTTCCCACACTGTCATTTGCATGGGAAGCTATGAGTAATGTTTAGTTAGGTTTTCTGCAAATTTATAACATATTGGCTTATCTAAACTGGTGGATGAATGAAATCCAATAGAGAATAACTTCCCAAAGCACCGCCAGAGTTCTGAATCAAATTCAGCCTTATTCTGCCATACAAGGGATCTGTAATTTTGCTACTACAAGTTCCTTACATGTGTATATTAGAAAATGAATCTATTATAGGAACAGTCTGGACCAAATGTTGTCATAGCCCATCATATACCAGAAAACTTTGTATTTCTATCAGTTTTGTGATTCGTTGAACATAAACGAGCACTGATGTGAAGTATCATTTCCTATTATCTATTAGTGGTTAGATAAACCATTCTTATTCTCAAAATGCAATGATTTGCCTGTTAATGTTTCAACATGACTAAAATATAATCCAATCAGTAAGTGAAAAGCATTTAGTTTTCAAATATCCCTGAATACATGCATTTGTGAAAACATGCTGAATCAACTAAGAGTGTTTACAAAGTCATCATTACTATCATATGACTGATCTCAGTATTCACAGCAAAAGAAATGGGGAAAGTGAAAATACTACACAGAATGAACTATGGTCTGATCTCACCCTAACATATAAGAGAACTACTTTCCTGAAGGTGCCAAGTCTCTGCCCCCGTGGCTGAATTAAACAGAATTTATTTTATCTATGAAGATTCTCAGTCATCCAGGTCATGGTTGTCCTAAAGGTACTTTTTTTCAAGAGGCAACTGGACTTTCTGATTGTTCTTTGAAGACATTTTGCTTCTCATCCAAGAAGCTTCTTAAGTTCTCAAGAGGTGAAGAAAAACCAGAAAGTCCAGTTGCCTTTTGAAAAAAAAAAGCACCTTTGGGAGAGAATTTATTTTGTAAAAGTCACCACAGTGAAGGTTTAATTAAGAAAAAACAAGAGATGCCAGAAAATATATGCAATACCTTTCTTTCAACAGCAAGCTTTGCTCAATGTGTACTATATTAAGGAGTACAAAAATATGAACAGAGATATGCATGTTCTGGAAAGCAAGATAATACACATGGGGCAAATACAAAATGTACTCTGTGAGCACCAAGGATATTTGAAAAGGCTATAAAATATGTGAGTAACAAAAAGAACTAGAATACATTTTGTCAGATTCTATTTGCCATATAAAGAACTAAAATTCTTGTACACATATGAAAAGTTCTATAGTACTATAGGACTTACGTGATTTGATATTGGCGTCTCGGTAGGTACCATTCAGAATTGCAAGTTCCATTAACTGCATCTTTTTAAGGCTATCTTCTCCCTCTGCCTGCACAAATGAAATATATTATTAGCAAAGCAGTTTATAATCTCATAGCACAATTGCAAAGAACTTGATACAAGTTCTAAGTGATATATGAAATAGAAACACATTTACATAAAGGAAATTGATGCTGATGCTGCTCTAGTCACATAATGATTTCTTATATGCTTTTGTAATTTCAAAATCCTGCACCTTCCAATGCACCTATTAGATTTCAAGAATAGGTAAAAGCCACTGTAATTGTATTATACTGTGACAGTGCTATAAAAAAAGTAAGAGGCTGCTCTCTTCTCGACAGCAATTCCAATGTATAAAACAATGTATTAAATCCTTTCTTTCAAAGGTAAAGCAAACCTGGAAGAGGATAGAAAACTTTTTATTGAATCAGAGTTGTACAAAATATACTATGGAAGTAGCTTAAAGGGCTGAATCTGTCTTCCATTCAATTTGAAATGGAAGAGTAATGATTCTTAAGTCCCAAATGAAAACTCTCAAATGAATGGCTAACAATTTATTAGTTACTAATAACGAATAAACAAAAATTTAAGTATATATTCTTTTAAAAAGTATTTTATTGAAAAGTTTTAACAGCAATAATAAGAAATAATACAAACTAAAATAGAAGGAAAACAAAAAGAAAAGAAAAAGCAAAAAAGTGCAATAAGAAAAAAGAACATTTAAAAAAAAGGAAAAAGATGTAAAAAAAGATATAAAGATGTGGCTTCTTATATTCTTCACAGCCATTATAAGTAAAGTTAATTTTACTCAAAAGTTACATTATGACCCTCCTCTTTCTATCATCCATCCAGTCTAATCATTAAAACCATAAATCACAAATTCATTTCTTTTCATTTTTATGCAAAAATCTATAAGGGATTTCCAATCACCAATAAATGTAGACATTATCCTTAGAACATTTAACTACATACTCTTAATTGCAGCATTTCACCAATTCCAAATTTTAAAATTTGTTTTATTTATATCTTGCCTATCATTTTTTAATGAAAAAAACACAAGTCGGTGAACATATCTAATATTCCTTCCTCATATTTTCCCAACAACAACCCTGTGAGATGATTTGGAGTGACTTGCCCGAGGTCCCCTAGTTGGCTTTCATTGCTAAGGCAGGACTAGAACTCATGATCTCCTGGTTTCTAGCCTGGTGCCTTAAACACTAGATGAAACTACTTAAGTCAAATTCTGTAAAAATACAACAGAAAGGAAGCACATCGTTTTAGTGAATCAGCTATTATTAGATTGGCAATTACAGAAAACTGGTACAATGACTGTAGCAGTTTTAAAGATGTATTCTCTAAAACAAACACAATACTGTATGCATATATGAACTGAGAGGGAGCCGATTTCAATAAAATCAGCAACAATGCTTATGCATGCTTTTCTTAAGCTTAAAATAAAACAACTTATGCAAGCATTTCATCTTTGAAATCACAATCAATCATAAATAGATACATCATAATCTGAAACAATGATCAGAAAAATATATTATTGAAATGATTCATCATTTGGTTTTTTAAAAAAATTAGTAATTACTAGAAATGCGTTTTGTGGGGTTTTAGATACTTATATTTACTAGGCACGTTTAATCCTTGTTATAGTTTCTGATACTGATATTTGATCTCTCCCTGCCCCCACCAATTCTTCTCATGTAAGAGAAATCTTAAAATGGCCTCTCATTAATGGCAAAATTTAAGCAGCAAGGAGTAAACGAGATGAAGGGAAAGAAATTGAAACTATAGTGGCACAATGGAGTTAATGTGATCTTCAAAAAGAGAACTGAGAAGTTTAAAGAACAAAAGACTAAGTATGAATTGGTGTATGGACATGATCAAAGCAAGGATGGTTTTCAAGGACAGAACAGCATAGAAAGTTGTAGCAAATAGGTTTAATATAAACTGGATTTAGTCAGTTTCTTTCCTTTTCTCTTATCTCCTCTCCTGTCTTCAATTCCTTTTTTTAGTCTTTTTTAAAAATATTGCATAATGAAAGGATACTATAATGCATACATATGTATATAGAGCCAGTTTGGTCTAGTGGTTAAGGCACCAGGCTAGATAGTGGGAGACTGTGAGTTCAAGTCCTACCTTAGCCATGAAAACCAGCTAGGTGATTTTGGGCCAATCACCATCATCCCTACCTCACAGGACTGTTGCTGGGGGGAAATAGAGGAAGGAGTGTTGTGTGACCCCACCGCCTTGAGTTTTGAAACAATTATCAAAAGTTCAGGGTACATCTCTGACAAAGTTAGCTCTACCTTTTCTTCAGCCCACTCTTTGGGAAGAAAAAGTATTTGGAAAAGGAAAAGATCAAAGAGAAAGTGCCTGTTCCCATTTATTTTTAATGTTGACCCCCCCCCCATTTGTTTCATGTTGCCTATCTCAGGGCCCCCAAGAGATTATTCTCGAGGAACAAAGTCCTTTGCAGAAATGTTTCCCCATTCCTGATTTTGAGAAGGAAAACTAGTTAGATACATTTGATTGCAAAATATAAAACATCCTTTCAAATTATTATTTCTAAGCTTCTTAAAGGATTTCTTCTAAAAACAGTAGATGTACACAACATGCTCCATCTTCCTACACATCTTATTTTAAACTTGAAATGTATTAAGCTACTGTATATAAAAAGTTAATGTTTACTCAAATATTGTAGTTACATAGAGAGTTTGCTCCATTTCTCAAAGTGTCTGTTGTTGTTATGGGAAGAGTAAAAATCTGGTTTTAAAATCTAAAATGTTTTCTACTCTACTATTAATGAAGTGTCACTAAAAAATATAGATAAGTTTTATCTGATCATTTATTCCAAGCATAGGAAATTTGGAATAGAGTTTCATGACCCAAGTAATATGTAAATATAAATAAATCCCTTCTCATCCCTATGGGTGGTATGTATCTTCCTCAATCTCGGGGCCTCTACCAGAGGCCTGGGAAATTGAAGGTTCTGGGCAGGATCTTAGCTATTCCTAGCACTGCATTCTTCTTGGGTAGATGTTGTTCCTGGGATCTGGGATCTGTTGGAGCCACTCTCCCACAGACAAAGTACTCTACCACCACTGGGACCACTGTATTTTCCACATCCTCTCCAGTTCCTCCTTCAGGACGTGGTACTTCACCAGCATCTCAAACCTCTTCTTCCTGATGTTGCTTCATTTGGCACTGCTGCATCTATCACCCATGCTATCTTCTGGTCCTTGTCTACTATCAGTGTTGACTGGCCAGGAAACGCCTTTTTCCAGAAAGGTGCCTCGAGACTCCAGGCATGGGATGGATGGATGGATTGGGGGGGGGAGGGGAGAGAGAGAGAGAGAGAGAGAGAGAGAGAGAGAGAGAGAGAGGGAGGGAGGGAGGGAGGGAGGGAGAGAGAGGGGGGGGATATGGTGCATGCCTAACAGGTTGTCCAGGCAATATATAAACTAACATGATGAATATGTATTTTATGACTTTAAGAAGTACTGCTGAGTCATTGTAATGCTGAGTCATTGTATCCTGATTGGATAAGCTCTGTAGTAACTGTATTTAAGGAGGGCTTGAATGTAGTCATTGTGGTCATGCCACCATCGTAACCTGTTATCAGCGTGAACTTGCTACTATTTATTACCTACTGCTGTTTTGTAATTTCTACTTGATCTCTAACATGGTCTAATGTGATCATGGTTTATTTATTCTGTTTTTAAGAACTATTTATATTGTTCCTGTTTGATCCTTTTACTACAAACTGGTAAGAAGAATCTTGTATCTCTGGACTGATTATGACTGGCTAAGACTTAGATTGATTAAAGACTATGAGATTGTTTTTCACTACAAAGTAAAAACTTCGATAAACCAGTTTATATGTATTTTATTCATTGTTGCTTTCAGCACCTTTTTCATGTGCTCTATGCTCTGCTGGTTGTTAACACAACAATATCCTTAACAACCACTACACAGACAGTACCTGCGATTCTGTTACAACGGCAGACACATGCAGTACAAGGCTCTACTGTTTGGACTGGCATCAGCACCTAAAGTGTTCACCAAACTCTTGGCAGTGCTAGGGGCTTTTCTCAGGACACTACCAGTCTGGATACAATGTTATCTGGATGATGTACTAATACAATCAGTCTCTCACAGACAGGCAGAGGAAGACCTCTGGGTCACAACTCAGCTTCTGCAGAGACACGACTTCTCTATAAATGTGGAGAAGAGCCACCTCAGATCAGCTTCTTGCCTATTACATCTAGGGGCAATAATAGGTTTTTCTTTTGCCAGACCGGCTGGAGAGCATCAAGACATTGACATGACAGATCAGATCCAAGCTCCTAGGCAAGATGATATCTTGTATAGGAATAGTTCCTTGGGCAAGGTTCCATGCCAAACCACTACAGTGGTTTCTGCTCCAGAGGGCGGGCAGGAGTACCTCGCCTGTTGGAGTTCTGGTCCCAAGAAAGGTTCTGCAATCCCTCCATATGAACAGGGGTTGTGTGTTCAGAGACCAGAAGTGGCTGACTATCACCACAGATGCCAGTCTGGGGGGCTGGGAAGCCCATTTCCAGAACCTGGTTGCCCAAGAGAGGTGGTCACAGAGGGACTTACCCCAAAATATCAATTGGCTGGAGCTAAAGGCAGCTCACCTGGTCCTGAGGGAATTCAAGGAGCAGATTGCAGGCCAGCATATCCTCCTCCTCACCGACAATGTGGCCACCAAGGCACACATAAACAAACAAGGGGGCACGTACTCCAAAGCGCTCATGGAGGAGGCAGAGCGGCTATGTCGTTGGGTGGAGAAGAATGTGCTTTCCATAAAGGCCGAGCACATTTCGGGGTCGAGAAATGTACGGGCATACTGGCTGAGCAGGGCCACATCGACCATGCGGAGTGGCGCCTGCACCCGGACTTTTTCCAGGAGATATCGGTTTGGCTCTCCAAAAGTGGATCTTTTTGCTTTCACTTTTTGCTTCAACAGTTAGCTGCCCCGCTTCTTCTCGAGGTTTACAGCTCTGGGGCAGAGGGAATCAATGCCCTTCGTTGCCCATGGCCTCAGGGTCTTCTTTATGCATTCCACCCCTGGCCTTGATCCCGCAGGTGCCCAGGAGGATGTTAGCCGAGAGGGCAGAGGTGATACTAATAGCGCCACAGTGGCCCAGACATCTGTGGTTCGCGGATCTGATCAGCCTGTTGATTGCCAGACCATGGAGGATTCCTCCGGACAGAGTCTTCCTCAGCCAGAGTCCCATATGCTACCCACAGTGGCTTCACTTGACTGCATGGCGCTTGAGCTGAGACTTCTGATGGAGTAAAATTTTTCCTCTGGCGTTATACATACCATCCAGGCTGCCAGGTGATCATCCACCAATCGGATTTACAATGCTACATGGGGGATTTTTTGTAGGTGGTGTACCAGATGTAACTTGGATCCCACCACAGTATCAGTAGCTCAATTGCTAGACTTCCTCTGAGAAGGCCTGGATAAGGGGTTAAGCTCTGACTACTCTTCGGAGGCAGGTAGCGGCCATGGCATCAATTTTGTCTTGTGGGGCCCTACAGTCCATAGCGCACCACTCAGAGGTGCAGAGATTCCTTAGGGGAGCTACCAATTTAAGACCGCTGGTGGTTCACAGATACCCCACCTGGGATCTCTGCAAGGTGCTGCAGGCTCTCATCAGGCTCCCTTCGAACCCGAGAACTACTCACCTCAGTTTTCTAACCTACAAGGTGGTCTTTTTAGTGGCCATAACATCAGCCAGAAGGATATTGGAGTTGGCCTCACTCTCTGTAAGGGAAGATTTATGCATCTTCCACACGGATAGGATGGTATTGAGACTAGACCCAGCTTTCATGTCCAAAGTCAATTCTTGGCAGGAGTTGATTTTACCGGATTTTTGTTCCAATCCCTCTCACTCCAGAGAAAGGGAATGGCACACTCTAGATGTGAGGAGGGCCTTATGCATATATATATAAAACGGACAAAGGCATTCAGGAAGACTGAGGCACTTTTTATATCGTTTCAACCAGCTACGATGGGGCAGAAGGTTATAGCATCAACAGTAGGCCGGTGGCTTTATGCAACCATTGCTAAGGCATATGACTTGCAGGCCCTGGTGAGACTGAGGGCGCTCACAGCATGTTCTACCAGGAGTGCTGCTACTATGGCAATCTGGGCAACACAGGCTTCGGTGGAGGAAATTTGTCATGTGGGGTCCTGGTCTTCACCATTGCTTTTCATCCAGCACTACCGGCTGGACTCTTTTGCCTTGGCCACCTTTGGCAGGAGGGTCCTTCAGCGAGTACTGGGAATGGCCGGTGAGCAGGACCAGACAGGTCCCTCCCGTGAGGACAGCCAGCTTTGGTATGTCCCATGCCTGGAGTCTCAAGGCACCTTCCTGGAAAAGGGCATTGGTCCTACCTGATACGCCCATTTTCAGGAGATGCCGAGAGCCTTCAGCCTCACCCTAAGGAAAGTCTGGTCCGGGGTATCCTTGGGGTGTCGTTGCAGGTACTACATCCTGAAACATCACTGTAACATCGTCAAAACTGGGGAACATCAGCAGAAGGCATGTCTTCGTTTGAACTCAGTCTAAAGAGCTATGAGATAAGAGTCATCCCATCCGATGCCTGGAGTCTCTCAGCATCTCCTGAAAATGGGCGTATCAGATAAGACCAATGTCCCATTCATTTGGATCTGAGTTGTCCTTAAACTATGGCATTCTTAATCTGGGGACTTGCTACATATAATGTGCATGATATGTGATGCAAAGTTTCTAGATTTTTAAAAATGTTAATGGTTATTATTAAATAATTGATGGCTAGGTACTGTTAAAACTAAATTCATTAATTGGGTTATACCATGTTTTTGTAAGAAAATAATACAGCTGCTTATCCAAATTAATGGCATTTTGCAATACTCCAACAGCACTAGCTACAATGGTGTGTGTGTGGAGGGGGGATTCAATTCCTTAGATTCAGTTAGACATTAATATTATGCTAAAAGTTTATACATCCCTGCTCTACAAAGTAGCAAAGGTACCCCTCTTCGTTCACAGTTCTCTTACTCATTATAGTGACAGATCATTAGCCCCCTAAATTCACCTTATAGTATGTATCTCAAAGCAAACTGCATTTAAAATATATAATCCCTTTCTATAATCGGATATTTGGTGTGGTATTAATGAGGTATATAAGTAATCCACAACTTAATTCCCACAACTGGCAATCAACTTCAGTTTATAAATAATTGGGTCATTAAGTTAGTTGCGCGCAAGTTTATGAGTTTTCTTGCTGCAGTCATTAAGCAAATTTGGATTCCCGTCATTGTCAGAAGGTTGCAAATGACAATCACATGACTCCAGGATGCTGCAAGTCATTTTGTTTTCAGCACCTTCATAGCTTTAATTTGTTTAGTCATTAAACAAATGACCATAACTCAAGAACTACATGTAATATCACAAATAAAAGGATTAAAGGAGCAGTATTATATACCCTTTCCCCTTTTACACTGAAATAGTTAACTCTAACTGAAGTAGATTGCTATTTTAAAAAGTAGAAAATCTTGCTTGATCTACACTCAAGCTTTTCAGAAGCTTCCAAATCAAACAAACAATATTGCTGCATATTTAAGAAATCCTTCTGTTCTGCACTGTTTTCTCACCTACCACAGATTGGCAGTTTATGAAAACTGTGAATATCAGCAAGACGCACAGCATCAATGCTCAATTCTGGCTGACCCTATTTGAGCAAACAATTTTAGAAGGCTGGATTTCAGGGCCTAAGTATATATTAAAATACAGTGAGAAGGCAAAAATTTATTCATTTCATTAATTTGTATCTGTACAAATTATTACAGTTTAATACATACAGTTATGTATTAACTGTATTATTTTTATGATTAATTCCGGGCAGTGAACATATCCAACCCACCTTCCTCTTATTTTCCCCACAACAACAACAACTCTGGGAGATGAGTTGGGCTGAGAGTGGGTGAATTGTTTTACAAAACTTATTATTTTTTTGGTTGATATTGAAAGTCAGGTATATTACTAACATATAATTAATTGAGGGGATTCTTGGTGATCTCTGAGCTTGGTTGTTGCAGACATTTCATTACCCAAACTAGGGAACATCATCAGTGCTAGTAAGGAGTGGGATTTGCTCTCTGTTTATATTCTAGTGGCTTGCCTGTCAGTGTTGGTGGGGGTGGTCTTAAAGGTTACTTGATTGGGCTGTTTACTGTTGGCTTGTTTCTTGATTTGGGTATTGTTTACTTGATTGTTGGTCTGATGTTATTCTTGAAGCTAATCTATGCTCATCTGGGTGCTGATTGCTGGGGGAGAGGTGTTTAGGATTTTTTGTTCCCTTTTTGGCTTGTTGATTGTCTCTAAAATCTCATAAATAATATCTATGGATATTATTTATGTCTAAAAAACAAAAGAAATACTAGAAGATAAAGAAACTTACATCCCAGTAAACACTAACAGAATATAAAAATTAGACAACCGAATCAATAAAATTTTCACTGACCTCACTAAAAACAGCCAAATTACCGAAGAGGAAAAAAGTCAACAGTAAACAGCTCAACCAAACAACCTCTAAGACCACCAACACTGACAGGGCAAGCCACTAGACTATAAACTGAGAACAAACCTCACTCTTTATTAGCACTGATCGTGTTACCTAGTTTGGGCAATGAAACATCTACAAGAAAACAGCCAAGTTCAGAGAGCACCAAGGACCCCTCATTTCAACCTTGAGCTACAAACATTCTCCTTTATTGATACAATATATTTATTAAATTTGTTTGCTGTCCATCTCATTGCAAGGCACCTAGTTAATTATTTTTTTATTTGTTGGGTAAGATAAGGTTCTTTATTACATGAATTTATAATTGGAAATTGATTTCATCCAATGGAACTAACTTATAGAACAGACAACAAGATCAGATAGTCCTCATTTAAGAACCACAATTGGAACTAGCAACTCTGTCAATAAGTGATGCAGTTGAACAAATCCCTCATGGTTGTTAAGCGAGACATTGTAGGATGGTGTCTTGTGAGTTTACTGCTTTCTTCTCCATTGATAGGTATATTGAAAGCTGACCATGAAGCATGCAAATAGTGATCATGTTTTTGTAGACACAGTAACAATCATAAACACCCACAGGTTGCAAAGTGCCAAAATCTCCTCACATGCCCTCAGGGATGCTGCAACAGTCGTAAGTGCAAAGATCAATAATAAAGTTACTAAAGAGCCCTGGTGGCGCAGTTTTGAAGGCTAACTCTGCCCATAGCCTGGAGTTCGATCCTAACTCAGGTTGACTCAACCTTCCATCCTTTCCAGGTTAATAAAATGAGGACCCAGATTGTTAGGGGCAATATATTGACATTTTAAACTGCTCAGAGAGTGCTGTAAAGCATAATGGGGCAGCATATAAGTCTAGATGTTATTGCTACTTTTTCCATGCCATCATAACTTCCAATAGTCACTAAAAGGGGCAGTAATTAAACAAGGATTACCTATATTTATTTAATCTCTTTATTGATTTTTCTGAATTACACCCAACATGTCAAAGGGCACCCAAATGAACAGTTTGCACTCATTTTATTGATTAAAAAATTGAGAATAGAAAACTTAGAGCAGGTTGCATATGGGCTAGTATCAAATGCCACACTAGCATCCCAGCTGGAATTTTAAACAGCATCAGAGAGGACTCTGAAAAAGAGATACTTAGAAAGGAAAAGGAGTGAAATGGATTCAAACCACTGGCTGCTGGTTTTACTATCAGCCTAATATGGGCTGATAAATGTGAGCTGAATTAGATCGTGGATAAATGAGAAGATTACAAAAACTTTTTGCAGTCCTACTCTAAGAAACATACTGAAGAGGAGATGACAGTGGGGCCACCTGCCAACTCAATGCAGAAAACTCAAAGCCCAGCCCAGCTGAAAATGATGAAAGATAAAATAAAAATGTACTTGTGGAAAGCCTGAAAGCAACAAGCTTCAAGTGGGATTGATGGAGCAATATAACTAAGACTTAACTGTTGAGGAGAGTTCTATAATTTAGCAATATAGAGGGGTACATACATGTTAGGTAGAAACTTAAGTTCATATAATAAATTGGTAAGATATTCATATTTCAGACAGCTTTTAGTTCACATTCATGTATGCACACCTATGATGTTATTTGTGCACCTAATATTTTCTCACCTAGATAACTTTTTTGAAGTTGCTATTCAACATAACACCTACCATTTCTTTCTAGTTTAATTAGAAGCTGCTAATGAGCACTTTTGAGATACTATGAATCATCATATAAATTCTGTAACCTAGTTTTTATTTTTAAAATGTTGCATTAATCCTACAAAAACAGTGTTCAAAGGGTTTTTTTAAAACAACATTTTACAAACCATGGCAAATAACAAAAACTCTATTTTTACTGATTGATTGCCTGCAGATTGCCTGCCTAGAAAAACAACCACAAAACTGAACAGGAAGAAATGGATTAACAAAACAACCCATGCACAATATAACAGCAAAAATACTATCTGGCTGTTGGCTTGAAGGTTCTATCAAATTCACAGTGAACTTACTGTAATGTTCACCAAGCAACACAACATTTTTCAGATGCAGTAATCTGAAAATTCAGAAGCATAGCAACACACTATAAAAAGTGTTTCTTTGCAAGTGCCAACCAATGTGAAAAAGAAAGTTGAACACACACAAAACTCACAAGGATGGTTTATATTACAACTCTTGGATTCACCACAGCAAAGATGGGGAAATAGCTATAATTAAAACAATTACATACTTATTTATATGGCAGGCATTTTTTTTTATCATGACTAAAATGCTTTGCAATTGCTTGAACTGGTGTTTCACTGACTCTTCCTTATCCCCCCTTCGTCCACCTCCTCCTCCTAACTGACTTCATCCAATGACAGCAATGATGAAATTTATGCCTGTTTAACAATGTAAAAGAATACAGAGCTTGCCATTGGAATAGAGAAGGAAGGAAGGAAGGAATTGTTAAGGGGAAACTTGCAGAAAATATTACACCAACATGAAAAAGAAAAGTGTGAGAAAGAAACTCAAAACAATATTGCTTTGATTTTGTTTAATATATGACAGGACAGAGAAAAATACAGAGAAGCTTTCAATATTCTGTTATTCTACATTACTATAATAAACAATCCCTACTGTGTTGCCTACCTCAAACAATCCTTCAGGTCTCCATGGCATGGAAGCATTTAAAAACAAAAACAAAAACAACTAACCAAATCACCAAACCAATCACAGAATGTCATGAAGCAGCATGGCACACAGGGCGATTTACTTGAAAATAATTTTGATTTTTGGAACATTATACAATAATTTCAATATGCTAGAGACTGCAGCAGATTCAGATTATAAACAATTCTAATTTATTTATTCTCATGCTGGCCAGGGAAAAAGAGAAGCCCGTCCCTTGTAACCAACATGGAAATGCAGTAAATTGGGAAAAATTTTCTGTACTGAAAGTGCAGAATGCAAAGCCTTTCAATTATTCCCTGCAAAGAAATACAGTGGGTTTTCAACAGAATATGCATTTCAAGGCTCCAGTGTGTAGCTACATTGCTTTTAACAGGTGGCAGAACAAGGTTTTATCTTCCATATGTTTAGGATAGAAATACAAAGTATTGTAGTAATGAATGATATCTTCTTTACTACAGACTTCAAAACTCACTGACTGTGCTAAAATGCCTCTACCTGAATGGGCAGCATAGGAACCTAATTTAGAAAGACCTGAAGAAAATAGCTGGTTGCATTTCTGCCAATGAGTTACATTTCTGGCCTATAAAATGTTTAACCAATTGTTTTTTATTCATAGAAGGTCCGGCAAAAGATCAGTCATGTATTCTATGTATACAGTACAACTTTAACCAGATTGTATTAGAATTCAAATATGTGAAAGGGAAAAATCAGAGTATTTTGTAAGATGATTTGCAAAGCTATATTCAACTATGGATAATTTAGCTATTGGTGTTTAGATATATCACACAGCCAACTGATCATTTTTATATATTTGTAAGCAATGTATGAAAGCCAAGTTTATTCCCATGAAGCAATTGTCGTGCTAAATAAGTATGGGATAGCTTATTTTCTTCTGAAGCAGCTTATAATATATATTACAAGGAACAGCAACATTATTGCTATTATACACAGTACAAGCCTTCCAACTGATTCTCTACAGATAACAGCTGAATTACTGGTTCAGGGATGGGGCAGGAGGTGGAGATTTTGTCCTTTTTAACTACTCCTATTGCAACCTCTTCCATGGTGGAGTGAGAAGAAGTATGCTTTACTGCCCCGACTCCCCAACTCTTGAGAATGACCATGACACACAGTGACTATATTTTACATTTCAGGAACTCTTTGCCTGCGAGAGGCAAAGAACAGAGAAAGAAAGGAGTGCCACCTTGTTGGGTACAGTACTTTGGGATTAGTGGCCTACCTGGCAGTAGATTTGTTCTTGAGTGTGCTGTTGCCCCAAAGTAACTAAGCAAACACAACACAATCTAAGAAGCATTAGTAATGTTTAGGTAGAGACCATGAACTTCTATGATAAAGCCTTTATCTATACTTCAGAGAATTTTCAGTAGGAAAGGATCTCAGAAGTTACTGGTCCAATTCTGTGCTTGATGCAAAAGTTGCTAAAGGTTGGTTATTCAGCTTCTTTTAAAGACTTCCAGTGAAGGAGAATTTCCCACTTTATGAAATAGCCTATTCTACTGGTTGATGGCCATTATTGTTAGAAAATTTCTCTCAATATCTAGACTGAATTCATAATTGGATCTGGTGTTGCATCTCTCGGGCAAGAGAGAACATATCTGACAGTACTCTTAACAAAACAGATCTGGTAAATACGGTGTACCATCTTGTCGTGTGATTTCAGAGAAAGAAATATAGAAACTTTTATAGAAATATAGAACACTTTTCTTGGCAAGATGAACAAAAGTGGCTTGAGGTTGCAATCTTCCTAGAGATGAGAGAGAGCAACTAGTCCAGATTTACCCAGCTGGCTTCATTCCAATAAGATAGTAGAACTCACAGTTTCCCAGTTTCCAGTCTGGTGCCTTAACCACTATACCAAAGTGACTTTCAGTGTAAATCTAAGCAGGTTATTTTCCTGCTGACAATCTGTAGATTCCAAGATGAGATGTTAATGCTATTTCTGTTGGACTGTCTTGGCTTATATTACTTCTCGCAAAGGTTTTACAGTCAGTTTAATACAGAGAACTAAACAAAACTGTATGACTTCTCTCTAAGGAGCAGATGTGTCACTCAGCTACTTTACATTCAAAATCTTCGGTTCTGCTTTTCTTCTTTATATTGCTGGGAATAATTTTCTATATGTATGCATGTTTTAATCTAGCCTCTCAGCTAGATTTAATTATCCAGCACTGTTTCAGAAAGTACAAAATTCAGGCTGCTTACTTGTAGCTGTAAATAAAGCCCATTTAATAATCATCTATATATATTTTATTGAAGTTTAAAAATACAAAGAAAAAATTAATACAAACACACACACACACACAGAGGAATTCCTGAAAAAAAGGAAAAAAGCAATACAAATAAAAAATAAAATAAAAATCCAGTACCTGGATGAAACGGTTTATCTAGATCCGTTCCAGTCGGGCTTCAGACCTGGGTACAGCATGGAAACGGCATTGGTCGCGTTGGTTGATGATCTCTGGAGGGCTCGGGACAGGGGTTGTTCCTCTGTCCTGGTCCTATTAGACCTCTCAGTGGCTTTTGATACCATCAACCATGGTATCATGTTGCACCGGTTGGAAGAGTTGGGGGTGGGGGGCACCGTGTTGCTGTGGTTCTCCTCCTTTCTCTCTGACCGGTCGCAGTCTGTGTTGGCAGGGGGGCAGAGGTCGACCCCGAGGTGCCTTGTATGTGGGGTGCCACAGGGGTCGGTCCTCTCGCCCCTTCTGTTCAACATTTATGTGAAGCCACTGGGTGAGATCATCCGTGGTTTCGGGGTGAAGTACCATCAGTACGCTGATGACACTCAGCTATACATCTCTACCCTGGACCACCCCAATGATGTCCTTGAAGCGATGTCCCAGTGTCTGGAGGCCGTGCAGATCTGGATGGGGAGAAATAGACTCAGGCTCAACCCATCCAAGATCGAGTGGCTGTGGTTGCCGGGGTCCCAATATAGTCAGTTGGCGCCATCACTGACTATTGGGGGCAAGTCGTTGGCCCCCATGGAGAGGGTTCGCATCTTGGGTGTCCTCCTGGATTCACGGCTGTCTTTAGAAGAGCATTTGACGGCTGTGGCCGGGAGGACTTCCTATCAGGTTCGCCTGATCCGCCAGTTGCGTCCCTTTCTGGATCGGGACTCCTTACGCACGGTCACTCATGCCCTCGTCACTTCCCACCTGGACTACTGTAATGCTCTCTACATGGGGCTCCCCTTGAGGAGCACCCGGAGGCTCCAACTGGTCCAGAATACGGCCATGCGGGTGGTTATGGGAGTGACGTGGCGTTCCCATGTAACACCTCTCCTGCACGAGCTGCACTGGCTCCTGGTGGTCTTCCGGGTGCCCTTCAAGGTCTTGGTTACCACCTTTAGAGCACTCCATGGCTTAGGACCTGGGTACTTATGAGACCGCCTTCTGCCAGCAGTAGCCTCTCACCAGCCAGTACGCTCCCATAGAGAGGGGCTCCTCAGGGTGCCGTCGGTCAAACAGTGTCAACTGGCGGTCCCCAGGGGGAGAGCCTTCTCTGTGGGGGCACCTGTCATTTGGAACGAGCTCCCCCCGGAGATACGGAGGATCCCGGATTTACACACTTTCCGCCGTGCCCTCAAGACCTTTTTATTTCAACAGGCTGGCCTGGCCTAACTTCCTTTTAATTGTTAATTTTAAATTTGTTTTAAAACAATAGGGGTGTTTTAATCTGTATGGGCCGAATTATTTAATGTGCTTTTACATTGTTTTTAAAATTTTGTATTATGTGTGTTTTATCTTTTGGCTGTTCACCGCCCTGAGTCCTTTGGGAGTAGGGCGGTATATAAATCCAAAATAAAGTAAAAGTAAAGTAAAGTAAAATAAAAAATAAAAAGTACAGACATAATTTAAAAGGTGGAGAAGAAAAATATATATAAAGGAAAATATATAAATGTCATGTTCCTTCATCGAGACAAGTACAATTTCAGTAACGTATCACCTTCTCTAGGACTTCAACAAAAATCCTTGCTATCCCATATCTCATCTTTTATGTATTAATAAATAATAATGCCTCATCATTCATTCTTCATCAAGCAAATCAATTAAGAGTGTTGGATGCTTATCCTACGGTTGGGTAGGTAATATATAGAAAAAGGTTCTCTACCTTTAACTGCTACAAGATGACTAATTGGCTGTGCTAAGCAACATAAAAGAAGGCAGGAAGTTCATTCACTCCTGCTCCTGCTATTAGAAGGTTGAACTGCTGAAAGGAACTGTGTCTGTGTTACTGAAGAGAACTGGAATTGTAAGCAAACTATGTTTTGTGTTGAACCGTGATTATTTGAAGAAGTGTTATCTTTGTTTTGAGAAGCCAAGTTTGTTTTCATACTACAAGTAAAGACTTTTTATTTTCTTACAACGTTCAGAGTCTGTGAGTATCTGTGTGTTTTTGCTAAGCAACGTATCTATTCGCTGTCTGGTCCGTTGCACCGCTTTGCAGAGGGCAGTTTTACCGTCAACAAACAGCTAGAAATAACTATAATTTGACCTTAAACAAATAAATTAATTTCATATTCCTTTCCTTTTCACAGTCTTATTATTTTCTCTAAACAAAAAAACTCTTCATGCCAGGTCTTATCTCTTATATATAAACAAATCTTTAAAGCCTCACCATTCAAACTTAACCAAGAAAAATTCTATTGAAGTACAATACCAGAAACAACAAATTTCAACATATTGAAATTTAATCTCTTCAAATACTGTTCTATAAAGTAATTTCATATCATCTTCTCTTCATCTCTGTTTAACATCTGTTTCACAAGTTTAACACTTTTCTTCCATTTTAATATGTATTCCTTTTAAGTAGTGTCCTAAAAGCTGATTTCATTCTCTTTCTCTTCTTTTCAGGAATGCCTTCATAAGTGTAATACATCTCTTTGGTAAATTCAAAATAAAAAAGGTGGCCAAGCCAACTCAGGTTGAAATCCACGCAACGAAGTCACTTTTCTGATTTATTTACAAATAAATAAATAAATAAATAAATAAATAAATAAATAAATAAATAAATAAATAAATAAAGTCTGTCCCTTTTAGTTATTAAAACATCAGTCTGTTTCATTTTAAAGTCTTGCATAGCATTTTTGTCAATATCATTCTTGTATCCTGTTCATTTAATATCCATATCCAATTGTCTGATTCTCAGTTGTATTCTTTTCCTTTCTCATTTTTTGAACAATTTTTTATAGTTATGGATAATCTTAAGAGAAAGTTCTGACTACATTGTTGCTTAATATCCTTGATAACTTCCAGAGTTAACTTTTGTCCATTCTGTAATGGGTCTTCTCCTTTAACTATAATTCTTAGTTCTTTCTGGCTCCCTCTAGTAACCAGCTTTCAAGGTCTCGTTTTATCATGTTTCTTTCTAATCCACATTTTCCCAGAAAAAGATTTCTTACATTAAATTCAAAATCTTCATATATTTTAATAGGATTTTAAACAAATCACACCAAGTATATTAATAATTATTTCAAAATCTTATTACCAGTCAATTTGGCCCCTTAGTCTGCTTAAAACTTTCAAAATTAACAATCTAATCACCCTTCTTGCTGCTTATCTTCAAATGATGTTTTTCCTTTACATTCTTAAAAGTTACATAAAACTTCTTTCTCTGATGATTGAATGAAAATCACCCGATATAATAAAGCATGTTCTTCTGAAGGTTCTCTCCTTAATCTGCAAAGTAGTTCAGAGAGCTGGTTAATTCAATGGATCCTCTTTTTGCCATGTTCATTGGCTCCACAACAGTCTGCCATTGCTTCCCATATATATTATTTCCAACAGCCAAGATTAAAAAAGAATGTAACAGGCATTTATAGTATAATTTATAAAATATACCTGAAAGAATTCATAGGAACAGGAATCTAATACACATCATTGGACTAAAATGCAGTTCAATGGTTTTACAATGAAAGACAGCAATTTAGGTATCTCATTGGTCTTCCTAGGATTATGTGCAAAGCTAGAAAGAGGTATCAGTTCCAATGCCATCCTGTTATATCTGACTTTAAACAGAAAAAGGCCTTAATGTCCCTTGCATAACAGTTGTAAAAACTATATACAATTGAATAACCTGACACAGATACTGAATATAGAGAATGAGATTGCTGGGAGATCTCAGAATGAAGATCTCATAAGCTATTTTAAGAGCTCTATTCTACTTTGCACATACAAAATGTCTTCCACTGATTTAAAATCTTCTGAAACTAAGGTTTTTTTTCTTCACACGAGTGATCACCTTTCTGCAACCTTTAAGAAGGGTGCCTCTTCACAACATAAAATATCGTATTTACAATCCACTCTAGCCTCTAATAATCCTAAATTCTTAGTGTCAACTATTATTAAGAATAATAATGTTACACAGTAAAATTTAATATTTTACCTAATAATAGTCACCCAGGGTTGCTCAATAAGACAATTTTGTCATAACAAAATAGAAGATTTAGGGAAGGAAAATTATCCTTTGGAATTTTTAGCCAATTAATTCAAACATCAAGCATGTTTACAGTTAACTCTAGGCAGTGAAAAAATAGTTTTGAAACTGGTTTTATAAATGCATTAGTGTTATTTATTAAGGGCAACTGGATGACAAATTTCTGGTAACAGAAATTCCTTAGGACATGATTTGTTTGTTCACTTTATAAAACTATGATAAAATCCCAAGAGATCTTGAATGATAGGGTTGTTGGGTTTTTTTTTTACTATTCATGGAAAGAATATATATTATTTTCAGACAATCCACATTTCTCAGTTAACCAAGAGCACTGCTTAAATAACAATTATCGTACAAACAATTATGTGATGGAATGTTACAGAAATATGTGGATATGAAAAATATGAAAAGGGATTCTTTGTGGAATAACAAAGTGAAAGAAATATTTTTTTAAATTGTACTGCAAAAAACAAGTATGGGATGCATAAGGAGAAAAAGCTGTAAATAATGTAGTCAAACAGTATAAGGAACAGTTAAGATAAAGAGATAAAAAGTGCAGAGCAATTTTGATTCCAATAAACCAACTTGAAAATGATATATATGAAATATCTAGTATAGCAAGTGTGATTAAAAATAAAAGTTATACAATGATTGGTAAGAAACCGACGTTAGGGAATATTGTAACAAGCATTTTAAAGATTTGAATAGGTGTAGTAGTAATACATTACACATGTTATAAATGTTATTGTCCAAGAAAAATGATGAAAAGGAAGTCACAATTGCTGTGAGAATCTTGAAAAAACGTACAGCTGTAGTTGCAGATGGTGTAATTGCAGAAAAGTTAAAATATGGTTTGCTTCTGAAATGTCTTTGCAACATGCTTAACGAATGTGAAGATACTTATAAATGGAAGAACAGCATTACTTTTCCCTTACATAAAGCCAAAAGTAATAAAATAAATGCAAAAACTATAAGAAAATTACTATGTTTAATGCTCCTGAGAGTGTCTGAAAAATTTATCAATGAGAAAGTACAATTTGGGAAGTGGGGCCTTATATTATATATTATGACAAGAAATTGGACAGTTTGGTTCTTCACAAGTCACTAAAAAAATGTGAATATGAAAAAGAAAATTTACTCGTTAAGTTTCATTATTTAGAGAAAGCACATGATGAACACACACTTATTACTACAATTCAAGACCAAAAATAACAAAATACTATGCTTATGGCATAGGCACAGAATTTAGTTACTGTAGAAATGTCAGGTTATTTACGTTTTAGAAAAAACACCATTAGCCTGAACTGGTGGTCGTGCGCATATGCATGGGGCACATAAAATTATGGGTGTGGGCACACATGCGTGCGACCCCCTCCTCCTGGCACGCGATGGCAAAAAGGTTAGCCATCACTGGACTAGAAGATCTCCAAGGTTCCTTCCAACTCTGTTATTCTGTTATAAATGTGGTACATTAGCAGAGTATTGGTTAGGGACAGGCATACAGTACATATATACTTTTAAATAGAAAAATATCATATTGTTATACCATACTGATTTAATGCTACAGCAGGTAATGGGGACTAAGCATTAATTGGTCAAAAAATGGCTTTTCTGTTTTTCCCCCGTTATCTCTCGTTTTAATTTATTACATTTACTTTTTCATTTCTTTTGGTACCCCTTGAAATAAAGGGGATGATTGATGGATAGCAGAATATGTGTGAACATATATGCGTATGTGCGTGCACACACACACACATACACATACATACTGTGTTTCACCAAAAATAAGACCCTGCACTCCATGTTATTGCCATGGACTAAAAGCCCAATTGGGCTTATTATCAGGGGATCTCTTATTTTGGGCTTATTATCAGGGGATGTCTTATTTTGGGGAAAACAGGGTACATACACTTAATTCCGATCTATAACACTGAATTTCACAGCAAAACTATCACAAGTAATTAGTATCATAGTAACTAGAGAATATAAACTATTCTGACTTTATAAACATAAATCATGTTTGATATAAATAGAATAATTTACTTTTACATCTATAGTTGAGTAATCATTATTAAATTAGTCATTTCCAATAACATATTCTATTTTCTCAAATTTCAGAAGTGTCAATATGGACAAGAAAGCTACCAACTCAAAACACAAACTCTTTAAAGTAGGAATCATATTTGATTCTATTATATTTATATACTAGCTGAATACCTGTGCTCCGCTACAAAACTATGTGATCGGGCTTGCTAAATTGACACTTACAGCTTGAAAATTAATGAGTAGTTACAATCGGCCTCTCCTCTCCCTTTCTCTCCCTCAGCCTTGCCCCACAGAAGCCTATCCTATCCTATCCTATCCTATCCCCCTTCT
This sequence comes from Pantherophis guttatus, assembly GCF_059756535.1. Lineage (NCBI taxonomy): Eukaryota > Metazoa > Chordata > Lepidosauria > Squamata > Colubridae > Pantherophis > Pantherophis guttatus. The sequence goes on along the minus strand of NC_142063.1, from coordinate 271,030,104 downwards.
CTCCCTCAGCCTTGCCCCACAGAAAGGTCTATCATCCTCTTCTCTCCCTCAGCCTTGCCCCACAGAAAGGTCTATCTTATCTCCTTCTCTCCCTCAAGCTTGCCCCACAGAAGCCTATCCTATCCCCCTTCTTTCCCTCATGCTTGTCCCACAGAAGCCTCCCCTATCCTATCCCCTGCTTGCTGCTGTGAAAGTAAAACTGAAACTGAAACTCCTCTCCTCTGCTTGTGTTTTGCATTTGGAACAGATTTCTTTTCAGGTGTGGAGGGGGAATAGAACTCCTTAGCATCAGAGGGCTCTTTGGAAAGTGAAACAGTAATTGCTGTCTGAGCAGGAAGGAGCCTGGCCATGGCTTAGCTCAACTGTTCTGTAGTAAAGCTGGTTGCTGCTGTGAAAGTAAAACGGAAATGGAAACTCCCTTCTTCTGCTTATGTTTTGCATTTGGAACAGATTTCTTTTCAGGTGGGGAGGGGGAGTAGAATTCCTTAACATCAGAGCGTATTAATCATAATATAGGAAATACTAATGCTCTGATAGTCATTTCTAAAAATCCTTTCTTAGTGAGCACCTAGAAGCCAAGAGAAACATATGCGGCAAATTTCAAGTTTGTAGGCTTTATGGTTCTGGAGATTTTGTGATGATGTGTGAGTGGTATTTTGCTTTTATATATATAGATAACCTTAAAGAATCAATTCAGACCTCATTTGCTTCAAATACAGGTATTTCGCGACTTACGACCATAATTAAACCCAAAATTTATGTTGCTAAATAAGACATTTGTTAAGTGAGTTTTGCTCCATTTTGTGACCTTTCTTGTCACAGTTGTTAAGTGAATCATTGCAGTTGTTAAATTAGTAACATGGTTGTTAGGTGAATCTGGATTTCCAGTTGACTTTGCTTGTCAGAAGGTCGCAAAAGGTGATCATATGGCCCAGGGACACTGCAACTGCCATAAATATGAACCAATTGCCAAGCATCTGAGTTTTGATCACATGACTATGGGGATGCTGCAACAATTGTAAGTGTGAAAAACAGTCATAAGTCACTTTTTAAGTGCCATTGTAACTCTGAATAGTCACTAAACAAACTGTTGTAAATCAAGGCTTACCTGTAAAACTTTTAGTATCCTTCGTAGTTACATTTAGCATGTCTAATAATTATATCCAGAGGGGAAAGTTAAAATCAAATTAATGTTTGCTGAAACAATATAAAGATCTCTTTTAAATAGAATTTCTTTTTTGAAAAGATATATAATTCAGCAAGATAATTTAATTTACATCTACAGCAATCAGATTTTTTTTACTCAGAGGAATTGATACCAACTCTCTTGAATTCTGCTTGCTATACTGTATAGCATTAAACAGAAACAGTTTAGCTTTAATAAGCCGATAGCTTGCATAGAAACATGGTTCAACTTCTCTATGTAAGCATTTTCTTCAAAGCCTCCATGCTGCTTGCTGCTCAGAGTATGCCAGAGACAGCAAAGATTGCTTCTTTAAAACCTGTAATTTATTATGAGTTTATTCATACCCTTCAAATCACTCAAGGGAATGCCTATTTGAAAATTCCCATGGCAACTGATTTTGTTTGGCAGGCAGAGACCCAAATTCAATCCTTTTATCCTTAGACTAAACCATTACAATGGTAATTCTACTCTGTCACTCTGAAGAGACTGCTAATTACTGTCCTTGGGGTCCCAAGACAGATTTTCCATTCAGATTAAAACGGATTTGGATAGTCGGAAATAATAGTAAACCTTTTTGCACGTTAAGGCTATGTGTGTGTGTGTATAATAAACAAAGCATTTTAAACTATATTTTCTAAATTGACTTAAACTTTTGGAGTCCTTGCTACTTTCTGATGTTGGTGGTTTGCTTATGGACATTTCATTACCCAGGTAACATCATCAGTGTAAGTAATGTGGGATGTGCTCTTTGTTTATATGTAGTAGCCTCCCCTGCCAATTTTTGGAGGGGTCATGGTTTTCTATATTGACTTGCTATCAGAACTTCAAGTTACATTCCCCATTTCCCATCCACAGTGCTCACTGGTGATTTTTTACATTTTCTCCCTCTAACCTGCCTCATAGACTAGTAGTTATGGATGTAGGGGAAACACTATCACATACACTGATCTGAATTCTCAAGAAAAAAGCAGGGTATACATACAGTAGCAAATCAATTAATTTATATTCTAAGAAAAAGTACAGCTAAAATTAAAAATAATCTGCAATATGGATAGTGACCAAAAGAAGTTAGCTATTTTTCATATGAAAATTGGATGAAATTATGTTTTCAAAGTGGAATGAACATTTATTACATCTTTTATTATTCTTTATCAAATATAAACATAAAAATTGAAATAAATATCTGAGATAAACAGAATAATAGAATTTAAAGAGAACACAGAAAAATGTAAAGAAAAGGCTAATATCATTTTTTGAATACGTATTCATGTCCAAACATGTAATTAAAAAATTAAACATTCATGTTAAATATTTCTATTTGGAAATATATTTGTACAATCCATGTTATTAATCTAGCTAATAGAGGAAGAAACATCCATGACCTGAACTATGCCAATGACACTACCCAATGAAAATGTAAATGATCTGTAACCCTTAGTACTAGTAAAACTCAAGGAGCACAGTGAAAAATGAAGATAAAAGCTAAAGCTATAAAGACCAAATTAATGATGATAGAACAACCAAACTTGCCAACCAAATTGGTAATGAAGGTATTAAAGTAGTGTATTGCTTCTGCCTGTTAGGATCAACTCTCAATAGTCATACTCAAATACCATGATATGTCTATATCTACAAAGACCAGTATTGTGCAAACTGTGGTATTCCTAGAAGTGGAATACCTTCCTCTATGAAAGTGAAAGTTGAAGCAGCAGGATAGGAAGAATAGTGACACATCTGAACTTTTGTATTGGAGAAGACACCTGAGTATATAACAGTCAAAAAACGAACTAAGGGATCACTGAACAAATCAACCTAGAGTTGTCACTCGGAAGGACAAATGATTATTCCCAAAGGTGCTTTTTCAGGAGGCAATTGGGCTTTCTTATTTTTTTCTTTGAAGACATTTCGCTTCTCATCCAAGAAAGTTCTTCAGCTGGAGAAGCTCCAACTGGATGGTGGAGAATGGAAGGATTTATATTCCTTGCAGACAGTTGGTCATTTGCATCCTTTTAGAGGGTCATTGAAGCACTTGGAGATTTATCTGTATCCTCAGGGTCATTGAGTAGTGTTGATGGTTCCTGTAGTCTGCAATTTTTTTTCTCTTTCCATGGAAATTTGTTCATGCTCCCACACCATTCGAAGGGTGCCCATCCCAAATTGGATAGCTAAAAGCTGTCTGCAAGGAATATAAATCCTTCCATTCCCCACCATCCAGTCAGAGCTGAAGGAGCTTCTTGGATGAGAAGCGAAATGTCTTCAAAGAAAAAACAAGAAAGTCTAGTTGTCTCCTGAAAAAGCACCTTTGGGTCAATCACAACCTGGATGACTGAGAATCTCTATAGACAAGTGATCAGGCTCACACTATCTTACTTCAGACACATTATCCAAAGACCTACTTCTCTCAAAAAGCCTCTAATGCTGGAAAAGGTGGAAAAAAAAGAGAAGAAGTGCCAAGACTTACTTGCAAGGTGGGCATGAATTCATTACAATGGCAATGAGTACACCATTGGAAAATGTGAAAGTCCAGGTTAGAGATAGGTCTTCATGGAGAAAAATCTATGTAGTCACTAGGAGTTGAGAATGACTTGATTCATCATCATCATGTCATCAATATAGTTAAAACTATATTGGTAGTACAGTGGTCTAAGGCACCCTGTTATTAAGCTGGTTATTAAGAATCTCGCCAAGGCTCAAGGTTGACTCAGCCTTCCATCCTTTCTAAGGTAGGTAAATTGAGGACCCAGTTGTGGGGGCAATAAGCTGACTTTGTATAAATATACAAAAGGATGAAGGCTATTGCTGAGCACATTGTAAGCTGTCCTGAGTCTCCGGAGAAGGGCGGCATATAAATCAAATTAAAAAAAAAAAAAAAAAACCAAGCAGATTTGAATAATAGCAAGATTACTTTGAGTTACCAACAAATTGGTAGCATGACCAATTAAGATACAGAGAACTGCACTTAACAGTTAAATTTAACCATGTTGTCCAGAGTCAATTTTTCATAGTTGGTTACTGACTTCACTGAGTCTCTAATTTGCATAACATTTTCCCATTCAATAATCTGACAATATAAAATTATGACGACAAAATGTGTTTTCTTTGACATTTGACACCTGACTAAATTTGACACTTGACCCGACTAAATTCAGATATCATAAGACTAACATCTGATAAAATTATCAGTGTAGATTCAGAACAGAGGTTTGATTTTATGTAAGTAAGAAAGGTTCTCCTATTAGATGCCACTCTACAAGGCAAAGTCAGACATGTACTGTTTTTAAGGGGGAAGTGTTACATAAAGATAATAATTAGAAACAATTTCGATCATCAGTTAGGTATAATGGGAGGGAACTGCAAAGCTTGCCTATTGTTTTATATATATATATAGTTTCCTAATATTGGTTTTTTTAAAAAAATTTATATCTTTTTCTTTTCTCTTTTCTTTACGTAATTACATGCTTTTATCCTTGAAACAATGACAAAGTGGGTAATTTCAATATTAATATCACATTCAGATTTTTATAGATTTCTAGTTATTTTCAGAACTTAATCCTATACATTTAATTAAGGAATGAAATAATGAATTTCAAAGTTTATAAAAACTGTAAACTCCCTATTAATTTATAAAATTTAATTTTTAGTCTTTATCTACCGTTTCCATCTTTTTTCCTTTTATTTAGCTATTTAATAGTATTCTTGCAATGTTTCAATAAACAATTCTCATTAATGGGAGTTCAGAAGCTTTTTGGTGATTGCTTTAGCCCTTTGGAATAGCCTCCCACCTGAGGTCTGGAGACATGGCTCTTCCCTTAAGCACTGGGCTAAAATAGGAGACTGACTTGGTGCATGGGGGGGGAAGGGTAATTCTGTTTGTAATCCTTGTTTTTATGGATTCTTGTGAGTCCTATGGATGGATGGATGGATGGATAGGCAAAAAATCAAACCAAAAATAATAATTACTTTTAGTATTCCCACAATAAAGAATGTTGCACACTGCTTTTAAAAATCCTGCACTGTGTCCCATACTAAGGAAATAACAAATCAATACTTTAAGCTGTTATTAACACAGCTGCCTGCAATTTCTGCAGGTTCGAATCTTACCAGGCTCAAGGTTGACTCAGCCTTCCATCCTTTCTAAGGTAGGTTAAATGAGGACCCAGTTTGTGGGGGCAATAAGCTGACTTTATATAAATATACAGAAGTATGAAGGCTATTGCTTAACGCAGTGTAAGCCGCCCTGAGTCTCCGGAGAAGGGCGGCATATAAATCAAATTAAAAAAAAAAAAAAAAGCTCCAATGTAGAATAAATCACTAGTACAGTGATGGTGAACCTTTTCGGCATTGAGTTACGTGCATGCACGTTTGTCAGGGCTGCGCTCCGGAAAAGCTGAACTTCCAGGTTCTAGCACACCACAATCAGCTGGCTGACGTGCATGTGCACATCGGTTTTCAGCACTGCCATGCATGCGTAAAGGACAGCTGATCATCATGTGTGCATGCGTGCCAGAAACCCAGAAGACAAACAGGCAAGGCTGTGCATGCCAGGTGACATAGTTTCGTGTGCCACTTTGGGCACAGGTGCCATAGGTTCGCCATCACGGCACTAGTAGCTCTTACATAATGTGCTATCATCTGCCAAGTGATAACCTACCACTGAGCATAGAAATAGAAAGTAATGATATCTATCCACATTGCAAACTTACTGCAGGGAAATGACACAGTTTTAGACTATAGTCACTTTGGATAATTTTGCTGCAACTTCAAGATTTATGCTCCTTAAGTTTTATTTTTTTCCCCTATGGTCAGGAAAGTTCTTTTATCTGTTATAGGATACATATTGGAGGAAATCTATTGCTGGAAAGAAACATTTCCTCCACAAAGCAGGGGCAAAGCAATCTTGCAACTCATCCAGACATGTTGGGTTCCAGTTTGACAGTAAAAAGCAAATCATCCTCAATATAAGATAAAGATATATAAAAAGATCATCCACAGTACAAGTAGAACATCTGTTAGAAAGCAGAGTTAAAAGGATATGGTACAATTTGTAGAAAGCACACATGGGAAAAAAGTCTCAAATTCCTTCAGGTCATACTGTATAGGAAGTCTTTCTCTGCAAAGAGGGTATTATTATACATAAAACCTCCATAATTGCCAACATTGACTACCTCCCTAAATTGACTAAATTTTCATAGATCGGACATACACTATATGTACACAATATAAAGTCAACCTCTCTATATTGACCACCTCTGTAAATTGTATCTTGACCACTTAGATCTTGACACATGGTATTACTTTATTCTCTATAACTTGAACAGTTGACTCCAGTCTGCACCAAGGGCAAGAAAAGGGGCGTTGGTCTTACCCGATACGCCCTTCCTCATGGTGATTGACGGGAAAGTCCAGGATGGGTTGCTCTAGTCTTGTAGCTCTATTGACTGAGTTGAAATTCTGAGGACACACCTTCCTGGTAACGGTCCCCAGTTGAAAACGAAGACGAAGCGAATTTTGTACTCCGTGTTCAGTCCAAACGTATCTCCTCCCGGAATCTGGACCAGACAGTCCATCGGGCGGGACTGGATTCTCCCATCGATCACTATGAGAAAGGGCGTATCAGATAAGACCAATACCCCTTCTCTATTGTATCGACAGTAAAGTCCAGGATAGGACATACCAAAGCATGGCTGTCCTATAGGTAGGAACTGCTCTAGTCCAGAGTTCCCACATCCTCATGCACTCGCTGCAGGACCCGCCTGCCGAAGGTCACCTCTACAGAAGCATAAGTGTCCAGTCTATAGTGGTGGATGAACAGCAACAGGGATGTCCATGTCGCCGCCCAACAAATTTCTTCCACAGAAGCCTGCGTTGCCCATGCCACAGTCATGGCCGCACTCCTAATGGAATGCACCGTAATCCCTCTGGACACCGGAAGAGCCTGAAAATCATAGGCCCTGGCAATACATGCCCATAGCCAACCACCTACCGTGGAAAGTGTCACCCTGTGGTCCAGAGTTGATGGCTGAAAGGAAACAAACAGGGACTCAGTCTTCCTGATGGAAGCAGTCCTTGTGATGTAAATGCGGAAGGCCCTCGTAACATCCAGAGTATGCCATTTCTGCTCCAAAGCATGCTAAGGCCATGGACAGAAATCAGGCAAGATCAATTCCTGTGCTCGGTGAAACAAGGAGTTAACCTTTGGAAGAAAGGCAGGGCCAACCGCAGAACCACCCTGTTTGAATGAAGAAACACAGAGGTCCTTTCTCACCGATAATGCTGATATCCGCCTTATAGACTCTGATATCCGCCTTACAGACGTGACGGCCACCAGGAAAGCCACCTTACACGAGAGGAGACATAGGCTGGCCTCTCTTAAGGGTTCAAATGGTGCCATGGTAAGGGCCTGTAATACCCTGGGCAAATCCCAGGTGGTTAAGCAGTGCACCACAGAGGGCTTCAAATTGGAGGGCCGCGACCTGTCACCGTAAGGTGTTTGGGGATAGCCCCTTCTCCAGGCCCTCCTGCAAGAATTCCAGTACATCCACCACCGAGACCAAGGTGGGGTCTAAATTGCCCTTAGTGCACCAATCACTGAAATTCTTCCAAATAGCATTATAAATGCGAGTGGTAGAAGGCTGCCTGGCCACCTGGATCGTCTGTATGACCCTATTGGAGAATCTCTCCTGTTTCAGCAGCCTCCGCTCAACCGCCAGTCAACTGGAGCCACTGAGGCTCAGGTGGATGATGGGACCCTGGCTGAGGGAGACTCTGTCTGGGGGAATCCTCCAAGGTCTGGAGATCGACCAGATCGGCGAACCATGATCATCTGGGCCAGTGGGAAGCTACCAACTTCTCCGACAGCACCTTCCTGATTACCCCTGGAATCAGGGGAAAGCATACAATAGACCCTTGGGCCACGGGCATCGTAGTGCATCTACTCCTTCTGCTCCCAGTGCTGGGAACATTGCAAAGAATCTGGGAAGGTGAGAGTTCAATGGAGAGGCGAAGAGATCCAGAATCAGGTGGCCGAATCGTTCTGATAGTTCTGCGAACAGACTGGGATGCAGATGCCACTCTGACTGGTCGACAGTGGCCCTGCTCAACCAGTCTGTCTGCATGTTGGATACTCCTGCAATGTGCTCTATCCTGATCGATAATTGGTGTCTCTGCCCACCAGCATAATGTCTCTGCTTCTTTTATGAGAGACTTTGACCGAGTCCCCTCCTGCTGGTTGACACTGGCTTTGGGTGCCACATTGTCCGTTAGGAGGAGGACATGATATCCCCAAACCCCCTGATGGGATGCCCTGAGTGCCAGCTGCCCTGAGCACCAGCCAATTTATGTTGTGGCGGAGCACCTGCCGTGTCCATTGCCCCGGGCCACCTGGGACCTGAAGTGGGCCCCCCAGACGAAGAGGCTGGCATCGGACGTAATTATCAGTCTGTCTGGTTCCGTGTAGAAACTGCCCCGTGTAATGGCTTGGGACCCCCACTAGTGGAACAAACAAATCACCTGCAGTGGTACTCAAACCCTTGCCATCGACGTACAGCAGCTGTCAGCACTTCAAGCTGCATTTACTCTAGTGCTGACATAAGAAGGAGAAGAGGAGGCGTCTGGAAAGGGACGTTTGACTTTTCACCTACTTATTTTCCATGGAGATAATATCCTCTAGGAGATGGGATGGGAGGGGGGAAATTCCTTTGAGCTGGAGCAGTAGATTAGGGGTAGAGTGACTTGGAAGATGGCCAATGAGTGCAGAGGAGTGGGGAAAGGGAGGGTTTTGGGTCAGGAAGTCAGTGTTGGCTGTGATGGAGTCGGAGTTAGAATGTTGTGCTTAATAAATGGGAGTTTTTCATCAAAGACTTTGTTTGAAATGAAATTTGAGACGACCTCGAAACCTGACAGCAGCCTGCCCGCTGGTAGGGAAGCAGAAACCATTGAAGGGGCCTGGCGTGGAACCGTGCCCAAGGCACTATGGTAATACAAGGTATCATTTTTCCCAGGAGCTGGGACAGCAACTCCAACTGTACTATTCTGTCTGCTCGAATCTGGCTGTCAAGGCCTTGATGCTGTCCTGGCGCTCCTGGAAGAGAAAGACTTGTCCAGTTACTGTGTCTATGAGTCCCTCCAAGTGCACCAGCCTTGTTGTGGGTATCAAATGACATTTGTCCAGGTTAACCGAGAACCCGTGATTCCGGAGGATCTGGATTGTCATGCTTAGATTTTTTTCTGCCTGAGGCCAGGATACCTGGATTAATAAATTGTTCAAATAGCACTGAATCCGATTGAGTAAAGCTCTGAGGTATGTTGCCAGAGCTGTCATGATCTTGGTGAATGCCTGTAGGGCCAATGCCAGGCCGAATTGGAGGGCCGCATATTGGAAATGGCAACCAACATAACAAAACCTCAGGAATTGCCTGTGACTTGGATGAATAGGGACATGGAGGTATGACTCCGTCAGGTCTACAGAAGCCAAGGAGTCTCCCTCCTGGATTCCTTCTAGAATGGAATGAAGGGAGTGCATCTTGAATCTTCTGTAGACCAGATACCTGTTGAGTCCCTTGAGGTTCAGAATTGCCCTACACCCCCCCTCCCACCAGGGCTTTTGGGTGACAAGCAAAATTGAATAAAAGCCCTGTCCCCGCTGGTCCGGCAGAACCGGCTGAATGGTCCGAATATCCAATAAATGGTGGATCGCTAATTCCATAAGTTCTCTTCTTGTAGGGTCTCTGGAAATGGGACAGCAGAGGAAAAACCTCGGGGGAGAGGAGAGGAATTCTAGGGAGAGCCCTGATCTTATTGTCTCCCTGATACAGGCGTCCATCGTGATCTCTTCCCAATGGTCTGAGAAAAGACCAAGACAGCCCCTATGAGAGGTTGTAGCCCGATGTTACTTGTGGCACATGAATGCCCTACTGTTGTTGCAATGAAAGGGTCACTTGCCCTGTGGCTGCTGTCTTCTTATGCCCTCCAAAACCAGATCTCTCGGTCTGGTAGTTGGATCTGGATAGAAAGGGCCTCTGATTCGGGGAAAGCCAGCCCGAGATTCCCCCTGTCGAAAGGAGGGCCATCTGAAGTATGGTGAGGCACGGAAATCCACCCACCTGTCCTGGGATGGAAGAACCTTCTGTTTATCTCTGGTGTCCACTAAAAATGGATCCACAGATTTCCCAAATAGGCTTCCCCTCCCCCCAAAGGGGGCAGAAGCCAAGTTCCATTTGTTCTTGGCATCCATGCGCCAATGTCACAGCCACAATATGCGACAGGCCATCACCAAAGAGGCAATGGCCCGCTCATAAAATTTGGCGGCGTTTAGAGATGCATCCGTGGTAAATTTGGCCGCTGCAATGATTTTGCAGAGGCCTGGTGCACCTGCAGATCCTCCATTGGGATCCAACCTTGAAGCTGCCTGAACCAATGTACCGATGCAGGGGTGAAAAAAGATGCTGCAGTGGCGGCCCAGATTGCCCAGGAGTCTGACTGATGGGCTTTGTAGAGAGCCATCTCCTTCTTTCATTCCTCTGCCTTCAACGCATCTTCCAAGTCCAGTGGTAGGACCAAGGATGTTAAACAGCTACTGGGATATCCACCTTTGGAACCTGTACCAAGTACAGGAGTTCTGAGTCCATGCTGTAAAGCATGTTCTCCAAACCAATGTGTCGGGAATATATGGCTGGTGAGGCCCACTGTCTCTTTATCACATCCAGGAACATCCTGGGGACCAGCATGGCATCTGTCTCAGTAGTCTGCTCCATGAAAAGGAAGTCCTTCTGCTCAACCGTCTCCGGTGTTGGCTCCTGTGAAATAGAGTCCTTCTCCAGGCGAGCAGTATTTCGTGCTTTGGCAAACAGGGGCTTAAAGAAAGCGGGTAAACAGGCCCTTGAATGTCGGCATACGGGGAGGGGAGTTCTCTTTCATAGTCCGAAAAATTCCCCTCCCCCTGAAGCTCTCCTTCTGACAAGGAAGATTGGCTTCAGACGAAATGTTCCAGGGAATAAGGCCCTTGATAACTTGCAACCTCACCCACTGGCTGCCAAAGCTCAGTATCCATGGCATGATCGGCTACTGGGATGGGTAATTGCTGGCTCTGTTGCAGTCCCTCAGCAATTCCCCATCTGATCGCCTGAGATATCCAAAGCCTCATAAAGGGAGGCATGTCCTGCTCCTGAAGTACCCTCGGGCAGAGCCCCGCCACTGTTGGGGTAAATGTTGCCTCTGAAGTGTGTTTGTGGTCACTTAAGGGCTGTCCTCTCTCAGTAGCTGTCACAGGAATATGCAACATAGAATGAGCAGAAATTTCAGCTGTTCTACTAGGCCCTAAAAGGCTGAGTTCCCTAAAAGGAACTCCAGGCCCCTTTCTGCAACTGCGGAAACTCTAGGGGCTCTCGCCAATGCTACTGGCCTTTGTAGTTCAGCTGTGAGGTGCGAAGATCCTGAGAGGCGTGGGGCTCGATCTGACAAAGTCAGTTGGAGTGGCACTGCAGCCCAGGCCCCTCTCCGCCGTTGCGGAGATACAAGGGGCCACGCCGATAGTAGTTGTGAGGCACGCAGATCTGGTCCCCAAAAAACAGCTGTGAGGCACGAACTGCAAGCAAAATAGCCGCTGGAGCGCCAAGAAGGCCCAAGGCCCCTTTCTGCCACTACGAATCTTCAAGGGGCCACTCCAATGGAGGCCTTTATTCTGCTGATCAGCTGTGGAGCGTGAATAATCGAGCACGCCGAAGCTCTTCAAACCTTTCAAACCGTTCTTCCGTATATCATCAAAAAACCAGGGAATTTTGAAAAGGCAAACTATTTTCTCCTCTGAAGCTCTGGGAGCTGAAATGAGCGTCCTACAGAGCTGAGACCAAGTTGAAAAACTGGGGACCGTTACCAGGGAGGTCCTCAGAATTTCAACTCAGTCAATAAAACTTCTAGACTAGACCAACCCGTCCTGGACTCTCCCGTCGATACAATGGAGAAGTGAAATGCAGAATTGGTAGCAATGAATTTCTTTCAAGAAGAATATCAAAGAATACGATGTTTTTGACTTTGATTCAGCAAATGTAAGAGTGGAAAACTTTCTAAAAAACATTTCACAGTTCTGCTGTGTGTTAGCTTAACTGGAGAGAAGTTAAAATTTTGGTGACTGGTAAATCGGCAAAGCCATGCTCAACCAAGAACCTGCAGTCCAAATACCTTCCTGTCACCTGGAAATCTAAAAAAATCTGCTTGGATGACTGGTGCCCTGTGTGAGAAGTGGATAAGAGGTATTGACCAAGAAATGAAGAAGAAATGGTCCATTCTCTTTGTAGTGGATAATTGTCCTAGCCATCCCCAAGTGAATCATCTTACAAACATGAAAACTGAAATTTCACGACAAGAGGATGGAATCCTAGAAATCAGTTTATTGCAAGGTCACTAACACCCCATGCATTCTGACTTTCAACAGCAACCACCCACTGTCACACAAAAAGAGTTGCATTGGAACACTATAGGGCAGCGGGAGAATCTACTGTAGTACCCAGCAAGCCAAACAGGTGAAGAGCAGATGTGAACAATTCAAGCAGTATGGATACCCACAATCATTCATCACAAGATGTCTGTGTAACACAATGGGAGAGAAAGGAAGAGACAAGGTACAAGACCAACCACATGGCACACCCTATCATACATCAAAAACATTGCGGAAGCTTCAGAAACCAGTTTCTGAGATCTGCAAACGGGCATCGCACACTGCCCAGAGGCTACTATAGAAGGACAAATTATGCATTATAAAGATCATTTGGAGGCAGGAGATACTTCCAATGTAAACAACGAACCCCCATAACTATGTAGGACAGATGGAGAGGATGCTAACCACCAGATTGCAAGAACACAAGTGAGCAGTCAGACCAGGATCCTCGCACTGCAATGGACACACATTCAACTTTGCAGCTACTGAGATTGTTGGACAAGCAAGCACAAAAACAGTCAGGGAAATGTTTGAGACCTGGGAAACAGGCCCCTCTCGTCAGTCAACAGGAGAGCTGATTTACCACCAGCCTATCAAGTACTTCGAAGGTGAGGGCTGGGTAGCACAAGTAAATGGCAACTAATGACTTAAAAGCCAGCCATCACACATCCCAATCAACATTCAAAAACACTTACAACAGGCCCAATAAACATCACAGAGAGAACAGCACATACTATGCTAGATAGAGAGAAGTTCTCTGCAAACGGGCTCCAGCACACATCCAAAAGCTCAGAAGACAAAATATCTGATCCTGCTATATTACCATAGTTGACCTGTCTGCTATTGATATTTGTGATGTCTGTTCCTTTAAGAAAATGATTACTTTAAACTAGTTTATTGTATTTCTGCCCTACAATAACCCAAAAGGATTTGTAGACTTGTAAATTCCATCCAAGTTAGGGATAGAATGGCTGCATGGTAAGTATACAATACAAGTTGCATCATCAGCAAAAGTGTAAGTTTGAACAGTCACTGTTTAACTTTAAATTCAGTGACCGTTTAAACTTACAAGAGTGATGAATGAATGAATGGTACATAGAACAGGTCCTCATAGTTCTGGCTGTTGCATGCCCCCATGGTCATGATTATGACCTAGGCACTTGATGACCAGCTCACAATTATGATGTTACAGCATATTATAATCACAATTGCCATTTGTCCCCAACAGTCAAAAATACTGTATTTTAGTGTAATACAGTGTTTCTCAACCTTGGAAGCTTGAAGATGGGTGGACTTCAATTCCCAGAATCCCCCAGCCCCCTACCAAGGTTGAGAAACACTGGTGTAATACTTGATTTGGAAAAAAGGAACATTTCATGAAGTCATAATACTCTAATCAAAGGAATTCAAGAGCATTGTGATTTTTTTAATTGTCATATTTGCCTAAACTTAAAATATTAGAATGTATTTTAGAAATACCATGGAAACAATTTTATTTGTAATAGTTTTGTTTAATTTGTCAAATATATTAAATGCTAATTACATAATTACCAACTGTGTACTTGCTCTACAAAGGTATATCAAAATATATAATCCATTATAGTATTTTAATGGAGTTTACTAAATGGGTGCTTGACTATGAAGTGCACTACAAATTTTGACATACAAATTCAAAAAGCCTTACATGAAATAAGGTGGTTATTCAGAAATATTCAACAGTTTAAATTTCCTTAACACTGGTTTTGGATTGTCTCCAAATTCATTATGACGACACTACAAGATACATAGATTAAAGAAAATCAATTCCAAGAACCACTTCTACAAAATAACTTTTATTAAAATATAGTTTAACCAGTATTTAAAAGCAAAGTTAATTCTATCACTCATTCAATGTGTGACAGATCCTCCAGAAGCAAGCCCTATAAGCAAATTTAGAATTCATTCCTTTTATTAGCCAAATCACTGTTATCTTGGTTGAGATGAAAGCCCTCAACTTCCATTCACAAAAATCCACTGATACTAGCATATTTTGTATCTTTATAGTAATTCTAGAAAACAGATGTATGTTTACAGAGGATTATAGACTCAGAAGAGATCACAAGGATCAACTAGTTCAATCCTCTACAATGTACAGGAAAAACATCTTTTATTAATTGAATACAACAAAAAACCCCCAAAACACTAGATTATTAAGAAAGAAAAGCTTCTGCAATATGCAGTAAATTTAATTAAACTATCTTTAAAAAACCTACAGTATCATTTTCTCCATGGGAAAAACACATGAAAAGTTGCTTACTTAATTATTTTTTAAAAAAAGTTTTAAAGTCAATGGATTTTTGTGAACACTTTTGGCTAACCCAAGTATATGAAAAGGGACATTGGTCTTACCTGGATGACTTCAGAAAGGGAAAAGCTAAATCCTGAGACCAAATATTTCTTCTTCCAGAAGAGATATATTTTCTCAATAATATTTAGCTATCTTACTGCTTCCATTTAGCTACTCTTGACCAATCCCTAATTCTGTATTCCCCTCCCCCCCCCAAAAAAAGAAAATCACAACTCTACCTTTATTAGTCTGACAAATTCAGATGCCATACACTCCCAAATGATTTAGGCAGCTTATATTCTTCAAATAATTGTCAAAATAACTTCAAAAATTAGAATATTTCAAATATAAATGAAACCCATTAAGAAGCTTGTAAGTATTCAAGACAACTATTCCAATTAGGATGTTTTTTTCCTTTGGAAAGAAAATGTCACACTGCAGAAGTATAAATTCTATGGTCTAACCTCATTTGAGTAACTGCTACTTACCTATATAATGAATACTTATATTAAAATCCCACCCTTTGGAATCAACTCCCCCTGGGGCTCTGGTTGGCTCCTGACCTTCGGACCTTGCACCGCGAATTAAAAACATGGTTGTTCACATCGCCCAGCCTGGACTGAGAGGGTTTTTAGATTTTGGGGGTTTTAATATAAATTATATACATACATTTATGTATTTTATATTTTTAACTGGTTGTTTTATTGTTGTGAGCCGCCCTGAGTCCTTGGAGATAGGGCGGCATATAAATTTAATTAATTAATTAAAGAAGAAAGAAAGAAAGAAAGAAAGAAAGAAAGAAAGAAAGAAAGAAAGAAAGAAAGAAAGAAAGAAAGAAAGAAAGAAAGAAAATCCACATTTTTATGAAAGATGATGCACAGCCACAAAAATATACAAAATTTATAGAGTTTCAATGGAAACCAGTACATTTTATCCTTTAACTAAAATGCCCTGCTTAATTCTCTCTTGTGTTCAAAACCTTTAAGTATCAAACCAAGGAATGTAAGTGCAGATTATGCTGTCATACATCTTAGATCATCACTCAAGCAGCTTAACTGTGATCTTCAACAATAATTTAGAAGAATTGCATAATAATTTATGCAAACTGACCATATATCATTCAGAAACAGATAGCTGTATGGATGCTTAACTTATTTACAGGATAACAGACAATTTCAACTTTGTTAAGATGTGGCAAATGCATCAATTGGAAAACTCTTTAAACAGATTAAAGAAATTTTCAACAGGCACTTCAAGTTGTATAAATTTATTGCTACTTAACTGTCAATTTTATAGGTCCTAGCAAAGAGATAAAATAAAAAGCTAGTATCAATAATAATTATGATATTGAAAGTTTTATCTATTTTTTATTTTTTTTTTAAAGATCAGGTTTCTTGTATATGAATTTTAATGGTTGATACAATCTGGTAGCATTGATATTTGTGACATACGGTTAATAAAATTTAAATTAGGGCAAAAGTTTGCTTTAAGGCTACAGAAACATACTGTTATTTAGGATAAAGGCCGTATATATCAAAATTTTAATAATTATTGGAAATAAGATATGAGGCGTTCACAAGTCTTCAAAATGTTATTTTTTAAGATTTACCTTCTTGTCTTGTTGTTTAGGGAAGGACATAAACTATGTAACTATTCTGCATTTAAGAATCTTAATTTCAGTCCACTCTTGGATTAGGGAATTGAGTGACTTTTGACCAGCCACTTTCTTTCGCTCCAATTTACATTTACAGAGTGGGACAGGAAACTGAAGAAGGCAGTTTATAAACTGTTCTAAGGACCTATCTTTATGTCAAAGATCAATTGAAAGATTTAAAACAGACAATACACACGCATCTTCTCATCTAAGTTGAAATTTGTTGTTCAATTTCAAGTGATAAAAAAATCTTCCTATGCGTTTTTCCAGACCATTCATAAATATTTTTTCTTTTATTTACTTATTTCCACCTAAAAAACACTCCCCAAAGTGAAATATTCATCCTAGCAGGATGGGTCAGAATCTATATTGCCCTCTTCAGCGTTTTCTCCAATTTGGCATCTTTCTTAAGTACAATAATCAGAATCACACTCAGAATTCCAGGAATACTACCCCCCAAAATTTTCTAAGTGTATGATGATTTTTCCAATTCAATTTAATTCATCTGCTTATTTCCAATACAATTTTTATATCAGAAATGCATTGTAAATGTTCTTATAAAGCAAACCACCCTAATCCCAAAATCATTTTTAATAAGTTATTAGTTTAGGGCCCATCAGATGCAGGGTTTAGCGCACACACACATACACAGAGAGAGAGAGAGACAGAGAGAGACAGAGAGACACGAACAATACTATATTTGCTTATACTGAAACTTTGCCATTTTAATTTTCATTCCCCCAACATAAATAAACTTTTGAAAGAATCCATTGTTCCTTTTAACCACTCTAAATTATTTGGTATCACCAAAGACAAGATAACTCCTTAGAATTTAAGATATTAA
This sequence comes from Pantherophis guttatus, assembly GCF_059756535.1. Lineage (NCBI taxonomy): Eukaryota > Metazoa > Chordata > Lepidosauria > Squamata > Colubridae > Pantherophis > Pantherophis guttatus. The sequence continues at coordinate 271,012,663 of NC_142063.1, read as the reverse complement.
AATTCTTCATGTGACCAAAGAGGATAGACCTCCACTGTGAGGACTTTATTTTTAGTATTTCTACATTTATAGTTGTTTGTCAGTAGATCATTTATTTTTTACACTATCCTAAATATAATTCTGAAATGACAACAGCCAAAATACTACTATTATGCCATTCATGTCTTATGGACAATTCCTATTGACAAAACTATTTAAAAAACCTGTATTTATCATATATCCCCTGAGTTCATTTTACAACAACACATTCTATACAAAGAAGGGTCAAGGATATAATTTGAGCCACACTCTTATCAGCAAATGTACAAGTACAGGTTGTACACTGGGCTACATTAAAATACATGTTATACATGTTTTACACTATTTCCAAATACAAAGTATTCAAAAGTAGAAATATAATTATAGTCCTTGCATTTGAAACAAGAAAAAAGTCATACTGTTAGGATTATAAATACTTGAATACATCTAAAATAATAAATTTCAGCATTAACATAATTTAAATTCCGATTTTCCTTAAAAGAAATTATTACTATCATTTTAGACCCCTTAAATCAGGGCTATCAAACTCACGGCCCCACTAGTGGGCCAGATGAGCCACGCGCTGTCCATGCTCACGTCCAGTTTAGGAAAGGGGAAAAAAGTCCCGATACGTCATGTGACACCGTGATGCCGTGAGTTTGACACCTCCGCCTTAAATCCTCAAGTATAAACCTTTCAGAATTCCCTATTATCTAGCCTTTACATGAATGTTTCCTTTTTTTTATTCCAAAATGTCAGTATTTACTATCTATAATAAATCACAATATGATTCAAATATATTAATATTTAGCTTCATGGGTCAATTTCAGGGAATTACAACTGTATAAGTTATACAGTTCATAAAATAAAGTGCATGTTTACAACCAACCTTTTATAGTCTTATAAAAAGGTAAAATACCCATAAAAGTTGCTTATTTTTACAACTTTTTAAATCAGAAAAATTACAGCCCAACTTACTTTTTCGGGGAGGAACTTATCAACCTTTGGAAGACCTGGAACATGACACAAAAACTGGAGTTAGAAAGAAGAAGCTCCTTGCCTGTTAAGAGAATTCTTCCTTAGTCACCCTGCCCAAGCAAATAACTGCTGGGAATACTGGAAACTTTAGTCACCAAATACACAGGAAGCTCCATTCAACAAATGAAGACAAAGTATTTGGTTGCTTTGCTTATCTTTCACTAATTAAAACATTCCCCAAAGAGGGAAACTCTTATAGATAATTGGTTAGACAATGGCACTCCGGAAGAACTCTATTTACAGGAAAGCAACCTCCATTTCTCATGCAGACGATCCTGTCCAGTCACAGGTTGAATTGGGCAGGAAATATAGTACGGGTATCTGATCAGTTACAGTTGTGTCATTATTAGAAATTAGATTAAATTAAGAATGTTAATAGTAAAATTAGAATTAAAATATTAAATTTGGAAGAGCAGAGATTGAATAAAGCCATTAAATTTGTAAAGCATACATCATTGTCAAATATTTTCAAGGAAAATACATTTTTCTAAATATAATCCTCAAAGTGCAAATTTAACTCCCTATATAATTATCATAGAGGAAGCTAATTATTTCTTGAATGTTAACACTGTATGCCACTTCTCAAAGAATTTGTTGCAATATTTTATTTGCACAACAGCTCAGCAGTCTGAACAAGACCAATCAACTAACTTCATAAATAAGCAGAGCCTCAAACTCAAATCTTCCTTTCAAACCACCACTGGCTTTAACCCCAAAGTTGACACACAGGTATCAGAATGTATGGATTCGAGATTTTATTCAAGATTTTATTTTGAAAAGAACAATACTGAAAATGCAAAAGCTATGTTCCAATGAAAACTGTCACAAAGTAGAATATATGTAGTAGATCTACAATCCTAACAGATGTTTTTTTCTAAAAACATCTGCACAATAAATATATCCCCTTTTTAGAATACCAAGGAGAACATAAAATCAAACTAATTTTCAAATACAGTGGAAAAATAAAAATAGAATAACATTTCACCTGTACTTTGCAATTCATGCTTTGGGAGATATCTAATGGTGAAAAAAGAAGCCGTATTCAATTCAAATGTGAAAGAGTCATGCTTTTATTTTATTCTCTCATCAATAAAGAAGTTTTTTATTAAAGTTTATTAAAGTTTATTAAAGTTTTCTTTAACTTGATCCATTGTTATAATTACTACAATTTATGCACTTTTAATCTTAACAATACTGAAGGGTGTATAATATATATATATATATATATAAAAACCCATACAGATAAGAACTGAACTTTCTATATGTTTATGGAGCTTTCTAAGCAGTCAAGTCAAGGATTTCAAAGTTCTAAATCAAACCGGCAAAACTTCTAGAGGGGAAAGACCCATATTGATAAGTTAAGCATCATTATGAGCTCATAAAGAAATATCTGGTGCACCAATCAGTTATTTAATAGCTAGAAAAATGGTGACAGCACAAAAAGTGGAAGTGAGGGTTAAAAGTGCTCATCAATGCATTTTTCAGCATGCCTGCACCCATAATGCAATGAATGTGCGACACCACCACCCCGCGCATACGCGCGCAACTCCCTCCCCGCAGCCAATTTTTGGTCCCAGGAGGCTGCAAGGAGGCCTGCTAGGCCCAAAATGGGCATGGGAGGCTGCACTGCGCCCCATGCTCCCCCACCCCCTGTGCATGCGCACATGACCCTCCACTCCCCCGCATGCATGTGCAACCCTCCACCGCCCAACCGGGCATGCCTGTGCGTCTCCAGTATGTGCCCTGCCCCTGCACATACGTGGTAGAGACCTGAAAACAGATGGGTGGCGGGAGGCGCGCACACATGCGGGATGGAGCTGAGCTGGGCGATGATTTGCATGCTCACAGAGAGGGCTCTGTATATCACCCATGGCACGCATACCATAGGTTTGCCATCACAGGCCTAAGACATTATAGCATGGCCATTGTGGCCAGGCTATATTTATTTAAGGAAGGGCATAACAGACAAATGACCAGAACTGAAGAAAGTCAATTGCTATGGGTACAGAAATAAAACTGGACTATCAACAAACTACAATCCTGTTCCCTGAAGTACACTTTCATTCAGAACATTCAATTCTACCAACTCCCAAATCTGGAACCATTCACTTTATCACTTCATTTTACGAAATTTCAATTTCTGTTTACCAATCACCATCTAGCCTTCTGATCCCTTTACCACTTTACCTGATTAAATGAATTAATGTCGCAAAATTAATGAATTCCCTTGGAGAATGACTATTATCTTTACAGAAAGTTATAAACGTGATTGTCTCTGGAAAAAAATAATGTAGAACGATCCCTTCAAAATGTATAAACTACCGTATTTTTCAGAGTATAAGACATACTTTTCCTCCCCTAAAAGACGCTGAAAATTTGGGTGTGTCTTATAGTTCAAATGTAGCTTTTTGGAAGCTTTTTTTCAGCCCTAACGAGGTGCTAGCAAGTGAAACGATCTTCCGAGCTTTACCTACTCCCTCCGACTCTCAGCTGTGCTTTAGAAGCTTTTTTTCAACCCTAATGAAGCACTAGCGAGTGAAGCGATCTCTGTGCTTTGCTTGCTTTTCTCATTGCTGCTCTCTCTCAGCTGTGCTTTAGAAGCTGTTTTTTATCCCCAAGCAGGGGATAAAAAACGTGTGCACACGCTAAAACCCAGCAAACTAAGGTGCTGAAGCTGACCAGACTAAGGACGCTAGCGAGATGAATACTTGTTAGGCAGATTTCCCCCCCTATTTTCCTCTCCAAAAACTAAGCTGCGTCTTATACAACAGTGTGTCTTATACTCCAGTGCGTCTTATACTCCGAAAAATACGGTACTTTCCATTTGAACACAGCATAAGCAATTAGTTGTTGAACTTCCAAAACAATATGTATTGATACTTATCATATATTGATACTTATTATTCCCTCTAATTGCAAACTCACATGATTTGGTGATATCAAATATGGAATCAGAACAAAACTAGAGAAACAAGAGGACAGAACAAACATACTTGGACAAACACCGAAGCAAGCAGAATCGTAAAATGTTTTATATCCAAAAGGACACTATACCACATCAAAGAAGTCTAACAGATTGAGTATATTTAATAGTTTCCAGAACCACACAATGTTTAGTTATACTTGGAAAAAAGAAAGAAAATATCAACTGAGAGGTAAAGAATGAAGTCAACTGTTTACATAATTTACAATAAACTGGTTGGCTGGCAGAATCCTGAACATAATTCTGCAAGTAGATAAAGATACATTCAACATTTTGCTGTAGGTTTCATTTGTTACACAAATGGCTCCTTGGCACTGGAATTAGATACAATAGTTCACTTTTTTCATGCTACTATAATCAGTACTTGAGCTCAAATAAGCCATACTTTCCTTTTAGCTCAGTGCAATTTATGAATCTGAGTGAAAAATCCAATGCAGTTGGCAAACTAGTGGCCTACAACTTAATGTTGTGCCAACCTAAATATTATATCTTGTTCAACAAGCTATGTGTATTACAGATGCTAATATCAATTTATCTTACAGTATGCCTACCAAGGATAATATTTCCTGAATCAAACTAAAAAGTTTACACCTCAACATTTACAAAGAAAATTTGGAAGAATCAATACAAACTAGGATCTGAGTGAAAAATAGATTTCTAAATATAACTTGATGGTTGCAGTTTAAGGATCATAGCCTTTAGTGTGGTAGCATTTTAAACAACTAACATGATAGTCATTTTTTCTAAGATTGTCTGTGAAGTCAAGAACATTTAGATAGAGGCACTCAAATAAAACCCTGTTTCCCTCCAAGTAAAAATTGCAAAAAAAAGAAAAAAATAACTGCAACATGTACATAAAGCATATTTTGGATAAAAGGATACAGAGTGCAAAACTCGAATTATGGATCAATAATAAACAATGATCCATATTTAAAATATTGGCAAATTTATCTACAATTAGACTTCAAAAATACTTTTTGCACACTTCATCTTTATATCTTTATCCAAACCAACTAAAATCAACTCTGATGACACACATTAATTAAAAGTTTAACACAGCTAATTGTTCAGTCTCTAGATTTGAAGAATTACATCAGCACAATTACACTTTAAGCTTAATATATCTACAACTGAGATCAGTTTAGTTACAAATGACTATGTGTACTATGTCAAAGCAAACATTTTCTAATTAAGACCAAAAATGGAACAAATTAGTTGATTGCTGAAGAACTGATTGATTAGCTACATTAGCAAAATTTAAATTAATGAAATTTTTAGATTTTTGTTTTAAGGAAACAAACTATTCTATACTTTTATTTCCCTGATAAGAATGAAGTTTCTTTTAATATTTCTTTGATTTTTATCCTTTTATTTTTGGCCCACATAAGATGGAATACATAATTCACAGTAGTGGGTTCCACTTACCTTCGCTACCGGTTAGGAATTGGGAGCGTGTGTGTGTGTGTGTGTGCGCGCTCACTTCACTTGTGGCGCTTCTGTGCATGCGCAGAACCTTCTGCGCATGTGCAGAGTGTCCGTGATGACATCCGGGCAGGTGGGTGGAGCCTCCTGCCACCGCCACTACCGGTTTGCCCAAACCAGAGCGAACCAGTAGAAACCTGCCACTGATACTTCATATTCCTCCATTTTCTCCATAACAAGCACTATTTAAGATGGGTAGGATTGAGACAGTATAGCTGTCTAAAAGTCACCTAGCTAGTTTTCATGACTAAGGGAAGATTGGAATTTAGGGTCTCTTCGGCCATTGGCTTTCGATTTTTACTAAAATTGCATCTTTACATGCAGTTTCAATTGTTCTCAATGACTGAAACCAAGCAAGACTATTCAGAACTGATTTTAAATAGAGTTGTATCATTCTACTAGCATTCATCAGAATTTAATTTAATTCAGAGGTATAACAAAGATATATTTATATCTTCCTGATAATTTTATTATAGTTAATAACAACTATTAAGATACAACATATAATTTTAGAAAAAATCCCTCTGAGTTTGTATGAAAAATATTCCAACTTTATATAGGTTTCTAAGAAACTTTTCTTTCTGTATTCCTTCTATATTAAATAAACAGAATTTGTGTTTGTATTTTTGTATTTGTATTTTTACATTAGTTTTCTTTCTTTGCATGTTTCTTTCTTTATAAATACATATAAAATTTATATAACCAAACATCCTGTTCATGCACATACTTGGAATGAAATATCCCATCTCCAAAATGGTCTTTTATGAAACATAAATGATATAAAAAGCTATGATCTTATATAGTAAATGAACTACAGCTAATACACTGATTTCTTTGATACATTTCTCTGATAGATATCTATGTTCAGCAGAACAATTTTATAACAAGAAAAATGCTGCCTCAGTGTATTATGAAATCAAATCTCAAAATTATGGCGACAGTCAATAGTACTGTATAACCTCGTGAGATCTCATGCACCCTCTTTCTACCCACTTGAATAGAATAGATAGATTGCAGAGTTACTACTACAGAGTGTACAAGAGTCATGCCATGCTTATTATAAACTGTTTCTGAAAATTCCACAAGTTAACTGAGTCTTATAATTTTAAAAGTCACTTACTACAAAGATGGGATGCTTTATTTAAATGAATTATTGCCTCATACTGCTCTCCAGACAATAGTAAAAATTATCTGAAATATTCCTATTTCTCCTATAAATCTATTTATATATCTTCTAAGTATGCACTAGTTATATATTACTCTTTTCAAATCAGAGAAAGTTGCTTTTGAAAAAGAAATTGATATCCTACATTCAATCTTATTTTTACATTACAGTGCATCATATACCAACAATGCTTTAGATGAAAAATACTTTACTTGAACGTATTTTCTTTCACTATATACAATGTAATTCCACATGGAAGATAATATAACCTTAAGGAACACATATCAAACATCAATATGTCAATAATATTACTTACTGCAGGTACTAATAATTTTTTTACTTCCTCCACAGCCCTCTTCAATTTGATTTCTGCTCTATTTTGAGCATCTTCCACAGTGATTAATACATGCAAATCTTCATTCAGATGTTCCCAATTGGGCTTGCCTCTGTTTTGTTCTTCCTAGAAAAATGAAAGATCATATTTAATTGGTTAACCTTAATTGCAAAAAGTCAGATTACTGGACAATATTAGAACCATATATGAGTGTGTGTGCTTATATGCTTCATTGTGCATTTTGTATTTCTGAAAACCCTAATAATTATCATCAAATGGCCAAAAAGCACTTTCTATTGCTAATAGGGAGAATTCAACATAAAACTTTTTAGAGATTTAACTGAGTAAGAAAGACAAAAGAATAATTTGAGATCTAAGGATTTTCTCACTTTGTACTGCTATCATGACATACCGTATTTTTCAGAGTATAAGACGCATCGGAGTATAAGACACACCTACCTTTTTTGGTGAGGAAAAGAAGAAAAAGAAACCTTCCTTCTCTGCCTTTGAGCAATTTTGCTTCGTTGCAGCAAACAGTCTGCTTTACTTTCATTTTCGTTTTCAGCATAGCTTGATTAGCACAATGAAAAAAAAAACCTGCTCCAGCAATTTACCTCTTTGCAGCAAGCAGCAGAGCCCTGCGCAAAACAGCTGAGAGCAAATCAGCTAAGAGTCAGAGACCGATCCAATCAACTTGTGCTAATTAGCCTGTGCTGAAGCTGAAAGGAGCTGTTTTTTCTTGCTGTTTGCTTGCAAGGAAGTAACTGCTGCGAGGCAGAGGCCAAAAGATAGGGGCCAGTGGGTGGACAGGGCTACATTCAGTATATAAAACGCACCTAAATTTTCACCCTCTTTGGGTGAAAACTTCATTTGGGGGCAGGGAAAAAATGACAATCATCTTAGGCCTCTTTTTTTTTTTTTTTGCAAACCTCAGCATCTTCCGAACGCACTAATACATCCTGCTCATTTCAATAGCCCATTCTTGCTATACTCAACTGAGTTCATTATAATTATATTTCCCTTTAACAGATACTTATCTAGTAGTGTGCCACTTTATCACAAAAGCATGCCTACATATAGAAAAACATTAGCCTGCCTTATATGACTACTATAAAGATTATCTGATGGAGCTTTGGAGGGGTGCACAAAGCTGGAGAGGAGACTGCTTTCTAGATCTTCACAAGGTAAGTTACCCAGGTTGCAGAGGGAAAAGCAATTTGGGGAGCATGAGGTATTTCAGTGGGCCGGGGACGTCTTGGGCGGTCTTAGGCAGGTGGCCTGCTCCATCAGTAGCCCTCCCCCCCATGGCCTTTCCCACCCTGAAATACTTCATGTGCACTTAACGAGCATTGCATTTGATTAGTGAATGTGTGGGCAAAAGGAGGAAGTGAATCTCATTCAAGGTACGAGATTCACTCCCACTAATCCTTGGGTTATGAATGGAATGGGCAGGCTCCATTATATTCGTAACTCAAGGACTACCTGTAGAGCAAAACCTTGTAAGTTAATAACATAATTACTGAGCTGTTCTTCAATTAAGTTAGCCGATTTCCTTATATACATATGTAAACTGTTCTTTTCACTACTTTCCCACATACTTTAGGCAAAATATCAAGAAGTAAAATCTAAGCAAACTCAAATGTGTATTGATATCCTTCACTAATAGAAACATTTGAACAGAATACTCCTGAGGATTAGGAAGGTGAGTATGGACCACTGTTTTCCATATCAAGCAAAGCAGGTAATTAATTACTATTCTGACATAGTCCTTTATCACCAAAATGCACATCACTGCTAAGTTTTTCTCAGCATCACTTTGCTGTGCTACATCAAAGCAAAGCTGATGTTTCAGGACCCCATTCACTCATTGAATACAGAAGCTTATTTTTAGACACTATTATTGCACAAGCGGAAAAAACTCTAATTCTAAAATATAGAAAGGCAAACATGCAAATGTGATATTTTCTCCATAAAAGATTGCTTTTCATTTTCCAGTTCCAAGCAGCTATAGTTCACTTAATTTTGAATGCACAGTAATTAGGCATGCAAATGATCTAGAAGCGCTTTGAAATTTTAGACTGTGTGCAATCAATCCTATTCTTTTTCTTCTGCATATAGAGACCTCTCAGAAGATAAATGTCTCCCATAAATCTGCCAGATGTCTTATTTTAAATATCATACTATTAAGAAAATACACAATATTCACAAGTTATTATGAACTGGATCTAAATTTAGTTGTATACAAGGAGGCTGGATGCCAGAACACCACTGAACACCAAGTATCTGAAATGGCAAATATAAAATTTAAAATAAAGCAACATACTTCATAGAGAGGAGTACTTGACAGAAAATGTAGATAAAAGTGGTGGTGCAGTGGTTAGAATGCAGTATTGCAGGCTAACTCTGCCCATAGCCAGGATTCTATCCTGACTGGTGCAAGCCTGTGACTCAACCTTCCATCCTTCTGAGGTCAGTAAAGTGAGGGCCCAGATTGTTGGGGGTAATATGCTGACATTGTAAATCATTCAGAGAGTGCTGTAAAGTACAATGGAGCGGTATGTAAGTGCTACTGCTATTGCTATTACTAAACTGATAGTAACTTACGTTGTCATAATTTAAGAGAAAATGTCTATAAAATGGAACATTGGATTACCTAAATAAGATGTACAATGATGTTAGAATAATGAAATTCCCACAGTACAGGAATGGACTGTAATTATGTCAAAATTTGCAGAAATGGAGAAACTGACCTGATCGGTCGGAGAACAAAAACTTTTTTTTGAACGACTAGAACTTTATATTGATTTTTTGCTGAAAGAAGAAATAAAATGAATTAATGATTTATAGATCTGAAGATTAAGTAAGGCTTAAGTGAAGGGGTGGAAGTCATTGTGAAGTATTTAGGAGGGAACACTAATTGTTGTGCGCTGCCCCGAGTAGCTTTTGGTAAGATGGATGGCTATACAAATTTGAAGGGTGTTTTTTTTTCAAATTCTTTAAACTGAATACAATGTAATTACCACTTAAGACATACATTAACAACATCTGGTAATAAAAATGGGTTGTGTTTTCAAAAAGAACCTCGTAACTGATTTTATTATAATTAAATTATAGATCTAAAATTTCAACAAATTACTTTTATTATTCTAGTAAATAAAATTTTTACAAATTTAGTAAAAGACAGCATTATAGAGCAAGAGAAAGTAATTTAAAATTTATGTTTAAGTTTACATAGCATCTCTTTCTATACAATCAGTAACAGAACTATATTGCTAGAGAATGCTATCAAATTTCCATATATTCACTCGCTCAGTGAACCTTAATATTCAAGGCTATAATGAAATAGACAGACATGGTTTAATTTCACTCAAGGTCTTAAGACATAAACAACCCAGAGAGAAGCTAATATTCCTGTAGCACAACAGTTCTAGTATATATGTATCATATATACATACAAAGAGAATGTAACTATATCTTGATGCTGATCAGAAAATAAGCCTCCCAAAGTGAAACTGAATTGCTCATGACTTCACCAACTTGTAATGACACCAATACACTTGTGCCATCTTCCAGGATGTCTTCTTGCTTCCCAGTGTTGTTATTCCTTAGTAGTTGATACTCTTTCCATTCAAGCAACCTAAGGTCTCTATGTTAGATGTATGTTTCTAAGCTTAGATATTATTTGCTGATGCTACCACCACATAAAATTATGCTTTTTGGGCACTGAAGAAATGGTAGAGAAAATACAAAGTTTATTGGAAAACATTAATTGGAAGAAGTGGGGGAGGAAGATGAGGAGGATCTGAGCTCATATTTAGTGCTACAGTACAATCGTTTTTCACTTTAGTACCGTATTTTCTGGCATATAAGACAATTTTTTAACACATGAAAATCTTCTCAAAAGTCAGGGGTCGTCTTATACGCCGGGTGTCATTCTCCTGTAACCAGGCAGACCAGCCCGAAAGGCTCTGACGAGCCTTAAATGGCTCTGGCGATCCAAGCTCTGACGATCCCAGCTTTGCCTGCTAATCAGGCAACTCAGCTGGAATCGCCAGAGCCATGTAAAAGAAAAAAACTTTTTTCCTTTTACATGGCTCTGGCGATCCAAGCTCTGACGATCCCAGCTGAGTTGCCTGCTAATCAGGCAACTCAGCTTGGATCACCAGAGCTATGTAAAAGGAAAAAAGTTTTCCCCCTCCAGCTTGCTTACCTTAGCTGCTAGTCGCAACACTTGCCTTGCTTTGCTTGCCTGAATCCATTCCATCAGCAAGCAACTCCCTGCCTGCAATCAAGCAGGCAGAGAGTTGTGGACTTCAACTCCCAGAATTCCTCAGCCAGCAAAGCAAAGCTGGCTGAGGAATTCTGAGAATTGAAGTCTACAAGTCTTAAAGTTGCCAAGGCTGGAGACCCCTGTTCTATTGGGTAAGTTTTTTTCCGCTTTGGGAGCTTTAAAAAAATAGTTAATTGGGGTTTTTTTTAGTTGTTCTTTTTTAGACCTAGCCATTTAAAGTTTAGGAAGTTTTAAATTTAGCTTTCATATAAAAATAAAATTAAAATAATATTTGTGCAGCTTTCTGAGATTTAGTGTGTTTCTGTAGTGTTTCACTCTAACTACACAACACACAAAATCTCACAAAGCTGTATGTGGAATTTTGTGCGTGTAAAGTGTGAAAGTTGGTTTTTGGGGCTTTTTGGGGCTGTGTGAGGTTCCTGCTTGTTGCAGGGGCCATTTTGGGTCTAGCACAGCTGCTTTTATATTGTGGGTGAGCCAGTTGTGTTGTGTTGTGTGTGTGTAAAGTGTGAAAGTTGGTATTTTTGGGCTTTTTGTGGCTGCGTGAGGTTCCTGCTTGTTGCAGGAGCCATTTTGGGTCTAGCACAGCTGCTTTTACATTGTGGGTGAGCCAGTTGATGTTTTTTAATTTTTATTTGGTGTGCATTGGAAGAGGGATAGTCTTATACAGCGAGTATAGCCCAAACCCTATATTTTAACAGGAAAAGTCAGAGGTCGTCTTATATGCCCAGTCGTCTTATACGCCGGAAAATATGGTATATAAAAATATAGTCAAACTAAAAATTAGCTATCTTCTAAATTATATCTTAGCCTTGCTTTTTATATTTCACATAGTAATCAGAAGAGGCGTTGGTCTTATCTGATACGCTCCTTCTTGTTGGGTGGAGATAGCATCCAGGAATGGGTTAACTCCTTCTGCTAGCTGATTGGACTGAGTCTGCCAAAGTTGTGATGACATGCCTCCTGCTTCTCTCTCCCAGCTTTTTGGCGAAGGCGTAGTGGCAGACTGATGTGCCGTTCGTGTATCAGGGCCCCCTCTCGGACCCAGGACCAGACAGTCTCCAGGGTGGGGCAGGATGCTATCTCCACCTAACGAGAAGGAGTGTATCAGGTAAGACCAATGCCCATTCTCCATTGTGGTGGAGATAGCATTCAGGAATGGGACATACCAAAACTGGTTTGTCCTACGGATGGGCCGCAGTCTGGTCCAAAGTCCCCAAACCAGAGTGGACCCCCTGGAGGACTCACCTGCCAAAGGATGCTTCAGCCAAAGTGAAGACGTCCAGTTTATAATGTTCAATGAAAGGGGATGGAGAGGACCATGTCGTCGCCCGACAGACCTTCTCTATAGAGGCCCATGTCGCCCATGCCGCAGTCATGGCGCACTCCTGGTAGAGTGGGCAGTTACTCGTCGAGGCAACAGAAGGGCCTGGAGTTCGTATGCCTTAGTGATGCACGCCGTAATCCACTGTCCCACAGTTGAAGGGGAGACCCTGTTACCCAGTGTGGCAGGCTAGAATGAGACAAACAGGGATTCTGTTCTCCTTAGGGAGGAACTCCTTTTAACAAATATGTAGAGGGCCCTCCTAACATCCAAGGTGTACCACCTCTTCTCCAGGGCGTGGGCTGGATCAGGGCAGAAGTTAGGCAATATCAGTTCCTGTTCCCTATGGAACCAGGTGTTCACCTTGGGAACAAAGGAGGGCGTCCAACCGCAAAACTACCCTATCAGGGTGGAACACACACAGGTCCTTCCTCACAGAGAAGGCCGCCAGTTCAGAAACCCGTCTGGCCGATGTAATAGCCATCAGAAAGGCAACTTTACATGTTGGATATCATTCAGGTAACACTAGACCAGAGTGCCACCAATGCTGCAAGAAACTTGGAAAATGCCTGTGTGTGTGTGTGTGTGTGTGTGTGTGTGTGTGTGTGTGTGTGACAGGCTGAATGGCAGAGCCCTGTATTAGTAGTGTCTTCCTGCATGATAGAAGCGGAGAAACTGCGGGTGTGATGGCAAAATGGGCACATGCAGGTATGCTTCCATCAGGTCTATGGACGTGAGGAAGTTGCCCTCTCTGACGCTCTCTAGAATGGACTGGAGGGACTGCATCTTGAACCATCGGTAAACAATGTGGGACTTCCGGTGGCACCGTAGGCACCTAAGACACTCCTTTTGTGAGCGCCAGCCCCGCGATCGAGTAAAGCCGCTAGAACAATGCAAATCAGCTGTCTAGCGGCTTGAAAACTTTCTCCCCAGGAAAAGGGGAGGAAGAGAGCAGACGGGTGCAGGTAGAGCTCCCCAAGAAGCCCCAGGAACAATTCTGGGGCTCGAAGGGTGAGAGCTCCCTGGAAGCCCGACAGAGCTCCGGATCCGGGACGTTTCTGCTTTAGGCAGAAGACACCGCGACCACCCCTGCAAACAACGCTTGGAATAAAACATCATTCGGAAGCAGACTGAGCAAACTCAGGAGAGATCAGGTTTGCAAGTACTAAACTTTAACTCCAAATGTGTATTACTTCCTTCTGATTTACTAAGGGGAGAAAGTGAAACCAAGATGGCGATGGAGCTTTAATGGGGCATGAAAGTGAAAGTTAAAAAGGAAAGTTTCGTTTAGCGCTGGCAGTCCCGGTCTAAAATTAGAGGTTTTGTTTGGAAAGAAAGAAGATTAAAGGTTAAAAAGACTATAGTAGTGTTTTTTTTAAAAAAAAGGATTGATATCATTTAAAGTCTGGAAATTTCTGGATTTGGTGGATTTGTTGTTCTGGTTGCTGAATACATTTAAATTGGAAACTAAAAATGGTTTCAAAACAAATAAAGACTATTGTCCCTAAAAGTGCTGGGAGCTCACCAGCTCAAACGTCCAAATTGCAATCTCTCTCTGTTCCAATGGAACCACCAATATTAACACTTGTAATAGCCCTTAAAACACAAGCCTCTGTAATAGAAAAAAAATTACTTTGAGGATAAAATTCAAGAAGTTGCTGAGGAGACGGCCCAAATTAAAGAGTTCATTCAAAAACAAAATCAGGAAATTAGAGAAGATATTATCATGGCAGTCCAAGGTCTGGCAGGCCATATTGAGGCAATAGATGAAAAAGTGGAAGAAATTAAGCAGTCCAATGAGAATTTGGAAAATAAAATGGGAGATGTCCAGAATAAGATGGAAAGAGCTGAGGCCGATGTGATAATGATACAATATAGAGATATGGAATTTGCTTTGAGAATAAGAGGCCTCAAAGAAAATAAGCAAGAGAATTTGAGAGATTTTTTCAGAAGCATTTGCACAGATAATGGGAGATCAAAAGGCAAATCTTGAATGGCAAATTGACAAAATTTACTGTGTCAATTCATGGGTTGCCAGACAGAAACATCTACCAAGAAACATTTTATTTTACAACAAGGAGAATACGTAATGAAATGCTACAAGTCACCTTTAAAAATAAACTTCAAGTGCAGGGGCAGGAGGTTTTAATACTGAAAGGAATCCCCCCCAAAATGTTGAGAGCCAGAAGGGATTATGCCTTTCTGGTGGAAGAACTGAGAAACTGTCAGATACAGTATAGATGGGAGGTTCCAGCTGGACTAGTGGTGAACTATTCAGGAGAGAGATATCGTCTTAACTCAGTGTGGAAGGCAAGAGATTTTTACACCAATGTACTAAAGGCTGGATGCCCACAGTCCCCAGAAGCTAGAAGGAAGACGGAAACAGAGGGGGCAAGAAAGGGGGAGAAGGAAGAATTGTTGACACAGGCCCAAAGGGGAGCTTTGATTACTCAAGAAGATTTAATACAACTTTCAACTACTGTTCAAGTCTTGGAGATAGAAGAACCTAAAGATCAAAGACAGACCCGAGCGGCAGCCAAGCGTCAAGAAGAATTAAGAGTGCAGCAACTTCAGATGATTCAAGAAACTACCAAAACAGAAGCAGTGGGAGGAGCAAGGCCAAAAAGCAAAACGCATGGAGATTTCCAGCAGATTCTCCAAAAGCTTCAGGGGGCCAAGAATGGCAACTAGATTTCTGACTTGGAATGTTAATGGCCTAAATTCACCACAAAAGAGGAGAAAAATATTTCATTATTTGAAACAGTTTTAAAAAAAACCTGAAAGGACCTTTTGGGGGGGAACTGCTGCTTGTTCCTACCCGACCTGTCCTGATATTGTTCCTGCCCCAGAAAGTACTGCTGCTGGGGACATGAAAATCCAAATCCGGTGTCTGGCCCCCAAAAGGATGAGCCGCAAAAATAAGGCGGCGGGCAGGAATCCGCTTGCCAGGATAGGGATGGCAGGATCTTATGTTTGTTTCTGGACTCGGTTAGGATAGGATCCAAGGAGTCTCCCAACAACTTGTCCCCTATGAACGGGGCGGAGCCTAGTCTCCACTTATGCCTGGCGTCAGCCTGCCACTGGCGGAGCCACAGGAGGCGTCAGGTTGCCACTGATGAGGCGATGGTCTTAGATGCAAACCTCACTGTGCTAAGCCTGGCATCTGCAGAAAATTCAACCGCAGCCATCAATTTGTTTATGTCTTGACGGGATCTTATGTCCCCTGCGGGGATTCTCTCCTGCAGATGTCGCAGCCAGAGCAGGGAGGCCCTGTTGAAAAAAGAGGTGGCCATGGATTCTTTGATAACCCACGTGGCTGCCTGATGGGCCTTTCTTAGCAACTGCTCGGCCCTTTTATACTCAGCCTGGAAGGCGTCCTCCAGAGTACCTGCCATGGCAGAAGGTGCTGCTAATGCTGCTACTGGGGCATCCACCACTGGCATTTGAAGCGCCTTGGTAAGGTCAGGGCCCGTGTCGTAAAACCTCTTATCCAGACTGCTGGGATTTGCCCTTGCCTTTGAATGGCCCATTGCCTCTGCACCACATCAAGAACCAGCCTAGGTGCAAGGAATCACTTCCGTTTCTGTGACTGGTTCCGAAAAAAGCGAATCTGTAGGAGTGTCTGATCATGAGGCCAGACAGTCAGATTCGTTCCCAGGCGTGCAGTATTCTTTGCTTTATAAAGCAGAGACTTGAATAATGATGGGCAAAAGAGGCCAGCAAGGGTTGGTTGCTCTTGTCGTAGGCCCTCGTCCTCAGATAGTTCTAGGTCTTTTTGAACCTCTTTCTCTGAGAGTGAGGAATGACTCTACTCGGAAGACGTTGGGGAGTATGTCTCCTGGGGGCTAACAAATCCCCTGAAACATGGGTCACCTGTTGATGACCAGTATGCATGGGAAATTCCGACTGCACCAAAGCAGCTCTTTGGCTTTGCATTAGGCCAGATACTTTTCCTGCTTAATTGCCTCAGAGATTAAAATACCCATATTGGTTGGAATTTGAGGCTCTTGGCTGCCCCTTGGATGTAGCCCTGCAGCTGTGGGGCTGAAGGTTGTCTCTCTGGAAGGAATTCTCTGCTCTCAGGAAGCCACTGTTGCCAAGTAAATTACAGCCTGGAAGAGAAGGCTGCTCTCCAGCGCCATCTGGAGACCATGCCTGAGAAGGCAACCTGTCAAATGGTTCAGGCTGTGCTTCCAATGGCTGCAAGACATAAGGGCGGGAAATATCCTCCCTTGCCAAGCCCCAGGGAAGTGGCGTTTGAGCAAACTCGTTCACGCTTACCCCTGTCAGAATTGCCTCTTTGCAATCTGACTGCCGATCTGCGGACTTCAGCGGGCTTGAGCTAAAAGCTTGTCACACTGGGAAAAGACCAGCAGCTCCACCAGTCGAGACCAGGAGCCAGCCAAAATGCCTTTCTCCAACCAGTCCCTGTGGTGAGGATGAATCCAGGAATCAAAGGATCAACTCTAAACACATCCGTCCTTAGCTGAGACTGAGTCAAAAAGCTGGGGGACACAAGCAGAGGAGGCGTGTCATCACAACTTTGGCAGACTCAGTCCAATCAGCTAGCAGAAGGAGTTAACCCATTCCTGGAAGCTATCTACACCACAATGGAGAAGAACTCTGTAAATGTAAATTTTTATTTTGAATACTTTTGTATATTTATACATATATTCTTATAAAGTGAAAACTAAATACTATTGCCTTAAAGTTCTGATATAAAAATTAAATTAGTAGTCTTAAGATTACTCGCTCGCACAGAGAGGGCCTCCTCAGGGTGCCGTCGGCCAGACAGTGTCGGCTGGCGACCCCCAGGGGGAGAGCCTTCTCTGTTGCAGCACCCGCCCTCTGGAATGACCTACCCCCTGAGATACACATGATATCAGACCTCCGGACTTTTCGTCGGGCCCTGAAAACACACCTATTCCATCTAGCCGGACTGGCTTGATCCCATCCTCTCAGTTTTAATTGAATTTGGTTTTAATTGGATGGTTTTTAATATCTTGAGCCGAAATTATTTAATTGTTTTTAAATTGTTTTTAAATTTTATATGCAATGTTTTATCTTGGCTGTACACCGCCCTGAGTCCCGCAGGAGAAGGGCGGTATAGAAATAAAATAAAATAAAATAAATAAATAAATAAAAAGCAATCTATGTTTCATATCAAACTCTCAAAATATAGCAACTCTTTTATATAAAGAACCAACCAGAAGATCTCATCTGCTTTTCAGTGAAGGGTTATAACCATGAAATGAGTGATGTATTATAGGAGAGAAGTCTTTTTCTAAATAAGATATTGTCTTTAGGATTTTTGCAATGAACATCTCAATCATAAACGTATAACAGAGGGGCCAAGATTACAAACCTCAAGCATTAAAATCAGTCATGGTTAACAATCATAGTTAACCGTGATTGTTAACAGCTATTTCTTAGTCCAGTCAGTTTATATATTAGGGCTTGAAATAGGCAGATGTAATAGGCAGATTTTCCATTTTTTTAAAAAAAATATAGTTGCTACTCTATTCTTGAAAATAAAATTGCATTTAATTCTTTTTTAACGTTAAATTTAATTCCCTTCACATTTGGAGGGGTACAGATATATGTTACAGAATTTAAGTTTAAGTTTAAATTTAATGCGATTTATATGCTGCCCTATCTCCAATAGACTCAGGGCGGCTCACAACAATAAAATGCACAATTGCACATTAAAACAATATGAAATTAAAAGTCCAAATTAAAAGAGTTTAAAATCAATTTAAAACTATTAAGAACCCCCCCCCCATCAGTCCTTCAAATCACGGCGGAACGAGCGAAGGTCAGAGGCCAACCGGAGCTCCAAAGGAAGTTGGTTCCAAAGGGTGGGTGTGCCCACAGAGAAAGCTCTCCCCCTGGGGGTCGCCAGCCAACACTGTCTGGCCGACGGCACCCTGAAGAGGCCCTGTCTCTGGGAACGCACCGGGCGATTGGAGATTGTTGCTGGCTGCAGGGGGTCCAACAAGTATCCCAGACCTAGGCCATGAAGGGCTTTATAGGTGATAACCAGCACCTTGAACCTCACCCGAAGGGCAACCGGTAGCCAATGCAGGTTGCGCAGGAGGGGTGTAACATGGGAGTGTCGGGATACTCCCATCACAACCCGCACGGCCGCATTCTGCACCAGTTGAAGCCTTTGAGTGGTTTTCAAGGGCAGCCCTAGGTAGAGAGCGTTGCAGTAGTCAAGACGGGAGGTGACCAGCGCATGAGTAACGGTGCGTAGGGCATCTTGGTCCAAGTAAGGGCGCAGCTGATGCACAATCCCAGTAAACATTCCACCAACAGACACACACATCCTCTGTAAATAAGCAAAGCCTCAAGATTTCCTTCAGGACACATAACATATGTATGTACAAACTATTTGGATAAAGCAAAGAACTTTTTTTCCAAAGTATTGCACAATTTAGTAACATAGTAAACTGTGGAGTATTTTATTAGTTTAATCAGTTAATTATATTGGAAATTCTGCCATCTGTGAAAGTTTTCCTGACAATCTATTGCTGTATTTTTAATGAACTTACCTTCTTCTTGTCTCTCATGGACCCTTTGCCTCGGACCATTATCTTACATCCTGTTTCAGCTTCAAGTTGTTTAGCTGTTAGCCCTCTAGGCCCAAGAATTCTTCCAACAAAATTGAACTGAAATTTTAAAGAAAAAAAATAATTGCTCAGAACATAGTGAAAATAATTAACAACCAGCATTCTGTAAAACTTTGCCCTAGCACATGCCTATCATTCTGAATTATTCCTTCAAAACAATGAAAAAAAACTTTATTTGTTTGTTAAAGTTAAAAAATGCACTAGAAAATTGAAAAAAGCTAGTGTGGATATAGTAAGTTACAACAGAGGCTTAAATTACAATATATCAGTTACCGTAATTGCTAAACAATTGCACATGTTAAAGGAATTGTAAATGCAACAAATTCAGTGAGCGCAGATATCCAGTACTTACAAGCTAGGAGGAGGAAAGTATTATCCTTTCAAAGGGTGTGCAAGTCACCTAAGAAAAGCATTATTTGGTAAACTTGCCACATCACAGAGAATGTGTGCAGAAGTAAAGGAAAGACTATTTTTTTCTAGTGCAACATTGTGATTTAATTTTCCTTCTTATAGTGAAGGTGGGAAAACATTGTAATGGTGAGAGTGAAAGCTGTTCTACAGGATGGGCACAGATTGCTTGATAAACACTTGACAGGGAAGAATGATCTCTCCAAAAAGCACATTTACCAGAGAAGTAAGATTTTATTTCATGCTGGATATCAGTATCTATGGTAGCACCCATTGTTTCAATTCAGGCCAGGCTTTCTCAGGACCATGCCAACCAAGACAATGGGGTCAATGGCAGATGATATATCAAAGAATATGACTGGCTTCTATGACAGCACAAAAGTCTTACTATATGGAAATCACCATCCCCAGCATCCAGCAATTTGATTTCAAATGGCAAAGTTACATTTATTTATTTTTTATTTTTATTTTTATTTTTTATTTTTTTATTTGTATACCGCCCTTCTCCCTGAGGACTCAGGGCGGTGAACAGCCAAATAAAAACATCAAATACAAATATTAAAATACAGTTAAAAATATATATATAAATTTGGCCCCGTTAATTAAAAACGATAAACAAAACAATTAAAAACACTTAAAAAAATTAGGCCAGCCCGGCTTGCTGGAAAAAGAAGGTTTTAAGGGCACGGCGGAAGGCACTGAGGTCATGGATTCTCCTTATCTCTGGGGGCAACTGATTCCAGAGGGTAGGTGCCCCCACAGAGAAGGCCCTCCCCCTGGGGGTCACCAGCCTGCACTATCTGGCTGATGGCACCCCGAGGAGGCCCTCTCTGTGGGAGCGCACGGGTCAATGGGAGGTCGTCGGTGGCAGCAGGCGGTCTCGAAGATAGCTAGGCCCTATGCCATGGAGCGCTTTAAAGGTGATAACCAACACCTTGAAGCGCACCCGGAAGACCACCGGGAGCCAGTGCAGCTCCCGCAGGAGCGGTGTTACATGGGAGCGCCATGCTGCTCCCGTCACTACCCGCGCTGCTGCGTTCTGGACCAGTTGGAGCCTCCGGGTGCTCTTCAAGGGGAGCCCCATGTAGAGAGTGTTGCAGTAGTCAAGGCGAGAGGTTACGAGGGCATGAGTGACTGTGCACAGGGAATCCCGATCAAGAAAGGGCCGCAACTGGCGAATCAGGCGAACCTGACAAAAGGTCCCCCTGGTTACAGCCATCAGATGTTCCTCCAAGAACAGCTGCGTATCCAGGAGGACTCCCAGATTGCGAGCCCTCTCTGTGGGGGCCAAAGATTCGCCCCCAATAGTCAGTGATGGAGTCAACTGACTATATCGGGATGCCGGGAACTACAGCCACTCAGTCTTCGAAGGGTTGAGCTTGAGCCTGTTCCTCCCCATCCAGATCCGTACAGCCTCCAGGCACTGGAACATCACTTCACTACATGCTGGCCTTTACAGAAATTAGGTCCAATACTAGTATTGGTAGAAAATGGGATGTACAAGGGGGCATTTCCACAAAAACTCTCAAAGTTGAACTAAACCAGCTCTACAGAATCCACTCACAATCTCTATACCATCTAACAGGTGGACGATGACCTGAAGTCTGAAAATTTCTACTGCAGCTGGGATATGATTATTGGTTATCACCATTAGCAAAATAAAAAATTATATTGAAAGTTTATCAGTCCTAGCGGTGATGTCTCTCTTCTGCGGATTCCAGATCAATAAGGCTTAGAATAACATCTCTAAATATTTAAAGAACTCAATTTGATTAATGCTAAAGACATTCATTTTTTTAAGAGTGGCAGGAATAATAAGCCTTTTAGGAAAGATGACTAGTAGATTAGTACTTATTAATTACTAGCAGATCACAAAAATTATCTCAGATCTACTCTGTGTTACCAAGAAAGTTGCTACATTGGAATATAGATGAGTAAAACCAAATCTATTACTTAATAAGGAAGAAATTTAAGATTTGTCAGAAGCAGCTTGCTTTGCCTATTTGTGAATGTTGTTTAAAAAAAACACCTGAAGGGGCGTTGGTCCTACCTGAGACGCTCCTTCTTGTTAGGTGGAGACAGCAGTCAGTGTGGGTAGTACTCACTCAATCAGCTTGAAGGACTGAGTCTGTCAATAAATTTAAATCCCGCCCTTGTTGCTGGGCAGACCAGCTTTTGGCGAAGAACTGAAAGAGACAGACTCGGCATGTGGGAGAAGAGTCAGAAAGTCAAAGAGCGGAAAAAGAAGAAGACCAGACTGGCATAGGGAGGGTCGGGCTGCTGTCTCCACCCAACAAGAAGGAGCGTCTCAGGTAGGACCAACGCCCCTTCTCCATTGTGGGTGGAGACAGCAGCCAGTGTGGGACATACCCAAGTTCACTGTCCCGAAATCTGGGGAGGACCAGGCTGGTCCGAAACATCCTCCCTAGAAACGACCCACTGCAACACCTGCCGCCCAAACACAGCCTCTCCCGAAGCAAATTTGTCCAGTTTATAGTGGCATATAAACGGTGCTAGCGAAGTACATGTAGCCGCCCGACAGATCTCCAGCAATGGGGCCTGAGTAGCCCAGGCCGCCGACGTAGCCGCGCTGCGGGTGGAATGTGCAGTCACACAGCAAGGTCACAGAAGAGAATGGAAATCATAGGCCGAAGTGATCATCTGCCAGATTCAGCAGCCTATGGTAGAAGACGACAGCTTGTGACCTAAGGAGATGGGGAGGAAAGAGACAAACAACGCCTCCGATTGTCGTAAGATAGCATTCCTCTTAAGATAGACTCGTAGTGCTCGCCTGACGTCCAAAGTGTGCCAACGTCGCTGACGAGGATGAGACGGTCGTGGACAGAAGTTCGGGAGAATGAGCTCTTGTGAGTGGTGGAAAACCGAGTTGACCTTTGGCACGAAGGTAGGATCCAAACGGAGGACCACGCGATCCGCATGGAACACACAGAGATCGGCATGGGTGGACAGGGCAGCCACCTCCGAAATGCGGCGAGCAGAGGTTATGACCACCAAGAAGGCAACCTTACAAGACAGCAACCAAAGAGATGTCGTCTGCAGGGGCTCATATGGAGGCCCCATAAGTGATTCCAAAACCAACGGAAGATACCAGGTAGGATAACAGTGCAGGACCGAGACAGGTTCGTGGCGCCTCGGAGAAAGCGATGAATCAATGGATGCTGTGTCAAAGACGAGAGAGACCCGCAGATAAGCAGAGGAAATAGTCGCCACCTGGCGACGCAAGATGTTAGGCAACAGCCCGTCAGAGAGACCTCGCTGGAGGAACACCAGGATATCCACAACAGAAGGCTGGAGAACAGGCACACCCATTTGACCACACCATGAGCAGAAGGCCCGCCAGGTAGCAAAATAGATTCGGTCTGTTGAAGGGCGACGTGAGGCCTGGATTGTCCGAATAACGTCGCCCGGTATGTTTGCACCTCTCAAAGAGAGCCGCTCAACCTCCAAGCGGTCAGACTGAGCCAAGGAAGATCCGGATGGCTCAAAGGACCCTGTGTAAGAGCGTCCACTTCAAGAGGAATGCGCCAGGAGGGAGCGACCGAGAGGGAGACCGAGTCCGCAAACCATGCCCTGCGGGGCCAGTGAGGAGCCAAGAGGACAACCTCCGCCCGTTCATCCAGGATCTTGCAGATGACCCTGGGAAGCAGAGACGTCGGAGGAAAAATGTACAAGAGGCCCTCCGGCCAAGGAGCTTGAAGGGCGTCAGTGGCCTCTGAGTGAGATTCCGGAAACCGGGCGAAGAAGCGGGGCAGTTGGGCATTTGAGTGTGTTGCAAAAAGGTCTGCAACCGGAGTGCCGAACCGAAGGACCAGCTCTTGGAAGATCCATGGATGAAGACGCCACTCCGCATTGTCAACTTGCTGCCGGCTCAGCCAGTCCGCCTGAGTATTGGTGACCCCGGATACGTGCTTCGCTCGAAGGGATCCGAGGTGGCGTACCGCCCAGAGGCCCAATTTCATGGCCACAGACAGCAGGGACTTCGACCTGGTACCCCCTAACTTGTTCAAGTGCGCCTTGGCCGTAACATTGTCTGTTAGCATAAGGACATGAGCCCCGGATGCAAGATGGCGAAACGCCCTGAGGGCGAGAAAGACTGCTTGCAACTCCAAGCAAATGATTGGATGATGAGCCTCCAATTCGGTCCACGTTCCTTGCGCCAGCTGACCCTGGCAGTGGGCACCCCAGCCTCGAAGGCTGGCGTCCGATGTCACCACCACCCTCTGGGGCTCAAGGAAGAGACAGCCCACCGACAGGGCCAGGGACCGCCACCACCGGAGGGATCTGCGAACTGAGGAGGGAACTGGGATCGGCCTGGTTGACGTGCCTCTGCCCGCCTTCTCTAAAGGTAATAGAAACCATTGAAGCTCCCGGGCGTGAAGCTGAGCCCAGGGAACAATGGCTATGGCCGATATCATCTTTCCCAAAAGTTGAGAAAGAACGTAAGGGAAAACCGCCGACACCCCTCAATTCTAGACACCAAATCTCGTAAGTTATCTTGGTGTTCAGGGGATAGAAAAACCCTACCCTGAACTGAATCAATCAGGGCCTCTAAATGGATCAGGGAGGTAGAAGAAACCAAGTTGCTCTTCTCCAGATTGACCGAAAAACCATGGGAAGCCAACATCTCCAGAGTGAGCTGAACATCGAGCTGAACATCGAGAATATCGAGTGGAAGAAAACAAGACAAGAATGTCATCTAAGTAACAAAGGAGTCTAACAGAACGGACCCTGAGGGAAGCGGCCAGAGCCGCCAACACCTTTGTAAAGGTACGGGGGGCGGAGGAAAGGCCAAAGGGCAAAGCCCTGTATTGATAGTGGATACCCCCGTAACAAAATTGTAAATACCGTCTATGGGAAGGGAGAATAGGAATGTGCAAATAGGCCTCTGTAAGATCTATCGAAGAGAGGAGATTGCCCCTCCTAACACCATCAAGGATAGATTTCAAAGATTGTATCTTAAATTTACGGTACACGACATACCGATTTAATCGTTTTAGGTCCAGAATGGGTCTCCACCCCCACCCCCCCGAGGACTTAGGCACCAGAAAAACCCGGGAATAGAATCCCGTCCCTGTTTCATCGGGAGGAACAAGTTGGATAGCCCTGATCGTAAGGAGATGCTGAACCGCAGCATCCATATGCGCTCTCTTTTCAGAATTACGAGAAAGCGGGCAGCAAACAAAGGTGCTCCGGGGGGGGGGAACAAATTCAATGGTCAACTCAGACTGTAAGGTGGCCAGGACCCATTTGTCTGAAGTGGACTTCTCCCAAGCGGCGGCGAAGAGGGTCAATCTGCCGCCAATAGGAGGGCCGGAGATGCAATTAGTGACGGCACCGGTAGGAACGACCTCCTCCCCCTCGAAAGGGCCATTTGGAAACAAAGGACTTGCCCCGGAGAGACCTATCCTGAGAACCCCGTTGCCTGCCAAAATTATTAAACGGTCGAGGGGAAGAGAATGAAGACGACCCCCTGGTGTCAGCACCTCGAAATTGGGAACGAGGACCATACGGTGAGAAGCGAGAATCCCCCCTACGATACACCGCTGCCGACACCTTCTTGTCCCTGTCTCAGTAAGGAAAGGTTCTAAAGCGTCACCAAACAAGCAGGACCCCCCAAAAGGAACAGAGGCCAGACGCCACTTATGCCTGGTGTCTGTCTGCCAGTAGCGGAGCCAGACTAAACGGCGAACCGTAACGGTGGAAGCCAGAGCCTTGGAGGCAAATCGAGCGACATTCAGAGTGGAAAATTGTAAGGCTGCCACAATTTTGCTTAGGTCCTGCCTGGCTCGCGAGTCCTCCGGGGGTAACCTGTCTTGCAGCTGCTGCAACCATAAGAGGGTGGTATGGTTGAAGAAGGATGCCATGGTTGCCGCTCTGATTGCCCAAGTGGAGCTTTGGTGTGCCCTTTGAGGAACCAAATCTGATCACCGCTCGTCAGGCCAAAGGCCCTCATCCGGATCCCCCGGAATATTGGCGTTGGGCAACAATGCAGCCACGGGAACGTCCACAGAAAGGATTTGAAGAAGAGAATCTAGCTCCTTGGCCATGTGAAAGTTCTTATGGTCATTAGAGGAAGGGAGTGGCACAGACCCCGGAGAAGACCACTGTCTTTTCACCACATCCAAGAAGAGAGGAGGGGTAGGAATTGAAGTAACCGGTCTCGAAGGTTCTGCAAACATAGGGTCCAAGCCGCCAGAAGAAGAAGCAGGCACCGGATCAGCGTTAGATGTCGACAAACGGGCTGTATTAACGGCCTTGAAAAGTAAAGACTTAAACAGTGACTGCGGGAAGAAGCCGGTAAAAGCCGGTTGATCCGGTGGAAGATTCTCATCCTCTGACAAACTGGAATCGCTGTACTCAGCTTCTGTCAGAACCGATGGATGGCTCGAGTGAGAGCAAGTAGGAGAGTCGGGTGCCCAGGCCGACTGAGCACACTCCTGGACCTCCCGCTCCGGAGAGACCGAAGAGGCTGACCACGCCGAATCATGTCGACTAGGAGGGTGAAGCCCTGCAGCCAGGGTCTTTTGCACCGCGGCCTCAATAAGCTGTTGGAGTTGTTCTAGAAGGAGTTGACAAGTCACAGCTGCAGGCAGAGGGATGACCGGAGGCGGCATGGTGGTAGAGTCCTGAACAGCCACCGGACCGGAAGGTTCAGGATGAGGTGAAGAGCCTGAACCCCACAAGTCAGCAGTTGAAATAGCCACGGGACAGTCCTGAAGTGACAACTGGTCAGGCGTAACCGGGCGAGGAACAGTCGCAGGGACCAAATCTCCAACAACAACTGGAGCATGGGGATCCGTTGAGACAAGGTTAGCGCTAGCCTCGGCACAGAGTTTGGTTAGGACCTTGTCCCTCCATTTCTCCGCCTTTGAAGAAACAACACTATGGCCATGGGACTTATGGTGGGAGCGTGATGAATGCAAAGCCGGGGATGGCTCCCTGGAGACCTCCCGGGCAAGTGGCTGGGTAGCAGACAAGGTGTCTGATTGACCAGAATCATGAGCACCGGCCCTCCAGCCATGCTTGGACTTTGCCACGGCTTTTGGCATCAGGGCGGCTATTAGACCTCCGTAACAGGCAAACAGAGTAAGTCCAGTGATAAAGAGGTCAGGCAATAATGGGAGCGCAGAGAACTCCACCAATCAGAAGCCACTGGAGATAGGAAGAAACCTCCAATATAAAACGTGAGCGCAAGGACTCCACAAAATGGCTGCCGATGCACAGGGGCGAGCCAATAAAATGGCGACTGCCAAGGAGTACAGGAAGGAGGCACTCCAAAAGTCCACCCCACTCCAAACGGGAGTGCGAAAACTCCCCTCACAAGGGAGGGCTGTTTATAGCAATGAGGAAGCCCAAGCCGCTCCCAGGAAAAAGGTTCCAAAGGCCTCTGGAAGGCAATAAAGGAGCGCGAAGCTTCACTATCAAATGTGGCAAAGCGGTGCATGTCACTGACAGTCAGAAGAATAAGCGGCTGCAAGGAGGGCCGACGAAGGAGTAGTTCAATGGAGAATCCGACCCAGACTCGTTGACAGATAAATTTAAGCAGGCTTGCTTTCCAGTAGAAGTGTCCAAATGCAGCTGAAATAGCACTCCGGCGCGAAAGTCACTTTAAAATGGCTGCCGCCGCTCCAAAAGCACGAAATACCACGTAAACTGTTAGATCGGGAACTAGAAACGCGCTGAGTGACAACGAGCTAAAAGGAGGCTTGGCAAGCCCACCGTCGTAAGAACAAGCCCTGCAGCTGAGAAAAACCGCCCTCCACAGAGGAGGCAGGCAGGGAAAGCGCCCCCAGCCACCAGGAACAGCCAGCAACTGGGGAAAGATCCAAACCGAATCATAACACTCACAATGAAGTCAGACAGTCCGAAGTCAGCCAAAAAGGTTAATGAAGAAGAAGAAATTCGTAGTCAAGGAAATCTGAGTTAAACACCAGAAATTCAAACCGCAGAATGAATACACAGGTAGAAATAAACACAGAGCTAAGGACCCACATGCCCGTCCAATTGAAGGACTGAGTCAAAAGCTGGTCTGCCCGGCAGCAAGGGCGGGATTTAAGCTTATTGTCAGACTCAGTCCTTCAAGCTGATTGGGTGAGTACTACCCACACTGGCTGCTGTCTCCACCCACAATGGAGAAGTACTAGAGCAACACAGTTACAGTGCCTTTGTATTGTTTCATCCTCTGCAACAAAAAGTGAAAAAAAATTCCGCAGAACCTAGCTTTAGGGATTGAATCAAAGTCTGCCTTTCAAGCAGTAAGAGACAATGTAAAAGATTCCATGTGGATGACTGTTATTTTTTTCAGTTTGAAGATGAAGGAGAAGGAAGTATAAAGTACTAACTATCCTTTTCTGAAACCAGCTTGTTTTTCCATCAGGATGTTATGCTGTACCATCCTGTCTTGAGTTTGCCACGTTGGTGCCAACTGTACCCTTGTTCAACAGGCTTAGCAAGCTAATGTTAGTTTGCTCCTTATTTCCTTTTTGGTATATTGGGATTATGATAAATCAATTCCAATCTGGAAAGAGGGATCAATATATATAAATAACAATGCCAGAATCAGCATTCCATATTTGCCTTTAGCATGTCTGCTAAGCCCTTCCAACCTGGACACAACACTGGAAAACACTTTGCTGTCATAGCAGATAATAATACAATGAAACTTTGGTGAATCAAGGTGTGAAAATGTTTGGCTTATGCTTCAGGAACCATCAAGCTTATTAATAAGCATGAACAAAAGTTTTTAGAAAGGAAAAAAATCAAGATACAGATAGTCCTCAACTTACAATAGTTCATCTAATGACCATTCGAAGTTATAACAGCACTGAAAAAAGTGACTTATGATCATTTTACACACTTATGACCGCTGCAGCATCTCCATTATATGTGATTTAATTTGAATACTTGACAGATGGTTCATATTTATGATGGTTTCAATGTCCGGGATCATGTGATCACCTTTTGTGATTTTCTGACTAGCAAAGTCAATGGGAAAGCCAGATTCACTTAACAAGGGTGTTACTAATTTAACAACTGCAATGACTCACTGAACAACTGTGGCAAGAAAGGTTGTAAAATGGAGTAAAACTCACTTAACAAATTCTCACTTAGCAGGATACATTTTGGGCTCAATTGTGGTCGTAAATTGAGGGTTACCTGTATTTAAAATTAATATTTCTTGTTAACTGGGCAAGCTTCTTGGCTATCTAATTCTCCAGTTTTGTTTTGTTTTTTAAATCAACAGGTTAAATTTATTTTCCATTCCAAGACAATTGCAAATGATATGAATTGCTAAAACCTTCAATAAGCTGTCACTAACTATAGCACATTCATAATCAAATAATGATTTTGAGGGGTGCTTTGTCCCCTTCATTTTTTAAGTCCAAGATGAAGTCTCGAACTCAATTAGTATCTGGAAGTTACTAAAAACATCTAAGATGCCTACCTGGCACAAATAGCAAGCTGGAATTAGAAGTTAAGTAGCTGAGTTTAAGAAGTGCATGTTACCTCCTTGGTCCCCCTAATTCTCTTAACACTCTCTCCCTCTCTCTCTCTGGAATTAATCAGGTGATCTGTAGACAATTTCTGAACGTGAATATTCACTACTAGCTTTATAGTGATCAGGAGGCATCACTATTAGGCTGAGTAGCAATCCAAAGAGGCACTATTACAAAATAGACTAATCAATACCAGATCAAAAGCTATAGTAGCTAAAAACTGTTTACTGTTTACTGCATAAGAATATATTCATTAACCTAACTACTGAAGTTCTAATAACACATTATAAACTTTCTTTAAAAATGAGAAAATAGAAATAGCTCCAGTGATTATATACTTTATTATTTTCTTTCTTATTAGTTTTAAGTCCAATGCTTTATTGAATGACAGTCATTTAGTAAAAGATTAAGGTTAGTCTTATCCATTGTAGCTTCAGCACCAACAATATGATCTTAAGGAGCCTTGGTAGTACAGTGGTTTAATGCATCTTGTTATTAACACAGCTGCCTGCAATTTCTGCAGGTTCGAATCTTACCAGGCTCAAGGTTGACTCAGCCTTCCATCCTTTTTAAGATAGGTTAAATGAGGACCCAGTTTGTGGGGGCAATAAGCTGACTTTGTATAAAATATACAAAAGTATGAAGGCTATTGCTTAACGCATTGTAAGCCGCCCTGAGTCTCCGGAGAAGGGCGGCATATAAATCAAATTTAAAAAAAAAATAAAAATCCACAGATGTCCACTAATTAAAATGTTTGCATTCTTCTGTCTTACTGCTTGCCTCAAAATCTTTTCAAATGCTTAACTGCTCCATACATGAGGCAAAAAACTCCTATATAGATCTCATGTTTATCCTAGGGAAGAGAAAAGGCAAATGGAGACACTATTTATCCTGTACAGACAGCTAAGTCTATACTTCAAATGAAATCCAACAGGGGAAAAAATGAGGCAGAGAAAGGAAAGCATCTATATTTGTCACCCGTTTTAAAAAATGCATTTCACTATTTTAGCTATCAAAGGTTCTACAATATATTTATGCATGTACAGTAGATAAAAGACCTAAAGGATCCTTAAGGGAACAAATGGGTGATTACCTGGTGACTTCAGTATTATCTAAATATAGACCATTGTCTCCAATGAGAGGTAGAAGGATAGGTGACAAACTTGCAAGTTTCTTTGGGAATATTGGCTGAAGATTTCTGCAGAAACAATATCCTTAAAGGAACAGATTTCATATGACCAAGTCTAGAAATTTAGGACCAATGTTCAAAAAGACCCAGGTGATTTGGAGACAATAAAAAAAGTTGGCAAGGAAAATTCTGATTAGCCATGAAAGAGCTTTTGCATACATTCCTCACTTATTAACTATGTTGTTCAGCGACCAAAGATATGATTTGGGTTTACAATTAATCCTTCAACTTGCATCTATCACAATGTCCCCTCAGTCACATGATCACCATTTGCAATTTTAACAGCTTCCCACATATAAAGTCAATGGGGAAGTCAACAGGAAGTTGCAAGTGATAGTCAAATGATGTTGCACGTAACCACTCAGCGGAATTGACATCTGTCCAGCACAGTCCCATGATATCTCCTCAACTAATTTGCTTAGTTACTGGGTTGCCAGTTCCAATTGCAGAGGACTATCTGTATTTCTTTTCAATGCTGTTTGCTTAATTTGAGAAGTTTTCTATCTGTTCTTGATCGTTTACTTTATCGGGTTAAAAACTGTTATCTTTTCATACACAATGTCAGCCTTACATAACTTGTTGTGACTATCTCAATTTTTACTTGATTACCTTTGTTAAACTTTAGAAATCTTTCTATTCCAAAGAGGGATTTTAAGTGCAACCTAAATTCAAAACCTTGTGATCTAGCAAGGCTGAATAAAACAAGATAACTGGCTCCATCTGTTTGTCTGTCTGTCTGTCTGCTGAAGAAGTAGACGTACTCAGATAACCCAGACAGAATATTATGTGAATGTTAATGGCAAATGCCCCCCAATACTCCCAAATATACTCCTAGAAATTAAATTATTCTGGAATGCTTGTTCCTTGGTTTTCCACTTAATAATTAATATGAAGTAATCGATGTCATTTCCCATAAGGATAATATAACTGTTCAGTACAATGTATTTCAGTACAATGTAGTTTAACCTTTAAAATAAAGTTTTCCTCCTGGTGATTTAATGAAAATAGCAATTTAATTTTATTAAAAATAGTAGAGAACCAATGTCCATTCTTTTTTTCCAGGAAATTTTTTCAATCCTTTTTTTTTTTTTAACCATATTTTGTATGTACGAAACTTGAAACTAGGAATTAATTCTATTTATGTTCTTTTAAAAAAAGAATCCAGTTAAAAATATATGTTTAAGAAATGAAATATAGCTGTCAGGCTAGGTCAACATGCAAAGGTTCAATTAAACTGATTTATTGGTAAAAGCTTATGCAGATGAATCCTCTCAACTAAAATTGGTACATCTAATGGCACTCAAGGGGAAATAGACTTAGTTTCTTTTGCGGCTCTGTAAGGATTCTAGGCCGATTCCCCCTTTTCATTCTATCCCCAAGTATCATCCCTTGTCCTACAGTTAGCCAATATTTATTAATAAAACATAATACAACTACTCTCTATAAATGTATTAAATTATACAAATACAAAATTATTGGAGAACCTGTTTAAAATTGTACTGATCTTGGTTTTTATACTGAGCTGTTTATTCTGTCACTAAGAATGATAGATAGAATGAATGTAGCACTATATATGTTTTTAGCATCACCAAGAATAACAATGAAAGAGAGAACAAATATAGCAATGAATCAAAAGCACAACTTTATTATGCTCTTGGTATTTGCGTACTATCCTTAAATCAGTAAAATATGTACAATTTTAGCAAAAATGATTATTTTAAAGTTATTTTAAAAGACTGCATACTGTAGTTATAGACATTTCTATGAAGAAATATTTCAAAATATTTTCTAAGAAATATGAAAAAATATATGATCTTAGTTTATTAGTAAGGCATTTGTAAGGCACTTCAATCCAGGCATGTGGGGAAAAAATAAAGCTCCTACCAATAACTTATTACCCATTTGGATTACTGCAATCCACTCTACGTACTGTAAGGCTGCCAATCAGAAACTATATGGTAAAAAACGTGGTGAAGAATCAGAATTGCTATAGTACTATTACACCTCATTTATAGTTGCTGCCCTTGTTTCACTAGGATTCTAGGGACAATTAGAAGGTTGGGTTTGGCCAATAGAACACTATACAATTTGGCACAGAGATAATAATGGGAACACTGTTCTCACATAGAAATGGTTCAACCAATTTGTGCAGTGCAAACTTGCCATCAACATCTTTAATGTTTGCCAGGCATATAAGATGAAGGTAGCTACAATATTTTTGAATGCAACCTCCCCACTATTATCACTACGCACATAAACCATATTATGGAACAATCTTCCTTTATAGATTAGCCTGGTGCCTTTATTTTTGGTTATCTGGAAACCTTTGGAGAGTGAATGATCATCACTGTGCCTATTGTACAATGGTGTGTGTGTGTGTGAGAGAGAGAGAGAGAGAGAGAGAGAGACAGAGACAGAGAGACAGAGACAGAGCCACAGAGAGAGACAGAGAGACATTCGGAAGTTTAGCATAATGAATGAATCAGTTTTCTGAAATACTTCTTTTGATCTCAAAAAATAGTTGTTTTAGTCCCCTCCTCTGATCAATTTTTCATGTAATAGATTATTTTGTGTGTGTTGGGTAAAAGATTGTTAACAATCAGCAAAAGCTATCATTCTACTGTGAGGTGAAAAATAAGAGAGCAACATGCTTGTTCTCAGTTTTTAATGTCTTCTATAGTTGAAAAACTCAATACACTTCATTTTCTATCATATTAAATGTAGAATTTGGGACCATTTTAAACTTTATTGCATCCAAAGATAGCTGGGAAATAACAGGGCTGTTTTCCCCACAAGCTCAAAGCAGTATATTTCCTATTTCACTCTCCTATTTAAATACATGTTTAATTCTGCAGGTTTTTGAACCCCAAAATAAGTGCTTGGCCTTATTTTTGGGGAGGTCTTATTATTTTGGGGCACATGGAGCGAGATGGGAATCCTCTTGCTGTCTTACCTGATTTCCAGCTGTGTCTCCCTAACCCTAACCAGAGGAAATGGCGAGGACTGGCTGCACACATGTTTAAATATTTTCGGGGAGGGCTTATTTTCAGGGGAGGGTTTATTTTCGGGGAAACATGGTATTATTTATTTATTCATTCATTAGATTTATATTGCCGACCTATTCACCCATGGTTAATATATGTATGTTGAGATATCAAAATGAGACTGGGAAAATAGAGGTTAAAAATTTCCCTCAGCCATGGAAATACACAAGCTGACTTGACAGAGTTGTTCTGCAGATAAAATAACATTTGTGATTAGGCCCAGCATGATCTCCTGAAGAAAAAATTGTATGTTAATCTAATAAAAACATATAGGCTAATATGGGGAGGAACCACCTACCTCTCAATCTCAACAAGATCAAGGATTTTAGGGTGCCTGTATCTAGTGATTTGCTATCTTTAACTCTGGCTTGGGTGACTGAGGATTCTATCAAACTTGTGGCTCCTGCTTGAAGAGCAAGAGGCATCTGTGGCTAGGATTTACTTTGCAGAAATTAGTGCATCAATTGATCCCTTTCCTAGATTGGTGAGATTCCTAGTGGGGAGGGAGGCACTGCTCATAATTACTTGTGAGTAAACTACTGCAATGTGATCTTCATGGGGCTGCAGCTAACTCAAAATTCAGAGGCATGGGCAGCAGTAAGGTACACTGAGGTATGCCCAAGTAGCACCAGTACTGTGTAAATTACACTAGTTCTCAGTAGATTTCCAACTGGTGGTTTGATTATAGCTTTTAGAGCCTTAGATGGCATAACCCAGATTATGTGCTTATCCATAATGGGTTCTGCTTATCTTACTAGAGGAAGCAGTGTGGGAGTGGTCTGGGCCACCTTGGTAAAAAGTGTCACCTGGTGAGGGCTCAGAAGGATGCTTTCTCTGTCACAATGCCTACCATATGGAACAAGTTCCTGGATATACACACGGGTTTAATTCTGTTGGCCTTCAGAAAAGCAATATTGAGACCAGGATTTTTAGGGATTTGGCATGGAACGGGTGTTGATCTTACCTGATACACTCCTTCTCATTGGGTGGAGACAGCACCCAGGAATGGGTAGACTTTGTCTGCTAGCCTATTGGACTAAAGCTTTTGGCGAAGGCATAGAGACTCAATGTGTCTTGTTCCGATGTTCTCCCCGTTGGACCTAGGACCAGACAGTCTCTAAGGTGGGGCTGGATACTATCTCCACCCAACGAGAAGGAGCATATCAAGTAAAACCAACACCCTTTCTCCATTGTGGTGAAGATAGCATCAAGGAATGGGACATACCAGTAGTGAAATCCAAATTTTTTTACGACCAGTTCTATGGGCATGGCTTGGTGGGTGTGGTGTGGCTTGGTGAGTGTGGCAGGGGAAAGATGCTGCAAAATCTCCATTCCCACCCCACTCCAGGGGAAGGATACTACAAAATCTCCATTCCCTCCCCACTCCTGGGGGAAGGATATTGCAAAGTCTCCATTCCCACTCCACTCTGGGGCCAGCAAGAGGAGATATTTGGCAGTTTCCAAACTACTCAAAATTTCCGCTACCAGTTCTCTGAACTACTCAAAATTTCTGCTACCGGTTCTCCAGAATCTGTCAGAACCTGCTGGATTTCACCCCTGGGACATACCAAAACTGGTTTTTAAAAAATTTGATTTATATGCCGCCCTTCTCTGGAGACTCAGGGCGGTTTACAATGCGTTAAGCAATAACCTTCATACTTTTGTATATTTATACAAAGTCAGCTTATTGCCCCC
This sequence comes from Pantherophis guttatus, assembly GCF_059756535.1. NCBI lineage: Eukaryota > Metazoa > Chordata > Lepidosauria > Squamata > Colubridae > Pantherophis > Pantherophis guttatus. The sequence continues at coordinate 270,977,542 of NC_142063.1, read as the reverse complement.
ACAAACTGGGTCCTCACGGGTGGGCCGCAGTCTGGTCCGAGGTCCCCTGATCAGAATGGACCCTCTGGAGGACCCACCTGCCAAAAGCCGCTTCAGCCAAAGCGAAGGAGTCCAGCTTATAGTGTCAGATGAAAGGGGATGGAGAGGATCATGTAGCTGCACGACAAACCTCCTCAATAGAGGCTTGGGTTGCCCATGCCGCTGTTGTGGCCGCATTCGTTGTGGAATGGGCTGTGATCCATCTCGGCAACAGAAGGGCTTGGATTTGGCGATAAATGCTCAAATCCAGCAGCCCACAGTCGATGGAGTGGCCTTGGTGCCTAGGGAAGCTGGCTGGAAAGACACAAAGAGCAACTCTGTCTTCCTGAAGGGATAAGTCCTCTTAATGTAAATGCGGAGGGCCCTCTTCACGTCCATTCAAGTGTGCCACTTCTTCTCCAGGGCATGGATGGTGCCCGAGCAGAAGTCAGGCAGTATAAGCTCCTGGGCCCTGGCCCTGTGGAACCATGAGTTCACTTTGGGGAAGAAAGAAGGGTCCAACTGCAATACCACCATGTTAGGATGGAAAACACAGAGATCTTTCCTGACTGAGAGTGCCGCCAGCTCTGTAATCTGTCTAGCCAATGTGATGGCTACCAGGAAAGCCACCTTGCAGGTTAGGAAGAGCAATGTGGCCAATCTCAGTGGTTCAAATGGGGCCTCGGTCAGCACATGCAGTACCTTCGTAAGGTCCCAAGTAGGGTATCTGTGAACCACTGGAGGCCGTAGGTTCGTTGTGCCCCTAATGAACCTGCATACGGTTGGGTGTTGAGTGAGGGACTCCAGATCCCCACAAGAGAGGACCAAGGACATGGCAGCCACCTGGCGACGGGATCATGTTAGGTGATAGCCCTTGTCAAGCCCCACCTAGAGAAACTCCAGTATCTGGGGCATGAATACAGATGTTGGGTCCAAATCCAACCTGGAGCACCAGGAGCAGAATGCCTTGCAGGTCGCATCATATATTTGGTTGATGGAAAGTCTCCTGGAAGCTTGTATCATGTCTATCACCTTCGAGGACTAATTGTCCTGGATCAGAGACTCCTCTGAAACGTCAGGAGGTCAACTGTAGCCACTGTGAGTCCAGGTGGACCAAGGCCCCCTGGCTGAGGGAGACTCTGTCCGGCAGTATCCTCCAAGGGCTGGCCAGTGACAGGGTGACCAGGTCAGGAAACCATGGTTGCCTGGGCCAGTGTGGTGCCAGGAGCAGCACCTCCACTCTTTCCACCAAAATCTTTTGTATAACCCTCGGGATGAGGAGAAGGGGAGAAAAGGCATATAGTAGTTCCCGCAGCCAAGGGCTGCAAAACGCACCTATCCCTTCTGCCCTCAGTACCGCAAACCTCATGAAAAACCCTGATAGTTGGGCATTGTCTTGGGTAGCGAAGAGGTCCACAGCTGGCCACCCGAAGCACTCAGTCAGCTCCTGAAACAAAGTCAGGTGCAGGAGCCACTCCAAATAATCGACTATGGTCCTACTAAGCCAATCTGCCTGTACATTTGTGGCCCCTGAAATAAGCTCTGCCCTTAGGAACAAATGGAGCCTCTCTGCCCAAAGTATAGTCATTCTGCCTCTCTCTTAAGGGTCCTGGAGTGGGTTCCTCCCTGACAGTTACATTGTAGCCATATTGTCGGTCAGAATTAAGATTCGTCTGCCCGACACAATGTCCTGGAATTGTTTGAGGGCCAGGTATACTGCCCTGAGTTCCAGTCAGTTTATCTTGTGGCTCAGGTCTGCCTGTGATCACTGTCCTTGGGCCATCCTATTTTGGAGATGTGCTCCCCAGCCAAAGAGACTAGCATCTGTCATAATTGTCAGGTGTTCCGGTTCTTTGAAGAAACTTCCCTTTGAAATTGCCTGGAAGCCCACCATTGTAAGGAACGGATCACCTCCGGTGGTACCCTGACCTTGGACAGGGAATTGCTCCTGCCTTTCCTCTGGTAAGGCAGGAGGAACCATTGGAGCGACCTGGCGTGCAAACATGCCCAAGGCACGATGGAAATGCAGGACACCATCTTACCCAGGAGCTGTGAGATTGGCCAGGGGTACCGTATGTTCCCTCCTGACCTGACCTACCAATTGTTTTATACTCGTCTGGCGCTCCTGGGAGATGTGTACCTTGCACGCAATGGTGTCTATTTCTGCTCCTAAATGAAGCAAATGGTTTGTTGGCATCAAATGGCTCTTGGTGTGTTTATGGAAAACCCGTGGTTCTGAAGCACCTGAATGGTGATTTTAAGATCCTGACTCGCCTGCGGCTTAGAGGCGGACTGGATCAGGATATCATGCCAGTAGCACTGGACACGCATGGGAAGAGCCCGGAGATGTGCCGCCAACACAGCCAATAGTTTTGTGAATGCCCTGAGTGCTGACGATAGGCCGAATGGCAAGGCCCTATACTGATAATGTCATCCTTGGTAAGAAAAATGGAGATACTGTCTGTGTTCCAGTAAAATAGGAACATGCAGGTAACTTTCTGACAAGTCAATGGAGGTAAGGAAATCGCCCTCTCTGACTCCGTCCAAAATGGACTGAAGTGACTGCATCTTGAACCGCCTATAGGTTACAAGGCGGTTTAGCTGTTTCAGGTCCAGAATTGCCCTCAACACCCCCCCCCCCCGGAGGCCTTTAGAATCACAAAGAGGATGGAATAGAATCCCATCCCCTCTTGGTCCCCTGGAACCGGTTGGATTGCATGAATATCCAATAGATGTTGAATAGCAGTTTCCATAAGGACTCTCTTCAACCTGTGCTGTGAAACAGGACAGCAAATGAAAAACCTCGGGGGTGTGGAGAGGAACTCTAGGGAGAAGCCCGACCTGACCATCTCCAGGACCCAGGCATCCATGGTAATGTTCTCCCAACAGCTGGCAAAAAAGGCCAGGCAGCCACCAATGGGAGGGTTAGTGGTGCAGTTACTTCTGGCATCTGAAGGAACAACTTCCTCCCCCCACGAAAGGGCCATTTGGGGGAAAACTGTTTATACCTCCCCGCCCTATCCTGTTGCTGGTCCTGCCTCTGAAAGAAGGGGTGCTGTGAGCATGGTAGTTCAAAGTCGCTGTCCGACCCCTGAAAAGACTGGTGCGAAAGTAAGGCGGAGGGCTCATCGGGATCCTCATGGGAGGATCTTACGTTTGTCTCTGAACTCAACCAGAATCGGATCCAAGGAGTCCCCAAATAACCTCTCCCCTGTGAACGGGGCAGAGGCCAGCCTCCACTTATGTTTGGCGTCCACCAGCCACTGGTTGAGCCACAGGAATTTTCTGGTAGCCACTGAAGAGGCAATGGCCTTAGACACGAACCTTGCCACGTTGAGTATGGCGTCTGGGGAGAATTCCATAGCTGCTGCTAATTTGTTAAAGTCTTGATGACAGCTTATGTCCCCCGTGGGAATTCTGTCCTGCAGTTGTCGCAAACAGAGCAATGAAGCCTTATTTAAAAAGGAAGCTGCTGTGGACACTTTAACTGCCCAAGCAGCAGCCTGGTGGGCCCTCCTAAGCGATTGTGCCACCCGTTTGTCTTCAGGCCGGAAGGCATCCTCCGGTGAATCTGCCATCGCAGAAGGTGCAGCTAATGCTGCCACTGGGGCATCGACTACATTTTATAAAATCTCTTGTCCAGATTACTGGGATTTGCTGCTGCCCCAGGAGAGGCCCACTGCCTATGCACAATGTCCAAAAACAGCCTGGGTGAAGGAACCACCTCGGCCTCTGTGGTCAGTTCAGAAAACAGCGAGTCCAGAGTATCAGCAGCCTCTGATGTTGGATCTGGCATCGGCAGATGGGTTCCCATTCAAGCAGTATTTTTTGCTTTAAAAAGCAAAGATTTGAATAAGGCTGGACGAAAAAGGCCAGCAAAGGCTGGTTGGTCAGGCATTAAGCCTTCATCCTCTGACAATTCTAGGTCCCTGTATGTCTCTTCCTCTGAGGGTGATTGATTAGAGGAAGCAGGGAAATATAGTTCCTGCATGGCCAAAAAGTCCCCTAAAGCCTGGGCCAGTGGAGGGAGATCTGGAGGCAAGGGGTGGTCAGATTGAACTGAACCAGCTCTCTGGCTTTGTTGTAAGCCTGTTGCTATTCCCTGCTTGATTGCCTCTGAAATCAAGGCTCCCATACCAACAGGGAGTTGAAGCCCCTGTGTTCTCCCTGAGCAGAGCCCCGCTGCAGTTGGGGTAAAGGTGGCTTTCTGCCTTAAGGGCTATTGCCAGGCAGCTACAGTAAAAAAGGGGTCTGGAAGTGAGCCAAAATAGGACTCACTGTTGCTGGGCAGATTGGAGCCTGCAGCACCATCTGGAGACCATGTTTGTGGAGGCCAGCTGTCAAAAACATCACGCAGCTCCAACTGTTGTCCCACAATTTGGTGGGACCCAGCCTGACAGATAGCGTGAGGTGCTTCCCTTCGATGGTCAGCTTCCTTCTGCACCCTGGCCACTTCACGGTCTATCGCCTTCTGGCACCTCACAGCCTCGTGTTCTGCAGCCTTAGAATCCTTCGCATAGGACTTGGAGCTCTTAGAGAGCTTTGCCAAGGGTCTCTTGCTTGCAGGCCTCGGTCCCGAGGCCCCTGCAGCCTAACCAATCCGATTAGAAAACCGGGCTTGCCTCCACCGAAGCTGCTTCTCCACTTAAAGCGGCAGCCACTTTCTCCATTTTGAATCTGCCGCCTAGCAGGCTCACCCAGCAAGGGCGCTGCTGCTGAAAATGTGGTGAGCGGCTACTTACAAGTATGCCCAGAGACCGGGCAGGGGCTCGAATCGTTGGGGGCTATGGCTCCGAGGTGGCGGATGTCCATCTGACAGTCCCAGGCTCACCTGGCAGCCGAGCGCACCCTCAACTGATGCCGGAGTACACAGTTCTTGCCCAGCCAGAATGCGGAGGAGTGCTGAATCCTGCTCTCTCCGAAGCCCCAGGGCCAGCTGCTTTGAGCGAAGCTCGTGCTCGCTGCCCTGTCAGAATCACCTGATGATCTGACCTGTTGCTGTGCGGCCCTCAGCGCGCTCAAGCTAAAAGCTCTTCACACTGGTATTCAGTGGTAATATAGCTGTCTAGCTAGGACTGAGTCAAAAGCTGGGGACCGTTGGTGAAGGAGACGTGTCCTCACAGCTTTGACAGATTCAGTCCAATTGGTTAGCAGACGAGGTCTACCCATTCCTGGATGTTACCTCCACCACAATGGAGAAAGGATGATTGACGAGTTTAATTGTCAACACTGTTGCCTTAGATTACCTTTTTGTTTTTAGTGCACTGTGCTTTTATTCTGCTGCCCATTCCCTGTTCCTTCTGGTAGATGGGCAACTATATCTTTGATAATAAATGAATACAAAATAAAAAGCTATTTGTGGAAAATTGGGAATAAAATATTCCACACTGAGTGTATTTGTCTTTTCTCCAGATTTAGCATTATTATGTAAGAACTGTTTGTTATACTACCGATCACATTTTATTTAATGAACATTATTCTTAAAACTTACTTTTTATCTTATAACCTTACGTAATTCAACTCTGAAAGTAAAAACCAGGAAGTTTAAACCTAGAATTCAACTTCCAACTGACCCAAACACTATACCAGAGTTTGTTATATCAGCTCAAACAAAAGGTTGGAAAAAATCATATTAAGGAGCTTGGAACTCTGTAAACAGGGTAGATTTCTGAAAATAAACCAGGACCAGGACCAAAACTGTAAATGTGGTATGACAGCTTTTTTTAAAGGCCTGAAATTAGTGTCTTTAAGTCTCTGAAGGCTTTAGATTACCAATATTCTTTTTAAAGCTCTTGAAATCAGATTGAAAATTTTGACCTTCTCCAATCTAGGAAATGAAAATAATAATGGATCACTACATGTAACCTGTGACTTCTCCACTTTTGTATAGGGATAGAACAACACTTTAGATCATTTCTATAGCATAGAATACATACATACAGTCACAGTGATATGCAGTGGTATGCCTAAGAAGAGACTATAATTAATGACATAAATATCTACAGGACTCATACATGAATGCAAATGCCCATTTGTTTGAGTCTTATCCCCAATTTCAAATTTGTTACACAAAGAATATAAAACTCACTTCATTTTTTTTTAAGTCTGACCTTCTCTGTCAGTTAAGAAGAGTGATAAATCCACCAGCTGTTTCCTTCTTCATATGTGGGCTACAATACATTTGCTTCCTTTTTAAGGCCAGTGTATTTGAACAACAACAGCAGGGCTTAAGCCAGCTGCTAGAATGTGACAGGCATATATTTAACTCTGATCTCATTTATTGCCCTTCTTCTCTGACAACTATCCTTTTTTCTGGCGTCTACTGACATTCTTTACTTAGCTGACACTGCCATTTTACTGAGAGGACAATATGCAACCATAAAGCAGAAGCTTGGGAGACATATATTCCAGTCAAATACATTTTGGGGGGATTTATTTCTTTGTGACTAGTTTTTTTGAAAGTCTTGTGAATTAGGTTATCTTTATCTCACTGAATTCAGAAAGATTTGCATACATATATCTTATATTCAACTATTAGTGTGTTTTATGTCCAAAATCAAGCATGTCCATAATATTAACCAATAAGGTAAAACTTTTACACATTTTATTCCCACCTACAACTTATAACATTCTCAAGAAAGAACTCTGTGTTTGCATCTATGTATTGAAAAATACAAAGAATGGAAAAGAAGACAATTTCTAGTAGTCTTAGAGAACATGAGAAATGCTGTAAATTCTCCTTGCAATATCCCTGGCCAAATGTCAGCAGAACTCATGAAGCATCTCCCTGTAAGTGTCTGGCAATGAATTTAATATAGAAACATTTAAATGAACATAGACTAGAATAAATGTAGATAAAAATTGGCCTTGACTGAGCTGAAAATTTTCAAGGGAAATTTTGAACAGGGATAAAATAAAGCAATTTGCTTATTTGAATACATAGAGATATATATTAGATACATTGGACCTGGGTAAAAGAGTATCTATCTATATATGTGTCTGTCTATCCCCTTGAAATGTTTCTGAAATGGGAGTAATGGGGGTAAATCTCTCTCTCCCTCCCCCCCCTCTCTCCCCCTCCCTCCCTGTCCTTGAAATATTCTGAAATGGGAGTAAAGATTGCTTCCTCAAATTATGAGCAATAATCTGAATGGAAAACAAGAGGTACCATCTAACCCATAAATAATGAAATAATGCATATCTCTGTATTTAGAAATCAACAAGCAAAGAATAATGTCTTTATGTCTACTAAAATCAAGTCACAAGATTCAAATTGTTGTTGTTTTTTTTAATTTGATTTATATGCCACCCTTCTCCGGAGACTCAGGGCAGCTTACAATGCGTTAAGCAATAGCCTTCATACTTTTGTATATTTATACAAAGTCAGCTTATTGCCCCCACAAACTGGGTCCTCAATTTACCTACCTTAGAAAGGATGGAAGGCTGAGTCAACCTTGAGCCTGGTGAGATTTGAACTTACAGTAATTGCAGACAGCTGGTATTAATCACAATGCTATCAATCAAATTGTTAATATATGATACAGGATTTTACCTTGCACCTATGCAAGAAGATTCTACAGGATAAATGGAAGTGCTTAAATTGTATCTGCTACAGCCAAAATGCTATAATTGTGCAAACTTTTTCCTATAGATAATTTGAGATATAAATGGATACTAATAGGAAAATGCTAGTGCTCCCTATTGAATTAAGGCTTATGAAATATGAAAGAGAAAAACCATAGAAACTAAGTAACTTACAAAGAGATTCAACTGAACAAAGGATCCTCAGATTGCGATAGTAAGGATTCAAACTTCACTCATGCACCACTAAATTGAATTTGTCATGCAAATATATTAAGGCAACATCAAGCCAACCACAAATAGAATCCACTGGAGATTGAAGTAGGTAAGCATGTCTTTTTCTTTTTTAAAAAAATCCCTCTTTAAATGTTAGTTTTTCTTAGCAGGTTTTATTTTATTTATAAATCTGAATCTCTGTGTCATTTTTTTACAATAAATATGCAACAAAACTTGGAACTTGAAGAATGGAATATTTAGTAAATTACTGGAGTAATAAATAATTTATAACATACAATAATAATCTCCTGATGGTTCCAAGCTATAGTAGACAAAGTAGTGACCATGGCAACAAAATGCTGTGGTAAAGTTTGAGACCCAAGTTGTAAGACAAGAGTCTGTTTTAGAAAGTTTAGGAACTTCAAGGTGGAGAATTTTGAATCTGGCAAAAAAAATAAATGCTTCTTGGAATGTTACTATTTTTGTGGACTGTTGGTCACAAACAAAACTGGTGTTAAATATAGTGAAAAAATAATCTTTTAATCCTTAAAGATATTATCTATTTTTTCCTAAATGTTCAGAAAATATGCTAGATCTGTAAACTAAATCCTTAGCAATACAACTACACTATTCTCCATTGTGGGTGGAGACAGCAGCCAGGCATGGGTTCTACTCTTGTGTTCAGATGAAGGACTGAGCCTGTCAATCAAGCTAAATCCCGCCCCTGTTGCTAGGGGCTCCCAGCTTTTGCTCTGTCCTTCAGACTGGACACTAGTGTGGATCTTTGTCTCTCGCTATTTTTCAGCTTTAGTATTAAATTTGGCTTCAGATTCTTCGTTTTTGACCATAGGACTCCATTTAGACTACGCTTCTTCTCCTTCACGATTTGGGCTATTAGTTTTCTCTTCAGAATTTCTTCGTTTTACTTCGGAGCTCTTTAAAAACCTTTCTCTTGGAACTGGTTAGTAACAAGGTCTAGCGGAGCTTTTCGCTCCTGTGGGGCGAGCGGAAGCCTCTGGCTTTGCCGGACACGCCAGATGCGCCGATTACGGCTTGCGAGCTTTCTGTGGAGTTTTTTTCACTCCCACAGCTTTGCGGGTGGCCAATTTACAGCACGCTAATTGCCTGGCTTTTTGTGGAGCTTCGCACTCCCCACCATTTGCCGCTTGTCAGCTTTTGGTCATTGGGCTATAGATCGCTTAGATTTGCCACCTATTTCTCTTCATGGGAGCCCGATTCTGCCTGTTTGACAAGCCCTTTTCGCCTTGTGGACTTTTCAGTGGTGGAGCTTCATGCTCCCGTTGCTTCAGTTGCCTCCGGCCGCCATTTTAAAGTTGCGGTTCGTTGAGTTTTGTTCCTCAGGCCTCCAGGTTTTAACCTGTGCCTTTCAGCCCTCAATTGCCTAGAGCCCAACTGGTTGCCACTTTAGATCGTTTTGTGGCATTGTTTGATTTTACTGGGGTTTTTCTGCTTCACCGGTTCTGTTACCTGGCACTGAATTAGTACAGCCACATTTCTCTTCTGCCTCGCTGGCGTGTGGCATTGGGTGGCCATTTTGTAAGCACTGACTACTGGACTCAGCTTCCATTTTGGAACATCCAATTGGTAATGCCTATTTATAGGCAAGAGGGCTTGTCTCCTGCTCGGAGTCGCTTCAAGGCCAGTCATGCCTAAGGCCTTGACCAAGTCAAAGCACAGCTGCAAGGTCAAAGTGCAGGAACAATCGTCTGCCTTGCAAAATGAGTCTTCTGCCCATTCGCACAGGACAGTTCTAGTAGGCATGGGGCTAAAATATCCGCCCCACGGGGTGTAAACACCAAACATTCCTTGGCCTCTTCCCGCGTGGAACAACGCCGAGATAAGGTCCTGCAGAAATTGTGTGCCAAGGCAGGTGCCCATCGTCCTCCGCTGTCAGTGGCTGCCGATTTGCCTCCAGATGCCAGGGCTCCTGATTCTTCACCTACTCCAGATCAACTGTTCCTAAAGGACTGCCCGCTGACCATTCATTCATCTGATCTGTGGGGCACAGGCCTCCTACCTAGTTCAACTGGCGCTGCGGACACAGTTGCTCCTCCATCCACAATGGCTGAAGGGTCGGACACTCCTCCTTCTTCTGTTCCGGTTCAAGCATCTACGGATGCCAGACTGGCTTGGGGCCAAATGCAGGCTTATTTGAGCCCGGTTAAAATCCAACACATGACTTCCATTGATGTACAACAATCCATCTCTGCACATTTCTTGCCTAACGCCAGGAGCATGCCTACACATTCTCTCGGATCCTCCTGGGTCTCCCGACGGAGAAGGGGATGAGGACGCTCTATCGCTCGCTGCTTTGGACTCCCCGGCCGCATCCTTGGTCAGCAGTCCTTCAGCATTTGCAGAGGTTGAGTCTCAAGAGCCGGAGTTATCTGAAGACGAGGGTCTTCCTCCTGACCAACTGGCCTTTACGGGTCTCTTTCCGCAGGCTCTGTTTAAATCTCTCCTGTTTAAGGCCGTAAATACAGGGCAGCTTGGTGTCAGCTCACAACCCGAGCCTCCTTCGGTTTACGGTTCGTTGGACCCTTTGTTTGCAGAACCCCCGAAACCGGTAATGGCTGTTCCAACTCCTCCTCTCTTCCTTGATGTCATCCAGAGGCAGTGGACATCTCCGGCCTCGGCTCCAGTGTTCTCATCTGCTGATCGTAGGAATTTCACTGTGTCCTCAGAACTGTCGTCTCTGCTTCAGGTGCCCACGGTCGATTCCCATCGCTGCGTTGCTGTCAAATGCCTCCGTTCCTGGGGATCATGAGGAAGGTCTTCGCCCGGAGGAATGTCGTTTGGAACAAGTTCTTCAAAGGGCGCATCAGGGGGCACCTTGGGCCATTAAGTCAGCTACCACCGCTTCATTTTTCAATCGGGCAACCCTCCTGTGGTTACGTCAGCTTCACGAAAAACTTTCACCAGAGGACGCGAGATTGAAACAGGACATTAACAAGATTATTGCGGCGGTGCAATTCTTGGTGGATGCCACTTTGAACGTGGCCCACTTCGCCGATAAATCCCTGGCATCATCTATAGCTGCCCGGCGCCTGGTGTGGCTTCGCCATTGGCAAGCTGACGCCCACCACAAATGGCGCTTGGCTTCGGTTCCTTTTAAGGGAACTAAATTGTTTGGGGATCCTTTGGAAGCTTTCCTGGTGGAGACCAAGGACAAAAGGAAGATCTTGCCTATGGTCTTCCATAGGGGGGAGTCCCGTTATTCTCCTTACATGCCTCGACCCCAGTTTCGGTCATCGGACGGAGGCTTAGGGTCCTCTCGTAACACTGGTAACTTTGTTCCTAGACAGAGAGGGTATCAGGTTAGGTCTACAAGGGGCAGACCCTTCATGTCTCGACGGCCCTTTCGAGGGGGAGGGGGTCATTCCATCCGTCGCCGTTGTTAGTAGTACAGTTGATCCTCCCATTGGCGGCAGATTGGGCCTCTTCGCCAAGGTTTGGGAGCGTACTACTTCGGATGTTAGGTCCAGGCCACCATTCAATCGGGGTTGGCCATTGAATTTCTCTCCATACCCCCCTTGTCCTTTGTCCGCTGTCCTTTCTCTCAGCAGGCCGTCCATTGATCCCTTAGGGATTTGGCTATTAATCATCTTCTCAACATTAAAGCCATCCAACGGGTGCCTTTTAATCAAGCTGGGGAGAGGTTTTATTCTCGAGTTTTCTTAGTCCCTAAGTCATCAGGCGGTGGAGACCTATTCTGGATGTTAAGCATTTAAACCACTTTGTAGCTTATCGTAGGTTCAAAATGCAATCCTTGAGGACCATTTTAGACGGCATTCGGAGGGGTGATCTCCTCTGCTCAATTGAGCTCACTGAAGCTTACCTTCATGTGCCCATTCTCCCTTCCCACAGGAAGTTCCTTCGTTTTTATTACGCGGGGGCCCATTACCAATATAGAGCCTTGCCCTTTGGGCTTTCCTCTGCTCCCCGTAGTTTTACCAAACTTTTGGGGGCCATAGCCGCCTACCTTAGACTTCATTCAGTTCGTCTCCAGTGTTACTTGGATGACATTCTCATTTATGTCTAGTTCCCCCAAACAGGCCCACTCTGATCTCCAATTGACAATTCAGACCCTTGCAGCTCATGGCTTTTCCATTAACACAGTGAAAAGTCATCTCTCTCCCTCTACCAACATTATACATTTGGGAGCAGTTATCGACTCTGTAGATGGTAGGGTTTTCTTATCCCCAGATCGTCAAGAAAAATTGAGGTCCCTGATAGCGAGAATTCAGAAAGACGGGATGGCATTTCCCTTGCTACTCTCCAAGTTGTTGGGCAAGATGGTATCGGCCATTTCCATAGTTCCCTGGGCCCGGTTACACCTGAGAGACCTTCAATGGTTTCTTTTGCCTTTTCAGAAGGCAGGCAGGGGCACGTCGTCAGCCAGGATTCCTGTCCCCAGGGCGGTGCTCTCCTCGCTTCGATGGTGGCGGTCTCTGGCCATCTCCAAGGGATGCCTGTTCCTCGAGCCACATTGGCTGGTGGTGACAACCGACGCCAGAACGTTCGGCTGGGGCGCCCACTGCAACTCTCGAGTGGCACAGAGCAAATGGTCGGCTTCCGAAGCTTCTCACAGTATCAACTGGCTGGAGTTACGGGCGATTTTCCTAGCCCTTCGAGCTTTCCATCATCTGGTGGCAGGTGCCCATGTCCTGGTGCTCACCGACAACGTTATCGGCCAAGGCACATGTAAATCGCCAAGGAGGCACCAGGTCCAAGTCTCTGATGTTGGAAGCGAAACGACTGGGTCTGTGGGCGGAACGTCGTCTAGTCTCTTTAAAGGCGGAGCATATTTCAGGAGTGACTAACGTGAGGACAGATTGGCTGACAATTAATAGATCACTCGGAATGGCATCTGCATCCTCGACTGTTCCAGGACCTAGTGGCCCGGTTTGGCGCACTAGTGGTCGACCTGTTCGCCTCCCCGCAGAATGCGCAACTCCCGCGCTTCTTCTCCCAGTTCCAGTCGCCTCAAGCTGAATCAGTGGATGCCCTGCACTCCACATGGCCTCAGGGTCTGCTTTATGCATTTCCCTCAATTCCCCTCATCCCGAGGGTGCTCCGCAAACTTTTACTCGAGCAGGCGGAAATTGTACTTCCGGCTCCTCACTGGCCGAGGAGATTATGGTTCGCGGACCTCATTAATTTGTTGGTGTCTCCTCCCTGGAGAATCCCTTGCACCAGTGACTGTCTCAGCCAGGGGACAATTTTGCACCCGGAGCCCCAGTGGCTACAAATGACAGCTTGGCGGTTGAGTGGCAAATTCTGCAGCGGGACAACGTACCAGCCTCTGTGATACAGACTATCCAGGCTTCTCTGAGACCCTCCACAGACCGTATTTATTCGGCCACCTGGCAGGCCTTTTGTACTTGGTGTGAGCCCCAGGGCTTCTCGCCTCTCCAGGCTTCAGTTGTACAGGTCTTGTGGTTCTTGCAAGACGGTTTGGACAAAGGGCTCTCGCCCAAGACTCTCTGGAGACAGGTGGCAGCTTTCATCACTCCTGACTTATGACTCCCTAACCTCCTTATCTCACTAGCCTCTGATACACAGGTTCCTCCGTGGGGTGACCAACTTATGCCCCCCAGTGCTACATAGGTACACAACCTGGGACCTTTCATTAGTGTTGAACTCCCTCACGGATCCTCCTTATGAACCTTTGAGGTCTACCAGCCTACGGCTCATGTCATGCAAAGTGGCTTTTCTTATTGCTATAACTTCGGCTCGCCGAATTTCTGAGATCGCGGCTCTGTCTATGAGAACCGACTTTTGTGTATTTCATGTGGACTGGGTGGTCCTCAGACTAGATCCTACATTTGTGCCAAAAATTAACTCTCCCTTTCACCGTTTACAGGAACTTGTTCTTCCAGATTTCTGTCCTCGTCCCTCTCACCCTTTGGAACGGCGGTGGCACAAGCTGGATGTCCGGAGGGCCCTGCGCATTTACCTCAAGCAGACGGCGGGTATCTGTCTAACGAAAGCTTTGTTTCCTTTCTTCTGGTATCTTTAGGACACAGGGTGACTTCGACGATTGATCGCTGGCTCCATCAAACGATTTCTAAGGCCTACGAACTTCGTGCCTTGCCTCCACTGAACAACGTAACAGCCCATTCTATGCGGAGCGCGGCGACTTCCACTGCTTGGGCTACACAGGCTTCATTGCTAGAGATATGCAGGGCGGCTACCTGGACTTCTCCTTCCCCCTTCATTAGTCACTATAAGCTAGATAAATTTGCCTCTGCGGAGGCTGCATTTGGAAGGAGAGTATTGCAAAGAGTACATGTGGTGGGGAAGTCTTCTGCCCAGACTGCTCCCGCCCAGGAATTGGGACACTGAACTTTGGTATGTCCCACGTCTGGCTGCTGTCTCCACCCACAATGGAGAAGGGGCGTTGGTCCTACCTGAGACGCACCTTCTCGTTAGGTGGAGACAGCAGCCAGCCCCACCCTTCGGCAGACTGGTCTCTAAATTTCTTCTCCTTTTTTTCCACACGCCGAGCCTGTCTTCCTCCTTCGCAAAAGCTGGGAGCCCCTAGCAACAGGGGCGGGATTTAGCTTGATTGACAGGCTCAGTCCTTCATCTGAACACAAAAGTAGAACCCACGTCTGGCTGCTGTCTCCACCCAACAAGAAGGTGCATCTCAGGTAGGACCAACGCCCCTTCACACATAACTACAAGCAAAATAAAGAGAAGAAAATTTTCCAAATGTGAACACAAACATACAAACAATCCACACCTGCCACAAAGTATAACTGAGAATGCTTGATCTATGGAGCTTCTATAAAAGGATTTTATCTAACACAATTTCTTTTTTTCAGATTATCCATTGAGGTTTTATTTCAATTGCTGATACTTTTTAATCTCAAATTCATGAAGACGGCAAGATTTTTTAAAGTTATTTTACTTGTTACATTTCTTAACTAGAAAATACATATGCAACTCACAGCATGGTAAATTAGCTACAAAAACCTGTTTTTTATATATTCTGCAGCAACATTTAGAATTATAGAGTACAACAGGTTAGCATGACCAATCTCAAATAGTTGATAGTTCACATAAGCATTTCCATAAAGGAGCTAAGCTAAGCATTTCCAACAAAGAATTCATTTGCTGATCGTTCTATTAACTGAGAAAACACATAAGCAGAACTTTTATCATGCTTGATCAGCTCTCTTTTAATAATGAGTCAATCTAATGTTGAATGGATCCCCAGAGAATACCTTAAGTCAGCTTTGTCCAAGGCTTCCAGTGCTTTATCACCTACTTGGTGACAACGCTGACAACTGTCAGAAATACATTATTTGGAAGAGACACTGATCATTGTCATCTGCTCCAAGGCAAAATCCCATTAACAACACTTTAATTTCCCTTATGAACTACGGTATCTAAAACAAAATTAAAGTGAAATAACAAAAATAAAAATATTCAATACACTCTCTGAAGAAAAGTCATCCTACTTAATAGTTTCAGCTAGTTTTAGTTTTAGTTTTAGTAACAAAAAGCCAGATTTCCACTCTCTCACAACTTTCTAGAATGTGTCACTATCTTAAGATCACAGACCACATATACAGCACTATTTTAAACATATTTTGCAGAATGTACTTCCATAAGGTCTTCAATTGCACATCCAGCAATTTAAATGTTGTTTTTATGTTACAAAGAGTAAAGCAGGTTTCTTTAAAAAAAAAACACCCAAAATTCAACCAAATGATTAATGAGGATATACCTACCCCCCAAAACAATACTTTCTTCTCCCATGACAGAAAATACAGAGTATATTAGAAAAATTATGTAACTACTCTCCTATTTCAGACAACCCAAAGACAATGTGGGTATCAGAAAGCCTGGACCAACTTCTAGATATTTCTATATACTATTACTATATGTGTTCCTTTAAAAAAAAACCTGCCTACATTAGTATTTGACATGTTAACAAAGCATCATCTGGATACTCAATCAAATTGAAATATATTAACAATGTATTATAATTCTATAAATATGAATCATATTAACGAAGGAATATAATTTAATCTGAGCCATTTTTTAATTAAACTATGGCATTACTGAAAAAAGCTATCTATCTATCTATCTATCTAAGTCAGGAATGCTGTACAATACACGTTTTTAAAGAAATCAAACTATGAAGTTTGTATATGCTCACTATATTATATCAATACAAGAAGCAATAGTTAGAAACTAATCAAAGAATAAGGAATTTAGAACGAAGGTCAGTGAGAACAATCAACCAGTGGAACAGCTTCCCTTCAGAAGTTGTGGGTGCTCCATCACTGGAGGCTTTTAAAAAGGGATTAGATAGCCATTTGTCTGAAATTGTATGGGGTCTCCTGCTTGAGCAGGGGGTTAGATTAGAAGACCTCCAAGGTCCCTTTCAACACTGTTATTCTGTTATCAAATGTCATTTACCTAGCAGGCTAGGCCATTCTTGTTCTTATGCCATGGTGAAAGCAAGTTCATGAACCTTTTAGAATTCTATACCCCAAATCCTGCAGTAATGCAATAAGTTCTTTAATGCATTAAGAGCTTTATTTAAGTCCAAGATGATATTTCTTCTAATTGAACCATGCCAAAATAGTCTATTTTGTGCAATTTCCCCCTGAATATACTTCAGAAATGTTCACTGTCATTTTTGGAAAAGTATGTGAAGACTATAATAATTAGCTCTCTTAAAAGAGTAAGTTGAGATAGATGTTCCTATGAGATGACAATATGTCAGTTTGAGAAGAAGGACACGTATGTATTGATGTGATTAACAGAAGTCTACTTTTCATGACCCTAGTTTGTAGAACTGACTATGCTTGATCACAAGAGCTCTTAGGATAATTCAGAAAAAAATCTTGTTTATGCTCTGGAAAATTGTTGTTTATGAGACTGGAAAAGGCAACTAAACCATTGTGAAAGACTCTTATCATGCCTCAGTCAGGCAGAGAGTACACAACTAGAGAAAATGTAACACCACTGTTATTGATCATGGAAAGTCACACCAAGAATAAGGCATAAAATATTTTGTAAAGGAGCTGCAGGCTATGTTGCATTTTTTGCTGTGTTTTATTTTAAGTGAACATACAGTAACAACAAATGAGTCTACCATAACAAAAATGAGCAAGAATGATGTGTGTACCAGTGCACTATTATACAGTATTTAGAGCAGAACAGCTAAATAGAAGAAACTGTATTTTCATTGGTCTTTGAACTTCAAAATGGGCCAATTGGATAATGATCCAATCAGGAAGTAGCTTTCTTGGAGTCCTGTAACATGGATCAGTTACAGATCAGCCAAATTCAAATACAAGAGGCCAATCAATCCATTTCAGGTACCTGTAAACTGCTGAGAAATATGCCACAAAGCAGCCCATTCTGCCTCTGAAAATGACAGCCACAACTTCTGGAGAAATACCGGAACAAAACAAAACAAAAAAACCTAGACCATGATCATTCAGCCTGAAATCTTATCACTGAGACATAGTATGCTGTGGGCTATTTAATGGGAATTTCTATCTGTTAACAGGTCTTTTTGTAAGTTTAGATCACACTGAAGGTAGTAATACTGCAGGATTATGGATAGATGTAAAATGTTTGCAAACTTTACCACTTTAAAAAACAGCAACATCACACTTGCTATGAAGCTATAAATAGCAAATACAGGCTTACCTCTCAACAGCATTCTTGGGCCCACAACATTTGTACAACAGAGGTCACATGAGAAAATACACTACAAAGGTATCACATGAACCAGAAGAAAAAAAAATAACTGACTACAAGGTACTTACATCTGGATATTCTTTTACAGGCACATATAGTTTTTCTTGTAGCTGTACAATAGGTCCCACAGCATCAGGTAACTCCGCACTTCTCTTCTCCGTACTACCATTTAATGTGTCATTATACATGTCTTTCCGTACTCTGCTAATCTCTGTAGGAGAAAAATATACTGTGTGTTACATTAACAAAATTAACAAAATTAAAAATCTGGAACAATGATGTATTAACTGCCATCTCTATGGAACATTGTATTTAATCAGCAAAGTAATTAGAAACTGATATATTTAAAATAAATTTCTGCTTTTTGAGCTGAAAGTACTGATGGGCTGCAATTAGGAACCATCTCTAAATGCACTGAATGTCTTTTGCTCACCATAAACAGTCTCTGAGATTTTATATAAACTTGCTTTTGCATTTTCAAATAGTCTTGGGAACGAACTGGTTTTGGGTTTATAAACCACAAGGATAAAGCTTTGATTCTCAGGCTTGCAAAGCACACATCCTACAGAACTTCAACCCCTTCCCACTCACCATTATTCAGCAGAAGCAACTTTCTGTTTTGCCTGTCAATTTTCAGAATACAGGTAGTCCCTTGGTCACCTGACTGCTTCACTCAACTACTGCAATCCTAACCCTTCCAACTGTAGCCATTAAGCAATTTCCTGAAGTGGATGGAGTGAAGTAACTGCCTATGGAGTTCAACTCCCCTCCATCCATGGAAGGGAACTGCTCTGCAGAACTATAGGAACAGAACTGGTATCTGAGCTTTTTTTTTCATGCCACTAGAAAAGTTCAAGTTCATCCAATGAAGCTCTTCCTGCAGCCTGGAATGGAGATGAGCTCTTCCAGGGGAGAGGAGAAATGGGCTCACATAGATCCTTAAGTTCCCAGCTCCATTCCTGAAGCCTGTCAGAAAGCTTTGGGATCAGATTTCTTTTTCTGCAACCCACTGAAGGAGTTCCCACCCCCTCTGTGCATTAAAGGGAACTCCTCTGGTAGGCTGCAGAAGCAGACCTCAGATCTTTGGGATCTCCTCTATGCATAGAGTTGAGATTTCCTCCAAACAGGCAGTCCTTTCATTTGCAAAGAGTTGTGGGGAAGGGGGGAATTTAGTTCTGTGACAGGAGGCAGCTCTTGCATTCTTCCCTACCATGCTCCCATTGACTTTTTGGGAAGAAAATATTGCAAATGATAATTATATGATTAAATGTGGGGCAACTGACAACTTGTCATAGGTTGCCAAGCACACAGAGTGTGATCACATGACTGTGAGGGAATTTGGCAAATTTTACAATAGCTGGAAGTACTTTAGAGGCTGTAAAAACTCTTGCTGAGGCCATCATAACTTCAAATGGGTCTTAAGCAACCAGTCTGATTTGAAAAAAATGGGACTACAGATTCTGCCCACTGCTAATTCTATCACTGTAAAATCAATCTCCTTGGAAATTCCTACCTATAAAATGTGACTATCCAAAGTCAGACAGAAGTGGCCTGCCTGATTTTACTGATGAAAAATTGCAAAAAAATTTAATCCAACGTCTCCTTCCCCTCCTCTTTGATAAGAATTACCTCCATGTAGGTTAATTACTGGTTTCTGGTCAGTCTGTCTGTCTGTCTGTCTGTCTGTCTGTCTGTCTATCTATCTATCTATCTATCTATCTATCTATCTATCTATCTATCTATCTATCTATCTATCTATCTATCATCTATCACATTTCTGTACTGTCCATTCCCTCAAAGAGGTATTACTGCATATTGATATCCTTTCCCCCTCATTTTTGAATTCTTGGAACAAACATAGAAGGTAATAATTTTTATCAGGGGAATGGACAATCTGATTTGCCAAATGGAAAGACACAAATATTTTTTCTTTAATATTAATCATGAGAAATACCCCGTCCCCCAGTCCTGCTATGGTGTCATGTTCTGATGGGGGTGAGCCTATTCCCCAGTGGGATGACCAAAGTACACCAGGGATGTATGCCTAAAGTATATACTCCCAGCAGAGTCTCCCAAAGCACAAGTCATTCAGCTGCCTAGCTAAAGCAAGCAGGCAGTTATATTGGACAGAACAGTGATATAGAGAGATTCTGGAGGCAGATGATTGCTCGTAAAGGCCTCATTTCATACTGCATTGGAGAAAGCGAGAATAAACCATTCCTGTATTTTACCAAGAAAATCTCATGGGCAGACAAGACAAAGTGGTTGATATAAGTGCTGAGTGATGGGCCCCTGAAGTCAGATGGCACTCAACATGCTATTATTGATGAAGATAAGAGGATCTTTCATATTACTACTGTTGTTTATGATGTGGCTAAATTAAAGCTTTTGAAATGTCTAGTTGCAGATGCTACTATGCAGGAAAAGAAAATCCCACTGTAATTCTATCTTTGCAGCTTATGAAAAACAAAGAAGTGGTGTTTCTTTCATAAACAGGAGGGATAAAGCAAAGACTATATTTGGGTACATTTAATAAATGATTTAATATCACTGAATGAACAACTCTTTGAGAGTGATACAGAAAAAGGGAAGGTCGACAATAAAAAACCACTTTCTGCAAATCCAATTACTTATTCATTGCTAACAGTCTTCAATTCAAATAAGCAAAATAACACCTATCTAGATGAACAATAACATATTTCCCCACAACACTCTTATGAGGGGGCTGATGTATGAGATGGTGACTAGCTCAAAATCACTCAGCCAGTTTTAATGCCTAATAGAGATTAGAACTCATGGTTCTGTTGCTTAGATCAATATCTATAAAGAGTGAAACAAACATAAAAAAAAGAAGGAATGTTTTCCAAAAGATCATCTAATTCAAAAGGTGGTTCCAACCTCAATTTTGTATGCTAAAGGACACTAAAGGACAGATAATAACTGATTGAAAGATCAAAGATGTAAGGTGTGTATTGAAATTCTATACAGTAAAGATGTCAATATTCTAATCAAAAGGTTACAGGGATTGATGCAGTATCTATAGTATAGAAATAGGGTAAGCAACTTAAGAATCAGTAACACGTCTAAACAAACTATGCCAACATACCTGGAGAACAACACAATGGCAAACAAACCAGATGTCAATATACCAATACTACAGAAGGGAGAGTTAATAGTGGGCAAGGCATCTCATAATGTCATTAATTTCATAGGATAGCAAAATAAAACTTAGAATCATCCAATGCAGATTAGAGCCCTGCATAGAAAAGGAGCTGCCAGCAAGTCAAGTTGGTTTTAATAACAGCTGAGGAGTAAGAAATTATTTCTGATGCATCCTGGATAACTGAGTAAGACAAAGAAAACTAAAAAGAAGTAATTACGTGCTTCATTGACTATAGAAAGGCCTTTGATTGTAATGAGCATGTCAGGCTGTGGAATGTCCTTAGGAAACTGGGAATGCCAAAACGTTTTATTATCCTCATGCAAAACGCATGCACAGGATAAGAGCCAGTCTGAATGGAAAATGGTCAAAATAATAATAAAATAGTTTCCAGATCAGGGAAGGAGTGAAACAAAACTATATATTCTCCTCATTTACTCATTCTATATGCTAAATATATTCTGAGGAAGCTGGATTGGGTAAAAATAGACATGAATTTTAAAATTGTAAGAATAAACATCAATGACCTTTGCTACACTATCACTATTCTGATTTTAAATTTGTCGGGGCCAAAATTATTTAATTTGATTTTATTCTATTTTTTAAATTTTGTATTGTATGTGTTTTTATTGTTTGGCTGTGCACCGCCCTGAGTCCTTCGGGAGTAGGGCGGTATAGAAATCTAATAAAATGAAATGAAAATGAAATGATAGCTACTGTGTTTCCCTCAGAGGTTAAAAATCAACTAAACTCCAAATGTAAAGAAATCTAAGTACAACAGAATAGGTAATCTTTTACTTATGATCACAACTGGGACCAGAACATTTGTTGTTAAGCAGCACAGTTGTTAAGTGAGACATCACATGACTGTACACCCAACTTTACCTTTTTTTGCCCTAGTCATTAAGCAATAGTTCACATGAGCACGAATTGCAACCATCTGTGATTTCTCCATTGAGTTTGCTTGTTGGAAGTAGATTGGGAAAGTTGCAAATTGCAATTACAGGATCACAGGATGTTGCAATCATTGTAGATGTATGTGCTGGTTGCCAAGTGACCAAATCACAATCACGTGACCATAGAGGTGGTGTGACAGTCATAACTTTGAGCAGACTGTCTTTTTTTTTCAATGCCTCTTAACTCTGAACCACCCTTAAACAAATGTTTGTAAACTGAGCAGTTCCTGTAAAAATTATATTTAATGTTAGAAACACCGGGGCAAGTTTAAGAAGGATATGAATCTACAAAAATATGCTGAAAATGTTTATTCTTATTTAATGTTTACTCCTCTAAAATGACTTTTTCAAATATTCACACATAGAGAAAATTCTACTCCTTGGCTAATGAGCATCTTAATTCTTTCTTGAATTTCTTGATTAAAGATCTCCTATAACGATTTTTATTTTTTTTTAAATGGAACCCTCAGAGACTGCTCTGAACTTGATCAGGTTTCTTCTGTTACGGAGAGTATGTTGTTTTGGCTACTTTTCTTTACTAACTAAAAGAACCTTTCCATTTTTGTGGATGGTTAATATTTTGATTATGGTAGCCATGATTTCTGAAGATCAGAATTAGATCAAAAGTTCCACAACAAGTGACAGTGAAATATGTGTTTTTGCTTTTTATTTTTGGTTGAAACATAAAACAAGTCGGCACCAAAAATCAATCTCTGTTCTTGCTTTAATAGTATCTCATGTCCAAAGTGTCTGTGTAAGCAAATATGAACATTTTGAGCGGCTAATAAATAAGCAACCTATCTTGCATGAATTAATTTCTCAATGCAATTAAGTATCTGAGAAGACCCTGAAGGAATAGAAAGACTCTGAGCATTTATTTTCTTCTTTAGAATAAACAAAAATCCAAACAGTTTCTATCTGAATTAATTACATAATTACAAATATAAATATTTCAAAACTAATTATTTCCTCTTATCAATCTTTTATAGAGGAATATTTTATTTAGCTTATATAACTTTAAAATATTAAACCATTCATTGGCTAGTTGTTCTAATCAGCCACATCATCTTCTAAGATTTAAAATAACTGCACATTCTTAATTATTTCTCTTCAAATGTCAATTTATAATAGTTAGAAGTATTGGATCAAGATCAAGATCAGTATTTACTGTTTCAGCTTTATAATTTTATGTATAAAATGGTGGTGTCAAGTTTTAAACTCTTACATGTAAATGCAATCTTTCCATCAAAACCCATCACATTAGGAGTTTGACCAATGATTTCTAGTATGCTAAAATAGAAAGCTCTAGCACCACCTTACAAGCTTTGTAAAATGTATGAAATCCTTCGTAATACAGATAAAAGTATTCAAAATCAAGTAAAAATGTACTAAAGATTCTGCTAACTTTTCTTTCAACCGAGCTTTGTAAAGCTTTTTTTTTTTTTTTGCATAGACAGCAACCAAGATCAAATATTAAAATTTGATCATATACTGTGCCGATTCTAAGAATTTGTTTAAACAAATCTCACTTCAGGCAATGAATAAATAAATTATAATATGCATGTTTATATATTTAATTAAGATTTGCAATCAATATATACCTGTAAGAGAAAACAGCAGAAACAAGATATATTTTATTCCAATATGCCTTTTATGGTTTTTCTCATTTTTTTTAGGAAACAGTATAGGAAGTCCCAGACTAATCCTAACTTACTGTATTATGAATTTACAAAGTTTTAAGACACACTTCACTGAGGCATTTATATAATACATGCACAAGATGGCTGGCTAGGGAATTTTGGGAGTTAGTCCACATATTTTAAAATTGCTAAGGTTCAGAAACAACGATCTAATATTTACCTTGAAAGTATCAAAGCTAATGACACAAAGCTAGTGACAAGAGAAAAAATATAGTATAAGGCAAAACCGACTAAACAAAACACCTCTAGCAAAGATATCAGTATGACATTGCATACAGAAAATACATAGAAACATTAGCAATGGCTGTTCCTTAAATATGAATTAAACAATAATGATTATATTATATAGAATATCAAGATCTGGGGAAGGCTTGCTAATCCAGAAAGGAACTTAGTAATGAAGATTTATATCAAGTTCACATCAGCTTGAATTCAGATTTAATCTGGGCTATCCAATTTCAACAAGAAAATACCATCTCAAGCATTGTAACTCTACAACAGACAAACGTAATTGTTTGTAGGCCGGGTACACCCCAGTATACATAGATCTACAGGTAAACTATGGAAATATCCTATAATATTTCATATAGATGTGTTTGCTCTTAAATCAGAACTATTTTTTAAAGCAAAACACACTAAAATGCTAAACATTACAGAGTTAAAAGACTAATTTTAATTAAAAGGAGCATTGGTCCTACCTGATATGCTCCTTCTTGGTGTGCTGAGAAAGAATCCAAACGAATGGAGAGCAATTCTAGATCTGAAGAGGCTGAACAAGTACCTCACTTACAAACGATTCAAAATGCAATCCCTCCAGTCCCTCCACCCCTGGTGTCCCAAATCTGGTAAAGAACCTGGGCAGCTGGCTGTTGGATGGTGTAGCAAACAGGTCCAGGACTGGAGAGCCGAAATGTTCTGTCAGTTCCTGGAATAGAGTGGGATGTAGGCGCCACCCTGAGTGGTCCACTGTGAGCCAGTCCGCCTGCACGTTCTTCATCCCTGAAATGTGTTCTGCCCTGAGGGACAGAAGGTGTCTCTCCGCCCAAAGGTCTAATAGTTCGGCCTCTTGCATGAGGGACCTGGAATGGGTTCCTCCTTGGCAGTTGATATGCGCCTTGCTGGCCATGTTGTCCGTCAGGATGAGGACATGCCTGCCAGACATTGAGTCCTGGAACCATCTGAGGGCCAGGAGAGCTGCCCTGAGCTCCAGCCAGTTGATATTGTGGCCCTGGTCTGCCTGAGTCCACTGCCATCTGAAACTGGAAATGTGCCCCCCAGCCAAAAAGACTGGCATCTGTAGTGATGGTCAGGTGGCTGGGCTCTTTGAAGACACATCCTCTTGTGATGGCCTGGGACATCCACCACTGGAAAGACCAGAGCACTCTCGGTGGGACTCAGACCTTGGCCGGCGAGTTGCTTCTGCCAGACCTTTGGTAGGGCAGGAGGAATCATTGGAGGGTCTTGCATGCAAGCGTGCCCATGGGACAGTGGAATACAAGAAACCATCTTGCCCAGGAGTTGTGAGAGGAGCGCCAGGGGCATTGTCCATTCTCTCTAAATGAGACTTGCCAAGGCCTTTAGACTTGCTTGTCGCTCCTGAGAGAGGGAGACCTCACACAATACTGTCTATGACTGCTCCCGAGTGCAGTAAGTGGTTGGTTGGAGACAGGTGGTAGTTCTTGACGTTGATTGAGAAGCCATGCTCCTGAAGTACCTGAATCATGGTCTGCAGATCCTCCCTCGCCCTGGGGCCAGAGGAGGACTGGATTAGATTGTTGTCAGTTAACACTGGACTCGTACAGGGAGCATCCGGAGGTGGGCCGCCAGCACTGCCAACAACTTGGTAAACTTCCTGGGCGACGACGAGAGACCAAATGGCAGGGCCCTGTATTGGAAATGCCGACCCGCATGGTGGAACCGGAGGAACCGCTGGTGGGCTGACAAGATGGGCATGTGGAGGTATGCCTCCATCAGGTCTATAGATGTGAGGAAGTCGCCTCCCAGATTGGGACTGCATTTTGAATCATTTGTAGGTGAGGTACTTGTTCAACCTCTTCAGATCTAGAATTGCTCTCCATTCCTTTGGATTCTCTACCTCAGCACACTGAAGAATAATAAACCAACTATACCATCTCTTTTATAAAACTAAAAAAGAAATAAAATATTGATATTTTACACTAAACATTGCATGAGAAGTCAGATACTGGCAAGTAAGCAAAAATGTTCAGATTAGGCTTTTGAGATTCCATCCCATCTATCATCACAATAATGCATATTTTGATGTCTTATTTTCCAATAGACTTTTACTTCCAAGTTTTCAAGTATTTATCGATAATTTATATAACCTTAGTTTGGAGATTATATGGAAACAAAATACATGCAGTATGTATCTGGTGAACACCAGTCCTGGGAGCCAATTTGGTTTAGTAGTTAAGGTACCAGGCTATAAAGCAGTAAATCATGAGTTCAAGTGCTGTCTCAGCACAAAAATCAGCTGGGTGACTTTGGGCCAGTCACTCTCCCTCAGCCCAACTCACCTCACAGAGTTGTTGTGAGGAAAGTAGGAGGAGGAAAGTGTATTGGATATGTTTGCCACCTTGAGTTATTTATAAAAATAATAAAGGTAGAATACAAATAAACAAATCAAAAAGACATACAATACTTCAGTTCAGTTTCTATAATCACTAACCTCATGATGGATCAGTATCATTATTGTAATTGCCACTCAAGTAGTGCTTTTTGGATGGGTGACAAGATGTATTTGCCATTATAGAATTGTTCCCACATCCTTTTTGATTCCATATTTTAGTGCTTTTTCACCAGAAATTTGTTTTTTTCCCAATTAATTAAGCTTATTCCCATTAATAATGTTTGCATTCTTCTTTCCAAGCTTTACCATTCCTTTCACACAATTCCAGCCTTTGTTTTTTAGACAATGCTTCAATTATTATTGAACTAATCCATCTCCCTCATTCAATTATTTAGTTTCTTTTTTATTATGTGAATTATCAGAGCACATAGGTGATATGTTCAGTTAAAAGTTTTGAGTAAGAATGTAAGAAAGGGGGTATAACGAAAATATTATTTTAGGGGTATTCTCCAGATCAATAAGCCAGGAACAAGATTTGGCTAATTGCTTTCTGGAGCATGTTACAGGAATAGCAACAGAGAGAAACTTTAAATCTATCTGAACATCTGTTGGAAAACCAACATAGTCATGACTTCAAGGCTCAACAATTCTTCAATGATCTTGCTGTTTCATTTTCCAGAAGGTTAAAAAGAGACAAAAAGATTAGATGTCCCAGGCCTGCTCTTAACCAACAAGAAAAAGTTGTTTGAAGTGGTAAACACAGAAGGAATTTTGGAAGGAAGTGGCCATATCATCTTGCAGTTTGAGCACTTACAGAAAAAAACCCACTGAAATATGCAGTCTAGATTTCAGGAGTCATTTTCAACAGATTCAAAGGAATATTACATAAGATAGATAAAATAGCATAAATACAAATCCTTAGATTAAAAGATTGGGGAAAATTAAAAAATGAAATACTTGAAATATAATTTCTTCAAATTAAACAAAGTACTTGAAGTTGCTCAATTACAATGGGGAAGCAGCTTAGAAAACTACTGTAGATAATATATCTGAATTACAATGGGCAGTTTAGAAAACTATTGTGGATACATGGGAGAGTTTTCTTTGTGCTACAAGTAAAGGAACATGTGTAGGAAATGGAAAGTAGATGCAATCATCAAGAGGATTAACCAGCCAGTATATGGTATTTACAGAAGGTAAGGAAAGCTAAAGTGCAAAATCAATTTAGGCTTGCAAGACCCTAAAAGCACCACAAAGTCTTTTTTGGCTATATAGAAAAGAATGGGCAAGCCAATTATCAAGAGAGGATAGTAAGACTGATGACCGTGCGAAGTTTTTAAATTCCATAGTAAGTTTGTTCTCCTTTGATTTCCTCCCCAAAAGGAAAGTTTGTTCAAATGTATGTAAATAGAGCAATCGACAAAAGAAAAGTGTGGCAAACTAGTGAGTAAAAAGACAGGGAGCACAGTTTAAGTGTATGGCATTTGAAAATATGTTTATCAAATCTGCAGACCCTATGGGGGACATAGCAAACACCTCAAAGAACGGATACAAGATTAATCAGTATGAAAGATTTATTCCTCTGCTAGATGATAAATTATATTATACTAACCTCCCTATTTCCCTTCCCCCCCCCCATCTTTACCAAAAAAAATCACAAACAAAATAACACAAGTGTCAATAATAAGAAATGCTGAGCTGTCTTATTAAAACTAAATCACATGATAAGTCAAGGCATCTTAAAAAAAACTGATATTTTTTAAAATAGGCAGCTTCTAAAATAAAATTCTAAAATAGGCAGGTGAACCCAATTTTTTCTTGCAGGGTCTCCCAACACCCTAGTAACCGATTAACTGGAGAAGTAAGACAATGACTATGCTGGCAAAGTTATCTGAAATGCTAATTGGTCTCTGAAGAAATTACAAGAGAATCAGGGAGAATATATACACTGCTCAAAAAAATAAAGGAAACACAAGCAGAAGACATCCGAGATCTGAATGAATGAAATAGCCTTATTAAATACTTCGTTCGTTAGATACAGTAGTTTTGTGTTCCCTTTAGTTGTTTGAGCAGTGTATAAACTACTGTATGTAAAGAACAAAGTATTTTATAAGGCTATTTCATTCATTCAGATCTCGGATGTCTTCTGCTTGTGTTCCCTATATTTTTTGAGATAGATAGATAGATAGATAGATAGATAGATAGATAGATAGATAGATAGATAGAGATAGATAGATAGATAGATAGATAGATAGATAGATAGATAGATAGATAGATAGATAGATAAATAAATATTCCCACTGTCAGCAGAAACTTAGTGGGGCTCAGCTTTGTGTTTAAATAGCTTGCTGCACACACTTACTACTTGCAGTGGGTTTCAATAGATGACACAATATCCACAATTGCCACAACATTTAATAGTATATTCTCATTAATATCATGTTCAGGGTTCAAAGTCAATAGTTATTAAGAAAACCAAAACAGATTCACCAGGCTTATCTAATATTCTAGAAATACTTAAGTCAACAGAACGAAAAATAATTTAAGTGTTTGCCTTCATCACCTGTATTTAATTGAAGTAATAAAACAAATATACGGCAAGCTAAGTCATCATTTGACAGTCAATGTTCTGAATTCTCAACATAGAGGACAGAATTTAACAAAAGATGAATACACCACTATATAGTAATTGGCTAGGAATGACAGATGCATGCAAAATGATGATTTGGCAAACATTCAATTCTCCTCATTTGGTAAAACTAATCCCATAATAGTCAAATATTGTCCAGATTTATCATTAAGATTCCAATCTATTAGCATCAGCTTCTTGTGAATGGAACTGGAAGGCTTTCAGTTCAATCAAAACAAAATGGAGAACTATCACTAAAATAACATGCACTA
This sequence comes from Pantherophis guttatus, assembly GCF_059756535.1. Classification (NCBI taxonomy): domain Eukaryota; kingdom Metazoa; phylum Chordata; class Lepidosauria; order Squamata; family Colubridae; genus Pantherophis; species Pantherophis guttatus. Next base: position 270,948,667 of record NC_142063.1, on the reverse strand, counting down.
CTGAGCTTATCAGATTTCCAAATTCACTTGCTCCTGAGAAACTAAAATAACAGAAATAACCAACTTTAACAAAAAAAAAAACCAAAAACACTGTGCAGAATTGTAAGCATAACATTTTTATTTCTTCAGTTGTCTAAATATATTAGCCTGTCAATTGTTTTCAATAGCTTTGCTTTATAAATAATTCTAAAACATAAACCATAAAACATTTCTGGCCAAAATGGCTAGACTCAAAATTAAGACAAGCTTATGTATTCTTAATACATTCTGATACATAAATTTAGCTAATATATGGCAATATTTTCTTTCAAATTTTTAACCACGATTCCAATAAAAATGCTGCATTATTTTATTTCTTTATATCCCAGCATTATTTTTATATATAAAACGCAAGACAATGAACATACCTAATGTTCCTCATCTTATTTTCCCCACAACAACCCTGTAAAGCAAAAGTTGGTCTAAGAGATAGTGACGGGCCCAAGATCATCCAACTGGCTCTCGAACCTAACACAGGACAGAACTGGTTTCTAACCTGATGCCTTAATAAATGAAATTTTACCTCAATCACAATAACGGTTTAATTTTTTAACTCCTTTCAAATATTTCAGATCGAAGTATTTGTGAGAAAGAATAACTCAGCAGCTTTCTAAATGTATTGGCTTACTATAATATGAATTAACCAAGCATGGCAAAAGTATTCAAATACAAAAGGAACATTTCCTGAAGCAACTATGTAGTGCAGAGGTTCCCAATCTCCTGGACCGCAGACTGGTACTGGTTTGAGAACCGGGCCACACAAGCGGTGAGCGGGATGCAAAGCTTCGTTTGTGCATGCGCAGGAGCTAGGTTGTGCATGTGAAACGGGACGTTGGTCTTACCTGAGATGCACCTTCTCGTTGGGTGGAGACAGCAACCAGGAATGGATTGTACTCCGTCTGTTCAGTTGAAGGACTAAGTCTGTCAAAATTGCAAGTCCCGCTCTTGTCGCTAGTCTCTCCAGCTTTTGGTGAAGACAAAGAAACAGACTCGATGTGTCGGAAGAAAAGGTTGCCCTGCCTAAAGACCAGACTGACCTAAGGGTGAGGCTGGCTGCTGTCTCCACCCAACGAGAAGGTGCGTCTCAGGTAAGACCAACATCCCTTCTCTATAGTGGTGGAAACAGCAGCCACGAATGGGACATACCAAAGCTGACTGTCCCTGAATTATGGGCGGGCCCCAGTCTGGTCAGAAGACTCCCCGTCGGTATGAACCCGCTGCAAGACCCTGCGGCCAAATGCTGCCTCCGCCAAAGCAAATTTGTCTAATTTATAATGTTTAATAAATGGCAAAGTCAATGTAACCGCCCTGCAGATTTCTGTCAGTGACACCTGTGTGGCCCACGCTGCCAACGTGGCCACCCTGCGGGTCGAATGCGCTGTCACGTGTGCGGGCTTTGGTAGAGAACACAGTTCATACGCTTTGGCGATAGTCTGACGAAGCCATCTGCCAATGATTGAAGGTGTGACTCTGCAACCTAAAAAAGCTTTGATAAAAGAGTTAAAAGACTCCATCCACCTCAAATCAGCAGTCCTCTTAAGGTATATATGGAGGACCCTCCGAACGTCCAGAGTATGCCAACGCCTTTCTAAAGGGTGGGCAGGATTAGGACAGAAATTGGGTAGGATCAGTTCCTTGATCTTTGGAATGAAGGAGGGGTTAAGGCGAAGCACCACACGATCAGCGTGAAACATGCAGGTCACTTCACACTGAGAAGGCGGCAATCTCCGAAATCCACCTGGTGGAGGTAATTGCCACCAAAAAGGCGACTTTACAGGACAAAAGGCAGAGGCTGGCAGTCTGCAAGGGCTGGTGCGGGGTCCCCGTAAGGTATCTCAGCACAATAGACAGGTCCCAGATAGGATACCTGTGTACCACGGGGGGGGGGACATAAATTAGTGGCACCCTTCAGGAATCTCCTTATGGTGGAATGCTGAGATAGAGAAGGGACCCACAAGTCAGGACAGATGAGAGCCGCCACAAAGCTCCGAATGTTGTTAGGCGATAGCCCACTGTCTAGTCCATCCTGGAGAAATTACAGGATCTGGGCTACCGAGGCCTGGAGGGGGGGAAGATACCTGCATAGTCACACCAAGTACAAAAGGCCTGCCAAGTGACGGAATAAATGCGCTCCATGGAAGGCTTCCGAGAAGCCTGAATAGTCTTGATGACCCTGGAGAAGTTGTTCCCACTCAGAGGGCACCGCTCAAGCACCAGGCAGTCAGTTGGAGCCACTGTGGGTCCAGGTGGACCAATGCCTCCTGGCTGAGCGAAGTGACACCCTGAGGGATCCTCCAGGGTGGAGCCACCAACGTTTTGAGGTCAGTGAATCAAGGCCTCCTGGGCCAATGAGGCGCGAGAAGTAGGACCTCCGCCCGCTCCTCCAGAATTTTTCGCATCACCCTCGGAAGGAGGGGAAGAGGGGAAAATGCATAAAGGAGCCCCTATGGCCATGGGCTGCCGAGAGCGTCTACCCCCTCCTCGATTGGAGTTGGAAATTGTGCATAAAAACATGGGAACTGCGCATTCTCTGGGGTAGCAAACAAATCTACCTCCGGGACTCCAAAACGGTCCGTCAGGTCCCAGAAGAGGGACAGGTGCAGGTGTCACTCCACATGGTCGATGACTGTCCGATTGAGCCAGTCCGACTGCACGTTGGACACCCCAGAGATGTGCTCCGCCGTCAAGGAGAACAGATGACGCTTTGCCCAGAGGCCTAGCCTCTTGGCCTCCAACATGAGTCCGGTGGATCTGGTGCCTCCCTAGCAGTTTATGTGCACTTTCGTGGCCACATTGTTGGTAAGTACGACACGTTTCTCCATGACCAACTGTTGAAAACGCAGGAAGGCTAAATAAACTGCTCGCAGCTCCAGCCAATTGATGTTTCGCTGCAGGTTGCGGCCTGACCATCTGCCCTGAGCCATCTGTGACTGGATATGCACCCCCCCCCAACCGAAGAGGCTGGCGTCCGTCATCAGCACCAGATGGTGAGGCTCGTGGAACAGCCACCCCTTGGATATGGCCGGAGACCTCCACCAGTTGAGAGATTTAAATAACAATTTTAGCTGGGTGTTTTAAATTTGGCCAGTGATTGAATTATTTTAATAAGTTTTTAAAAAATTTTGTCTTGTATACTGTTTTTACCATGGCTGTTCACCGCCCTGAGTCCTTCGGGAGAAAGGCAGTATATAAACATAATAAAAGTAAAGTAAAAAGTAAAGTAAAAGATGTGGCAACACTAAGGGGAACCTTGACCCTGGCTGGCGAATTGCCTCTGCTCGCCTTCTGAAAGAGCAAAAGAAACCATTGAAGGTCTCTTGCATGAAAACATGCCCACGGGGTGATATGAATGGCTGACACCATTTTGCTTGGAGGTTTGGACAGCAGTGCCAAGGACACTCTACAGTCTTTCTGAATCCTACCAACTCCTGAGACAAGTATACCTTGCCCTCTAACAAATCTATCACTGCCCTAAGATGGAGCAAGCGAGTTGAAGGGGCAAGTGGCTTTTCTCCATGTTAATAGAGAAGCCGTGACTTTTGAAGCAATGAATAGTTACTTATAGATCCTTTATGGAAAGTTGCCTAGAAGAGGACTTAATTAAAATATCATCCAAGTAACATTGGACATGGGCAGGTATGGCTCTAAGGTGGGCTGCCAAAGCGGCTAATACCTTAGTAAAGGTATGGGGTGCAGAAGAAAGCCCAAAAGGTAACGCTCGATACTGGTAATGAATATCAGCATAATAAAATCTAAGAAATCTGCGATGCGGGAAGAAAATCGGAATGTGTAAATACGCCTCAATGAGATCAACAGAGGTGAGGAAGACACCCTTCCTGACGCCAGCCAGAATAGATTGAAGAGACTGCATTTTGAATAGTTTATACACAAGGTTCAGCCTTTTAAGGTCCAGAATAGGTCTCCACCCGTGAGGTGCCAGAGTGAGGTTCCGGGCAGAGGCCACGTCATCAGGAGGCTGTGGCAATGGTGGAATTGCAGGTCGCCACAAGCCAGCCGTCAAAATTGGCAAGGGGCAGTCACAGAGGGACATCTGGTCTGGAGTAGCTTCAGGGGACCTTTCGTAGGAGAGAGGCGCTCTCGACACAGAGGGATCCTCTCTAGTTATCGAGGTAGAGGCCACCTTTTTACTGGCCTTGCTGCAGATCTTTTGTAGGGCCTGATCCCTGCGTCTCTCATCCCAGAGGGATGCCTTACTATAATGGCCACCCTGTGGTGAAAGCAGGAGCCATTGCCTTCCTGGGCCTCGCACCTTGGAGCTGAGGTCTTAGACGTCCCTGGACATGTGTCCATTGGGACCAAGGCAGCCCTTTTGGCTACTACAGCCTTCCGGCCGTTCTTCAATTTGCTCAGTGCCTTAGGCATTGTTAGAGCTATAGATACACAGGTCTTTCTTTGTAAAAAAAAAAAAAAACACTGCCACTTAGTTGTCAGCACCTCACAGGCACTCCAAGAGTCAAACCAGCAGCTGTCCTCTTGAATAGTGGAAGCAGCCCAAACACGTCTGGCTCCAGGTAAAGTCTCCTAAAATGGCTGCTCCTCGTGAGTGCTGCACTGTCAATTAAGGCTCAAGGCACTAGCACTCTAGTCGCTTGAAGGAACAAGCCCGGAGACTGAATTAGAGAAGGCTCAAAGAGTCCTTTCAAATAAATCTAACATGCAGCAAGTGCCAAATCTTCATGCAAGTTGCGGGGCTCTCACTCCGATGCGCAGCTGCAGCCAAAATTTGAGTGTGAAACTCAAAATGAACAAGGGAGAGCAAAGCTCCAGTGGCTGCTCGGATGGAAACCAAGTCCCCGAGAATACAGCTTAACTCCAAAGGCACCGTAGCCGCCGCCAAGTTGGGGAAACACTGGGCTGTTGCCTAAGGTGCAGGCAGGTAAAAAAGGGAGCGCGAAGCTCCTCTGATGACACTAAATGTCGGGCGGCTTCTTGAGATGTTAAATTGAAAAAGGCTGCCCAACCAGCCTATTCGGGAATGCGAAGCTCCACAAGCACTGTCCCAACAGAAATGAGCATGAAAGGTCCCGCAGACACGGATCCCAACTCCCAAAGGAGTGCGGAGCTCCACCGCGACTCCGGAACACCTGCAGTTCAACGGAGCCACCAGGTATCTCTAAATTAAAGAAAATACCTGCTAGGGAGCTGAGATCACCTTGCTGGCCAGCAGAGCCAAAGCCCAGCCACTGGGAAAAGGCACAACTCAACCTGAATAGGGAGTCAGCCCTGTAACTCACAATTTCAACAATCGAAAGTCCAAATATTTGCTAAAGGGAGAAGCAGCAACCAGGAATTTGAAGAGAGAAATCCGACACGTCCGTCCAGTCTGAAGGACTGAATCAAAAGCTGGAGAGCCTAGCAACAAGTGCGGAACTTGCAACTTTGACAGACTCAGTCCTTCAACTAAACAGACGGAGTACAATCCATTCCTGGTTACTGTCTCCACCACTATGGAGAACTTCCTCCACAACCACCACTGCCAGTCCATGGAGCAAAAAAGATTGGACTGCTGATGCAGTGCATACTTACAGGGTTTTCTTTTAACTTGGAGGAACTAACAGTAAAGAAGAAAAATACAAACTTTTAAAAGAAAAAAATGTGTATGGTGAAATGAAATAATTTTGACACAAAGGAGAAAAGTATAACTGATCTCAAGATAAGCTGGTGTAGAAAAATGACTTCCAGTTTTCTTCTGAAGCTGTTATTCTATCCTAATATATTCTGGAAACCTTTTTTTCTTTCTTCATATACAGATAATTCTCGCTTAATGACCACTCATTCAGTGAGCATTCAAAATTATGTTGGGGCTGAAAGAATGGTATTTATACGCAGTGCCTGAAGTTATGTCTGTTCGAGTTCCCCCACTGTCACATGATTAAAATTTGTGTGCATGACAGCCTGCCAACACTTACAACTGCAAGAGCAATTCAATTCCCTCCAACCCATTTCCTTCCCACACACACAACCTGTCCTTTGGGACACCCTGCACAGTAGCACTCTTCTGTAATGGCGGCAGTGCTAGGACTGAAATAGAGGACCCAGGCCTTCAGCAGTCTCATCCAGCCACTCCTAAGTCTCTACTTCAGACCCAGCACCATCAGTAAGGAGAGCAGCCTCAAGCGCCAGGCCATGACCAGCCAGCCTGGTGCCAAGCATGCTACAATCCAGAGCCTGAGGCACTCTGCTGATCTTTACCATCTTTCCATTGATGAGCTATGCCCAGCCTGATATTATATGAGATAGTCACTGGCCACAGCATGCCTTCTTCGCAACACCATTTATTCTGTCCTCCAAATTGTATGCTGTTCTTGCGATGCCTTGGAAAGAACTCATGGCATACCAGCAGTTGCCTTACATAAGGCCAGGCTGAGGGAACCTTGACAACAGGCTAGGAGGGGCATCTTGTCAGGAAATAGTTATGTAACTGTACTTTTCTTTTTTGGTTTGAAAGGTTTTGCTGTTTATTCATATAGCTTCTTCAGCCTGAGTTAGTTACTTGGATAGCAGCAAAACATTTCAAACCAAAAAAGAAAAGTAGTTCAGTTGACATGACTCAACTTCCACACAATTGTACCTGGATGACTGAGAATCTTCAACGACATCATGAAGGAAGTGGAATGAAGACAGAAAAAGTCGCCAAAGGACAGCAAGATCTAAGAGTGTAGACACCTATTAGATCAGCTCATTAATGGTTGATTGTAAGGCTATAATCAACCTGAACATTCATAACAAAAAAAATATTCTATGTATTAAGTTTGCAAACCATCAGAATCCCTAAAGATCCGAAGTTAGCATTCAAAATATAAATAGTATTACAAGAAAATATTAAAATCTTCCAAACAATCAAATACAAACATATGGCACCATTCTGACATTACTTAATTTTACCTGATTTAATTGATTAGGTTAATAAATTTTATAGTGTCTAGTTTATTTACTATTTTTATTCCCACTGTTTCTTTAGAGCTGCCTAGATGTGCAGTATGTCTGTTTTCTAATTCTGTATATTTTAATTTCTTTGGCTTTATTTCTGTCCCACACTTACTTTTTCAGTGCAATATAAATACTATCATTATTGTGGTGTTATTATAAGGCCATTCTCTTTGATATTAGACTGACACTGTCAATAATGAACAAGTGTAACGACAATTACATAATTGCTAAGAATGTTATCCAAAATAAAATGGTTAAAGGGCAAGATTCTGATTTTTACATTAGTCAATTATTGTGCACCTTTGTGCATTTTATTTTAGTTTTCAAGTATTATTATACTGAAAAGAAAAATTTACAAACATGCAATATATTTAGTGGGATATTATAACTTGAATTCTATAAAAGCAATAATTATTAAAGAAACAGAGAGAAAAGGGCCTAATAGATCATCTTAGATAATAGATAATAGATAATAATAGATAATCAGTAACTTCAAAAAATTTTACCATAATGTTCAAAATTCATTTTTCTTATTCCTGTATAATAAATACATTCAAACGTTGACTGAAAAAACAAATCCACACTATATTTTAAAGTATTTTTGTATAGTTTCCTTGCCTTGGAATAAGTCTATGATTACAGGTGCACTGGAAAAATTCTGTTAAACATTTTCAGACTTTCCCAAACTTCATAATGACTCAATATATTGAAATATGTAATTCTCATTATTTGTAACCAATATGGTTAAGATATAAAAATTATCATTGGGCTATTTTATTGTAGCTTGATCTATCTCATACTAATCTGCAGTCATTATTGATGAACAGAATAGAAACACAGTAATTCTACAGAAACACAATATGTATTGCAATTCCCTATAAGATAGGAGACAAGCATATATAATACAAAACATTGTATTATATTAGTTTCACAAAAACAAGCAAGCTAAACAAAGCCTTAACAATCTCACCATTTTTGTCAACTTCAAAACATTTTAAAATTATTTTTGAATTGTAGTGGAATATAACCATAAAAAATTAATGACTGCTCAATTAATATTTTCAATTATGATGTGTAACAAAAATTATTTGTAGTGTTAAATGTTTTTTAAAATCTTACAAAGAAAGCTGAAAAATATAATGCTTGTAAGATAGCAAGGTTATCTTTTAACATACTCTCCAGTTCTTAAATAAAGAAAAAATAAAACATCATCCATCTAAACTAAGGAAGTCCACCAAATATCCTGCAATTCCTATCATCTATGCAGTTTTGAAATAGGTTGATAAAATATAAAGCCTGTTCTCCCAGAGTTGCTTTATAGATAATTTTCTCCCAGTATCAAGGTCTGTAATTTCCATTCAGTTGCCAGTTTGCTGTTAAGTTCATCAACTTTATTATAAAAATGTGTTGCACTCTATAAGCTATTGTGGGGAAATGGTGAGGAAGATTTTAAAAATATCTTAAGAACAGCATCATTCTAAATAAAGCAGCCATCACTTTCATTCAGTTACTTTTGTCTCTCAAAGCCGGGAATATGAGTTCAGATTGGTTTTGGTCTGCCAAATTATATAGCGAGTGGAAAAGGAGAACAAAGGATATAGAAAACAATAATGAAACTTCAAAAAAAAAGAAGCAGCAGCAGCACACAACCAACAAAAAGCAACTCAGTAAACTTTAATATTAGATGTCATTGTTTGGAAATACTTCCTTTGCCTTTGTTGAAAAAAAATGTAAACTCTGCAAAATGCCACTCCAGAAATTAAAAACGAATGTGCCCTTCTAATTTTATCAACTTTCTTACCTACACCTCACATGTCCATAACTCTTAAATAGTCATATAATCTAAGAGAATGTGTTTCTAATAGTCAAGAATATATATGTACTTTAGGATTAAATTGTGAAGTCTCTTGGTGGTGTGGTATCTGAGCTTTGTTGTTTGCTTGCAGATATTTTATTATCCAACTAGGTAACACCACCAGTGCTGGTGAGGAAGGGATTTGCCTTGTCCTTCCAATGTTGATGGGGGTATGGTATGGAGGATCATTGCCAGCTTGGGTTCTCCCAGCTCCAAGCCTCCATAAAGGAAGGGTCTGTCTCCTCTTAAACTCCCCAACTGCCCATCTCTGCTCTTTTGACTGTCTGCCAGTGCACTGCTACCAGTGCCCTTGCCACACAGCCATGCCCACTGCTACAACTGCCACACCACCATTGTGCCGAGTAGGGTCTTATTTTATGCTACTTCATTTCATGCCCATATTGCCAAGCTTCCATTTGTGTCCTGTCCAGGCGCTCCTTTGTGCCACACCCAGGACCTCTATTCATGTCCTGCCCTGAGTGTCTTTCATGAAAGAAGCTTAGTGTGTGAAAGAAATTCCTGGCTGAACCAGCAAAAGAAGAATCCGGCTAGAAGGATCCTTGGGCAGGGCACAAACAGAGGCCCTAACTGCTTATGATACCCATCCCACTGTCAAACAACTCTGGATGGCATGGAGTTAATATCTTGCCGGATATATGAGGAAGCTGTAGCCTAGGCAAAAGGGGTAAAGTGGTTTTTTAAGACTGGAACAGATTAACTTTTAATTTTTAAAACTTTTAACTTTAAATAAAGTGGGGTCAACTCTAAAAAACTAAAAAAAAGAAAAAAAGAAAAAAAAGATTAACATTTGGAGAAGGCTTAGATGTACTCCTCCTTAACTCAATAAATTATAAGAAGGAAGAGGAGGGAGAGAGCATACTCAGACATGCAAGATTCTGTTATTACAGTTAATCTCAATAAAGCACTTTTTTTAGCCTTCCTGTAGAGTTGAATTCCTAGTCAGATCCACTTAATGGGGCTGGCACTTCAGGGAATGACATCACTGGAAAACCGATTCTGAGAGAAAGCTATCAGAATAGGTAACAGTGAATTTCTACTGCCTTTTAGTTTTCTTAATCCATTCACACTTCCACACATCACAAATCAGCTTCTCCATATCAATCACATTTCTTTCAATGAAATCAAAAAAATATACAAATGTGTAAAGATTAGAACAGCTGATTACTATTCTCAATCAATGCTTTGAACTGGTAACATTTTAAAACTTTCATTTGTAATTATTTTATTAAATTTGTTTGCTGCTAAGTTCTTAAAAAATAATTTCAGAACTGGACAATTTTTAAAATACAACCCTACATTTAATGAACTATATTGACACCCTTAAAGGCAGGCCAGGTTATATGAAGAGATGAGTGCAGCATACAAGTCTTATTGTTGTGAATAAAGGTCACTAGTCCAGGGAAATATTATTACACTAGTGTTTATAATTAACTATATTTAAGTTCTTAAAAATAGTTTCAGAATTAAACTTTTAAACACAATCATCTAAACGTTTGAAGCCCTCCATGCTAGCCCACCAGAATATGCTCTATTGGTGCATACTCCCACAAAGTATGACCACTGCAGGAAATTTGCACTCCTATTATCTATAACTGAAAGGCTTCTAAGCTTTCCCCTATAATTTCTTTGCAAAAAATGAATATTTTTACTGTATCATCTTTAATAAGCCTTACATAAAACTGAACAACCTTGGTACAACTTGTTGCCTTACCTATTCAGATAGGGTCATTTGATTCAAGTAGTTGCTCTTTGAGGTTGTCCTCTATCTCCCCAATTCAACAGGGCCTAATGCCATTGGACAATTGGATGTTTGTTTGTTCGTCTTGTATGCCACCCATTTTGACTCTGGGCAGCTTACAATCATTTTTAAAAGTTATTTAGCTACCTTCTCTACATGAATGACATTTAAATTGTAGGCCAAGGTATCAATAAGGTATCAACTCACCAATCTACTTGACACAGATCTACAGGGAGAACACTGAGATGTCATTCAGAGTTGAGAAATGTGGATAGTCAAGAGAAGGAAAATGGTGGGTTAGAACTACCGGGGGGGGGGTCACAAAGCAGACACCCGGACCAACTACAAGTAGCTTGATATCCCACATTCACATGGGAACCACAATAGGGGGGCAAGAAGACAGCAGTGACATCCAGGTACCATCAAAGGATAAGACGGGTTTTGAAGAACCAGCTGAATGGAAAGAACATGATCCACACCATCAGCATGTGTGGCCTGCCAGTCTTCAGATACCTTGTGAGATGGCCATAGCAGGACATGAAAGCTGCCAATGTGAAGTCCCAAAAGTTTCTCAGAAGGTATGGAGTTTCCACCCCAGGTCCAACACTCAAAGATTGTATACCAGCCAGAAAGAGGAAGGCAGTATCCTCTTTCTGTCAGGTGAGTGTCAAAGCTATTGTGCTAATGAAACCCACAGAATACAGGAGTACAATGGCATCCAAAAATGAGCCGCTGAGAGAATGCCTGAGGCAGCAGCAGACATGGGAGAAAGATCAAGTAGGGGAACTGCCATGCCAAGACAAGATCTTGAATGAGATGTACCATAAACTCATATGTAAGGTGGCAGCAACTGGGAAATCCTACCAAAAGATAGCACTGACTAAAAGACAGCACTGAGGCATTGATCATAGCAGCATGTGAACAACCACTAAGCACCAGATCTACAGAAGCAAACGTTTACCACACTAAACAGAATCTAAAATGTAGATTGTACAGAGAAGCCTCAGAGACAGTCTAATACATAGTGACAAGGTGTAATATTCAGGTGGGAACAGCACATACCAAATGGCACAACCAAGTAATTGGCACTGTATACAGGAACATGTGCATAGTGTATGGACTAGACTCCCTTTCACAGAAGATTATGGAGAATAATAAGATCCTACGGGACTTCTAAACAGAGATACTAGCCAATCAACAAGACATCATAGCAGTAAACAAAGATCAGAAGACAGTGGTAGTGATAGATGTAACAGTGCCAAGAGACAGCAACATCAGGAAGGAGTGTGAGAAGCTGAAGAAGTACAAACGACTGAAGGAGGAACTAGAGAGGATATGGGCAGTAAAATGGTTCCAGTGATGCTAGGAGCACTCAAGGCTGTAACTCCTAAGCATGACTCCATCAGAACCCCTTCATGTTCTTCACATTTCAAACATGCATTTGAAATGCTTTTATACATTCTAGTTAATTTCTCCACCATTATCTAGTAATATATATATATATATACTTGAAATTTGCCATGTATGTTCCTCTTGGCTTCTAGGTGCTCACTAAGAAAGGATTTTTTGAAATGACCATCAGAGCATTAGTATTTCCTATATTATGATTAACAGGCTCTGATGCGCCCCACCTGAAAAGAAATCTGTTCCAAATGCAAAACACAAGCAGAGGAGAGGAGTTTCACTTTCACATCAGCAACCAGGGGATAGGATAGGGGAGGCTTTTGTGAGGCAAGCCTGAGGGAGAGAAGGGGATAGGATAGGGGAGGCTTCTGTGGGGCAAGGCTGAGGGAGAGAAGGGAATAGGAGAGGCCGATCGTAACTACTCATTAATTTTCAAGCTGTGTCGATTTATCAAGCCCGATCACATAGTTTCATAGCGGAGCATGGATATTCAGCTAGTACTATATAATTTTATAAAAATTCATCATTTTATAAAAATCTATAAAAACATATTGTAAATTTCAATCCATTGTGTTACATATTTATCTTTATATTATAACCAAAATTCTTAGCCCATTTTATCATACATTCTGTAACCTGTTCTTCCTGTTTCAAATTTTAACAAAGGTTTATACATTTCATCATCAATACACAATTGTACTTCAAAATTGTCTTTCTCTTTGCTCTAGTACCATAAATCTTTTTATCAATTTTGGATCTTTCCGATAACTGTAAATGAGAAAACCATTGACAATTATATTCTTCTATAATCCCCTTGATAGTTTTCCAAACATTCCTGGTACATTAACCATTGTCTTTTTCCTGTTATTTCTTTTCTATAGAATACTCCATGTGTTGAGATCCACAGAAGTGTTTTTGTACACCTGGGTTTATTTTATTCCATATTCTCAATAGGCCACATCTAACAAAATGATTTTATAAATTGTATATTAATTTTAACTTTATAATACCGTAAGTATTCATGCATCCATACCTTAGGTTGTGGTTTTCTAATTCTAAGTTTGTTTCTCATCAACACCCATTATTTAATCCAGACCCAACAATAAGCTGCAAATTATTTTATACTTAATCTTTTTTCCTTGCCATACAAGTTTAGATATATATTTTTGCCATTGCTTAAATAGTATATCAGCTGCCAAAACAGGTATTGGCCATAGTTTTTATATTCTAATTTGATATTTTTGTTAACATCTTTGACTTCTGATTGTTGATCTTAAAACCTGTTACCATATTAAAATCCTTTTAATTTTCCCATTAATCTTTCTATTCCCACTAGTGGATTTTCCAAAACAAAGAGCAGGACATCCGCAAATGCCAGTAATTTAGGATGGATGGATGGATGGATGGATGGATGGATGGATGGATGGATGGATGGATGGATGATAGATTAGACAGACAGACAGACAGACCAATTTATGATTCTTCTTTAATCTTCCATTTAGTATCTCAAGAAGTAAAATGAACAGGAGTAGAGACAGTAGGTATCCATGTTGTCCCATTTTGAAACTCTGTTTTCTCAGTTCTTCACTTTGTTTTTTTCTGTTAAATCTTCTCCATTTAACAAAATTACCTGCAAGATCCATATATTCAAGAACTCTCACAAGAATATCCAATTCAAGTTCTCAAATTTACTGAAGATAATGGAGAATCAGAGGCAAATTTTGAATGGACCATCAAGCGAGTATGTCAACTTATTAAAAAGGCTTAAAGAGGAAAAGCTTCTGGTGCAGATGGGCTGCCAACTTCTTACGTTTAATGCTTTAAAGGTGAACTTTTACAACCGTATATATATAAATAAAAGTACTATTTTATAGAAGGAAAGACTGACAGCTGGAAAAGGCTAGTATAGTATTAATACTTAAAATGGCCCAAGAGCTGAATTCAACAAGAAGTTATCAACCAATATTTTTATAAAATAATGACTATAAATTGTATACAATTATATTGTCTGAAAGGTTGAAAACAATTTTACCAGACTTTATTCATGAAGGGCAGAGGCAAGATCTGATGTGCAGTAGCATAGGGAGTATTTGTCTCTTTATTGAACTCACCTGTCAAAACGATGCAATTTAATTATTTACAATACAATTTATTAACTAGTCAGGGCACTAAACATTTCTAGAAAAAAGTGCATTTATGTTTGACACTTCATACAGTTTATGTAAGGTTGTAAACAGCTATATCTACACATACTACTCAAACTTTTAACTTTTAACTGGGTGAAACAATGCATCATAGGAGACAAACTTTGAACTAAGATACCTCAAATGGGCTAATTTACAGAATGTGCCCAAAATCTTGGATCCCCATGGAATTGAAATGTTGTAACTTTATAAAACTTTTTATGACATAAAATTATCACAAAGCAGTTTATGACCTAACATAAAATATCATAAAACATTTCCTATGCTGACTGTACTACACAGTTCAACATGGGGCATTTTCAAGGCAAATACGTTTCTGAATGTATCCCAACTTTTTTACTGAAGGTAATACATTATAGGTTCTGCCACTGTTCAAGACATTGTGGAATCTAGTAAAAAAATATCTCAGAAAGGATGACCCAACAGTTATCTAATTGTGATAAAAATCAGATTCTCCTTATTTTACACATTCACAATTTGTTTACAGATCTGCTGCGCAATTTGATTACACATATCCGCTGCAAAGAAGCTGGAAAGCCTGGAAAAAGGGGATGGGAGAAATTCTAATTGAGCTAATAGAAGTATACTGATTTTGGATACAACCACAAGAGACAAACATTTGTACGCTAATATCAGCAAATAGTCTAAACATAAAATGCAAAAGTTCCTCCATATCAATTTTTCCTTTTGATTAAATAGCAGAACATTAGTGATAGATCATAAATTGCTTTGTCTGTGCTTATGTGGCAGATTCCCCACACCTCAGCAAATGGACAATGCCAGGAAAAAAAAAGTAAAATATTTAGTTTAGCAAAGTAAATTAAATAACTAAGTAATTTAATTTAGCAAGTCTTTGACTACAAGATTTTTGAAAATTGAACGGAGCTCTGGATCTACAAGTTGTAGTTATTGCTATAGCTTATAATGAAAGGTAGCAATTCACATTTTGAAACAAAAATATAACTTCCTTTCTAGCAATAAAAATCATACACAATTGAATCATACACAATTGAATCTTGACGGTTCTTACCTAAAACTAAAACTAATACCCACCTACTTAACTACCAAAATTCATTCATAAAGATACTGTTTAACATCTTTTTAATTTTATAATAGAATGACAAATATTTCCACAGTCAAATATTAAATAAACAATTACAGCCATTATTTGAAATAAGTATATTTTTGGGGGCATAAAAGAAACTGACCCCATTCTTCAAACTATCATGAGGAATCTTTATTGTGAAACCACAGTATATAAATTACGAAGCTATAGTATGTTACATGTAAACTATTTAATGTTATCTGTTTTTCAAATCACTGTAGTCAAATCTGGAAAAAAGATTCCTTTTCATCCTTGACCAATTATCAAATCCAATATTCCTGATTTTGTTGTTGCAGTCACTTTCAAAATTGGTTACACTAAACATTGCCTATATAAATTGAACCCCCAGTATTATATAAATACTACCACCTACATATGTTGTACCAAGTCACAAGCAATGTTAACGCATCAATTGTGTTCAAACACCAATAACATTAAGTTTATTGATAATGAACACTTGAATCCTAAAACTCAAATCTTAGATGTTGAAATATTACTGAAACTACTAATAATTTATAATTTACATGTCATTCTTTACTAAAATAAATTTTACTCTTATGAACTATTCTTTGTTTTATTAAAAGGTCACTGTAAAGAAATAATAAATTTATAATTGGGACAAGTAATGAATAAAGTCAACCAATATCTGGAATGAGATGCCTTCCAGAAAAATGTGTGGTTCCCACACTCACTGTGTTCCACATAGCATTGAAAACCTAGCTGTTATCTGGGGTTTGGGGATAGGGTGAATGGGCTTCCCTTGCTGGGTGTATTGAAATAAAAGATATTTAATTGAGCTAATAGTTTTTAACCAATTCCAGTAATTGAAACATGTTGTTTTCAATGAGTAGCATCTATTCATAAAAGCATAATTTTCCAATAATGCAATAAACTGCCTCGTCTCACAGCATTCAATTAGTCTAAGCAAACATAAATGTAACATTAAAAATACTGAATATATTTTAAGATATTTTTTTGGCCAGTTGAAATGCCACGGCAAAATTTTAAATGATCATATAATTTACTCTGCTAACTTTAATCCACAAGGAAATTAAATGTTATTCACTAGTATTCTTTAGGGGGAATTTATTCTCTTTAATACAAGATAAGGAACCCTTGGTGGCACTGAAGTGCAGTCTAATGATCTTGATTGGCTCAAGGTTGACTCAGCCTTCCATTCTTTCAAGGTCGGTAAAATGAGGACCCAGATTGTTGAGGACAATATGCTGACATTGAAAATAGCTCAGAGTGTGCTGTAAAGCATTATGGAGCCATATATAAGTGCTATTGCTATAAGTCAGTGGTTCTCAACCTTCCTAATGCCGCGACCCTTTAATACAGTTCCTCATGTTGTGGTGACCCCCAACCAGCGGTGGGTTCTAAATTTTTTTACTACCGGTTCTATGGGCATGGCTTATTTTGTGGGCGTGGCTTGGAGGTCATGTGACTGGGTGGACATGGCTATGTGTATAGGGACTACTCAGAGGGCTGAAAAAAGTCATTTCTGACAGGTCCTCGCACTTTTGACTGGTCCTCACACTTATGACCATCCACACATTTATGCCCGTGCAGCATTCTTAACAACCATGTCACTCATTTCACAACTGCTTCTTTTCACCATGGTGATAAGATAGGGCAAAAAATGTAAAATGTGAGGACAGTTGTAAATTCGAGAACTGGTCAAAAGTGCGAGGATCAGTCAAAAATAACTTTTTCAGCCCTCTGAGTAGTCCATATGCACAAAAGGACTACCCAGAGGGCTGAAAAAAGTGATTTCTGACAGGTCCTCGCACTTTTGACCGGTCTTCGCACTTATGACTGGTCATCATTTATGCCCATTGTAGCACTCTTAACAACCGTGTCACTCATTTCACAACTGCTTCTCTTCACCATGGTGACAAGATAGGGCAAAAACATAAAATGTGAGTCATAAGTTCAAGGACTGGTCAAAAGTGCGATGACCAGTCAAAAATAACTTTTTCAGCCCTCTGAGTAGTCCATATGCATAAAAGGATACAGTAATAGAGAGGGATGAAGGAAGGGAAGGGAAATTAGAGTAGGAGTGAGGGTAAGAGAGGGAAGAAGAGAGGAGGAGAAGGAGAAAGGAAGAGGAAGTAGGGAGGAGAAGGGGGGGAAGAGAAAGTAAGAAGGAAAGAAAAGAGAGAGGTGGTAGGTTTGAAGAGAAAGATTGCTGTACAATAAAAAAGATGAAAGGGAAGAAAACCAACCCCAAACAAATATGAAGATATTAAGATAAAGAATGAATTGTTAAACTTTAAAGAATAAAAGAGAACAAATATGAATAAATAGCAATAATTAGAAACACACATACAAACATACAATGTATTTTTTTGAACAGAGTATTTGGCCGGTTCACAAATTTAAACAGTGAACAGTGTTTAGTCATTTCAATTAAATTTACAATTTCTATATTTCCTTTTTGCCATATTTAGTCCTCATCTATTTTTTAAAAAAATCAATATTACCCTTCATCCTCATCTCTAATCTTAATCAAATTCAATTTTTCCCTTCTATTCTATATTATACCTTCACATTGTTATCTATTTTTAATATCCATCCTCACATTGGTTAATTATGTAATTATGTAATACAGTTGTTTAATACAAATTCAACATTTTAATATAAATCAATTAGTTATATAACTATCTTTTTTGTATATTAATCAATATGAACATGAATATTCCAATTATTTCCATACAATCCAATTTCTTACAAATCAATTAATTATATTTACCAATAATAATAAACCAAATAATTTCTCCCATATATTCCTCCAAACCACAACTTAACCATTTCTGCTTTCAACACAATATGCAATTAATAGTATCTCAATTATTACAATTCCCTAGTTAAATAGAGCTTTTTTTCTTCTGTTTTAAAATCTTGAACCTCCTTTTTTGCCCTAAATTTCCCATTGTTTGCAGTTTTGCACCTACCTTTTTTTGGTGAGGAAAAAGAAAAAGAAATCTCTCTCTGCCTCATTTTGTCACGTTGCAGCAAAGACCCTGCTTTACTTTGTTTCGTTTTTTCAGCATAGCTGGGGGGGGAGGGGGAATCTGCTCCAGATTTTTTGCACCTAGCAACAGAGCCCTCTGCAAAACAGCTGAGAGCAAATCAGCTGAGAGCCGAGGCTGATCTAATCAACTTGTGCTAATTAACCTATCCTGAAGCTGAAAGGGGCTGTTTTTTTCTATTTTTGCAGGCACCTGTCTACTCACTTGTTTTCTTTTAACACTGATCAGCTGTAGGGCGGCCCTTTGAAGCCCCTCGACAAGAATTTAAATAGTTTTTTTCCCTCTAGCCATCAGCTGGGACCTAGGAGGCAGCAATAGATTGGGAATGGGCGGGGTAAGCGAACGGCCGGCGATCCAACAGAGGCAGAGAGTGAGGGTGAGTGAAGGCATGGGGGGGCGAGAGGGGGCTTTGGCGACCCTGTGAAATGGCCGTTCGACCCCCAAAGGGGTCACGACCCCCAGGTTGAGAACCGCTGCTATAAGTGTTTGAAATGCCAGAACTTATGACTGTGATCAAATTCAGTCACATGTAAGTTAAAGAGAGAATTAAGTTTTAATTTTTATTTGTTCATCCTTTTCTGTTGTTTCTACTATTGAACATACTCTCTTCTCTTGCAGAGTAACTCAACTGCTTTCAGCTCAATTTTTTTAAATTGAAAAAAAAGTGGTGAAATGTAAAAGTCCTGTTATATTATTATTTGTAAAACATAATTACATCCTATCACTTATTATCATCTTTATACTACCCTCCACTCAAGGACAATTGTTGGAGATTGACTCCATATAGTTTTTTTCCTGACATTACAAATTGAGATCCTCGAATGCTAATTAATATTGATCTGTATCAATTACCTACAGTGGGGACAAGCACATGGGAACGTACTGGATTAAGGGATTTTGTCTAGATTACAAAGGATTCCTGACTCCTAGCCATGATAATTGCAAATTAAAAAACAAAGACTGTTATGGTATGGCTGGCATTTTCTAGGCCTCATAAATATTTCACAACTGATGACTGCAACTTTACAATACACTGCTGAATTGAAAGAAATTGGGTAGATACAGCTTCCATATCATTAGAAATATCTCAGGAGATATCAAGATAATTTAAGAGTGACTTCAAGATATGCCACCAAGTTGAAGGTATACTTCTCACCACCATCAACAACAACCCTGGAATGAGAATGAGATTTTGGGAATGTACTACGATGGGAACATAGAATGTATGTTTAATATAAAATGTACTTTAAACTCACTAGAAACTAATTCCTGAGATTCTCCCAAATTAGGACCAGGATTGTTTTTATATAAGCATCTAAATAATAATCCCCATTAATTTCCTAAGGTTATTCTTTTGTAACTGGAAAACTATCTACATGTATAATTAAAATAGAACAGAGACAATCCTCTGGTAAGAAGTTTAACTACTCACTATTAAAGTGATAATTATTTCAGCCTTCCACTGGACAATACAAAGTAGTTTAATTTGTACTAATATGTTTGGCCCAACAGGAGCAACACCTAACTGACTTTGGCTCATCTTGAAAAGCTAAGCAATTTGGAAGGAGAGGATCATGGAATCCCAGGGATGTATACTATACAAGAATTTTTTTAAAAAAGAGCCAGAGACCTTTGGCAGAATACTTTTGTAGTAACCAAACAGAATAGATGAGTAAGAAGTAGATTACTATAAAGAATCAAGCTCAAGAAACTATTTAATTGTTTTGAAGTTTCCAAATAATGGGATACAAACCAAAAACAGGATTACTACTACCAAGTATCCAAAAAGTGTAGCAAATATCTACCGTATTTTTTGGAGTATAAGACTCACCTACCTTTTTTGATGAGGAAAAGAAGAAAAGGAAATCTCCCTCTGCCTCTGCGCAATTTTGCCTCCTTACAGCAAACAGCCTGCTTTACTTTCATTTTCGTTTTCAGCATAGCTTGATAAGCACAAGGGGAAAAAAAATCTGCTCCAGCAATTTACCTCTTTGCAGCAAGCAGCAGAGCCCTGCAGAAAACAGCTGAGCAAATCAGCTGAGAGTCGGAGGCCGATCCAATCAACTTGTGCTAATTAGGCTGTGCTGAAGCTGAAAGGAGCTGTTTTTTCTTACTGTTTGCTTGCAAGGAGGTAACTCCTGCAAGGCAGAGGCCAAAGGGTGGGAGCCAGTGGGTGGGCTACATTCGGTGTATAAGACGCACCTAAATTTTCACCCCCTTTTAGGGAGGAAAAAGGTGAGTCTTATATTCCGAAAAATATGGTAAATTGAGCTTTTGTTATTCCAACATTCCAAAGTAGTGTACCTATCAAAAAGATTCAATTTAATTTTAAACTATAATTCATTCAACAATTAGAAACATCAAACATAATTCTATTGTCTAGTAAATGGACATTCTTCTCATTTGATATAAAAGTGAAAGTGATGGTTTCCCCTGTGCAGTCGTTTCTGATTCTAGGAGGTGGTGCTCATCTCTATTTCTTAGCCAAGGAAGCCAATATAGTCTGAAGACATTTCCATTATCATATGGCCAGCATGACTATATGCCAAGGTGCACAGAACGCAGTTACCTTCCCACTGAAGTGGTCCCTATTTATCTACTCACATTTGCATGCTCTCGAACTGCTAGGTGGGCAGGATCTGGGGCATGTAACGGCATCCCATTGTGCAGTATTCGGGTTTTGAACCCAGGCTGTCAGCTTTCCAGCTGACACTCAGCATCTTTAACTATCTTTGAGACACTGTACCTCCTCGTTTGATATAACCTGACTATATATTTGCAGTATGCAAATAAACATGCACCACCCAATTTTTAAATTATATACTAGGTAAGCAATTATTTTATCAGAATATTTTTCAGCTTTTAATTTTAAAAGATGCTATCTAAGTATCAGGTAAGTAGATACATATTTGACCATTAGGAACTGAACAACCCTGAGTCCAATTTATTACAGTGAATATTTCATATTTTTTCTGTGATATATATGGTATATAATAGAACAACCATCACCAACTCTTAAAAATTATAGTACTTCATCAGCTCAAATTCTCTGTTCATTGAGTTTGCATTTTTTTATAGAAATCAGTTAACAGATTAATTGATTTTGGAATATGTGCAGTCTTGTTCTCATGTCATATTAGCAACTACAAAAAAATGCAATAATAAAACAATATTAGTTTATCTCTGTGTTAGCTTTTTTTTTTTACAAAATGCTAAAAAGTTTTAAAAATCTGATTTAAAAAGACATCTGATTTTCATTATTTTTAATAATTGATTTTTACCCATGCTATCAGGTTCAATATGTTAAAGCACAATTATTACTTTGGCCTTAACATGTTATGTGAATTTAATCATTATAGTAGCCGTGGTGGTGCAGTGGTTAGAATGCAGTATTGCAGGCTAATTCTGCCCACAGTCAGGAGTTCGATCCTGACTGGCTCAGGGTTGACTCAGCCTTCCATCCTTCCAAAGTCAGTAAAATGTGGACCAAGATTGTTGGGGTCAATATTTTGACTTTGTAAACCGCTCAGAGAGTGCTATAAAACATTATGGAGTGCTATATAACTCTAAGTGCTATTGTGGTTTACGACCAATGTTATAGAGCTTAGTGCTACCAGTTGCTATTTAATAAAAAACATTCTTAAGCAAATCATATCATAGCACAATGAATTCACCTTAAATAAACAGGTCTCTCTATAGTATTTAATTCCAGTTTATTATACAAAATATTTACATATATAGTAAATCCGCAAGGTAGGGGAATGTATTCAATAATGTCCTCCAAACCCATTTTTTGCAACATACTGCACATATTCCAAAATCAATTAAGATGCCCCAGGAAAACCTCTCAAATATATCTGGATGGTATATAGTGAGCTGTGATAAGGTGGGGAAAAAACCTCTCTCTTTTTCTGAAATATGTTTTCCCATCTAACCTTCATTAAGATTCCATTCATATGCATTTGTATCCCCAAATCTATTGATTGTAATTGGAACTAGTGAATATCTATGACCAAAGGTTAACCTGTCTACTTTTTATTTGGAATCTTTCAATTATTATACATATTTTCAGGAAGACCCAAAATGTTTGTATTCTCTAAATCTTGCAACTATATAATCTTCCTTCATCCTTCTCCATTCTTGTTTCCAAATACCTTTTACAAATACATGTATATGCCCTGTCCCTTGTTTGCTAAATCATTTTTGTATATGATTTAAGATCTTTCACTGCAAAAGAGGCAAATTGCAAGACATATACTGATACCTGCATTATTTAAATGAATTAGAGAATTTATTTATTTATTCATTCATTCATTCATTTATTCCCGCCTTTATTTTTATAAATAGGTCAATGTGAAAAACATATCCAATGCACTTTCCTCCTATTTTCCCCACAACAACCTTCCTGTGAAGCGACTTTGGTTAAAAAATAGTGACCGGCCCAAAATCATCCAGCTGGCTTTCATGGTTAAAGTGGAACTAGAACTAAGTTTCCCACTTTCTAGCCTAGTGGTTAGTTCTAATCATAGACCACTTATATTGCTATGAACAATTAAAAGCCTGTCTTGTTTCTGAAAAATAACTTCAGTGCTATAGAATATACTATAAATCCTAAAATTTTTGCTAAAGGCCAAGCAACTTATGGGCAGCAATGCAAGCTGAGCAACTCCTTATTAAACTGCCATGTCAATTTACTGAACAACCAAAAAACGTATGGTATACATTGCATCTGATCCAGTCAAATGAAATGTAATTCTAGTTGCTATAACTCTGCTACCTTACTTGTAGCAGAAGTTCTAATACTACAGCTATTCAAATTACCATTTTACTCAAATCATATGCAAATTCAGCATGAAAAAAATGATAAAACTTTGTTCTAATTATATAAGCCAAAGTTCATCCTAGCATTATCATTAAATCTGGAGGTATTCAAGTAGTAAAGATGTTGGACTGGTACCAGGGAGATCCTGGTTTTATTTCTCCTTTGTCCATAGAAATTCAGTACATAACTTTGAACTGGTCATTCTCTTAGCCCAACTTAATCCAGAGTTGTCATGATAAAAGGAAATCAGATGAGGGAGTATTATGTATTCAGCTTCTAAAAAAATGGGATTAAATATGTTATTACAAAAAGATCTATGTAAATCTGTAGACAAATATAAATGAATGTGTTCAAGCCTTTAATTTCTCTCTCAGAAGAGAGGCTAATTCATTATTTAATATTTTTGGAAACAATCAAGATATGTAGAGTCAGAATTAAGCTATTGTGCTTAACAGTTTCAGATGTAGTTGATTTTTACAAAATGTTAATTAGTAATGTTTTACTTGAATAAGGTGGATATCCCTAGTTATTCACTTTTTAACTACATATTTTCTTAGAACTGCACCACTAACCTTATGGAAACTTACACCCAAATAATTCCTACATGGGAGTGCAATCCAAGACCATTCACCAATGATCCCTCTCAGCCTAATCTACTTTGGAGACTTGCTAGAATTCTGGGTAAAATGGAAAAAGGAGCCATGTGCCTTGCATTGCCTTGAGTTCTTTAAAGGAAAGGATAAACATGTGTTAAATTCTGTTCAAATTCAACATTAGTAAATAAAGAAATTATTCTGTATAGACAACAATGGGCTCCAATCTAACTTGAGAAATCATTTTCTCCACAATCAGTTTGACAATGCAGGGAGTTGGCAAAGAAAGGCAGATTTTTTTTTCTTCTACACTAGGCTGTTTTATATAATTTAAAACATAACATACTGACTTCCATTTCTTTACAACATACAAAGAATAAATATACAATTGGAAATATTAAATTTACAGGAGGCTTCTAGAAAAATGCAGCTAAGACAAAATTACCTTTTTATTCCCATAAGAGCAATGTAATAAAAATTCTGGAAGCTATTCAAACAACTGTCTAAAAAAGGATAAACAAATAGACACTTTTCACATTACATAGGCTGGGCAATTCTGGGGAGAGGTCTGCATGCTTCACAAGAATCTTCTGATTTGTTTTATTTTTTAATTCCTCTGTGAGGGCTGAATAAGCCAACAATCACAATTCTAGATGAAAAAGATGTAAACAAACATTGCTTCTTTCACATTCTGTCTATAATATTTAACTGCATTGAAGTTCAAATCCACAATTTAAAATCTAAGTGTTTCAAAAACTATGCATAGTATTTTAAATTTCCAATTCATTCAGGAAAGACACATAGCACAGAACAATGTACTTAATTCCTTTATACATTCTATTTAGCAATACATAGCAATTCAAAGCAATATCTATATCAAAATACAATGGGTAGAAACCAAATAGATGTTTCAAGCATGAAACGCTTGATAATATCCAGTGAGATCTTTTATCCTAACAATTTCTTTTTCCCAGCTTATTACCATACTTTAAACAAAAAAGGTTAAGATCACAGTTGAGTCAACTGCTAGTGATTAAAATAGATGCAACTAGGTAAATTTCTTGGCAACAGCACAGAAATGGTTCGATATTGCCTTCTTCCAGAATATGTTTAATTTAATGTAATTTATAATCTTGGTATCCTTCTTAATCTTTCATGCAAATAGTAAGCTCAATGATACTTAATGCCTCAATTATCATTAACTTCCTTCCCTTGTACGGTAAATCATAAGAAACTAAGATGCTTTTGGAAAAAGTCTCCTCCCTCCATTGGGTGGCATGATAGATAGCTGTTCAGTGAAGATTCCCCAAAAGCAGATACAACTCTCAATCTCAGACAAAATTAAGCCATCTGTGCTTTAAGAATTAAGGAGTTTAGTGTGACAAACTAATTATTCAGTTGTTTCCTCATAAAAAATATCTTCTGTTGTTACTGTATGTACTAAAACATGAACTGTATCTAAGGGTAAGAGGTAAAGGTTCTATTTATATTTTTTAAGCTAACAGACATTTTATATTTTTTGAATTTTATATTCAACAAATTCATAATGACAATCTTTTCAAAAATCCTTACAAGAAAAAAAATTAAGTATTCATATAAGCTATTAAAAATTAAAAAATTATTATATGAGAACTTTAGTATTTTGTATCTTAAAGTTGGAAACAATGATATAAATAAGCCATAACCCACAAATCTTGAATTTGAAATGCAAGAACATAGTTTACAGTAAACTATATTTATTTAAAATGCATTGCCATTACCGTCATAAGCTTATATATTACATGGAACTTATAAAAAAGAAACAATTTTTATTTACTTTCAACCCAAAGTGTCAAAAAATCATTAAACATATGTTTTTTTCAATAGCTCTATCATAAGTAGCTCTAACCTTATCAGAAACTATCTATGAAATGGCTTGTTCTGATTTAGTCAATACATAATTTGGGTTTAATGAAGCTATTTTCAAATTATATATAATTTCAGTATCTTTCCAAAATGCTGGTTTTAGCTTTAAAATTAAAAAACCCTGATGCCTCTGTAAACCCAAAGGAAGTTGTCATATACAACATTATATTGAATACAGACTACCAAGACTTTCCACTATTATTAAACCAACACTGGAAATAATTTGCTGTTCTGCAAGTCACATCTAGGTACTACATTCAAATAAATAAAATTTACTAGTATACATCAAGAAAAAAAATAATATCCCTGCACACCAAACACCTACATGGATTTTCTAACAATTCTGTACTTTATAAATATATATCGATAGGTGATAAGTTTAAAATTTAACATAAAATCTGTACAGAAACATATTTAATTAGGCACTGCAACTTTCAAATGAAATCTTACCCATTGTGTCTTACATTTAATACAGGTATGTTTCTACAGGACTCCTCAAAAATGTAATTGCCTTAACTGAGACATATTGTTTCTCTCATTTAAAAATTCTACCAAACAAATCATGTCACTAGGGAAATCATTACGGATTGTTTCTTGAATGCAGCATTGGAAAGTAAAATAAATGCCTTAAATTGAATAAAATACTTATTTCCAGAATGCTTGTATATAGCTGGCAATTTTTCTTGTGCAGTAAATGAACTAATATGCAAATATAAATATATTAAATAATATAAAAAATAAAAATATAGGATAAAATTTCAAGAAAAAAATTGCTAAGGAAATCTTATAGATTTCTTTTCACTGACAATAATATACTTAATTACTATAATATGTAATATTATTAGCAATGAGGAAAGTTTCAGTAATAGAATGAAACATAATTAATGAAACATAATTAACTTTTGTATGCTGTCCTTAAATATATATTCACTGGACTTTCTAGTTACCTATTGACTTACCTAGTTGTGTTTTACAGATTATAAAATTAAAAATTCTAATTAAAATATCTCAAACTCAGTGACATATTACCTAATTTAGTATTAGCTCTTTCAGGAATTATTAAAAATGGCTGCCTACTGCTACTACTCATTTACACTGTAGAATTCACATACTGTAAAAGTGCTGAGAAATTTAGAACGTTTTGGAAACTTGAATTAATTTCAGTTTAATATATTAAAAATAGGCTCAAAATTGACTGCATGAATTCACACATGCAGTAGATCTGTAATAATGTGGTACCAATATACTTGTTCAGAAATTGGGCTGTTGGATCAAATTGAAAACTTAATTGCCACACACGTCAATTTTGACTGTTTAGTCTTTGTCAAATGTATTTTTTTTAAAATTTGATTTATATGCCGCCCTTCTCCGGAGACTCAGGGCGGCTTACAATGCGTTAAGCAATAGCCTTCATACTTTTGCATATTTATACCAAGTCAGCTAATTGCCCCCACAAACTGGGTCCTCAGTTGTATTATATCATATTCAAGGTAATAACACTTTTTCTTTTGCATATTGTCATTTAATTATGATTCATTCACAATAAAAATTCAGGGTTAGAGTTTTCCAAATCAGTTTTAAATAATTTATAATGAAGAATGTTAGCTAAGAATACACACAATAGTCATAGAACTTTTAAAAATCCTATTTTTTAGATAAGGGTTTTATTATACTCTATATCATTAGTTATCAGTGCAAGTGAGTGTAGTTATAAAGATTAAGCTAAATAAATATATACTACAGGTCAAGAGGACATGTTTAAGTTATAATTTACGAAAAATAAACATTCATCACACACACACTTCAAAGCTGGGGAGAAATTTGTAAATGTAATATAGCAGTTTCTTGCTGGTTTTTCTGAAAAAAGTAACTTGGAAGCCCAATTAAGACAGTGGTTTTTAAAAATTATTTAAGAATATCATACACATAAATTAATCTCCATCTCTCTCTCTCTCTTTCCCTCTCTCCCTCATGCCAAGAATGATTTGGATCATTGAACTTAATATTCAGTTCATAGATTTTCATAACACAAGGACACAAGAAAATAGAAATCAACAGGTTTCTCTTTTCAAAAATGAAAAGGTTTTAGCTTTAAAATATGTTTTCAATAATTTTAAGATGTAATTGATGGAATTATAGCTTCAAACTCAGAAAAACTCCTCCTCTTCTTTCTATAGGCTACTGTAAACCAATAGAAATTGCTTCATTTTTAAAAATCTTTGCTACTATATTTATCCATTTATAGAAACAGCTATAGATTATGTAAAATAATGACAATCTTTTCATCTTATTATTTTCCCTTTCTTTACTTTTGAATATAAAAAGGTGCATAATAAAAAATGTTTATGCTCCTTCAAAAGTACATCCATTCATATATAAGAATTTGGAAATATGAAAATATTCAATTTTTTCAATAATTATAACAGGATTTCATTAAAATGTTATATGTTTCTTTTTATTTTAAACTTGAAATAAGCTAACCAAATATTGATAATTTAGTGTAAATACCAATAATATTAAGTAAAAATTGCAGAATAAGTAAATTTTGTATTTCACTTTCCTCCTGCTTGTTCACCCAAGTACAGTATTATATTATTAGTCTTTAGCATTCCAAAAATGTAATCTTCAAAAAAACCCCACCGTTAAAGATATCTTGAGGAAAAATGTTATTCCTGTAAAACAAGTTATTTGCAAGTGATACTGAATAACAGTTTATGTATTCTTCCTAACATCTTCCAATTGTATAAACTTTTTGCAATATTTTAGGGGAAAGAAATATCACTAACCCAAGCAACAAAAAATCAAAATAAGTTATGTGAATATGCTTGTGTTTTAAACTTAATTTCTTATGTCTTAAATACAACACAAATAAATTGATTTTGATATTAACATTTAAAACCATCTTAATCTTTTTTTCAGAAAGAAAGAACTGGCGCCCCTTAGCGTTCATCTCTTAAAACATTTAAATCACTTATTTGCATAGGACATTTTTTTAACATTCCAGAAAGTTTTCAACGTTTGCAGTTCTTCCACCCAGAAGCCAATACAAACAAGAAAACAGGATTTAAAGGGATTTAAACAAACAAAATTTAACAGTAGTACAGGAAAAAACGTATATAATGTTGGGGCAAACCATTCGACTTTTGAATTATTAGATTTTCCAGTCCTTATTTTGGACTTATGAAATAAACTGACAGCTCAAAGCTTTAAGAGCATTCAAAAGATTCAGTGATTTAATATATTCTTGAAATAGGCACACCAAAAATATTCTCAATTGCTCTTCTTACAGCTTTATTATGCTTCTATTCCCCTATGATGATTCCAGAAATGTTTAAAGTCATTGTTAGTGTTGTGGTAAATAGTTATTTTTAAAAAGGAACTGCAAATTCCTTTGCAGTTTAGTCCTTTATACTAAACTATTCCCATAAAATGTTTATACTCAAGCTTCTTTACTTGATATCCAGGGTATGTTATTAACTTTAATCTAAACTAGAATTAGTCAAATGCACACTCAACTGCTATTTGAACAATATCCTTCAAAGGAACCCAAAAATGTTTCAAATATATGTCACATTTCAGTTCCAACTGTGAATATGCTTCTCCAACAGTAATGATTAAATAATATCAAACGGAACCTGAAAAGCACTATCAGTCTAATTCACAAATGGTGAGGCCGATAGTCACCAAGTTTCCCCTATCTTCTTAAAATATGGACGTTTCAAGATGTGAACTTTTAGAAGTGGATTTTGACTGAATTTTAGACTGTTCAAAACTTTTATATTTAAGAAGATACTGTTTATGACATTTCTGGCTGAATTCTCAAACCAAATAATTTGTTTAAAAATTGCAACATTTTAAGTTATTTTGCGGAAACCTAAATCAGCGGTCTGCAAAGTTATTCATTTTGCACCTTCTTGGAACTCAACTAACTACAGGCAGGAGATCGAGATTACGCACACGGCCTAAAACTACCAACGGGTATTCAGAGACTCCAAAAACATTTTTCGCGTTGGCTTTTGATACTCAAATCGAGAATCACACAGTATGTCCTTCACGGTAGAAGATAATAAAATTCGTAATATTTATTCGCGGATCTAAGAGTTTTTTGTCTCTTTAGGCCGACAACCAACTCAATATTGAATAAAAACTGAGCCCTCAAGTTTCTCCAGCTTTTTTCATGTCCCTCCGCCCAACCTCAAAATAAAAATCAGCCATATACAGTTTAGGCTGAAAGACTAAGTTGCTTAAAAGTATTTCATCGGGCCTACTTTGCCTTTCATACTTCCAATGAAGATTTACGAACTCAGAATGCTACAATCCCATTTAAAAAAAAAAAAAAAACTTTCTCCTCTCCCGACTTTTTTCTTCTACAAAATATAATTTTGTATACTAAAGTTTGCCGATTGAAAAGTATCTACACAAAAATAAAAAAATAAAACGACGTACAGAGTTCATCGCTCCCCAAAGGCCAAAACTTCTGCGTGTAGACTTCCCGCTTCTCTTTGTTTATGGGCAAGAGAGGCAAAGCCAAAAGACGCCATTGAGGGGGCGCAAAGCTTAGTCCGCCCCCATTTGCAGGATAGGAACGGGAAGGGCAAAGCGGATCTATGTCGCGGAGAGGCCGGGGCAGGGGCCACCATTTTCCCCCTCACCCTCCGACCTACAAAGAAGAGTTACTTGTGGGGGGGGGGTTCCGTTTTGAGTTTGTGTAATTGCGTTTTACCTTCGTCCAACAGCCTCTCGAGGTGGTTGAATATCCCGCAGAAGTTAGGGAGGCTGCTCATGAGCTTCTTGTCGTTCATCAGCTGCATCAGGTAATCGGGGCTCGGCTTGGGCTTCTCCTTCGTTTCCATTTCCCCAACCATATTCCAAACAGAGAGCGAGCAAGCGCCCGCACCAGCACTCGTCCAACCACCGCACTGGGTGCACGCCAGGCGGGGAAGAAACAGGGTGTGTTATGTGGGTTGAGGGGGGGAGAGGCCTCTTCCCCCCCTTAGAAAAACAAGAGAGCGGAAAAAGGGGGTCTCCTCAACGAAGAAGCCACAAGCACGCCGCGGCGGGTCTCGGAGGAAAATAAAAGGGGAGAACTCGATGACCGCCACCCCAAACCCTCCTCAGCCGCCGCCACCACAGAGGATTGCGCCCTAGTCTTCCACCACCACCCCGACTGTACAGTGATCCTCCTCCACCGCCGCCGCCGCCGCTTCCTGTCGCCGCTCCCACTGGATGCCTTTCTCCAAAGCGGCGCAGTCTTCGGTAGTTTCCACTCCTCTCCCTCGCCGCACACGCAGAGGTTGGTCGCGGCTCCCTTTTCTCGGCGCTACTGCCCCCTGGTCTGTCTCCGCGGCGGGGAGGGAGGCGAGGAGGCAGGCAAAGGGGCGGCGGACTTGGCTGTTTCCCGAGGAGTCCCCGCTGCTGCTGCCGCCGCCGCCGCGTATTGTAAGGCTGTTCCCGGCCACCGGCGGTGCTTCCGTTGTTGTTGTTCCCACCGCTGCTGCTGGTGGTGGTAGTTCCGCCTCGTCTCCCGCGCCGCCTCGCCTCCCTCCCCTCCCGCTTCTGCCGTTTGCTTGAGGCTGACGACTCTCAGCCCCGCCGCTGCCGCCGCCGTGGTGCCTTCACCGCCTCCTGCTCTTCAGTTCGCTCTGGAGTTCGCTTCAGTTCAGGCGGCGCTGGCAGCGGCGGCAGCAAGCAACGACGGCGGGAAGGGGAGGGAACAGAGAGGCAGGGAGGGGGCAGCGGAGGAGCAGAGGCGGGGCGGCCGTTAATCAGCGACGGCAGCGGTAGTGGCGGCGGCAGCGGCGCCACTTGGCAGATCCACTCCGCCCCGCCCCTCCCGCTTGCCTGTGAGTGACTGGGGACTCGATTGACGGCCGGGGGTGTAACGGAAGGGAGCGTGCCCCTCACACCTACACCCGTGTGATATGCCCGGGCTTTGGAATGACGGGGCGCGCTACCGCGCGCCTCCGAATGCTCGCGCCAACCCGCCTCGTACTACTTTTACGCGCGAGGCGGTTGCGCGCGTGCGCGTGATCCCTCCTTTTCCCCCCTATCTCCCTCCCTCACGGTTTGCCACCCTCCCGATTTTTTTTTGTTTGTTTGTTTTGCTTTGCTTTGCTTTGTACAGAAATCCCGTACGCGACCGCACGAGAAAGAAACTGAACAAACTCCGGGGCTACTTCACAGATCCGGTGTTGGGGCGGGGCTCGGTCACGTGGCGCTAGCGGGAGGTGGGGAAATCTGCTGCCTTCCGAGGCGCAAGCGCGCTGCGTTTTCTTGACACCCGCGACTCGCACGAGGGTGCGCGCCCGCGCGCGCTTTCAATTGTGTCGCGCCGGCCCGCGGCCCCTTATATTGAGGTTTTAAGGATTGAAATGGGAGAGGCGGGGTCGAAGCGAGCATTGTGCGCTTGCGCAAGAGGGTGGGGAGGGGGGAAACACAGACGAAGGGTCGCGGGAGAGCGCGCCAAGAAGCGGTGGTTATCCGTGTATCTCGTATAGCGGCGGCGAGGGCACGGGGAGAGCGCGGCTATTAAGCAAAGCGGCTTCTCCGCGGGGAGCGGAGAAGCTGTAGGCGCTTCCCCGTGCAAAGTTTAGCTCACCCATTCGCTCGGGAGGTGCCTTCCTACCGCACGCAGGGGGGGGGGAGTCCCCCGTCCGAGCGCTTAACGGTGGGAAGCCAATGCTTTTATATCGGATGGTGATCCGGACCTCTGGCGTTGTAGACACGGGCCGTTGCACTTTCTTGAGAGACTGGCTGGGAAGTTGGGTAGCGGCGGCTCGCTTCCCTTCCCCGTCTGCTTGGCATCCTCTTTCCTCTGCACGCCAGAGGACTTGGGCGCAGCGGCACGCGTGGGTGCCCTGTGGGGTGGGTGGGTGTGCCCTGTGGAGGGGTGAGGGGGTCTCCCACGAAAGGCTGTGTACCTCTGCTAGGTTCATTTTCCTGCGGGAAGTTGTACCGAGGGCTGACGCGGTCTTCCAACGCTTTAAGTAGCCAGCAGGGCTTCACCGCCGGGAGCTGAAAGGCGGGAAAACTCTCTTTAGTATTACAAAAAAATCCCCAACTTCGGGTTCGGGGTTTCTTGACTAGCCGGGAAGGAGCCGAATAGCCGGTTCCAGGCAAAAGCCTCCCCGCCGCGGTCGTTCCCTTCTTCAAACGAGGGAGGTTTAGCCTAGCCGCCGTAGTCTTTTAGTAAATCCCACCGAGGTGAATTGAGCTATGGGGCTGGAGCCTTCCAGCCGCCTGAAAGTCCCCATGAAAACCGATAAGGCTCCCTGTGCTGGCCAGTATCTTTAGAAATCAACTTCCCTCCCAGACTAGCAGCTTGAATGAATTCTTTTCCTTTGGGAGGGCCGCAGGGGTCAGACGACCTGCTATCGAACCTGCACCTTGTTTTCACCTATTTCGAGTTAAGTCTGCAAAGAAGAGGTGCCTCCGCTCTTTTTTTTACCTTTGTTAAATACTTCCACGCTATCGGTCAACTAAATCAATAGTGTGTAATTTACAACTGCCTGATTTCTCTTTTCTACAAAACTGAATACAGGAAGGGAAGGGACTTATGAAAAGACATGGAAGAGATGATCTTCTAATTTAGATATAGTTCGGTCGTGTTATTTGATGCAGCCTAGTGCTAGCCCCGTATTTCATAGAAACTGATTGATTTCAAAGTGGCTTGCCAAGCACCTGCCACTCATTTATCTGGAAGAATGGCTCACTTTGTTTAACAACTGGTTTTATTCCCCATGGAGGCTTAATCAGTAGTTCTATTGACAGTGTGTTTCACTGAAACCTGATGCATAAAAAAACGCAGTAACAAATTCCAATGAATTCCTTTGTCCGCTTTTCTGTATTTTAACAGGGATATTGATAAAATTGACCACATGGAGCAATGCCAATGGTTTTAAGTTTATTTTTACATTCCATTAGAAATAATTTAATTGTTTTGACTCTGAATCAGAATGGTGTCATTCTTTCCCAAGAACTAATGTATATACTAATGTTTAGTGTTATTGTTAATTTAAACAATTTAAAATTTAGAAAAAAAGTAATCAAAATTCTGTCAATATTGATTATATGGGGAGGTGGAGCGGGAGAAAAGGAATTCAGTTGAATTATCATATCCTTTTTCTCCTTTTGGAAAATATCTATTTAATGTGTATATTAAAAGAACATATAAAGCAACCCCATTTTAGCATGATTTATTAAATGTGTTGCCACTGCTTGCTAGTTTCAAATCTTGAAAACTAGGTATAAATCCAATCCTAGACCTGTTTCCTTAGTCCTTCAATCAACTTTAGTACACTTCTTAATAAGTACTATGGGGTATTGCCTGATGATTTAAAGGTAAGAATTAACAGTGAATGAGCTGATCTCATCCTGTCTGCTTTGGCATTACTCCACTGGCCTTTCTTTTGCCCTGTTAAAAGAAATGTCAAGCAGAAAAATACCTTCAGAGCAATATTTCAGACTTCCAACTGATTAATTAATAATTAATAAACATGACTCAGGAAGCGGGATGTTTTACTTATTTGTTGCTTTTTTATTAGAACTATCAACATATTCTTTTACTTTCTGTCATGTAGATTTACTTCTTATATATGTGCACAGACCATGCTGTTCTCATTTTCTTTTCAAGAGGATTCCGATGTTTTCAAGAGTATTGTTTAATATTCTTAACTAGGCAACTGCCCAGATTGCCATGGGATTAGTCTGTTCTTCCCATTGAAATAGCGACAAAAGGGAGACACAGTTCCCCATGTGACTGTGGCACCAAATCTGATGATCACATATCCCTGGGTGTGACCAAATTCACAGCTTTGTTCTCTTAGCTTCCTTCCTTTTCTTACTTACTAAAAAAGAATATTGCTCTAGTGTGCAATCATCTTTTAAAAAACATACCAGTTAGCTGACATAGTAATAATAGTGGTAGACTATGCTAGTGCATGAGGGCTACGTCATGTACTGAGTTATCTACTTTCTTTTAGGTATATTTCAAACATTTATTCATGGACCAATTCACATAGAGTTTTAAAAGTACAGAACCATGTATTGTCTTGCTTCATTTTGATCATTTCATTTACCCAGAGTCAGTATATTGTGGGAATCTTGCTGTTTGATGTGCTTTGGTTTTGAGATCCCTTTACATTCTTAAAAATGAATGAGGACCCCAAAGAGCTTTAGTTTATGTGAGTGATATCTATTAATGTTTACTGCATTAGAAGTTAAAACTCAGAAATTTTAAAATATTTGACTCTGCAGATCCCCCTGACGTAATCTTAGGGACCCCAGGAGTCACCAGACCACACTTTGAGTATCTTTGCTCTGGAACAATATTTCTTGAACTTTTCAAGGATACAGAATATCCAGCATTTTAATGAGGAATGTTTCTTTAAAAAATACCTAAAGGAATATTGAAATAAAACTTACTGTAACATTTATTTTTCTGTATATTTCACACAGCTATAAAATTTAATAGACTGTATAATGTTTGTGTTGGTTAGCGTGTTTTATTTGAATCAGTTTTTGATTCCTGTCAACTGGAGAAGTTTCTGCAATTTTCTTGGCAAGTTTTCCAAAGTGGATTGCCATTGCCTCCTTCTTAGAGCTGAGAGAGAGTGACTGGCACAGGTCACCCAGCTGGCTACATGCTTAAAACAAGATTAGAACTCATGGTCTTCTTAACCACTGTAGTCCTTAACCACTACACCAAATTGGCTATATGAGATTATATAAGAAAACATATTTCATCAATATCAGATTTATTAAAGTCTTAGAATTAATATTTAGCCTGTTTCAATATTGGATTGTACTGAGTGGTGAAAACCTACTTTAGCAAGTATATGGAAGAAAACATAGTAAGACTTCCATTGTCTTTCATCTCTGTGATCTTTTGTTCAAAATTCTTTTGGTGATGATTTTTAAAAATTCTTTTAGTGTAACATATCAAGATAGATCTGCTAGCATGCCTTAATTCAAAGATACGATTCTTGTTGGGGCTTGAAAACTAAATGAATGAAAGTCCTATGAAAAAAATCCCTGTTACGCTCATCCTAAATTAAGAAAACATTTCACTCTTGTCCCTTAGTTGTGTTCAGGTAACAAACATAGCATAGCAATTCTTCCAGGCACTCTGCATAGTGTAAGATTGTTCTTGGCATAATGTAAGACCGTTCTAATACTGGGATTGTACAGTGCATGGCTTTAGAAATTGTTATAGAAGTTGGCTACTGTGGCATGATACGGCTTCCAATCTTTTTCCAGGTACAATTCAAGGTGCTGATTATCACTTTTGAGGCCTTGTATGGTATAGGGCCAGGTTTTTTGCAGGACTTAATTTCATGTGGGGTATCTGTAGTTTCCACCAGGTCTGATAAGGTGGATAGACTCCAGGTCCCTTCCCTTAAATGCACACATCTCACCTAGGAAGTATATCTTCTATGTGGCAGCCTCTGCTCTATGGAATAGCCTTCCCTCTAAAGATCTGGCAGGCTCCCACCCTTCTAGCCTTCCAGAAGGCCTTGAAGAGATAACCGTTCTTGCAAGCATTAAGTAGTGAGCTTGGAGCTCAGTACAGTTGCAAGTGGACATGGGGGAAGTGTTGCTTTTGAAGCACTTTTAAGTTTTTCTTGTGGTTTCTATGCTTTTATTGATCTTCTGTGACCTGCCCAGGGTTATGGACAGTGGTGAAATCCAATTTTTTTTACTACTGGTTCTGTGGGCGTGACTTGGTGGGTGTGGACTGGCTTGGTGAGCATGGCAGGGGAAGGATACTGCAAAATCCCCATTCCCTCCACTCCTGGGGGAAGGATACTGCAAAATCTCCATTTCCATTCCACTCCAGGGGAAGGATACTGCAAAATCCCCATTCCCTCCCCACTCGGAGATCAGCCAGAGGTGGTATTTGCCGGTTCTCCAAACTACTCAAAATTTCTACTACAGGTTCTCCAGAACCTGCTGGATTTCACCCCTGGTTATGGAACATAGAATGGGTGCCTATGCAGGTCAAATAAAATGAACATTCCACATAGGAACAGCAAACAAGTCAAATTTTTAAAAAAGTGGGGGGAGAAGTCAGCCAGTGCTCAGTTATGTGCCAGTTTGAGATGTGATATCACAATAATGACGATATACAACATTACCTCTCCACTACAGGCTAAGCTGGAGATGTTATAGAAGACTTGGAAATTAGTGTCTGGAAGCTGCTGAGGTTTGGATTTAAACTAAACACAGATATTGCTTGTCTAGAATGTCTTTCACCTTGTCATCAGCTCTGAATGCAGTAGTAGTCTTGAAAAAGCAGATTTATAAGTTGGGAGAATCTCGTGAACTCACAGCTACTGCTAGAGAGGTTGAAGGCCAGGTGGGTGTTTGGTCTATTTTAGCGGCTATGCCACTTGTGCCTCTGCCTAGAGCCAGAAGTCCTATCAACATTGATTCATGTACTTAATAGCTGTTTGATTTATAGATCTACATTCAGCTACCTTTGAAGACCATTTGGAAACTGCAGTTGGTCCAAGATGCAGATGCCTATATGATAAATCAGAACTGTCATAATCCTAAATAACCTATAATGTGGTGACTGTATTAGTTACTAATAGGTTGCCAAGTACAATCCAAAGTTCTGGTTTTAACTCAAAGAGCTTGATGTTAAAGTACTTACATGACTATTTTCTTGATGTAAAAGTGACCTATAAAAAAACGAGGGAACCCATACATTAGAATGGTCTCCCTTTGAGAGTCCAGCCTCCTTACTTTACTGGATTTCATTAAATTGTTGAAAATTGAATTGTTCCTGAGGGCATTTGGAGACTGAGTAACATAATCCCTGTGCTCATTTACACATGTTGAGTTGTCGCACTTTTTATAGTCAGGATTTTATTTCAATATTGTATACACTTTATGTTGTTATTAATGTAAACTACCGGGAGTCAATATAGATTATTGCAATCTAAAAGATCATCAGTCAATAGTCTTCCTTTGGATTTTTTAAAATATTCATTTCCGTGAATGAAAATTAAAATGCAAGCATGTAGACAAGATTTTTCCAAACCATGTTATAAAGTGTATTCAGAATTCAGTAATTAAAACTCTTAATTCTGTTTTCTATACATATATTGATTCTCCTGGGGAAAACTCTGGGATCTGTTGGATAAATGTATTTCATGATAACTATAGCTTATGTTGAAACAAAGTTAATCTTTAAAGGCTTATCTATGAAGGACTGTGGCTTGAACAAAAACAAGTTCTTTTTTAAACAAAACTAAACTTTTTTTTAAAAGTTTAGTTTTGTTTAAAAACTATGCTATCCATTAGAAACAAACTATCATAAGCACTGAGGTTCTATTTTTGTTTCAATCACACACAAAAAGTGCAGGGATAACCTTTTGCTCCCCATTAGAAGCCGGTATCATTTAAAAAAGACAAAAACTAAAACTATGGCTTTAATCTAGAGCCTTCCTCTTATAAATTGATTTTTTTTCCCTTTCTTTCTGCAGAAGGGTTCTAATACAACACACAATTATCTCTGAGAGACCAAGGTTGGAGTGTAGAAAGGAAGTGATCGTCGTTAATTCCTTCTTTATTTTTAAGGTCTCTTAAGTTTTCCAGAAATGTCCCAACAGTCAGAAAGACAGTCTAGAAGATGGAATTGAGGCCACCAGACAACAAAACACTTTGCTTTTCCTCATGAATCAAAAGTTCTTGTAGCAATATGTCTACTGGCATGGAAAAATCTGGAAACAAATCCAGTTGTTTGAAAAGATAAAATTAGGGCTTCCTGACAAAATAATTTTCCATCAATTCTCTTGATAAAACATCTATTTAACAAACTTTTTTGATAGCGTTGCAGCAAAAAGATTCTTCAAGCATAATTTAATTGACTTCATTTCCAGAAAGTTTTAATTTTCCAGACAATACTTGCTTATTTGTTCATTGTTCTTGGTACATTATATAAAATACTAATTTCTATGAAATTTGAATTGCACTTTTATTAAGATACCTTGAGAGCTTTATTCATTTTTTCTATTCTGATGTAAAATGATAGACTTCTGTAAATTGCATTAAACATTCTAAGTGTCATGGATCTTAAGATTTACGAATTTAAATGGATCTTAACATTTATGAATTTTGATTTGGGGGGGAAGGGAAATATAACTAGCAAAGGCACTTGTTAGAAAAAATGTATAATTGCTGCCTATATCCAAATTGTAAACAAACAACCTAGATCCTCTGTCGTAGATAGTTCTGGTTGACAAATCAGTGTACAATGTAACACATTGTAAACCGCCCTGAGTCTCCGGAGAAGGACGGCATATAAATCAAATAAAAAAAAAGTGTATCTTGATTTCAATTCATCTGGAGGGTGCCAGGTTAGGAAAGGATGCTTCACATGGAGGAACAAAATACACATTTCTCTTGCCAAATTCTCTTTGCAAAGCTGTGGATCATGTGCAGAATCCAACTAGGCGGTGAGGCTGGGACTGGGCTGACAAGAATAAGATGAATAACCCTCTAGAGATAGTGGGTTTGCATACTAGTTTCCAGCATCTTTTCATCCTTTTGTATCTTCTTTTGGTTCACATGCAGATTAACTCTGACTAGGTCCTTACCAAACACTCTGCCCCCACCTTTGCTTTGGAAGGTAGACAGGAGAATCTAAATATTTATGAGGTCCTCCCCTCCCCCTCATTTATGATGCACTGTTGTTGAAGGTTGAAGAATTACGTTAATGAATGCATGCCTGCACACACAGACACAGAAACCAAGCAAAGGGGGAAAACACAGACAAAGCTTTGTCAGCTTTAATGTCTGTACTTCCCAAACAGTTCCCATGGAAAAAGAGGCAAACAAATTTAAAACCTTTTGCCAAGAGAAAGGATTGTCAGGCAAATGTAAAAGCTTAAAATCTTTTTGATTTGAATCTCTTCAGGAAAAAAACAAAACAACCTATTAATATACTTTGCACTATAAAGCTGTCTCTAGTTTGATTTGTCCAATAATCATAGAAAATTCAGTTGTGCACATGAAAAAATGTATTAAAAAACCAAAGGAGACAAAGATAATGTAGATCTTATCATCATTTTCTATAATATCTTAGTTGCCTTTAAAGATGATATGTACATCAACATCGCTGGACAAATGTAATTATAATACAACTCTTCCTCATACAATGTGAGAGCATGGTCCATAGCTTAAATGTAATATCAATTCCACTCACACTTATCTAAAAGACTTTCCAAGGGATTCATTCCTCTTAAGTAGATGTGTCTGCTGTCCTCATCTCCTTTTTGAACGTTTCAGTTTCTTTATGTTCTTCCCTTCATCTATCAGGCCCCTCTACTCCCTTCAAAATTCCGTCGGTGGCTCCATAGGTAGCCTAATTTGTCAATCAGATTAGATGAGAGGTTTATCTTCATTGCCTCCTCACTCATTTATATCTAATGTGAATTCTATCACAGGCCTAATCTTAGACACAATAAGGCACTGCATACGGAAGTATTTTGTATTTATTTTATTGGGATTTTGCAACCATTTCCTACTTTAGTATAATTATCCATTGAATAATAGATTTTGTGCATACATATTTGGATATAAACCTTTTTTGACAGTGCAAAACTTGAGTGGTAC
The DNA here is from genome assembly GCF_059756535.1 of Pantherophis guttatus. Taxonomy (NCBI): domain Eukaryota; kingdom Metazoa; phylum Chordata; class Lepidosauria; order Squamata; family Colubridae; genus Pantherophis; species Pantherophis guttatus. Next base: position 270,908,373 of record NC_142063.1, on the reverse strand, counting down.
AGATAGGTTGAATACATTGCATTAAAATACTGGAACTGCAGGAGTACTTAATCAATTGTTCAAGATTAATCTTGTCCATCTTTTATCATTGCAGCTCTACCCATCAATCCATTTCTTTTATTTGCTTCTAGGAGCAAGAAGCTGGGGAATTTCACTGTTCCCTTCGTGGAAGGATAGGAAATGTTAAAACATGTATTCCGTGTTACCATTTAAATACTTGTTAGATATGGCAGAATGTTCACTGCTTCTTGAAAAGCAATAGGATTTTAACTGACTCCTGCTGTTTATATTCTTGTCTTTTGGGAATTCAAAGTCTGTTGCCTTAATAAATATGTACCAGTTTTCATTGTAGTTTGTTTTCAAGTTGTCTAATTTCATATGTAGTTGGATCCACTAAAGTGATCTACATTTCATTTATTCAAGCCCTATCATTTACATCAGTCTCAATATTGACATTACCATTTTCATTTACCATGCTAAGGGCTTTCCTGAATGAAAAATCACTTCAAGCTAGATTAAGTTTCAGTATAATGTGGCACACAGGGAGTTTGTAGCAAGAGCAACAATAAGCTAGCTTCCTGATGAGTTAGAAGTAAGGCATAAAAGACCCCCAGATGATACACACTGATCAAGTACAGCGCTTTGGTGATTGGGACCCTCAAAGGAAGCAAGTTATTTTTGGAGATAATCTGTTTCAGTTTTCATCAACCTGGGCAGCTCCCACGAGTGATTTCAACTCCCAGAATTCTCAACAACAATCACACTAGTTGGGAATGTGGGAGTGAAGTTCACATATAATCTATAAAGGAGGGCCAAATTGGATTAAGCATATTGTATACTCTTTGAATATGATAGAATACTTAATGTCATTTAAACTAAATTTGCCACAGGTAATTGTTCAGAGTAACAATGACTTACAATTTATATATTTAAAACTTACTGAGATTCTTCTTTCTCATCACTAATTCATATAGTTGACTCACTTCTGACTTGGATTAAGATTTACCCACACTCTAATTTTCCCAGTTTTATTTTAGGCAATGCATTTTATTAGCCTTCTCCATATATATGAAATGAAATACTTTTTCTTAATCTTAGAAGCTTGTATCACTACCATACTTTAATATTATTTCTCTATCAAAAGACAATTCAACCTTGCAAATAACACAAGTGGAATTTGTTTGCATAATGTAATTCTACAAATGTCAGTGCTGAGGAGCTGAGTGCTAATTATATGATTTAATTTTGTGTTTGTTTTATGGGTGTTTTGTTATAAAAGAAAGTTAATTCCAAGAATTAAAGCATTTCCCCATTTTTTCAATGCTTTTATGTGTTTATTTAACATTTTTTCTAAGACATTTTCTAAGCTGAATAAACCCAATAAATGCTATAAAAATTAGAAAAATAAGATGAAGTGTGTATACCTTATGTTAAGTGAGTATAGCATATATCATGTCAAGAATGTTAATACCAAGAATTAAAGCATTTAATTCTTCAATAAAGAATTATTGAAAATGCTTAAATGTTTAAATAAAAAAATAAATTCTAAATATAAATTTGAAAATCCCCTCACTAAAATTCATATAGAAAGTAAGTCCATAGTTGGACACAATTGTCCTTCTTTTTTACTTATTCATAGTTATATATTACTTTTCAATGTGTGCGTGCCTCAGCCAGGTAGCCCAAGAGTTCAAGAACATTTGGTAAGGCACAGGTTGCCCACTCCTGTTTTTAAAAAATGTCAAGCTTCTCAATATGCACCCCCTTAACTCAGTAGCTGCAATTGGTCTCCAGATATGTAAATTGGGGCTCCCTCACAGAGATCCTAAGGAAATTTGAACAACTTATTGATTGGGTTCATACATCCAGCTAGGTGATAATTTTTTTTAGTTCTGAAGTAGCATATTATGTTAATTACTCAATCATGCACCTTATAAAGCATACAAGTATTTATAGTTTAATGAATTAGGTGAGCACAGATAGTTACCTAGTCTGCAAATTATGATTAAACTATGGCTTAGTGCAATATATTCATTTTGCTTTCTTTGCTGCCTTTTACATCTGGATTTGCTATATTTTTTGTTTTTGAAATTCCAGTTTTAAGATAGTAACACTACTTGTGTGCTGTACCTGATCATACTTGCTTATAGGAATTTACAGCACTTATTTCTAAAAGTAATAGAAAGCATACAAGTGGGATTTAATTTATGTTCAAACTGTCCTTTGGGCAGAAATGTTTGCTTGATAAATTGTGTAAGGCATGTCAGCACAAATAGTTTGATTAATATTGTTACAGGACCACATAACAATGTAACATTTAAAGATCATTTTCAAACACGCAGCTACCATTTTGCCTTGATAAATATTTATCTTGGAAGGAGAGAGTATCTTAAATAGGTATATATTATGCAACTAAAATCTCATCTAGGGTAGAAGTGCTAGACCTTCATTAAGTCCTTCAGACATAGTTATGTTCAAGACAGTAGAACATTTGCTTTGCTTTAATATATACAGAGCAAACCTACCCTAGTTAGTAGCACAAATTTTCAAGATATCAGTAAGTGCTTCCTTTTTTAAAACAAATCTAGCATAATATAACAAAAAAGAAGAATGCTTCTGGAATCTAATTTCAGGGTCCTTCTTTGAGGCAGATCGGTGGTAGAAAAATGTGAAAAATAAATAAAACTTAGTACAGATGAAATTATCAGATGCCAATTTAGAGTCAGTTTATTTAATGAAATGACTAATTCCTTTAGAAGGATAGGCTGATACGTTCTCATATGCTATATCTATCATTTCCCCCCAGTTTTATAGAGTGTAATTCAACAAGCTGAAATATGATAAATGAAGATGATAAAAGAAAGTGTATATGGTGCCAAGATTCAGATCTTAATTATGGTTATAATTTTAAAATAATAGAAAACGAATAACTGTAAGCGAGGTGGCCCTGGGCTGTATAAACATACTAAGAATTAAAGTAGCAGCCCATAACTGGAATTGTAATTATAACTGCACTAAATGATTTCTAAATGACAGGTAATCATTAAACATATGTGTTGTAATCAAATTAATGTTAATTAATTTAATTTTAACTTTGAACTATTTTGTCCTACAGCAGGACTGGGCAACTATGGCCTCTTTATGATCTATGGACTTCAACTCCCAGAATTCCTGAGCCAGGGCCATAATTGCTCAGCCCTGTCCTACAGGGTTGTCAATTACAGAAATACTGTTGCTCTTGTATCTTTTTTCATTGACGTGTATTGTGTGTATTGCATACTTTCCTAACTCATTTTACCTCTGCTGCCATTGCAGCATAAGTAACGGAATATATATGGGCTTCAGGTAACTTCCCAAAGAGGATCTGATCCATAAAGCAAAAGATTCCTTAGCTACTGCACCTCTCAGAGAGTTCTCCCAGTCATCCTGGTCTATGCCATGCTATGAGACCACTCTGGTTCCCAGTCCAGAATGCAGTCCATCTTTCCTCCATGGGGCCCTTGCCATTCCTCTTTCTTCCTTTCATGAATTCATCAGAGAATGGCAGGAAATGCTGCTTTCCCCCTTTTGTCCATTAATATTTCACTAAAAATACCATGCTATGAAAAACCTATTGCTAAAATTCCATTTGGGACCACCATTTTCATTTCCACAGAATGAAAATACTAAAGAACACAAAGGAAAAAGCAAAAGAGATGTTATCTGGTCAGCCCAGTAAATGGTGACCCATGCAGAAGTTTTGTTTCCTACCAGTGCTGTATCCACTATCATTCCAGGAGTTATCTAGAACCTGGGCACTCTAAACTTTTGCTTAAAGTCTACCTTTCATAGAGACATCAAGCCTTATGAAGTATCTACGAACAAATGCTTCTGCAAAAGGTTTATTGGTTAAAATGAAAGAACATGTGATTAATAATAAATAGTATAATAAATAGCTTTATTATTTCTGTACCATTCTGAAATTGTGTTCAAAGGTCACAGGTCATATATTCATATTAAAAACACAAAATAAAGCTTTTTGTTATAGATTGGAGCAGCCTGTGGATACTATTTAATAAGTAAATCAATAAATTATTCTATCATCTTAAATCTATCTGGGGGGGGAAATAATCCAAAATTGCTGTCAAAGAAACTTTCAGTTTTATAAACATTTTGAAGGAAAAGGGGAGGATAAAGAGATTAAAAAGATTTTAAGAAAAAGTTATGCAAATAAATGATCTTATAACAACAATGCTTCTGCCTTCGTTTGAACTTCCAAAGGTATTTTAAAGTACTATGGTTTGAATTCTATATTTGAATTCATACAAAATACTGAATAGATGTTATCTCCAACACCTGCTTCAGAAAACAAAAGGTATAGCCAAGACTATATATTACAACTTTTTAAAGCATGTTAGCCTTCCCTGATTTACTCTGAATTACAACAATATTCATTTTGTAAAGCTGAAAGATAATGTGTGTTCTCAGTATGTTCCACAGATGTGACACTGTCTTGCCCAAGGTGTCAATTTTTCATATCAGTAAATTGGTTATTCAAGTGACAGAGCTTTGCCATGGATGGGAAATCAGGTAGATTTAAGAGAGGTGCAGTTCTCCATATTTGAAGACTAAAAAGTATTCTGGACAGGAGGAGAAGTATCTGCTACTATTGCATCTGGATATGAGTCCTAAGAACACTCAGTGCTCAATTTGAATTTTACTTCACTTTATTTATTTATTTTATTTCTGTAGCTGTCAATCTCAACAAGTGACTCTTCCAATCCAACTCTTATGCTTTCCACTTATTAAAATTATATACTACTCATCTTACTCTGAAAAACGATTCCAGGTGACTTCATCATTAGGACAAGAAGCAATGGATGGAAACTAATCAAGGAGAGAAGCAACCTAGAACTAAGAAGAAATTTCCTGACAGAACAATTAACCAGTGGAATAACTTGCCTCCAGAAGTTGTGAATTCTCCAGCACTGGAAGTTTTTAAGAAGAGATTGGACAATCATTTGTCTGAAATGGAATAGGGTTTCCTGTCTGAGCAGGAGGTTGAACTACAAGATCTCCGAGGTGCTTCCAACTCACTTCTATTCTATTCTATTCTATTCTATTCTATTCTATTCTATTCTATTCTATTCTATTCTATTCTATTCTACATAGCTTCCCAGTAAATCACACACTTCATCACACTCACCTTCCTGATAAACCAACCATACTCACCTCCCTGATAAATCCTGATATCTGGCTCTTGATGAGAATTGCTTAGGAATAATAAAGAGTAGTAGTTTATTTTTTCCTGGTCAGCCAAAAGCAACAGGTGAAAACTGGCAGATTGCTGGGTGATGTATTCTGTCAGGAAAATTGAATCTTTCTGGATTTATATCACTCAACCACCATAATCTCCAAACCATATTTGCCTCCATTCTACCGAATATGAAATAGTCCTAAAATCCATAATTCTTTTTAGAAGTTATTCTGACTGAGGCTTTTGTGAAGTCTTAAGCATTTTAATTGATCTTTTTCTTGGATAAAATAGAGTCACATCTGAATAACATCATCATGCTAGTAACAGGTAGTAGTCTTTGTCTTCTGTTCAGCAAATGAGGCTGTGGGGATGGAAGGAAGAACCAAACTAGCATTGCAAAAAATATTTGGAAGGGTGATGCTGAAGAGTTAGTTCATTCAGAAAAATCTTTGTACAAATTCTGCATATTACCCTCTAAAGCACGGTGTCAAACTCGTGGTATCACATGATGTATTGTGATGTTTTTTCCTTTGCGGATCTGGGGTGGGCATGGCCTCCGGAGCTGGGGTGGGCGTGGCATCCAGTCCACGGGCTGCTAATTTGACCCCCCTGCTCTAAAAATAGTAATAATCTGTAAAAAAAAATAGTATGCCTACATCTAATAATGTTCTAACAGCAACATTGTATATTCTTAACAGACAATTAAGATCCATGTGCAATGGTGGATACATATAATCTTTCACACATGTTAATTTAAAGATCTATTAAGTTGTTTCTAAAGTTCTCTTGCCCTTGCCATTCAGCAGACTGTATCTGCCAATCACTGGTTTGAATATTTTGGTGGAACATCTTCATAACCAAGTTTGGTATAAGTAAATTAATTGCTGCTGCAAAAGGGAGGCCTAATTTAAGCAGCACTCACCCACAGAACAATCCAAAGTTACCTGATGTTATGCCATCCAAACAGGTGCATAAATCATTTGCAAAGTACTTGTCTCATCCCACATACTGTTTGACTGCTTCAGGACATCTGCAGAAAGTTGAATCCTTACTGATTATTGTAAGCCTTGACTGTTACTCAGATGATGACATTTCTAATTTTCAGGGCTCCCCACCCCCAATAACACTTCTCAAATGTTACTCTGAATATTCTTTTGCTAGGCACATATTCATTGAGGCTATAATAACAGATGGAGTTTTATGCTCAACTGGCTTTTTTTTTTCTAGTTGATCAAACTGAAAAACCAGACTAGATGGAAATTTGCTGAAATTCAGATTTCTTCCTGCAGTTTTACAGATACTATATGTTATCATTCATTGATTATGCGAGGTCTCCAGTCTCTGGCATCTGTTTGCTGCATATGGAGGAAATCTTTCTTCTTTAAAAGAAATGTCAGTGCGTGATAGAATGCAGATGCATATCTGAAATAAAGAAAAAATAATATATATACGTGTGTGTGTGTGTGATTATTAAGCTAATGATAATTTGGTTTTATGGATGACACAAAAAGGATAATCTATGTCTTTCTTCTCCTTCATGGATTACTGCCTTGTGGCGAAGGGGCTTGCGTAGCTCAAAGAAGTTATGAGGGTATATGTAATTTTTTGTCAATACCCCAGGTGGAAAGTTTGGCCCACAACTTAGCTCTAGGGATGCTGTCGAAGGCAGCCTTTAGATCTATAAAGGCAACGCAGAGACGACCCTTCCTGGGGGTAGAATATTTTACGGCAAGATGGTGGAGGATCAAAGCATGGTCAATTGTAGAGTGGTCTGGACGGAACCCCACCTGCTCATAACCGAGCAGATCGGCCTCTTCAGCCCAGCACTCCAGTTTGGACAGGAAATAGCGGGCGTAAGTTTCCCCAAAATTGAAAGAAGACTGATGTTACGGAAGTTGCCAGGATCGGAGTGGGCGCCTTTCTTATGTATTGGGATGATTATGGCGTCCTTCCAGAGCTTGGGGATAAGGCCCGTTTGGTTGATCACATTGAATACCTCGGTAAGAACCGGGGTCCACCAGTCCTTATGGGCTAGGATGGCTTCGGCTGGGATGAGATCCGGGCCAGGGGCTTTTCGAAGTTTGAGTTGTCCGATTAGCTTGGCAATCGTGGATGGTTCGACAGGAGGCCATCTGGGAAGATGGTTAGGAAGAGAGCCTGAGGTCGAAGAAACTGGCACGTCAGTTTAGTAAAAGACTCGGCATAGAAAGAGTTCCCATGTAGTGGCAGAGATGGAATGAGTGAGCCTACTAGTTGGCCTCCTGTTTAACAGACTCCAGAAATCTCGAGGGTTGCTGGATTTCACGGCCTCTAGTAATGCGTTCCACCTTAGCCGGTGCCAGTCTTGCTTAGCTCTTGAAAGGGCTAGCTTGTATGCTTTCTTGGCCTCGAAATAAGCGGGGGGCGGGGCGTCAATGAACCTGCTCATTTGTGGGCAGAATATATAAATCTCATATGGTTCCTGGCTTGTTTGCAGTGTGAGTTAAACCAAGGGGCTCCCTTCCTCCGGGAAACTCTACCAGGGATAAGGGTGGGGGGCTGAAAAGAGACTGTAAGACCGCTTAGACACTCAGTGAAGACGGTCAGTAGCACATCAGGTGTGGCTGGCAAGGTATTGGCTGCTTCTTGATGATAAAAGCGTGCATGGAAAAGGGCCAGAGATTTTGACCATTTCGGCAACATCGGGGAGCCTCTGGGATTAGAGTCTATTGAGACAATGTGAGCGGGATGGCCTTGAGGTCTATATAGCCGTGCAACCGTAATGAGAGGAAGATGGTCACTGAAAATCTTGTCATCTACTTTGAAGGACAAAATGTATGGCAAAAAGGTTTTCGAAACCAAAGTATAGTCTATTGTGCTGTTGCCATTTTTGGCCAAGTGGGTAAATTCCCCAGGGACATCCGGGGCACATCTGCCATTAAGGGGGAAGAGGTCTAGTTTGACAGCAAGGAGAGCTAGACAGGTCCCCGCTTTGTCAACTTTCTGATCCTTGGAAACTCTCCCTTTCAGGGTATCCAGGGGATGGTCATCCGTGGCCAGGCCTATCCACCAGCGAGAGGCAACTAGGGTTTCCCAAGTCCCCGCAATGTGGGTGTTTAGATCCCCCGCCAGAAGAACCAGGGAATGAGGGAATCTAAGTATGATGGTGACGAGAAAATCTTCCAGACCGGCTCACAGCTCATCCAAGTCCCAGTGAGAGCCCCCGGGAGGAAGGTAGACATTAAACACCAGGAGCGAGAGCTTCCCGACGGATATCAGATTTGCCTGGGCATAAGGGGGAAGAGAGTCCACAAGAGCCACGTTTGCGTGCAAATCCAGGGAGATACCTGTTGCAAGGCCATCCTTCGAACGACCACCAAGCAGTGAGGGACGGGCTGGCAGGGATATGATTTCAAAACCACATAGCAAAATGTCGTTGACCTCCCACGTTTCCTGAAATATGAGAATTTGAAAGTTTTTGAGGTAGTTCAAAAAGTCCGGGTCGGCTTTTTTGGACGCCCACCCTGCGATGTTTCAACTCATGATGGACCAAGGAAGAGTTGGAGAGTGGATCTTTGACTGTCATTTAGAAGCAACAGGGGGCTGGTGGAGGGACCGGGGGACAGTTAGACCGAAAAAATCTGTTATCTTGCCTTGGTTTCCTTGCTTAGTTTTAGGGTCATTATTAGTTCTTGGAGAATTCTGAAGGGAAGCCAGATTTGGACTGAGGTTGTCGTCCTGGTCTCGGTAGTGCCTTGAATGTCGTACAGGTAGAACTGTCGGGGGAGACAACTGTATGGTGTTGTTGTCATCAAAAGAAATGCAGCCGTTATGTGATTTGGTGATGATGATAGACAGGGAAAGAGGTGGAGCCCGAGGGGTCTGAAAGATCAAACCAGCCAGTTGCGGGGACTGAGAGTGTGGCATTTCGGGAGGTGAGATTCTCGGAGCAGAAGGGGAACAAGTGGTCAGAGATAAGGGGCCGAGTCCTGATAAGCCTTCAGAATCAGAGGTAGAGAGGGATTGATCTGGGAGCACAACATTTCTAGTCCAGAGGTCGTCCTCCTGTTGTTGCTGGGTCGCCAACGGATTTGTGGAACTGGTAGTTGAATCCCTCAAAGGTTACCAGCTTCCGTGTAAAGGTCCTTGCACTCTGTCCCCGTCCGACGACAAGTGTCCAGGTTGATCGGCTTCCTCCCAAGGGAGGATAGATGGGTATTTATAAAGCATCTCTGAGGGAAGACTCCAAAGTGGGTCAGATGGTTGCGAAGACCACATAAAAGCGAGGGGGTCTTGGATGAGCTGAATTTGAGAATCAGGCATTTGTGGTGGGATGTGCTAGGAAGCCATTCCACAGAAAGCAGCTCATTGTTCAGGATGTGAGAATTGGATAAGAGCCTCAATGTGTCTAATATGGTTTTACGATTGGTCCAGTCTTGCTTGTTAAAGTGAGAATGGGCCAGGTTCAGACATAGGTTGGCTGAGAGCAATTGGAGATTCACTAACGGCGTCAGTCATGGAGGGAGATGGCTATCCATTCGGGACGGGCCCAGTGCATGTCTATTGGTTCTACATGAATGTGATGCTGAGGCTGACTTACTAAGGGATTCCACTTTGCCCTCCAGCACTCCAACAGAGGATGTCAAAAGGGTAATAGAGTCCGCCAGATGGAGACAGAACTGTTGCAAAAGCCGGATATCTAAGGGCTGAACTGAGTCGGTAGGGGACGGCAAAGCAGTGAAACAGGGCAAGACAGAACTAGCATCTGTTGGTGTCAGACAGTCCAGCAAAGAAGGTGTGTTGCAGAGTGAGGCAGCCGGGGATTCCGATTCTTCCAAAGGAGAGGTGGGCAGAGACTCCAGAGATATTAAATTTTGGAAGAATTCGTCCAAGGAAGTAATTGATATGTTCAGATCTTGGTTCAATTTCATGGTGTCAGTCTTTTTGATCTTAGGCAAGGGGCCCATTGTGTTTTCAAGGGAGGTCTCCACACAGGGGTCCCTCGGGGACAAGGAATGACGACATTTGTGTGGGCTCATATCAGGGCAGCCAGTTGATCTCTTGGTGGAGGATATTGGGTAGTAATAAGGCCCAAAGCAGGTTAACGTTCTGATCTGCAAGGTATATAAATCCTTCCATCCTCCACCATTCAGTCAGTACTGAAGAAGCTTCTTGGATGAAGAGCGAAATGTCTTCAAGGAAAAACAAAATCCAGTTGCCTTTTGAAACAGCAACTTTGGGATAACTATGACCTGGATGACTGAGAGGCTCCATAGACATTTATGAAATAAGCTGCTAAGAACCTCCTATCCATTAATCATTTAGATCTAAAGTTCTTCCCAGTTTAGCTTCTCTTTGCTCTCTTACAGTTATTTATTAAATTCATAGTACCAACAAAATTCATGGTAAATCCCTATGTATCATTAAGTGACTTCCTTAGAAATTTTCTGAAGAGAAAATCCATGTAATCTTTAAGATAAGACATATATTATATAATCAAAGGTGAGCATATACATAAGAAAGAAATAGCATGACTTCCATTTTATAATCCGAATCACATTTTTAATTTGCCACTTCTGTCTTTCTAAATCCAAATGACCTAGAAATAAGCCCCATCAAGCTTAATGTGATCGCAGCCCTGAACCATACTCTACATGTTTTAGCCAGTGGTGGGTTGCTACCGGTTTGCCCCGGTTCGGGAGAACCGGTAGCGGCGGCAGCAGCAGCAGCAGGAGGCTACGCCCACCCATCCAGACGTCTCTGCATGCGCAGAAGCATCGCGCAAGCATGCATTCATCCACAAGCGAACCAGTAGCGACGGGATTTGAAACCCACTACTGGTTTTAGCCCATCCTTCCCTAATCAGGTGACTTCTATGTGTGGGTCTGCTGTTCCCAGAGCTCCAACATGTATGGGGGAAAAAAATCAGGGAATTAGCTACTTTAGGGTCTTTCTTCTATTCACCCAGCACTTATTGTATATCTCTTATTCTATTTTTCCTTTTAAAATTTACATGACAAAGCAAATGTAGATCAAAAGGAATATAGAGACCATAGCTCTTGCCCAATGCTTGTGCCTCATGGATTCTAATTTTAAGTGAACCTCTCAATTTAGGAGGGGAAAAAGAGAAGAATGAAATGGGAACAGCAAATTACTTCCTAATGTCTGTTTATATTGCCTCATAAGAGCATGCCGGTGTTTTTTAAGCCAGCAAAGGAGGAGGTGGAAGAGAGGAGCTTTTGTATCCATGGTCTGCTGGGTGCTAATTCGACACGGCAATAAGATGAAAGTTGGTATCCTGCTAGTTTTAACATCAGAGGATTGGAATGTGGCCTACTTAGCATAAAAGTCAAACAATTCGCTCGCAATAGATTGCTTTTCACTTCTAGATCTGCTAAATAAATAGAAAACTAATTAACAGTGAGGTATGGCAGATATAGCAGGTTTTAAATTCATTACAGCACTGGCTAACAACTGCAAGAATCAAGAAGTAATACTTTGTCTGATGAATCTTCCTTTGCCAGGAGAGAGAATAAAAATGTGGTCAAGGCAAGAATTGAAGAAGTTCCTTCTACTTTCCTCACAGTTGCTCTTTACAGAAACCATTAAAAATAGCTATTCATATATGTTTAATATTTTACTGTCCCCCAATTCTTTAGAAGATTGTGTTTCTTGCAGCACATGTACTCTACATCTGCTCTTTCTTTAGTTTTATCAAATATGTTTTGTAATATTTGGGGGTATTTTTCCCCCCTGCAAGCTCTATCAAGATAAGATGGCTAGATAGCTAGGCAGACAGACAGACAGACACATGCACACACATTCTCCTGATAATGACCACACCCTTATCCTCTGCAGGAAATAAAGATTTCCAATAATATACCATATATAAAAACTGGAAGTGATATGGACAGACATTCCCTCTTACACACATTTAACTAGCTGGAATGTCTGTCTCCAGATTTGCATAACCAGATTTGGCAGTATTAATTAACAATAAAAACAGTGTTTCCTCTTGTAAGTGTCAGTAAGATAATTATGTTACCAAGGTCACGGGAGTCATATGATTTTGCTTTTGGGTGCATAATTAATGACAGAAAGGAAAAGAAGCTTAGGGGGAAAGAAAACACTTCCTGACGCAGAAACCCACTGTTACTAAGTTGGTGTAAGAGTGCTATGTGGAGAAATGTAGAAGGGATGTATGTGTGTCGTGTCCCAGAAATTTTGTGGGACAGGTTTCATTGATATGCAAGAAACACCAGAGCCATTTTAGATATTGGGTCCTAGGAATATTTTTGCCACACTTCGCATAACACCATTTCAAGTGCCCATTATAAAAGCAAAGTGCTGTACATAAATATGCATGAAAGATTATTATTGCCATGAGATGATACTTAAAAGGGTCAAGTGTCTCTTATTCGTTTACTTGCTGAAAGACAGAAAAGTGAGTGCTCTACATCCTTTGACACAAACCATTTAGATTTATTTTACTAACTGCAATTTAGTTTTTCACAAGATGTTCATATATGCCCATGGAGCACTTTTCCATCCACTGTTCCATCCCAGCGTTCCAGGCTTGATTAAATAAAAATAAGGGACCAGATCTTGAGTTAAACTGTGTAATCCAGAGGGTGTAAAATGAATAGGTGTTGTTGTTGTTCTTGTTCTTGTTGTTGTTTTAAAAAATCTGGTTGGAAAACAACAATGTTCCTCCCATTCACTATCAATCTTATCTGTCATGACTATTCTGACTGCATGGAGTTTTACCCCAACACATCATGGGTCTAGTTCAAATCCACCCTTGCGTTCCTCTCTCTTTTTATATTTCAAATTATTGTATATTCTTGCATTCTTTCCTTATATTGGTAAATGTGACTCTCTGTCTAGTGTACAGGTTGTCCTCGACCTACATCAGCTTGTTTAATGACCATTAGCAGTTACAACGGTATGAAAAAAGAGACTTATGACCATTTTTCACATTTATGACCATTGTCATAAGTCACGTGAGTTACATTTGGATGCTTGACAACTGATTCACATTTATGATGCTTGAAGTGTCCTGGAGTCATGCGATCCTCTTTTGTGACCTTCTGACAAGCAAAGGCTCAGACTTTCTCAGTGACTGCCTCTGCAACATCTGTAAATAAGGATATGCAGATCAAAAAATCCCAGAGCTATAATTGCACTCAACAATGAACTAAAGGGCTACCACCAGTGAGCTGTTGGACAGCATTACTTGATCTGTTATATGGATGTTTGGGTGGTTTAGGGGTGGGGAATTTGTGGTGGGTGAGTGAGTGGGTGTTTGGGGATTGTTGTGTGTGTTGGACCTGGTCTTTGGGTGTTAAGTGAATTTCATTGTATGGGTATACTGTGTATACACGTACAATGACAATAAAGTTGTTGTTGTTGTTGTTGTTATTATTATTATTATTATTAGTAGTAGTAGTAGTAGTAGTAGTAGTAGTAGTAGTAGTAAACATGAAACTCAGCCAACTGAACGTTTAAAAATGTATCACAAATATCATTGACTGGCTCTAATGGTTGATACGGATTGCTGCCAGCATCCTAGGTATTGACCAAATATCTTCTTAAGATCTTTGTTGTTCCAAGTAGCACAGTCTTTTGCAGTTCTGCTGGTGCTACAGCAGGAAGCTGCAACTTCTTTATGTATTTTGCAAAATTCTTGGACATGGTACCAAGTGCCCCAATGACAATGGGAACCACTGTTACATGTTTCATCCATAACTAATAATAATAATAATAATAATAATAATAATAATAATAATAATAATAATAATAATAATAATAATAAATTATTATTATTATTATTATTATTATTATTATTATTATTATTATTATTATTATTATTTCAATTTGGATAACCATGTCAGTAAGGCAGAATTCCAACTTGTCTGTGTTTTTCTTACTATAATTAATTAACAGCAGAATCTATATCTCAGAACTTCCTTAATTGCTCGACGTACAAAGTTGTTCTCTTCCTCAATTCATGTTGCTGTTGACTGCCTTTTTTAAAATGCCTGTTTCCTGGATGAGACTCTTACATTAATTTCCCGGATACACAGTTTTGAATATATCTTTCCCCATGTGTGTGTGTGTTTTTACATTTCTGCGTAATCCTGCTCCTATTTATATCCAACATCTTTTAGAAAAGTATATCGTGTCTCAGTTGTGTTTTTGCAGATTGTTGTTCATAGGTAAGTTGTCTCTAATAGATCTTTGATTAACTTTAGATTATTAGGATAAACAGGCAGAAGACTAGCAGAGTGCACCCAATGAACACCAACTAATAGTCAAAAGACATGATGAAAACTCCTTAATTTCACAACACCTGGACACACTTAACCAGTTTTACCTGGGAAACCTTGAGCATTCTAGACTAAGCCAAGTCCAAAAATGTTAGAGAACTCCTGGAAGCCTGGCACTCAGACAAATCAGCCATTAACAGGCATATAAAGATAAACAATAGCAATAGCAATAACATTTAGGCTTACATACCACTAGAGGTGGAATTCAGCCGGTTTGGACCAGTTCGGGTAAATCAGTAGCGCCAACAATCAGTTGGTCTCGCCCACCTGCCCCCGCTCTATCCTGTCCTTTATTTCCTGCTTTGTAGCTCATCTCAATTGTGTGGCACAGCTGATTTCCCCCCCTTGCTGTTCTACTTACCGTTGTTGACTTGGAAAGTAAGCAGCTAAGCTTCTAAATGCTCTGTTTTCAGCCCTGCGCAAAAGCGCCTTAGGCTCGCCGAACCAGTTGTTAAACAGGCAGTATTCCACCAGTGCATACCACCCCCTAGCGCTTTATGGCATGCGCTGGGCAGTTCATAATGTACATATTATTTGCATATTGCCCCCAACAATCTGGGTCTTCATTTTACCAGTCTTACAAGGATGAAAGGCTGAGTCAATCTTGAGCTGATTAGGATCGAACTCCTGATTGTGGACAGAGTATGCCTGCAATACTGCACTTTAACTACTGTATTAGCAGTGGTAAACAACTTCTATATATCATTCAAAAGTGAGAAACAAAAAGCCAAAAAGGAAACAAAAAGATAAAACACCTCAACACCCAGATGAGCAGAAATTAACATCAAGATTAACATTAGACTAACAATTGAAAATCAAACAGTACCCCAATCAAGGAATTGCCAAACAAGCTAATAGTAAACAACAGCCTCATCAAGGAACCACCAAGACCACTCCCACCAGAACTGACAAGGCAAGCCAGTAGAATATAAAATGAGAGCAAACCCCACTCCCTTCTAGCACTGATGATGTTACCTATTTTGGTAATGCAACGTCTGCAAGAAAGCAGCCAAGCTCAGAGAGCACCAAAAACCCCATAATTTTAGTTTCAGTATTACTATTGAGTCCATTGTGACCAGATTGCACCAATCTACCCCCAACAAGATCCAGGGTGGATTTCTTTGGCTTCTTGTTTGGTGAGTTCCAGTTTAGGGAGACTAAGAAGTATAAAGGAAATGAATGGATGAATGGGCATTTCCATGATTCTGGAATAGTGGAGACAATTTATCCTGGAGCAAGGGGTTTCTGATCACTTTTCTCCTATTTCAATCTCTCATGACAATTAAGAAACAGTTGGTCTGTGTTCTGTGTTTCATCTAGTTTAAGCCAGAATTCCATTTCCACGTAATGAGAGCCACATTACTCATCATTCCCACTGTATTCTCTACAAATGAACTCTCATGAACCAGAAGCCATAAACAAACAGCAAAACTACTATGGCATGCGACTGCAGGTTCGGAGGGCTTAAAGAAAAACAACTAAAAATGCTTCAATGTTCATCTTTTGATTGCAGAGCACATAATGAAAGTGAGGTTACCTACACTTTTCCCATCAGATGCACAGCCAGCCAGGGAGAAATGGGAGAAAAGAATTACTAAAAATTGTATTATTTTCAAGTGGGCTATTCGTTTCTTTAGAGAAATAATAATAATAATAATAATAATAATAATAATAATAATAATAATAATAAATAATAATAATAAAAAAGAAACAGAAAGCTTTATTTTGGCAGCTCAAGAACAAGCCCTAGCCACAAACTGTATGAAGGCAAAAATTCAACATGTTACCACCAACAGCAAATGCCGCCTCTGCAATGAAAAAGAAGAGACAGTTGACCACCTGATCAGTGGGTGCAGCAAAATTTCACAAACTGACTACCTACAACGCCATGACCGTGTTGCTAAAATCATTCACTGGAAATTGTGCCAGAAGTTTGGATTTGAGTACAGCAAAAACCACTGGGAACATCAGGTTGAGAAAGTTTTAGAGAATGAGAAACTCAAGATCTTGTGGGACTTTAGGATTCAGACTGACAGGCACTTGGTCCACAACACACCTGACATAACAATAGTTGAAAAGAAAAAAGTATGGTTCATTGACATTGCAATACCTGGTGATGCACGAATTGAAGATAAGCAGCAAGAAAAAATCACAAAGTACCGGGACTTACAAATTGAAGTTGAGCGACTGTGGAAAAAGAAATCGTGTGTTGTCCCAATTGTAATTGGAGCCCTCGGAGCAATACCCAAAGGGCTACCCCGCTATTTAGAAATTCTAAATTTGCCGGACTTGAACATTTTGACTCTACAAAAAACCACCTTACTCGGAACAGCTTACATCCTCTGACGATACCTTAACAGTTCCTAGGTCCTTGGTTAGGACTCGAGCTGCTGAGCTATTAACCAGCCTCAAAGGCTGTAAATCTCACTAAAGATTAACCAATAAATAATAATAATAATAATACCAGTGGAACTGTAAAAAACTGCACTGCTCGGAACATTGTACATTTTAAGGTGATATTTGGTTGATACCTAGGATGCTGGCAGCAACCCGTATCAACCATTAGTGCCAGTCAATATTTGTGATACATTTTTAAATGTTCAGTTGACTGAATTTCATATTTAATGAATAAAAGTTAATAATAATAATAATAATAATAATAATAATAATAATAATAATAATAATAATACCAGCAGCAGCAGCAGCGGAACTGTAAAAAACAGCACCACTCGGAACATCATATATTTTAAGAAGATACTTGGTTGATACCTAGGAAGCTGGCAGCAACCCGTATCAACCATTAGCAGCAGTCAATGGTATTTGTGACTCATTTTTAAATGTCCAGTTGACTGAGTTTTATGTTTAATGAATAAAAGAGATAATAATAATAATGATAATGGATTCATTCATCCTAAGAACTATTTGTCAGCATCACCTATGTCAGTGAAAAACAATAAGGAGAACTTTTTCTCCACACTAGAGCTGGATCGTTGAAATATAAAGTTCAAGAGTTGTCCATTGACCTGTCCTGCTGAATAACTAGCACTAGCTAACTGTGTCTCCAACTAAGAACAAGGACCTCCGGGATGCACGGAATGGCTTCTAAGAAACCATTATTTGTTAATTACTATACTTCTCTCCTACTCCATAGTTCCTTTTCTTTGGGTTGTCAGGCAGAAGTCACAACAACACACAAGAATAAGGGCATTGCCCCTTAGCTCATAGAAGGTTCAAATACACTGCTGAGAATATTCCTCCAGAACATATATATTTCCAGCTCCTGCAGTATATGGCAAAGTTAACCCGTAGCACTAAGTGTCTCTTTTGGCTTATCTTGATTAGTGAATTCAGCCAACTGTGGTTTATTTAATATGAACAAGCAAAGTAAACTATATTATGTTATGACAGCCCATTCTGTGTCTGTTGTTGCAACCAGTTTAAATTGTTATATATTCTAGAAGCATACAAGCTGCAATTTGAAAAACCTCTTTGCTGTGGGTGAGTATTAAGACACCCATTTAGGCTTTGTCCAGGCAACTACAACTGTGAGTGTGGTTCTCAATTGTGTGAGGATCTTACAGAAGGATTCTCAATGTTGAGAGAATCTCATTCTATTTCTTTTGCATTCCCACCATTCCAAATCTAAATACCCCTTTGCTTCCCTACCAAGCCTCCCAGGACAATAGCAGTAATATGTAGTATTATACAGTAACTTGAAAAGCTAAAATAATCTAGTAGGGAAAGCTTCAGTTGAATATTCCTTGGAGAAGGGAACATTATGAATGTCCTCTTGAGCTCCTGAAAGAAAGGCATGTAATCTAAGAAAAATATGCTCTCAAACCAAAGTGTTGGACATTTCACTTTTTGCTATCCCCCTTCTTTGGAAAATACACATTGGTAGAAACAACCTTCATTAATCTACTTCATGAGTTTGCAAATTTTATTAAAAAGTAGAGGAATATTTATTATTTGTAGCTTTTGTTATAGGAATATGTTTCTGTGCATCTCTGTCTGTTTGTCTGTCTGTCTGTCTGTCTGTCTGTCTGTCTGTATCTATCTATCTATTCATTCATCCATCTATCCATCCGTCCATCTATCTCAGAAATAAATTAAGCACTCATATTAACCTGTCTTATATTATCAGAGCATGGGACTTACAAGTGGATGTGCATGTAATCATTTTGGCTGTTGTTACTTCAAAGCGATGAATATATCAGACACTGTAAGAGACTAGAGTGATTTTTCCAATGCTTATATTAGCAGCAGCAGTGGGTATATGTTTGGAAGCAGCAGTCTTCCAAACATATACCCACACTACAACTTCTGTCATTAGGTTGTTGTAGTGGAATGTGTGGATGGCCTTGGGGGATAGAGGGAAGAGATGCTGCCTAGGAAGCAATCAGACAGAAAGAGAGGCAGGAGCTCCCAATGGTTTAACAGTCAGAGAAAGAAATTTAGAAAGGACCCACCCTAATGAGTCAAGCAGTTAAAAGTGGCCGTGTAGGAAGGTAGTGCCTTTAGACTTGCAAGATTCTCTTAATGCAGCCTTACAATAAAGTAGAATTATTTCATCTAGTTCTGTTTCCTGTCTTGAGAGGGCTGAGAGTTATGTTGCCTGGGGATTCCTAGACTTTTGGTCCAAGATTTGGGAAGAATCTTTCGTTAAGAAAAAGTTGCTTAGAACAACTAGAACTTGGTTTGAAAAACAGATTCTAGCAACTTTTTGAACAAACTGGGTATAAGTAAATTCTCAAGAGTTAGTGCAGTTTCCTTTCCTCCATGCCGGTTTAGTCAGACGCTTTGTTAACAACAGAACAATTTAATCAAAGAGTAGATTGGTAGATCTTCAGAACTATCAGCACTTTAGCCAAGAGGCTACTTCATTAACATATATTGATAAATCTTTGTCCTTGCTATGTCATATGCAATCCATGTGCTACTGATTATGTTTCCATTAATAATTTGAGACTGGTTTTTGTGGTTGGGTTTACACATGTTGCTAAAGCACAAACTGGTTAAAAGACTACAAGGGCATATTTTACACAAAACATTAAGCCAAAATCAAATAAGCCATATTATGGTTTACTTTGATATGTAAACCCAGTTCTACAATAATAGACCACCCACCATAGCTGGGCTGGTCATTGTCTGGTGTCAATCCTGATGTTAAATCCTTGCTTCTCTGGGTGTTGATTGGCAGGGAGGAAGTGTTCTGGTCCTTTAGTTTCCTTTTTAGCTTTTTTATTGCCTCTTTTGAATGATGTGTAAATGTTTATTTCTATGTGCCTCTTGATTTGTCTGTATGCCAAACTTCCAGGAATTCCCTAGTTTGTGGATTTACCTTGGTCTAGGATGCTCACGGTTTCCCATTTGAAACTATGGTTAAATCTGCCCATGTGTTGATGAAATTAAGGAATTTTCATTGTGACTTCTGACTGCCACTTGGTGTTCATGGAGGCACTCTGCTAATCTTCCTGTCTGTCCTTAACAGACAGATTGGATTAACATCAGAAATAATATCAGACAAACAATTAAGAAGTAAACAAATCTCTAATCAAGGAACTATCAACTCAGACAAACAATCAAGCTGTAAACAATAATCTAATCAAGGATGTACCAAGGACAAAACAACACACCCAGCCAACTTTGGCAGGGCAGGGCAAGCTACATAAACAGGGAGCAAATCCCTCTCCTTTCTAGCACTGAAGATGTTACCTAGTCAGGTAACGAAATGACTGCAAGCAAACAGCCAAGCTCAGAGAGCACCAAGAACTCCACATTTCATCCTGATGAACATATATTCTTCTTTATTAATATTCTCTCTACACAAGAACAACCCTATGACGCATTTTCCATTACTCTGGTTTTGTATGCAGGTTCTCTTGACTATCTACTGAGTCCCTACTCGGGATACCTTTTTGTGTTTACTGTATCGGGTATGATGGCATCCACAGCTTTTTAAAAGCAGCAAAAGTCAATTTGCAGGAATGTGTTTTAATTTTCTATACCTGAGATATAATCCAACCCTGTTGGACCCCCAGTGGAAAGCAAATTGTAACTAATCAGAAATATCTAAAACAGTGGCAGATTTATTTCCTTTATTATAAAGAAAACACACCTGTTGAATCGCAGGTGTATTGGAGTGCTGACTTCAAAGTTTCAAGTGGCAAGGATATAGCCCTAGGCTTTTCTCTCTCTCCCCCACCAAATGTTGCACACGACAATCCTGTAGCTCCTGTTTATTGAAGGTTACATGAAAAGAGGTAAATCTGAATTAAATTAACACTAAATAATGCAGATTTATTCACACTCCCTATTTATCTCCATATAAGCTGTTGGAAAGTAGCTGAAGAGGTCTTCATCCTGCAGGTTGAGAATGAATGAAAAAAAATGAATGAAATTAATCAGATACATTAACATGTATCTGCCTATGCTTAGAGACATTATGCTTATTTATTTGAGTTGCCTTCAAAGTCTTTTCTGACCAAGTTCTTTATCTTGAAGAATTTATTATCAAGAGGGTATTATTAACCTGCAGTCCTTTCCTAAAGAATGAAAACATGTCATTGTTCCCCGATACTCAATAACTGCACTCACTAATGAGGCTGTCAACCGATGTGAACTTGAAGAGAGGTGATGATTTGATAGATTCATTCTTGCACGTAAAATTCGACTGCCTGCCACTCCACATTCTAGAACCAGGTTTTGGAGTATAAACTGGATTTATACTCTTGAACGTGGAAACAAAAACAAACAAACAAAAGCATGAACCATCCAGGAACTTTTGTGTCTTTTGCACAAAGCCACCACAGTTAGAGAGGGAACAGGGAGAAAGAAAATTGCATCATCTTCACTATGCAGTAGACCTTGTAGGCCTCTTTCCTTGCCAAACTGCCTGCGTTTCCAGCAAAATAATTAAGGGGGGGGGAAATATTCAAGGACTTCATTTCCTGTTTCATGGAAAGAAAGACCACCTGATTTTCTGCAGCTGCTTGCAGCAAACCTCCCTTATCACATGAGCTGACATGGAAAAACTCTTGACGGAGCATTAGATGCATTTTAGGGAAATGAAATGTTGACATCTCCGTCTCTGGAAGGGAAAAAAAAAGGGAAATGAATCTTGCAAGCTTTCATTTTTTGTGTTTCTTTCTCTCTGCTGGAGGAAATTTAAAGTATATATCAAACATGGGTTTTTCAGGGAGGCAGTAATGTTGGAATCCCATATTTTAACAGTTTAAAGTGGATTAAAGAGAACTTCTTTGGCTTTCCTTTATTCCAAGGTCAAGGTTCGTCCTGTTCCCATTTTATGCTGTCAGTACCCCCAATTAGAGAGATTAAATGCTTCATCAATATATTGAGTTATGTAGTTGAATTAATCTATTTCCACTGAATAGTATCATAAAGTGGCAGGTTAAACCCATTCAGCTCTCTCTGCTGTGTAGTATCCCTAACCACACATTAATTATTAGTGGAATAGTGGATCATACAATAGGTTGCAGGCAGGGAGACCCAGTTCCTATCAGTCACTAAGTTGCTCATTACCTGAGATCAATCTTCATGTAAATTCTCTCTGTTGTACAGTATTTTGCCTCCTGGCCAGCTAGATTACCCCACAGGAACAAGAAAATTGCAATGGTCTCCTTTGGTTATTCGTTATCAGTATAAATATACAAATCCTGAATATAGAGGATCCATATAGTAGCTTTTGTGTGCCAAATGTGTGGTTTTATTAAAAAAAAAAAAAAAAAAAGCTGTGTATGCACTTTAAATTACACATTTGGCACTGAAGAAAGAGATGGCTGGAGGGGTATCATGTTTCATTCTATTAAATTTTTTCACATGATAAAATTGCCATCTATTTTAAAATAGGTCTCACTATCTGATTTTTTCCCCCTCAAAGAAGCTTTTGCCTAACAAAAGAAGCCATTTAGGTGCATGTATTTAAAGCAGAGATGTACAACCTGAATTTCCAGGAGGTTATGCAGCTCTGAAATGAGTAGTCTTAGGCTATATCAATGACAAGATTAGGACTCTGTTTCTCATGCATGATTATCCTGACACAGATCGGACCACTCTTCAATTCTATAAAGACAGCAGTACGGCACAATATCAAGTTTACATTTTAGTCACTGCAATCAGCACATATCCTACCATAAGAATTGAGAGAGTGGACTAAGTGCATAAATCCATTAAGATTAATGTTATGGTTTTGATGAAAAGCCCTTGTCTCTTGGTTACTTTCTATAAAGTAGTCCTTGACTTATGACGACAATTAAGCCCAAAATTTCCATTGCTAAGCAAGACAGTTGTTAAGTGACTTTTGCCCCATTTTATGACCTTTCTTGCCACAGTTGTTAAGTGAATCAGTGCAGTTGTTCAGTTAGTAACAGGGTTGTTAAGTTGCTTTCCCCATTTGACTTTGCATGTCATACATTCGCAAAAGGTGATCTTGTGACACTGCAACCTTCATAAATATAAACCAGTTGCCAAGCGTCCAAATTTTGATCATGTGACCATGGGGATGCTGCAACGGCCGTAAAGTCATAAGACACTTTTTTCAGTGCCGTTGTAACTTTGAACAGTCACTTAATGAACTGTTGTAAATTGGGGACTACCTGTACTCACTAATCTTAGAACACAAGAAGGTACTACCCAGATCATTGTTTTTCAACCTTAGCAAATGTTGAGTGGATCTCAACTTCTAGAATTCCCTAGCCAGCTGGGAGCTGAATTCCACCCATCTTAAAATTGGCAAAGACTTGAGTATGGACCCAGAGATCATCGAAGATATT
Source organism: Pantherophis guttatus (assembly GCF_059756535.1). Classification (NCBI taxonomy): domain Eukaryota; kingdom Metazoa; phylum Chordata; class Lepidosauria; order Squamata; family Colubridae; genus Pantherophis; species Pantherophis guttatus. The sequence goes on along the minus strand of NC_142063.1, from coordinate 270,885,037 downwards.
CAATTGACAAATGAATTATCTTTCATTCTAAAGAAATTTCCTGTTTTGTTCTGACCCACCCACTTTTTGAAGTTGGGCCTTTTAAGAGCTTTTAAAAGCCAAGTTTGACCCTTTATCCAGAAAAAGTTCATTTAAATAAATCATCTAAATCATTTAGTTTCATTAATTTCATTTTTTAGCCATGGATAATTCAAAAATGAGTTGAAAGAGTGCTTTAGGCTTCAGAAGAGCACAGACTTTCTCTGCTGCTCATTAAAGCAGTTCAAACTTTATAAGACTTCCTTGCGAAATGAAAAGGAGCCATTGCTTAAGAGAATCTATAGGAACTTTGAAAGTTAATAGGACCCTTAAAACAGCAGCACTTTTTTTTTTTTGCTTGAGCAAAAACCTGAAAAATGACAAGCTGCTTTGATGAACAGCAAAGGTTCTGTGCATGAAATCCAGAGCATTTCTGAATCATTTTCAAAGTGTGAAAAAGGGTGTGAATGACTCTTTATTTAAATGACTAACCCTATTCACTAGTTAAGCATTTTAATAATGTTTAATTGTACCTTGGTTCAGAAACAAATCTCAGGACAGTACTCATAAATATTTGAAAATTAAATCTGAATAGACGTAATAAAAATAGAATACATTTGACAATAACTTTTCACATAACTGAGAATTTGAAAAGATAAAATCCCCAAGTATTGTAAATAAAGATAAAGGTAAAGGTTCCCCTCGTACATATGTGCTAGTCATTCCCGACTCTAGAGGGCGGTGCTCATCTCCGTTTCAAAGCCAAAGAGCCAGCGCTGTCCGAAGACGTCTCCGTGGTCATGTGGCCAGCATGACTAAACGCCAAAGACGCACGGAACACTGTTACCTTCCCACCTAAGATGTTCCCTATTTTTCTACTTGCATTTTTTACGTGCTTTTGAACTGCTAGGTTGGCAGAAGCTGGGACAAGTAATGGGAGCTCACTCCGTTACGCGGCACTAGGGATTCGAACAGCTGAACTGCCAACCTTTCGATCGACTAGCTCAAGTTATAAAAATGTTTTCTCTTGGAATAAAAAAGAATAGTTTTAGCGCCAATATAACTCCAAAGATATGGGGCTACCTCAAAGAAGGTTTTCTATAAGGAAAATATTTGTAGTTCAAGATTAAAATGAGAGGTCATTGGTGCTCTTCGAGCTTCCTGCAGACATTTCATTACCCAAACTAGGAAACACTATCAGTGTTAGTTTGAAGGCTCTCTTTTGTTCAATGCTTTGTCAAGATTCAGGTACATATTCCAAACTTTGACCTGCTGAAGGAACACGATCGTCCCTTGGCAGTGCATAACCTTCTGCAAGTAGCCACAAGGAGAACATTTGGCAACAACAGGATGCAAACTTGCCCTTGTGTGTCTTAATATTAGATGCAAGTATGCATTTTGTGGGCTTTGCTTTCTGTCCTCATGATGCATTCTGTTATATGTCCTCCTTTCAGAGCCCACCCATCACCACCACCTTGGAAATCCAGAAAAAGACTCAGTTGTGACACATGTTTTGGGAGGCTGAAAGCTGCAACTCCGGTGTCATCAGAAGGAAGAGCTTAGAAGGAGTAGGGATTTCCAAACCAACAATGATTTTGTGATGTTCACTGTTAATATCACATATCATTTTCTCTGCCTCCTGTATATCACTTCTTTTTGACTTCTCTAATATTATGAATATATGTTAACTTATTTCTCAGGATAATGTTCCATTTTACTTCAATACATATTTACTAGCAGAATATGAAGATTCTCTTTGTTTGCATAGGATATAAGGAACCATATAGTAGAATTGGAGAAGCAAAATAGACACACCTTTTTACTCTTTGTGTGTATATAAACACCAACACACACACCACCAACAACAACTACTATTACTACTACTACTACTACTACTACTACACAGTAGTAATATTTGATGGCAGGAAGGAAGCCCTATCATTTCATTTGGAAGTGTTAGATTTGCCAACCTCCTCCTTGCTGGGGGGTTGGAAAAAAACTAATCTTCCTCGGTGACTGCTCTACAAAATCAAATTTTACCAAGGTTCAGTAGCTAGACTTTCAAGTAAGTCAAACCAAGGTGCACTGAATGGAAATCAACCTTGCCATGATAACTGTGCAAGACCTGCCTTTCTGGTTCAGCTGCAGAATTATGCCCTATCAGCTCTTCTGGAAGCTCTGGCAATTTCACACATAACACCAAAGTTTAATGTAGAGTTCAGTGAGGATTACCTCTGAGCAGACATATGTATACATAGAATAGCTGAGTACATGAGAAGGTAGGTTGACATTTATGGTAGTATCTTGGGGTGCGGCAGGGTTACCAAAATGCAAGCAGTCTTGCTCTTGGTTTCTTGTCCCTTTCTTCCAGGGTTCCACATGTCCTCCCTGTAGGCTCTAGGAGTTAACTCTTGTTGGCCAAACTGATGTAAAAGAAAGGAGGATGAGAAGATGACTATGAGAAGATGAACAGGGGTCATAGCTCTTAGGTTCTGTGATCACCTCTGAACCAGTGGTGGGTTGCCCCTGGTTTGGACCGGTTTGCAAGAACCGGTAGTAAAACCGGCCGGAGGCTCCGCCCAGTGACCCGGACGTCATCATAGACGATCTGTGCATGCGCAGAAGTTTGCATCGTGCCCGGTAGTAAAGGTAAGTAGAACCACCCCTGCTCTGAACCGAATCTTTTCTGATGAAGAACAGGATAAAATATATTCACCTATATAGATTATTACAAACGATGGGTGGAAAACTAGATATATATGGCTGTAGATCACCTACAGGTTCTAAAGTCTTTTACTAGTGACCAGTAAAAGACTGGCTACAGTGAAGGGAATGGGAGTCCCACATCAATGCTTTAAATCAAGTGTAACTGAAGAAATCAAGAATATTTTAGATGGCTATATGGCTGTTGTATTGTAATATGGCAACTACAACCATCTTAATTGTACCCTACTGGTCTTCTCACTTTTATGTCTATGTTTATCAAATTCTAATAAGGTGATCTAATAAAGTTCTGTCACCCAAAACTGTGAAAATAAGTATGTCTATGCACAAAATAGAACTCATGTTTCATTTTGAGTGTAGAAGAAAATAATCCTACTCTTTTTTTATTATTATTTTCTGCCAGAACAAAACTTGAGATGCTTTGGGTATTCTACCTGTTGCTCTCTTGTTTTTCACCCTTAACATGTGCTGAATGCTACCTCTATAGAGATTGCAGAAAATTTTGCCCAATTTTGATTTTTAAAGCATTTTTTTAAAAAAAGTATTAAAGAGGCTATGGTAACACAGTTTAGCAATCTTTTTTTTTTTAATGTTTCAATTAGCACTTGTTATTTAAAAAACCATAAGGAGATATATTAAACAAAACCTTCTAGACTGTTCAGCCAAGTGATAAAACAAACAGTGGACCCAAATCTAAGCCCCAAGTGCTGGAAATGCAACCAACACCAAGGTACCTTCTTTCAGGCTTCGTGGTTATGCCCCGAAGTGAAAAAGTATTGGACCAAAATACAAGATTGGCTACAAGATTTAATAAATTGCCAAACTGAGTTAAATCTGGAAACATTTCTCCTGGGAATATTAAAAACTAAATTTGATTTTAAAAAATAAGATATCTGATCCTACATATACTAACAGCAGCAAGAATTGCATTCATGCAATATTGGAAAGAACATAATTTACCATCAGAGGGATTGATTATCCAAAAATATTTGAATGTGCCGAAATGAATAAACTAATCTTAGAATTAAAAGAAAAAGATGATTCAGAATATTATGCGGTTTGGGAAAAATGGTATAGGTGGATAGACAAAAGAAACAAAAATAGGTAATATTCATAAGGAAGTTGAGGATGTATATATATATATGTATATAATGTAGATTTTATATGAACTGTTAATCCAAAGTATATAAAAATGACACAGTCTGTTTGAGTATGTATTACAGTTTTGGAAAAGAAAAACTACAATGATTTTTTTTTTCAAAAAAAAAAACCCAAACAGTGGGACCAAACTATTAACATTCATTTCAATTACCCTGTTTCCCCCAAAATAAGACATCTCCTGATAATAAGCCCTATTGGGCTTTTGAGCACATGGCAATAAGGCCAAGCGCTTATTTCAGGTTTCAAAAAAATGTAAGACAGGGTCTTATTTTCGGGGAAACACGGTATTATATCCATCCCACAAGGCTTCCTTAATTTTTATTTCTATTTAGCCACCTTAGGTCACCCTACTGTAGATATATTTTTCTTCTTCTTCTTCTTCTTCTTCTTCTTCTTCTTCTTCTTCTTCTTCTTCTTCTTCTTCCTCTTCCTCTTCCTCCTCCTCCTCCTCCTCCTCCACCTCCTCCTCCTCCTCCTCCTCCTCCTCCTCCTCCTCCTCCTCCTCTTCCTCTTCTTCCTCTTCCTCTTCTTCTTCTTCTTCTTCCTCTTCCTCTTCTTCTTCTTCTTCTTCCTCCTCCTCCTCCTCCTCCTCCTCCTCCTCCACCTCCTCCTCCTCCTCCTCCTCCTCCTCCTCCTCCTCCTCCTCCTCCTCCTCTTCTTCTTCTTCTTCTTCTTCTTCTTCTTCTTCTTCTTCTTCTTCTTCTTCTTCTTCTTCTTCTTCTTCTTCTTCTTCTTCTTCTTTCTTTTTTTTTGCAGCCTGTCAAGTACAAGTCCAACCATGTTACTACATGAACATGACAACCTGTGCCAGTAACTTGCTAGGCTGCAAACACGCAGCAGTAACCAGCTCTTTTCTGCTTAGCCATGTGCTTAATTGCTTCTTTCCTCAATGCTCCACTCCCTGAACAGCCCATTCAGTCTAAATTAAGAAGACGTGCCTGGGCCATCTACTGCACTGGCTAGACTAGAAAAGGAGGGAAACAAACCAGACCAATTCCAAGTCACAAAATAGTGAACTGATGTGCTCTGCATAGACACACAAGCATGCAAATGGAAGAGTCACACTTATTTTGCTTCATGCTTGGAACAATCCAAAGTGGTGCTTTGAAATGAAGTGTTTGGGTTTAAACCTTTTGCACAGACCTATGAATGGTGGCTGGAGTTTTACTTCACTGGTGGGTGGAGAATTGTCAGTGGAAGCAATGAAAGCTGATGGCAGTTAAAGCCCTTCTCATGTCAGCTGTAAAAGAAAAAGAAAGCCATTATTCCATATATTATAACATAAATGTCAAACAACGCTCGCGCATCTTTTCATTGAGAAAGCAAATGTGATTATAAGGCTTCACTGACCACCCAGAGACATATTCATTCAATCTACTCTTTTAATATCATGTTAAAAGTTTTCACTTGGGGTCCATGAAAGATTTGTGACTGCAGAGGTTTTGGCTACTTGAAGTTCAGTATCCAAAGTTCTCCATTTGTGTGTTTTATAGTTGCCCCTCAGAAGAGCATAACTTCCTATGAAAGGAGAAGAGGCTTACTGCTAAATGTCAGGGTTCTCCTTCTGTGTTGCCAGTCAGTGTTGGGTACAAAGCTGACTTTCTGGAGGGGCTTTCCCCATGCTAGTCTATGAACAGAACTGACATCATCATCTTGTTCTTAACAAACCTTTATAAGAACAAGAAAAAGCAACATCTTCCCAGAATAGGGGAAATTCCAGCAGAAATGGAAAGTGTAATTTTTCATTTCATGCAATTTTATTTTCAAGGGACTTCTACTGATCACTCTAGAGTTCCAGGGAATTGTGGTCTGTTTTGGGCACAACTTTGTAATAAAAATTCCTTGGGGTTTTCTATCTGGCCACGGATATCATCCCCGTATTGAAGGTAGCTGCAAACTAAAGTTGCAAACTCCATACTAACAATTGTTAATATTCATACTCTTACTTTCTCTCATTTCTACCTCTTGTCTCTATCCATTCAAAGATGTATAAAACTATAAGTATAGTAAGGGATAAAAATATAAATAAGCTAATGTAAGAAGAAATTTAATTTAAGTTTTTTTGTTATACTACTATAATTGCTGTTATTATATTATTATTGTTATTGTTATTAGTTTGTGTGCTAAGAGTTACTATCAATTTTTCTTTGGTTTTGCCCTATTTGTAAATGTTATCCTGACAAGGCATTGTTTTCCAAAAATGCTTATGAATAAAAATTATTTAAAAATAATAATAAAGTTGCAAACTCATGTACTTTTTTGGGGAGAAACCCCACTAAACAGAAGTATTCAGTGAGGGACCTGTGTCCAGAAATCAGCACAGAGAAAATACAGCATGCTCTACTATAGCCATCAGCACTTTTGAAGGCAAACTTCCTCTTTTTCATCCCTGATGTTGGGATGTTGTCCCATGCCTTACTCAAGTTTTATGGAAGGCCCACCAAAAAGTAGCAGTGGAGAGGCATTTTACCTAAGCTCCTATCAAACCTAATGTCTTTCTTGGTAACCCCAGGTCACAGTGAATTCATGGCAGAGTTAAGGGTTTATTCTGCCCTACACTAATAATATAGTGCTATTTGGGGAAAGAGCTACATATGAGAAGTAGAACATACAGCAGTGGTAAAATATTCCATGCAGAACATGCCAGGTTTTGAAATCCTAACCTAAACTCTTCCATTTGAAAAGAATCGAATAGCAGGACAAATGACAGAGTCTTTTGCCTGAGATCCTAGAGAGCGCTACTCTGGCCACCATGCCAATCAATTCTTAACCAGATTGATATTTTGACAGGTGCACACATCATACTAAAGCATAATGGCATTTGCATCCTGGTGGCTGAATATGTTGCAGGAACTCAGTGGTTGTGCTTTATAAACTCTGGTTTACAGCTTAGTCATTAAGCCTCAGTGTGGTGTGTTTGAACTCAAGCCTGCTTGTGACTGAATTGACAAATCAAGATTAAGCAAACAGTGACCTAATGCATTGCACAAGACAGCCATAGTCTAAATTAGCACAAAGTTGCATCTTGTATACCTTATTTCTTTGTTTATCTTGTGTTCCTTATTTATGTCATTGCACAAACAAGATAGGAGTGACCAAATACAAGGGAAAAAGTGAAAGAATATGAATTAATATCTTTCAAACCTATAGTTGATTATTTTGGATATCTTCTATACCCAGAACAAAAAGGATCTGTTTGCTGGCTTGATCCTTAAACAGCCTAGGCAATCCTTGATCCCAGGTTTTATGAAACAGGTATATCTTTCTTTCCTGGCCTTGAATTTCCCTTAAACAGTTATAGGCTTACTGTGATAGGCTATCATAGCGACAGCCCATAAAAGGAGAATATAGCTCCTATGTAAGCACCTACTTTACATGCAGAAGCCCCAGTCCCAGTTTCTCCAGTTGGCCTGAGAGAAATCCCTGCTTGCATCCCTGAAGGATTGCTGCCAGTTCATCCTGACAATCTTGGAAAGATGGACCTACAGGCTAATTCTGTGCAAAATTGCTTCTGGCATAAATATCCCAAAGACCAAAATCGGCAATTAGCAACAGAAAAGAGATAATACTTGTTAACTCGCCGCTTTTGTGAATCTGTGCTAAAACATTAGATACTTTTCTTTTTTAAAAAAAATTGACATCAGTATTTGAAAGATCAAGTAGAATGGGGGGGGAGAGTATAAAGAAATCCAATTTTATGATGTGGATTTCTTTTATCCTTGCTCCCTCATGACGTTCCTACTGCCTGTGATGACACCGTAGGATCCCATAAGTCAAAGACAGCTTTTTTCATTGCTTTAAATCCCACCAAAGGTTTGTTATAGCTGTTGGGCCAGTCCTCAACAACCCTGGAGCTAGCACTACATCTAAGGCAGCTTTGCTCTGTGACTCTAACTTAATAGACTTGGATGATATTTCTGAGATTATCCTCCCAGATGCTGACCTAGTGAATCATCAGAAACAAAAGCCTCAGGGGAGAAGAGCTCCAACCGAAGGTGTGTTCTTCACTCCTCTAGAGATAAATGACAACATGGCAATTAAGTTCTAGTGGTGCATTTCTTAACCACACAATGCAATCTGTTGATAGCAGAATGAGAGTGCTGGTATTTCATTCACAGTATCTATATTTTATGAACGTTAACAAGCAAGAAGCCCAGGACAAGCAAGCAGTTATGAGCTCAAAAGGCTTTGTCAGATATTTTCTCTGAGGGCTCATTAAAGTGGTCTTTTAATGGAGTACTTCATATCTGAATCTTTAACTGTAGCTATAAATAGGGTTTATAAGTACTTGACAGTGTGTGGTAAAGTAGCATTAGTAATGCTTGCCCTCCTTCTCCTCATACTGTACTGTATTTGCAAACGTAAAAAAGGGCAGAGAGGAAAAAGGGTCATGAAAATAGTTCCAGACATCCATTTAACTATATGAACAAATTAATATGGATCTCTAGCTTGGTTTCTTGAAGGTGGCCATATTTCTCTTATCTTCCGCTCTCTTTAAAAATCAAGAATCTGTGAGTTTCTCTGTGGACTAGAGGTGGTCTAGTTTAGTTTATCTTTAAATAAATATTTACTTTAATTTTAAAGTAATATTCACATTATCTTTTCAATAACAGGGTGGCCACCATTGTTTCTTTGCATGCCAGGACTCTAAATGTAAACTGATAGCTAGAGATGCATACTCTTCATTCACCAGTTGGCAGCTGAAGCTAATGCAGACTTTATGGCAACAACTTTTAGTCTATTTTTTCCCCTCTCTTTCTGTTGACACTGCCACTTCTTTTTTCCTTTTACTTTTTTTGGCGAGGAGGGGATTTCCTCTAATTTCTCTGCTTGCCCATTTTGTAGCGATATGTTTACGGATCCTCTTTAGGATATTCTTCATGCATTGTTATTGTTGTTGTTTTCCTAATGGATGAATACAGCTTTCTCTCTCTTTTTCAAAGCTACTTATAATTATTCAATTGTGGGATATCTTTCCTTTAAGACAGGGGTGTCAGACTCAATTTCATTGAAGGCCACATCAGGATTGTGTTTGACTTTGGGGGGCTAGTGTGGGCATGGTCAGCTTGATGTAACTCGTGTTGGGGGCACTTGTGGTGGCCCAAAGTCTCTGCCAGCCAAAATGGGCACATGAGTTCCGTTTTCAACTGCAAAAGCTTCCTGCAACCCTCTGCCAGCAAAAACGGAGCTCGGGAAGGCCTTCACTGTTTCCAGAATGGCCCCGCAGGCCAGATCTAAGCCCCCCCGCAGGCCAGATCTGGCCCCCGGATCTTGAGTTTGACACTCCTGCTTTAAGAAATCATAATGTTAGCTTCATTTTACCCCAGATTTGCTTGCTTAATATTAATCTTTTTCCAGTTATAGAAACTGAGGTATATAGAGACAGTGGTTTTCAAATACCTGGGTTTTCATTCCCTCAGGTCCTTTATGAAAATTGCACATGGGAGTAATTTCAGGTTTCTGAATGTTTGGAAGCCCCATATTATTGTTAACGATGAATTAGAGAAAAAGCTTCAACAACAGTTGCATATCTATTCATAGAACTGAGTTCTGTTACCAGCTGAACTGAAGAATTATGGACTTTTTTCAGCTGTCTAATGTTTGATGCCTGGTTGACAATTACTTCTTTTTCAGTTTCTTTAGCAGCATCAAACAACCAAAGGAGATTGCAATGAACTCAGGATTGGAGCAAAGTGAAGGGTTCAGCCTAATGTACTTCTTAGAAATAGGCTTTTATGATCATTTATTTATTTATTCAATATTTATCCCACCTTTATTTATTAATAAGTAATTCAAGGTGGTGAACATACATAACACTCCTTCCTCTTTCTATTTTCACCATAATAACAATCCTGTGAGGTAGATTTGACTGAGAGAAAGTGACTGGCCCCAAATCATTCAGCAGCTTTCATGCCTAAGGTGGGACTAGAATTCACAGGCTCCTGGTTTCTAGTGTGGTGCCTTAACCACTAAGCCTAACTCGCTCTTGATACTGTAAAAGTCACTGGAGAAGATAATTTTCTTTCATAAATCAACACACGCTTTTATATATTCCAAAGGCAGCAAATCTGCCCCAGAAAAATAGCAATATTTTATTTATTTATTTGTTTGTTTGTTGTTGATTAGTGAAGCATCTGAAGCTTTGATATATCTCTGGCCTGTCTTCAGGCTGCCTCTATATGCTTGCTACAGTGTTATTCTGATTATATTAAGGAACTGAATTGTGTTTTTCAGTTGAATGATAAATAATCAGGAACAGCCCTAACAGAGTTTTCAAATTCTACTTGACGTATTAAAAACACCGACAAATAATAGCTGAACAAAACATTCAAATCAAATCATTTATTTACAGTCCCGTACCATTAAAAGCAAAACATTTATTCAGGAAAACATAATCTCAGAATGATGGAAAGAAAGAAAAATGCATCCTAACTAACTGTTCTGGTTTATTTTAAGTGAAAAATATCAGAATTTTTTTAAAATTAAATTACACAGGATTACACAGGGAGTTGTTGGTGCGTTAGCCCAATTATACATGGCAAAAGATGCTTGTTTTTCATTGCAGTAAAGGTTCTTACAGGTATGGTTTTCATTCCATAACAGAGAAAGAACAATAAAATGCCTCCCTTGGTAGGATAATATTTGATCAATACTATCAAAACAAAAAGACATTCAAAACCTTTGGAGGAAAAACGTTAACCTCTGTTGTTATGGATGTCCACAGGTTAGGTTTAAAAATGCAAAATGGTGGCCACAACTGTATAATCAAAACTCTGACCTTTTTTCTCTTCCTGGGTGGACAACCTGACCAGGAGTGGGTTCTACTTACCTTTACTACCGGTTCACAACGGGGCTGCGTGCAGAAGCTTCCTGATGATGTTGGGGTCGGTGGGCGGAGCCTCACGCCAGTTTTATTACCGATTCTATAGAACCGGTCCAAACTGGGGGCAACCCACCACTGAACCTGACTCCGGCTATTGAGTAATAATAATAACGACAGCAGCAGTTTCTTCTAGAAAACAGAATTTGCTTTTTGCTGCCTAAGATTCATGTTAACATATTTAGATGATGTTGCTTAATTCATCATTTATTTTTCCTGATGGGAAGGCACATACTAAGGTCCAATATGGCCGGGGATGGGCAGTTCAAAAATGTGAAAAGTAAATAAATAATTAAAAATAAAAAAAATATTTCATTGCATGAATTACATAAATTCAGTTTAATAGCCATGTTTGTGGTACATTTAAAAAATTCTCAAGGAAAGGGATTGAAGAACAGAAGAAATGGGAAAAGAGAATGTTAGCAGGAAGATGGATGGTTCAAAAATATGAAAAAAATAATTAATCCTGAATTAATATTATGATTGGGATGAAAGAGTGAAATGCCTTCTCTACACTTCCTACAATGACTTTCAATGCTGTTGATCACAGTATCCTTCTGGACTGGCACTAGGGATTAGCAGTGGATGGTCTCCAGGTTTCCCTGTATTCAGTGTTTCCAACTTGCAGGATAAGGAAGAGTCTTCTTTGTCACAGCTTCTGGATCAGCATCCCCCCCCCCACACACAGATAAGGAGGGTGCCATCTCTCATAGGGTTCCAGAAAGCCTTTAAAACCACTTGGTCCCAAGCTGGGGGCTGATGTATTATTGTTTGTCTAAGCCCCCCCCCTTTTAACCCTTGTGATTATTAAAATTAGTGAAGTCTCAGCTGTTTCTTTGGTTTGATTCCCCCCCCCTCGTTTTCCTGTTTGTTTGTTTTTTTCTAGTTTTGTATGGTGCCTATAGTCCAGTGATGACTAACCTTTTTGCCGTCGTGTGCCAAAAGGGGGGGAGCGTGGGGAGGTCACCCACGTGTGTGCCCACACCCATAATTCAATGCACCCTGCCCATGTGCATGCATACCCCCCCACACTTTTAGCATGTGATGGCCCGGTGGGCCCGGTAGGCCTGTTTTTCAACCCTCCCCCCCCCAGGCTCCAGAGGTTTTCTAGGAGCCTGGGGGGGGCAAAAACAGCCCTTTTCCCAACTTCTGGTGGGACCGAAAGGCCCAAAAATCAGCTGGCTGGCACACACATGTGTGCTGGAGCTGAGCTATGGCAACGCTCGCGTGCCCACTGATATGGCTCCGTGTGCCACCTATGGCACCCGTGCCATAGGTTCACCATCACAACTATAGTCCATTGGAGTTAAGTGGCTAATAAATTCAAACAGATACATACAGTTCTGATGTGGATCCTTGTCCAATATGATGGTGGGTAGGGTGTGAAATTTGCCATATGCAATTGACAAATAGAATCTCTTTGGGTTTGTGACCTGATATATGCTAAGTCAGTGATGGCTAACCTTTTTGCCATCACGTGCCAGGAGAGGGGGAGTGGGGGAGGGTCAAGCCCGCACATGCCCATGCGCAACCCCCCCCGCTCCTGGCACATGATGGCCTGGTAGGCCCGTTTTTCTTTCTTACCTGGTTCCAGATCTTCTCTATTTATCTGGGAAGGGCGAAAACAGCCTTTCTCATTCTCTTGGAGGCCCTCCAAAGGCCTGAAAGGGCCCATTTCCCAACTCCCGGTGGGACAGGTAGTGACATTTTTTGCTGTCCCCAGCCTCCAGAGCCTCTCTAGGAGTCTCTAGGAGCCTCTCTAGGAGTCTCTGGAGGCTGGGGACAGCAAAAAAGTCACTTCCTGTCCCACCGGGAGTCGGGAAATGGGCCCTTTCAGGCCTCCGGAGGGCCTCTGAGGGAGTGGGAAAGGCTATTTTCACCCTTCCCAGATAAATAGAGAGGATCTGGAGCCAGGTAAGAAAGAAAAACGGGTCTTCCCTACCCCCACCCCCATCCCCCCAAGCCCTCCAGAGGCAGGAAAGCCTGTTTCCCTACTTCTGGTGGGCCCAGAAGGCCTGACAATCAGCCGGCCAGCGTGTGCATGTGCCCCAGAGCTGAGCTGGCATGCCACCTGTGGCACATGTACCATTGGTTCGCCATCACGGTGCTAAGTATTTGCTTGCTCATAATTTCTGTACCACTTGGCCTATGACTCACTTTACAGAGAACAAAGAAAATCTTAATACCATAGCCCTAATCTTAATATTACAAGCCGGTTTCATAAAGTGGAGTTGTCTAAAATCTAGAATAAAAACAAGGTAGAGAAAATGTAGCATGACCTCATGAAAACATTTCCTTCCCTCACTTAGAAATCATTAAGGAAGAGGCCAGTCTAATCTTTCCTGAAAAAGAGTGAGTCAATGTTGAACTGGCTGTTTCCTTATCTTGCATGCCACCAGCTACATTTCTAGAATAAGGTCACCAAAATGATTATAAGTGAAGCGGGGTCATGTCAAAAGAAGCAGACTTTCGGATGCCCATTTAGAGTTTTATCAGTGATAAGGAAAAATAAATAAATAATTGCCTTGGAATGAATTGGATGCCAATGAAGCATGAGTGTAATCCAAGCCACAAAATGAGCCACAGTAAGGTCTTCAGATGATATGATCAACTGGATCATGAACCAGGTGATGGTGTTATGCTTAAGCTTAGGCAGCTGTGGGGTTTTAACATTCCACAGGTTAATTATGGGTTTAAGTCCTCCCTGGTCAGTTCTATTGTGAGCCACCATACAGTAACTCAATGAAAAAAAATGAGGCAATTCCATAACAACTGCCTAGCTAAATACCTTTATAAGAAAAAAGTGACGGGATTAGTAAGTGGCTAGAAAAGCTGAGGTCTCTATTATACAACTTCCTATCAGACTCCTGGCAACCTCTGAACCCACCTCTCTACCCTAATTGGTTGCAAGACACATCAAACCTTCAAGCCACCAAACTTGGAGACACCTTCCTGCTGACATATTTTCAAATTGTCCTAGTCCCATGATAGCGAACCTATGGCACGTGTGCCACAGGTGGCACGCGGAGCCATATTAGTGGGCACGCCAGCTCAGCTTTGGGGTGCATGCGCGTGCCGGCCAGCTGATTTTCGGGCTTTCTGGGCCCACCGGAAGTAGGGAAACAGGCTGTTTCCTGCCTCTGGAGGGCCTGGGGGCGGGGTGGGGAAGGCCCGTTTTTCTTTCTTACCTGGCTCCAGATCCTTTCTGTGTATCTGGGAATGGCGAAAACAGCCTTTCCCACTCCCTTGGAGGCCCTACGGAGGCTGAAAGGGCCCATTTCCCCACTCCTGGTGGGACAGGAAGTGACGTTTTTTCCTGTTCCCCAGCCTCCAGAGACTCCTAGAGAGGCTCCTACAGACTCCTAGAGAGGCTCCTACAGACTCCTAGAGAGGTTCTGGAGGCTGGGGACAGCAAAAAATGTCACTTCCTGTTCCACCGGGAGTTGGGAAATGGGCCCTTTCAGCCTCCGTAGGGCCTCCAAGGGAGTGGGAAAGGCTGTTTTCGCCGTTCCCAGATTCACAGAGAGGATCTGGAACCAGGTAAGAAAGAAAAATGGGCCTACCAGGCCATCATGTGCCAGGAGCGGGAGGGGCAGGGGGAGGGGGTTGCGCACACATGCGCGTGGGCACATGCGTGTGCGACCCTTCCCCACCCACCCCCTCTCCTGGCACGCAATGGCAAAAAGGTTAGCCATCACTGTCCTAGTCCCCATCCCTAGAAGGAGGCATCATAAGAAAGAAGTGAATTTGAACCATCAAAGAAATCATGGGACCATACCTCTTCATTGGCATATCACAACCACTTCTATCTGTTCAATTTAGCATATTATTTTGAATTTGAATATCTGTCACCCATTCTCGCTCCCTTAAAAACAAATAAAGAATATCTACAGGGCTATTGAAAATTTACACTTTTGTATATATTGTTTTGCGCTTTTCTAAACAGTACAGGTAGTCCTCGACCTACAACAGTTCATTTAATGACTGTTCAAAGTTACAATGGCACTGAACAAAGTGACATATGACCATTTTTCACACTTACAGTCCTTGTAGCATCCCCGTGACCATGTGATCAAAATTCAGATGCTCGGCAACTGGTTCATACTTATGACCGTTGCTGTGTCCCAAAGTCATGTGATTTTTACCTTTGGCAACTTTTTGATAAGCAAAGTCAATGGGGAAGTCAGATTCACTTAACATCTGTGGCAAGAAAGATCGTAAAATGGGGCAAAACCTACTTAACAAATGTCTCACTTAACAACAAAAAATTTGGGCTCAGTTGTGGTCGTAAGTCAAGGACTACCTGTACGAGATTTGAGAACCAGTTGGTCATGATGTGTAATTTTAAGGGATTTTTTAAATATTTGTATTATCTGTATTTTATCTTGGCTGTTCACCGCCCTGAGTCCTTCGGGAGTAGGGCGGTATAGAAATTTGATTAATAAATAATAAATAAATAAATAAATAAATCTCTACACCATTCTATTTTCACCAGTCTTTTGAAACTAGACTATCTGTACTCTGCCACAGATATTTGGCAAAAATCTTTTGGATTTGCTTGTCATATTCAGATGGGTGAGGTTGAATGCTGGCAGGAAACCTCACACTAACATTTATAAGAGCTCCGGTGGCTTAAATTCAACCTTGGCTCTGAAAGGCCCAGATTGTGTGTCTTGGAAGAAGTCAGTTAACCTCCCAATACTTTGGCCTTTTAAACAAGGAGCAGCAACAAGAAAAGCTCAGCTGTCAGCAAACAACTGCTTAGAATGACCTCATAGGAAATGCATTATAACAAGTCACATTGGGGATCCACAGAGTTCAGTATTATCGGATGATGCATTGTCTGGAGGTGATTTGACTGGATAGGAGGTTGAGATCTATCCCACCTATTATCTGGAGATGCAGAAGTTGAATTTGGCATCATTTATTTTTTTTAACTATGGGTTCAGCCAGTGACATTTGAAACAATCGTCAAATACAAAAAATAGATTTTCTTTCCCTAGAGAATGAGACCATTAGATTTAATAACTCTTATGGTTTGAATAACTCTTATGGTGGGATTATTTAACCTGGATGAAATGGCATGGCATCCCAGCAGGTTGATCTATACAAGCTATATGATAATACTGCTTGTGGAGCAGAGAAAATGGTCATCTAAGGACTCTGTTACAGATCCAGCACTCACCTTTGACCAGCGCTGTGAACTTTAACCCATTTCAGGGTTAAAGAAGGATCTGTTAGACTACACATTCAGCAGGCTCATTTAACATTTTGAGAGCAAGTCACAGAAGCCCAAAGAAAACAAATGTCATGGAATGGAGATTGCCTATTCATAAAATGGCTGCTTGAGGGGAATGAGGCCAATCACACAACACCAATCGATCAGAAAACAGGCTGGTAAGGATGCTTTATTTTTTTGGAGCAAAAGTTTTTTAAAAAATTGCTCTATCATATTTGTGACAGCCTTTCTTATATCTGAACCTGGTTATTATCACATCACCTTTTCCACTCTCTTCTCCAGGCTAAAAAATCCCCACACCTTTAACCCTTCCTGAGAGGATAGATGGCTGCGCTCCCAAGAAAAGAAATGTTCTAAGGGTGCCAATAAAATGGCGTTTTCAGCATTTGTGAGGAGAATCAGAAGTAGGATTTTCCCTATTCCCACAGCCATATCCACTAATTACTAGTACTTTTGGAAAATCCTGTCCTTATCCTCAGATGCAATATAGGAGCAGGTTAAATTGCATTTTAACAACTTTAAATTGTGTTGCTGCTACACAAATGTAAGACCCAGAAAATATAGAGGTAGTTCTCAAATTATGACCACAATTGGGACCAGAATTTCTGTTGCTAAGCAGAGTGGTTGTTAAATGACTTGTGCCTGATTTTATGACTTGTCGTTTAGCGAATCCAGCTTCCTTTATTGACCTTGCTTGGTGGAAGCCAACTGGGAAGGTTGCAAATGGCAATCACATGACCCCAGGAGGCTGCAACCATTGGAAATACTTGACAGTTGCTAAGTATTGGATCAGGTAACTACAGGGACACTGCAATGGTCACAAGTGTGAGGATCAGTCGTAAGTCACTTTTTTCAGTACTGTTATAACCACTTGTTTAGCAGCTGTTCAAAGTTATAAGTCAAGAACTCGTGAAGTCAAGGACTCAATGTATTCAGATACTGAATTGCGGCTGACGTTTCTTTTACTTTGTTTCTTTCTTTTATTAGATTTATATACCGCCCTACTCCCGAAGGACGTTGATGTTCTTGAAACTCAAAGTTGTCAATATTTTAGATAATTTTATTTTAAAACACCCACAGGGCTTTATTTCAAGAATGCCTTTTCAGTGTTTTTCGTTTTGTTTTACTGGCACATTCCTCTGAATGTGGGACAGGCCTACAGGTTTGCTAACGCGTCAACAAAAGCAGCTTCATACTGTAAAACCTGAATACAGCCTACACTCTGTTTGCCAAGAAAGGCATATTTTTGTTCAGGAGACTTTTCACTAATTTTCTTTCCCACTCCACCATTCCTCGCCTTGCATTTTTACATGCTTGGACATCCCAGGCATATGGGGGAGTGGACAAAAAGGCCTTTGAGAAGGACAACTTTTTGAATGATCCTATTGTGCCCTGCTCTGAATCAAAGCATGCCTGGCTCTGATCATATGTGGAGATCGCCTCTCAGCTGTTCGGTCAGCTTGAACTAAGCTACCCGTCTTTTCATCCAAAGCAGTGGACGGACAGAGGCAGCAAATGTTTTCATTAAATCACATGATTCCTGTAATAATGCACCACAAACAAGAAGGAGATGTAAGAGATTTTTTACAGCAACAGATGTGAATTCTTTGGATTCCTGAGCACAACACTGGCGTTTTCTTCTTTTGTTCCTGACAGGAATGGTTCTGCATTATTAGGAAAACAAAACAAAACAGTTTGGAGCGTAAACTTCTTAGAGGGAATGACCGAGAAATAAAATGAGCAGGGTGCAAAATGGTATGCTCCTAAACACAAAGACTTCTGAATTTTTCTTCCTGAGAGGACAGAAGAAGAGATAATACTCACACAGAGTCAGTTACTTAAGTTTAATTTCCCACCTCCCCTCATTGCTTAGTTTTCTTTCTATAGCAGAATTCACTTAGTTGCCTTCCAGAAATGGATTTGTCTCAGTGCAATGTTTACTTTGTCAAGCTCTGCTGCAATCTGTTGACAGAGCTGTGCAGGAAGAGAAAAACAAGAAACATGCTGTGTTCCACTGGGGTACATAAAGCTGCTGAAATGGATTCTCAGACCCATAACTGGTGGGAGAGCGAGAGAGACATTTGGGAGCTCATGAGGCAAGTACAGATTCTTTATCAGCAGAAAAAAAAAGAGAGACAACTCAATGAAATAGGAGGGCCCCAGTTTCTGGAAACAGCCCAATCTTGCCCTCGTCCCTCCAGAATTGGCTCTGTTTGGTTAGATCTTTGGAAACAGAGCTCTAGATTCTAAAGCTATCATGGAGAAAAAAATAGAAACAAATTTATAAGTTTTGTTTTTCAGAATGGAATTATACTTAACAGCAGTGGTGAAATCCAATTTTTTTTACTACCGGTTCTATGGGCGTGGCTTGGGTGTAGTGTGGCTTGGTGGGCGTGGCTTGGTGGGTGTGGAAGGGGAAGGATACTGCAAAATCCCCATTCCCACTCCACTTTGGGGCCAGAGGTGGTATTTGCCGGTTCTCCGAACTACTCAAAATTTCCGCTACCGGTTCTCCGAACTGCTCAAAATGTCTGCTACCAGTTCTCCAGAACCTGTCAGAACCTGCTGGATTTCACCCCTGCTTCACAGGCGAGCTAAATAGTCTTGAAGGGATGGTGCAAACAAAGTTTCAGAGATGCTGATTTCTCAAACTGTGCTTCTTTTGAAGTAGTCATGATTTTGTTATCCCCAGTGATACTGGCATCAAGAATAGGAACATACACAAGGTGATGTCAGGGAGGATTTTTTTTTTTAAAGGCAAGTTGGGGCATAGAAACAATTCAGCACCTCCCCTTTTGCATGTAGCACATGTGTGCCCCACATCAAAAGCAATGGGCTTCTATCTCTTGACATTGTAGACCTCCCATCCATGGATGCCCTTGAGCACACATTGTTTTGTTTAAAAACTAAGCCAAATGATGTCTTATATGCAACATGCTATGTTTTTGTTTTCTTATTTTTATTTATAATTTGTGTATGTGTGTGTAAAAATGACACAAATCAAATTTTACCTTTTTGTGTATATTAAATCAATAGAAATAATAATAAAAAATAGAAAAGCCACTTTTAGCCTAAAGAGAAGGAGTGCTTATAATAAATGTATTTTATTAAATACAATATAGATCATTGTTAGGGTTTGAAATAAAAGCATGAAGTAAACCTGACATGATTTTCCCATCATAAAATAAGTGGCTAAGCTATCTTAACTGGCAGATGCAATTTGTAGTGACTATAAAATTACCTAGGACATCTCATTGTCCTCATGAGAAACTTGCATACAGACTAGGAAAACACAATGTGGAAAGAACTTCATGAAACTTCACCCCTTCTCGCCCCTTCTATTCAACATTTATGTGAAGCCGCTGGGTGAGATCATCTGTGGTTTTGGGGTGAAGTACCATCAGTACGCTGATGACACCCAGCTGTACATCTCCACCCCAGACCACCCCAATGATGCCCTCGAGGTGATGTCCCGGTGCCTGGAGGCCGTACGGATCTGGATGGGGAGGAACAAACTCAGACTCAACCCATCCAAGACCGAGTGGCTGTGGTTTCCGTCATCCCGATATAGTCAGTTGGCGCCATCTCTGACTATTGGGGGCGAGTCGTTGGCCCCCATAGATGGGGTTCGTAACTTGGGCATCCTCCTGGACTCACGGCTGTCTTTTGAAGAGCATATGACGGCCGTAGCCAGGAGGACTTTTTATCAGGTTCGCCTGATTCGCCAGTTGCATCCCTTTCTGGATCGGGACTCGTTACGCACGGTCACTCACGCCCTTGTCACCTCACGCCTGGATTATTGTAATGCTCTCTACATGGGGCTCCCCTTGAGAAGCA
This sequence comes from Pantherophis guttatus, assembly GCF_059756535.1. NCBI lineage: Eukaryota > Metazoa > Chordata > Lepidosauria > Squamata > Colubridae > Pantherophis > Pantherophis guttatus. The sequence continues at coordinate 270,865,178 of NC_142063.1, read as the reverse complement.
CCCGAAGGCTCCAACTGGTCCAGAATGCGGCCGCGCGGGTGGTAATGGGAGCAATGTGGCGCTCTCATGTAACCCCCCTCCTGCGCGAGCTGCACTGGCTCCCAGTGGTCTTCCGGGTGCGCTTCAAGGTTTTGGTTACTATCTTTAGAGCGCTCCATGGCTCAGGACCAGGGTACTTACGAGACCGCCTCCTGCCACCAATAGCCTCTCACCGACCAGTTCGCTCCCATAGAGAGGGACTCCTCAGGGTGCCGTCGGCCAAACAATGTCGACTGACGGCCCCCAGGGGGAGAGCCTTTTCTGTGGGGGCACCTACCATCTGGAACGGGCTTCCCCCGGAGTTACAAAACATCCAAGACTTAGCATATTCCGCCGTGCCCTGAAAACATTTCTATTCCAACAAGCTGGTCTGGCCTAACTCTCCCTTTTTAATTGGCTTTTAAACTGGCTTTTAAATTGGGTTTTAAACCTCTTTAGATAAATTTGGATGTTTTTTAATCTTTGAGCCTAAATTACTTAATCTGTTTCTTAATAGTTTTTAACTTCTATATGTATTTGTATTTATTATGGCTGTTCACCACCCTGAGTCCTTCGGGAGTAGGGCGGTATACAAATATGAAAAAATAAATAAATAAAATAAATAAACAGATGAAGTTACAGTGGCAATGGGTGTACCATTGGAAGACCTGAAGGAGCAGGTTAGGTATAGATTGTCATGGAAAAAATCTATGTGAGTGCTAGGAAATGACTTAGTGGCACATAATCAGTCAATCAACCACTGAGGAAATGAGACTGGACCATATGACAAAGAACTGAATTGTATAATTAAGGATCCATGAATTTACCTCAGTTCTCACATCATTCTACCTTTCAAGTTAGAGCCATTGGAACAACCAATGATGGTATGATACTTCAGATTTGGGGACAAGTCTGTCAGTCATTCAATCAATCAATCCAATATTCTCCTTTCCCCATCAGGATGTTTTACTATCTAACTGCTGTAACTTTCCCTACCCTTGTTAGGCATGGCTGCTGTAGCTTCATCCTTTGGAGTCTGAGTGAACAAGAACTGGAAAGCTGAGGTCAAATGTATCTGCTATCTTCCAAGCAATCGAAGTAAGTCATACTTCTATTTGACTTGGATTGGAAGGTTATATGGTCTATGTGATCATGATTAGTCATTCATGATTTATGGCTTAACATCCTATGTGAATCCAACCAACTATGGCTTATTCACAAACAATGCTTTAATAAAATGGTTTGGAACGATTTATGCCTCTTCGTCTAAGTTTCTTGTATTTGGGCACAGAAAAGTCTTTCTACATTGTTCCCTTAAATACAGTCCAAATTCCCTGCTTTCTCTTTTTCATTAGACTAAGAGAAGCTGTTTCAGGCCTGTGTGGCAAACTCTACTAGAAAGCTATACGTAATGCTCTTAAACAGATCTGGCTGTTACAAACACTGTGTGGAGCCTGAACCAGAAGGCAACGTTCAACAGACTTTTGGTTTCCCTAGCCTGATTGAGCAGCCAGATTTTTATTTACATAACCCCATTAGATGATCTGAAAGGGCTCCAGCAAGCAGCTCGAGAAAAGAACTGGACTTAATGCCCCCCTAAACAGCTTATCTTCGTGACGGCTGATTATTCGACAATGATATGCTGTACAGGATCAGCTCAGAGCCTATCTGTATTATATCCAGGGAAGAGATAGAAGATGCAGATCTACAATGCAGGGAGTCTGTTAACCTTACAGGTGCAAGTACAGAAATTTGGCCCTGCTTTTTGGCAAAGGATAGCCATGTGATTCCTAGTTGGTGGAAATACCTGTTTGGCACTTGACCTCGTCCAATCCCAAATCCACAGATATCAAAATACGTTCTCTAGGGTAGACCTTTCCACCTTCCTTGTGGGGTTTTTATGTCTTTTGCTTAAAACTGCATGTAGTTCAGCCGGTTCGCACCGGTTCAGGCGAACCAGTAGCAGTGATCGCAGGTGGGCCCGCCCACCTGCCCACCCTGGCTCCAAGTCATGCTATTCAGGCACGTTTCCAAGGCATCCATGAAAGGCATGCAAGCGAGCAAAGTACATGCATGGAAGGCCGGGCACATGTGCAGACAGTGTGCACGCAGGACGAACCAGTGGTAAAAGTAAGTGAAACCCATCCCTGATGTACTTGTCTAGATAATATTACCTTGAAGAAGAGAGCTGTATAAGAGTACTAGTGGAGATATCCATTTGATAGTTGACACAACCCCCCATATTCAGAGTTGCAATGGCACTGAATTCAGTTGACAAAGCATGAGAAACCATGACTTTCATGCCTATGGCTACCTGGAGTCATCTTATCAGCTTCTCTGGGCACAGCATGCTGCACTATATCTGAGTTTCTTTCACATAGTAAATATAAAGTCCACTTGTTACTACATGAACTTATCCATGATGAGTTTCAGAGGGGGGGGCACAATAATACAGAAATGGTCTTCCACTGTCTTCTTTTGGGGTGCTTTCCACGTTTCAGTCCTGAGATCTCAATTTCCACCTACTATCTAGGTCTGACCTATTTATATTTTTCAAGGTCATCTAGACAATGCTGTGATATTTAACTTTAATGAAAAATGTACATATATATGTATCTGTTCAAAATTTCATGTATGCATGCGCATACAGTATGTATTCATAGAAAATTCTAGTCAATATAAAATTTTAATGTAAATTAGGTATTTCCCTAGTACAAATACTAAACAGGTAACTAAACTACCCTCACAGAATATCTTGTATCATCATGTACGCAGAAAACCAACGTATTACATCCTAGTGCATACACCAGAAAAGATAAGAAAATTTGGAATTGGTTCCATGACTGCTCAAGTTATCTTTCCCAAAATGGCTGACCTACAAGTGCTTGCCTGCAACAGCCATGAGATGAGAAAGGATGATCACATTCATTCAAAGCTGATATTCCCTTTCTTCCACCCAGCAGGTAATTGAACAGTGAACAGGCTAACAGATGTTTTGAAATGATGCCCTTCAATTATATAGTCAATTCTTATCCATCTGGTTAAAGGACCATTATTTGTTAGCTCCAGGAAACTGAATCAGAGATAGGACAGGATTTAGTCCTTTGAAGAAGATGGAGATAAGGTTCTTCTACAGAAAAATGATCTGAACTTCTTCAATATTTGGTTTCAGTTCTTACTTTCCCTAGAATTAAGAATTGAAAACAAACTGGGTAGAAACATTCTTGATGTTACAGATTGCATGGACTAATTTGTATCCGGCTTCTGGCCCAGTTTGGCTACTGCAAATTCCATGACTATCCTGTTAGACAAATACCAGAAAGATGGCAGAAAAGTTCAATTCTTGATTTTCCTCAACCGTTTTCTGACTCTAAATAATTTAAATGCAATATTGTTCTGGCCTTCTGCTTCCAACGAAGATGATAGCCTTATATACTAGTGATCCAGATTTTGCTTTATCGGACAATTCCAGTTTGGGATGGAAAATTATTGCTATGCCCCCCTGCATTTTGTTGGATTCTTCTTGTTTTAACTTATCTCCCTGTGAATATGAATATTTAGCACCCATATTACACTGGTGGCAGAAATCTTCTAGAGATGGAAAGCTGTTCTTGTTCTTGTTCTTGTTGCAGAAAAATGTTTTCTTCTTCTTTCTAGAAAAAGGAATCATTTGTGCTCTTTATTCTACAGCAGAGGTCCCTAACCCTTGCTCCGGGGATGGGCACCAAGCTGTGGCATGCCAGAAACAGGGCCATGCAAACAAGCGAAGCTCCATCCACGGGATGCAGGCAGCACATGAAACCAAGCCCCTTCTGGTTCATGGAAAAACCTCTCTACACCGAACCAGTCCCTGGTGTCCAAAAGATTGGGGGCCACTGTTCTACAGGATTGGATTAAAGAATGAAGTGCTACAATATCTACAAGAATCCGTATTCCATAATAGCCTTATTTGTATGCAATAGTGAGCATATGGTGGTGTGGCCCCCCACTCATGGTACAATGCATACGGATCAACTCTCTTATACTTGCACAGACAATACGAATATGTGCAGGCAGGAACCTTAGTAAGTTTCTGTGGAAATACAAACTCTGCACTACAAAGCTTCTAGATGTTGGGCAAGCCCTTCTGTGCATAGTTGTGTATATAAACAGTGTGTTCCCACAAATGTTTGACTTAAAGCTGTTGATACTGGAGGAGGTGTGCGCAAATCAGTACACACTGCACCAAGCACAGAATTATGGTTTGACCCTATTTCCTCTTGAACACATCCAGCCAATGAAGAAGACTTCTGAATAAAGCAATTGTAAACTATCTGCAAGATATTTGCAGATAACTGCAAATGTTTACTCTGAATGCTACTTTTCTTGGAGGCTGAATTAACACCTGCTTCCAAACTGAAAGAGAAAACTTTTCCTGCTGCAGTTTCCTCTGCTAAATTATAGAGGAGCTTAATATTTAGCCTACTGAGGTCAAAACTGTCACTTTTACTGCACTATGGGATGCTTTAAAAAAAAACCAGATTCCCTTTGCTCTATATTTAAAAGTTCTAGATGTTATCAGTGTTATACCATTACCTCAGATCCCTGATAATTTTGATTTATTTATTTATTTATTTATTTGGCATCTCTCCTTCTTACTTGCTCTCTCCTGACCCTTTTTGTTGTTGTTGAAGTTGTATCTCAAGCTGGTAGTTTGTACAAAAGCAAGCTATTTGAATTATCCCAGGCTATTCCCAAAATGGTTATTCATATAATTGTATTTTATAAAGTGTAGACTTGGATGATATCATCCTCTAGATTATACTCTGATTTCATGGGAACTCACTTCTTTAATATAAGGAGCCATTTTGAGCACATCCCTCAAATCAGTGTAAATTTCTGTTTTGGTCCTGCCTGTGTTGATGACTACAGAGTGAAGAAGGAAGAGAGACTAGCCATTCCTCTTGCTCACCACTTCTATTTTTATGTAGGTGATGTGTCCTGGCTTCTTTTTAGGGTAGGGAACAAAGTGGGTGTATGTCTGTGTGTACATGTCTGTATATTGGGGAGGAGACATGCTGAAGCACATACCAGCCCCGTGATTGCAATCCTTCTACCCATTGCTATTCTAGCTGCTTGTAATTGGAGTGGCTTTTTCTGTATTGCACACACAGAGAGATATAAACACAAACTTGGACTTTTGCTTTGGTCTTTTTTATCTATATTGTAGCAGAAGAGTATTTTCCAGGGCAAATATTATAAAACAAAAAAAGTAAAATGCCTTTTCTTCAAGGGATTATTTTTGAAATTCACTACAAAATAACTGTTATTTGTGCTTCTATAGCTGATTTAAGGCAATCGGATTGTGCACAGCAGTATTGTTGTGTTCTCAAAGATAAATAAATGAAGCCTACAAGAGCAAAAACTAGGCATTGTTTGATACACACAAACGGGGACAATTCAGGCAATATTACATTTCGTTCATTTCAATGGGAGGATAAAGCGCTGCTTAAATCTCATCCATTTAATTCCACAGGGCACAAAATACTTAATTTTGCCTGGAGGACAACCACTTCTTGACACTTTCTAGTATAAATTGTGTTTTTAAAAAGCACACATTCCGTTGTTATAAACACCAAGGATCTTCATATCATCATGCTTACTCGAGCTCAGCCTGTGATTCCAATTACTAGCACTGTTCATCCATGCCATTTTTTTCCTTCATTGTAAACAATAATTTTGTGTTTGGGTAAGTATAGAAATGTTCTGTTGTGACACAGCATTGGTGATGATTGAAGTACTCCATTTGTAGGAATGTGCCCCACATGGACCATCACAAAAACCATGCCTGAAAAGTTGTGCCCCAAGGATTTTTTTATTATTGCTTAGGCAGTCTCAATTGTACAAGCCACCCCAATAGTTATATTACATCCTCTGTTGCAAACATATTAAATTTTCTGTGACTGGAGACTTTTAAGTATGAAGAAAGAGTTCTGTTGGCCTCATAAACTCACACAATATCTCTGACTGTAGTGCTGGTAGTTCTGTATCAGAAATGGGAACAAGAGGTTTGTGGAGAAGAGTTGGAGCTATCACTGCCGTTGCAAATACAACCCAGACTTAGTGGGTGGATGGGAAATGGTGGCTGCAAAATACAAAAATGCCATTGTTCTCAAAAACAGAAAAGTATTAGTTGCTGGAGTGGAGAGCTTTTCTTATGGTCTAATGCAGGCATTTCTCTAAATTATGCTACTTATAATCCAAAGGCCAAGAAACCCCATTTGTATTCTTCATTGTTATATTGCTTCTATAACAGAAATAACAGTGAAAGTTCTCTAGCTATAGCTGAACTAAATCTTTTATTCGCAAGGATTGGGGGTGCTGGCTAGAGGTGCTGGCAGCCAGAGCTCAGCAATATCTGGGGAATCACATATAGCTCACTCCTGAGTTATGTTGTGCCTGTGAAAAACATCATTTCAAACATTTTTTTAAAGAAAGACTCTTAATTTTTACATTTGTAAAGCGCTCTTAAAGTTTTTCTGTCAGCTCGATGTGGATACAGCGTTGGCAGCTTTGCCACTTGCCTTCCTTTCTATTCCCCATCTAATTTGCAATTTTTATGGGTAAGGATGGCAGAAATGGTGGCACTTGATTCTCTCTGTACAATCTTCAATGGCTATGGAATTGGGGCACTATAGGACTAGAATGTCAAACTGGCGGCCCACGGGCCGGATGCATCACACGCAAGCCATGCCCTCCTCAGCTCCGTGTAGGCAAAAGTTGCCATGATACATCACGTGACATCAATGTGACGCAGTGAGTTTGACGCCTATGCTATAGGACAACAGAGATACGGTCTCCAGATAGGAACATCTGCCAGGCATTTTTTAAAAAACAACATCTTCTTTGGTATAAGCAGCCAGCAGTTCCCTTTTTGGGGGGAACCAGATCCCCTTCGCAAGCTGCCAGTTCATTAGCCAGGCCTGTCATACCTGAGAAAAAATGTTGTGCCTATACATCATAAACATGGTATGTGTTTATGCTTCAGCCAACAGAAGCAGTAGATAACCTGGAGGAGGAGTCCTATAAATAGCCAGTCACAAAGATTTAGAATTCTTGCAAACACCTATTGCCTTTCTAGACAAACCACAGGGCAACACTCTTACTATAAAATTTTGCTTTCAGGCAGATCCATTTTCCTTTCTTGCCATGCTACTTTTTAAAAAAAGGGGGAGAGAAAGAAAGAAATAAGAAGGCATTCTGTTTTTGGAAAAAAGGCAAACACCTGGAAGCTTGGACGACACGTGTGTTTGACTCATTAATTACATTTATGAAGGCGCTTTCTAATGGGCTGCACAAAAGTCCCTCCTGTAATTCATAGAGATGCTCAACAGTTTTATTGTAAGTCGGGGCCCATTATTCTGCCCAGCTGCTAGAGAACCACTGCTGAACGATTGTTTCTCCTATTAAGCAGTCAGCATAAACTCTCCTTGTTACAGCCTGGGACATCGCCTCCAGGGCAAGCGGACACAGAAGAGCAATTGCCGAATTGCGTATGAAAATTATAGTTTTATTGTCCGTACAAATGAAGATTTGACTCTGACACCCGCTCCGCTCTGCTTTTGTGATAAAGAAGCAATTCTTTCACCAAACAAATAAGCACAGCACACCATTGTAATCCAAGAAACAGGCACTATTTATGCATTGGAAAGACAGGCTCACATTTGTACTGAAGAGCTAAAGAGTCTAAGGTCCCAGAAGCTGCTTTTTTAGTATATTGGGGGTGTGGGGGGCTGGAATGAGTGCCAATACATTAGACAGAGCTGGAAAGCGCTTGTGGCATCATTTTTGCTAATTTAACAGGCATGACTGATAAGTTGGGACCATGTATTTTATGTTTATGTAAGCATCTTCACCACCATAGCGCTCAAAAGCTTCCAGTGTCTCTTGAATTAAGTCTCCAATATTTTCTCGCTTCTGCTGGCTATAATCAATGCCATCGCCAGAGTTCACTGAAATAAAAAAAAAGACAGAAAGAAAATTAGTTGTGGGTGGTTGTGGGTGCTCCACCACTGGGGGTTTTCAAAACAGATTAGCAGGATCCATTGTACCTAATACCACCTTTTTCTGCTATATGTCATAGATTAGTGTATGTTAACGGTACGTTCATTCGGTAACTTCTTCCTCATTTTTGGTACAACTAGAAATGCAGGAAATGTCCTAAAACAAATACAGGTCTATCTTCTTGCAAGTTATTCAGCAAAAACCTGCCAGGCAGACTGCAAAGTTTCTTCCAGCCATCTTGCTGACAGAAGAGCATGTTCTGCCAACCAACGGGTTACTCTCAGTGTGTATGCCAATGGGGATATACTGAAGGAGTACAGAGATTGATGAAAACGAGAGCCACTTCAAATGCATTTTGTTGCCGTAGAGTTTGCCTGAAACCCAGGGATCGAGGCATTCCCTCCTACATAAGTTAGGGGGCTGCCTAATATCTAAGTATCTATTTGTAGGGACATTGCCATGAATCTGATACTTCATATCCATGCCAATGTTTTGGTCCACGTTCAACCTTGCTTGATAATGAGTTGATACTGAGGCGGTCAATTAGTTCTGAGTAGGCCAAGCCTAGAAACAAAAGAGAAGGGAGTAGTATATTTTATTATAATAGCTATACTACCAGAAATTGTCAGTCGATAGAGACTATTGCCAAAAAATGAGGGTGGGGAGACTAACCCAGAAAGGAGATAAAAATTTATTTGCATCATATTTGTTTATGCTAATTTTAGTGCACGGATATAAATTTTAGAAATAACTGTTATTCGTCTGACTTTACTGCTACGTCATGATCCTTTAATTTTGTAAACCAGATCTGGTTGCCATATTGCACAGGAAAATACATCTCACTGAAGCAAAGAAAACAAGGACCAAAGGACTTGGGCATCTGCTTTGTTTGCTTATTTTTCAGGCTAACCTTAAGACCATGGCTTCTCCTAGTTTATTAACCCTTTTATATTTAAATTGGATTTGCATAGGATACTCTTCAAATGGAGAAATGGTTCCAGGAAAAGAGAACATATGGCTGTCCTGCCCTCATTAACAGGGGTCTCCAACCTTGGCAACTTTAAGACCTGTGGACTTCAACTCCCAGAATTCCTCAGCCAGCTTTGCTCAACTCTGGGAGTTGAAGTCCACAGGTCTTAAAGTTGCCAAGGTTGGAGACCCCTGCTCATTAGCACTACGCTGGGCCTTTTCCTGCTTTCTTGATGAAATTGACAGTATTAGAATATTCTTCATGATACCAGGAAGATTCTGAATCATAAATTGGTTCTAGATATCAGGTCAGGCAGGTTTCAGCCTCAGGATCTGAAGCTCCTTTCTAACTTACAGTTGAGAGTGAAGTGCAAGAGAGCTGGATACCTAACAAATTATTTTGGCCGCTGCCAAATACCAGAACCAGTTGTTTAGGGAGACTGAGTTCAAGACTGCAGAATTGGCAAAGAAGATGCTGTGTTTGTTACAAACTCTTCTATTGAAGAAAATACAATATAATCTTAGTTCACCCAATTTTCTTCTGAACAAAAAATGTATTGAATTAAGTCAAAGTCAGGAATAGACGTTATTGGAAGTTCTGTGCGAGAGCAGTGTTTTTCATCTATTCTGCAGTGAGGCAGCTCAAGAGCTTATTGGGAACACATATTTGCTGCAAGATGACATTCAAGTAAAAACATTCTAGATACTGGTGCAAATATGAAATACATGTAAAATGTAGACAACTATCTTTTTCCTGGGATTTTGACGACACACATGTATTTGAAAATAGGTCTCAAAGATATAGAAAAGTGGCATCAATCTCAAACATAAATTACTTCTAAATTAATATTCTGTACAGTTTCAGTGATGGTCGGTGGGACAATGCTGGAATAATGTTCATAAATCATGGCCATATAAGGGAGCATCCTACAACTCCTGAAGCCGAAGTATATTCAGAATCATACCAAAAATAATTTGGCAATAAACACTGGATGATTTAGAGGTTTGGCAGTAAGATACTGGCTTTTTCAATCTCTTATATATTTGGCTCTAACCCTGTCTGGAGAGGTGACTGCTGGAAGGTTATTTCATGGCTCATGTGACATTAAGTGAGCTCACTTTTGTTAATAGCAGACAGGTGTCTAAACCATAAAACTCAAGAGCTCTTCTAACACAATTCATCCATTCCAGTAGCAATATTAGAGAAGTCAACAAAACTAAGAAAGACGCCACATAATCTTTTCTGTCTGGGAGCTGCAGCTGACGCTTTTCTGCTTCAGGTATCTGAATTTTTTAAACAGCAAACTCCTGGATTTTTTTTTTTAAAGGAAAACTGTAATTAAACAATGTTTCTGTTAAGTTTTAAACTGGAAACTTTCTGTATCTAAGTGAAGATCTTAACCGCTATGTTATTTGAGAGGCGAGGGAGGGAGAGAGGGAAAAGAGATATAGCAGCTATTAGAATGCAGGGGTAAGCATTGACTAGGTTGAAGAGGCAACCTTGCCTTTGAAAAGTAGCTGATACATTGCTGAGATTAGCCTACAGTCAACTGAAATGCTCTAGCTCATGGGTTTCCAAACTGGGCAACTTTTAAGACTTGTGGACATCAACTCCCAGAATTCCCCAGCCAGCATGGTTGGATGAGGAATTATGGGAGTTGAAGTCCACAAGTCTTAAGGTTGCCAAGTTGGGAGACCCCTGCTCTAGCTGCAGCTCAAATGGACAGAAGGATTCAAGACAACATAAAAGGGAGAATAGTGTCCAAAGTTCAGCAGAGAAACACACCGTGTGTTTCATTTGAAGGTGAATACGGGATTAAAAGGGAGTGGTGCCATCTGTTTCTGCCCTTCAGAAATGATTGCCTGCCCATTCTAACCATGAGAAAACTGGGCTTCATATTTCTGGGACCATACAGAATCAGGCATTGTTATGAATATTTATTCTTCTGGAAACTCAACCTCACATTCATGAATTAGTAGCAAAAACTTCAGTGATTTCACATTGCTGGATACATGTCATTGTAAACTAGAAAGACGTCATACACAGTATATGCAGAAGAACAGACAGACAGAGAATATAGAAATCAAACCCATATCTCTGCCACCCCCAGAGATTAAATCTTATGCATTTTCATCCTCTTCTTTTGAGCTAACAGACTCTTAGCCACTCCTTTCCCAGCCTTAAGATTGGTGTGGACCTGCTCAGCATTTAACAGTGCCCTTCTCTGACCTGGTTTCTGCTTCAACCCTTACATCCAGTACAGGAGTGAAATCTACTTATCTTCCCTACCGGTTCAGAAGTGTGTGTGTGTGCATCACATGTGATTTTGGATCCTCTGCGCATGCACAAAGTCTTCTACGCATCCGCAGAGGATCAAAAACAGGTTACTTCCTGGTTAAAACCAGGAAATAATGTCGTCCAGGTGGGTGGGAGGAGCCTCGGTCTACCACTGCTACCGGTTCACTGAACAACCACCCACTGTCGCTACCGGTTCGGTCAAACTGGTGTAAACCGATAGCATTTCACCCCTGATCCAGTAAGACGATACTACTGAAAACTGAGCAGTATATAATGACCTTCAAGGCTGGACCTGATTTCATTGCTGTAACAAGCTAACACAAGTTACAGATTGGCCCTGGATCCAGTCACTTTGCTACATGTAAGTATTATACAGTCTACCACTTAGTCTCTAAAGTTAAACTACAGAAAGATATTTCATGTCTTTAAAATGACATTCTCAGCATAAAATATTTCAGAAGTAGAAAAAAATAGATAAATATATTGAAGTAGAACAAAGAGATCCATAGGTATCATAAGATAAAGATTATATCACAGCGTCTCCCTCATGTTCAGAACTTTACGTGTTCTCAATTGTGATCATTTATCTTGGGCATGGCATGGGCATCACTGATTTGTTAGGAAAAGAGCAAGGAAGAGCATTCAATTAGGACTTGAAACTTAAACAACTCTTTCAAAAAAAATAGTTGGCGTTCAAGGACACATTGGGTCAAGCTTGCAGATTACATTCTAGTTATAGGCACACCCCTGGGGATACTCCAAGAGCATCAAGCTGGGGAAGTCTCAAGACAGTCCCCATTTTCTCTGCTTGGCAAAGTCAGGGGCTGATAGAGAAGGGCATGGCCTTTTAAAAACAGCAGGCTTCCAAAGCCAGATGCATGTTGTTTTCAACATCTCAAAATAGTTATGGTATGCCTACTTCAGTCTGAAGATACCCAGTGCTATCATTATTCTGGTGCTCAAGGAAAAGGAGGAGGAGGAGGAGAGATCTCATTACAGAATGCAGCTCCTTTGGAGTTGGGAAGCTGCATGTAGGCCACAAGTTGCTCATCATTTGCCGGGGGATGGGGGGTGTCATTTGGTGCCAATGGTTGCCAAAACATACTGCGATTCAACCTTCCCAAAATGACTTTAAGGAGGATGACTTCCTTAAATCCTGGTAATGGATCCTAGTCTCTCCCCCTCAAATATTAGGTATTGTACAGAAAGGAAACACAGAATTATATGTGTGTATTGGATGGAGAGGGAATTAACAACCACTGCAGTCGTCCTTATGTGAGATGTGCCAATAGTTTGTTCCTGTCCAGAAAATTAGGGGAAAGATGCCAGAGTAGCAAAATCACTCTGCTGTAGAAGATATTGCAGCTTGGAGGATTGAATAATAATAATAATAATAAAAGTGAAAGAATCTGACACTAAGAGAAGCTGCATAAAGAATGGCACCAAATGAGGCTCAGATGATCGTTACTGACAATGTATGCTGTGTGCCAGGCTCCTCTCCTCAAGACAGCTATTGTTTTCTCTAATTTCATGACCCAGTTTATAAGCGACATTGCCAAAAGGCTATTTCAGCAAAGAAGTCACCCACTAAGCCCACAATAGCTGCTTTGCACAGCCATAGGAATTAGCAAATCTTTAAGGCAAAGTTGGGAATGATTAACCCACCAGGACAACATCCACCCCAGCATTTGCCAGCACTCGACAGATGAGTCATACTGATTTCCTCAGCACACCTAAGGCTAAGTATCCAGTCATAATAATAATTAGAATGAAAACACAAAGAGGGGAGAGGATAAAAACTTGCCACCAATGCACAACAGTTTCAGCCTGCCTGTCTCTCATGTAATGTTATTTCTGGGTTATTTATTGTATGGTGAACATGTGGGTAACTAAAAAGAAATAGCTGTCTCTATGATGCCAGAACCTGGATTGGATTCAAGCTGTTTACTGAAGTTTCCCTCAGTGGCAGAGAATTAATCAACATGAAGAAAAATTTGGAGGCCACATCTGTCTTGCCAGGCTCCCAAAGTGAAATGTCTAGCAGACACAGCGTGAAGCAAAGGATCTTGTCCTGGGAGGCAGAACAGTTATTATTACTATGCAGAGGGAGAAAAAAAACCTCATTCAACACATAAAAGAACTGCTGATTTAGCCCTCTGGAATTAGAAATAGTGAGAGCTCAGATAATCAACAATTTCTAGATTAAGGCATCTGTTATTACCTGCATAAAGGTGCTTATTATATTTAAAGGTAGCTTCTGTTCTCTTATCTCTTAAGAACTGTTTCAGATGGTGAGGTAAGGCAATCCTTAATTTGAAACTATAGAGAACCAATAGGAGTCAGTGGCTACTGCCGGGCGATTTGGTTGAGGAGACATCCTTTGCCATTGCCATTGCCACAAGAGAACATTTCTGCATCAGTACACTGCAAGTACCTCTTTCCCCCTTGCAGAGATGAGACGACAATATGTTGAGTTTCAAATAATCTTTAAATTAGATATTTTAACTTACATAGCATAACGTGAACATGTTTGGGGTAAAACTGAGCTTTTTTGACACTTATCCAAAATGACCAGCACTATGTCCTTACTGTAAGCAAGAAATATTGCATATGGCATGAATGTAGCAATAGCAAAAGAAATAGCACGAAGACTTATATAAAACTTCACAGTGCTTTACAGCCCTCTCTAAGCGATTTATAGAGTCAACCTATTACCCCCCCCCCCAACAATCTGGGTCCTCGCTTTACTGACCTTGGAAGGATCGAACACCGAGTCAACCTTGAGTCGATCAGGATCAAACTCCTGGAGTGAGCAGTGAGCAGTGAGTTAGCCTGCAATACTGCGTTCTAACCATTGTGCGACCATGGCTCTTAAGTTAGTGTAACTAAGATTCATAATTGAATTTACTCTATTTTTCAAAAAAGCATTATTTGAAAGTGTCAATCAAGCCAGCATGGGCAGAGGAGATCACGAGGTCATTGATGAGTGTAGCATATTGGAGATTGTGAGTTGGAACATAAGAGGTGCATGAATTAGTGCCTTAAATGAAAGAAAGAAAAGCAGGCATATTATATGTAAAATTAAGATAAGGTAAATATGTAATGGATCTGAATGAAAGTGATCTGATCTTGTGGAGTGGAAGAAATGAAGGCGTGGCTTTAATTAAGAATAAAATAGGTAAACTGTGGATCAGAAAGTAGGCAACACTGCCATCTAGAAGTAGGTGAATAAGAAAATAGGAATTCACAGGCTGATGATAGTTACATATTACACTCCAATCAATGGTGCTAATCAAAGATTCACATGTGACTTTGGAGAAAAACTGTACAACATTTTGAACAAATGGGATGGGCTTGAGGAATCATTATTTTAAATGTCATAAATAGATAGGTAAGAACAAGATGACGGATACAAAAATGATTAGGACATTTGGAGATTCAAGACTGAATGCAAATGATGGTTTGGTGAATAGCATCAACATTATAGAATGCCATAGAAGTGTGCTGTGCTAAAGGAAAGTATGAAAAAACTTGGTGAAATAATGATGTGAAAGAGACTGAGGAAGAGAAATAATGCATAAAAGGGAAACACTGCTGTAAAAATGAAGATGGGAATTATATTGTACAAGGAGGAAAAAAGATGATTGCAAAGTATATAATAAAAGAGAACAAGAAAGAAATAAAAGAGAGAAAATATAGATCAATATTGATGGAATAAAAATGATTTAGAAATGGATGAAAAAGGCTCAACAAGGTACCTCCCAAGACTAACAATTCAAGAAGAAAATTGAGGAAATTATTGATGATGAAATTAATGTGAGGGAAGGTTGGAAGGAATATTCTCCATGAGGAAGAGAATGAAATGTTGAAGAGTAAAAATGACACAAATAGTATAAATGTCAGTATGTAAGAAAAAATGGAGTAAAAGTTGCTAAAAGCAAAGTAAAAAAAATTGCTGTGAAAACATTGAAAAAGACTGAAAGTGCAGTTGGTGTAACAGGAAAAACATTAAATGATGAATCTGGTTTGATCATGAAGTGGCTATCCAAACTTTCTCAGGGTTCATGGGAAGTCTGTAACTGTATTTGATAATTTCAAAAATACTGTTACCATTCCAGTTCGCAAAGGAAAATACAGTAAGAGGGAAAGAAAAATTATGGAGGAATTATTTTTTTTTCAGAGTAACCAGAAGGTCTGTAATAAAATCTCAACGGAAATGTTATGAGAGGTGACACTGAGCAAAATTTTCAGAGATGCAGTCTGGCTTTATGCCAAGGAGGGAATGAGCAGATCAGAGATTTGTTTCTTCAGCCATGTTTGAATATATAAATATATTAAAACTTTGTGGATTTTGGAGTTGGAACTATTTGCCGAATCCCACAAGAGGGCTTTTTGATAGAAATAAAGCATATTTAAGAATAAATGGAATACATAGTGAATAGTTCAACACTAAGCACATAGAAAGACAAGTGTAAAAATTCCACTCATTGCTTAATATATTTATTGATGAATGTATACTGTGCATAACTTTTAATGCTTTTAATGTTGTGTCAGTTGTGGATATGAATGTATGCAAAATTTTGTATGCTGCACAAGGCAGTCATGAGCATGGCTCTAACAATGTTTCAGAGACCAAGATAATTGTAATTGAATGGAAAATGGACTGAATGATTTCAAGTTGTATATAAATGGCAAAAAACAAACAAACAAACGAAGGAGATGAATTTGTATATCATGGTAGGACATTTACCAAGGATAGGGAAATTAGATGCAGAACATTTACGATGCAGAAAAACAGAAGAACAGTGGATAATTTGTCTGGAGAAATGAATGTAAAAGGAGGAAAAAATGGCTATCGGTAGAAGAATGCTTTTGTCCACTTCTTATATAGAAATGAGAATTGAGTATGTCAAGAGACATACAAGTTAAATGCAATCAAATCGGCTACTTAAAAAGTGGATGTAATTAAGCAAGCAGAAGTAAGGTCAAGTATAAATGAGTGATGAATGAATATGGATTGAATTCGAAAGTCAGCGACTAACACAAAAGAAGCAAAGCCAATGGAGTGATTATAAAGAAACTGATTGAAGATATATGAAAGAAAAATGAATGGGTCAAGATGAAGGGGAAGACTAAGGGAGGTGGATGGATGAAGTTAATGAGATCCTCAAAGAAAGTAATGTGAGAAATTTAAAGAATAATGACAGTTCTTTAGGTGCCGTATGGATGTGATAGAAGCAGGGATGGCAGGCAAGGATAAAAAGATACAGAGAAGTATAGTAAATGGATTGGTGTAAATTAGATTTGCTTCTGTTCTTTGGAAGTTCCCCCACTCCCTTTTTTAAAAAAAATAGAAATGTCTCCTCCTACCCCCTTCCACAAGAAATATTTTATCTTTACAGCGAAACCCAATTTACAAATTTTCTTTTACCGGAAAGGAGAAGAAACAAGAAAAAAAGCAAGTCTGAATTGGGACATAATATTATTAAAATATTTTTGCTGTACTTTATTGTCTCGGTAAGTGGTTTCCTGACCTTCAGAATGCATTTAAACTTATATCCCCTTTTGGCTGAATTTTTAATAAAATGAGCGGGATCCAAGAAGGGAAAGGTTGAGAATTATTGGTTTAGATTAGAACATCATGGAAAAGATTGCTGCTGGACATAAAGCTTGTTAGAAGGAAATGAGTTCCAGTACTGAATAAAATCTGTTAATATCTATAGAGGTTCTTTAGCATGAAAATGTACTATAGATATTCTTATACTTCTACTTATAGGGGTGACAGTTGTCTGTTAAGATGTTTAAACTTCTGGTTGTGATCAAACATCTGTTAAATCAGTGACAGCACACTTGACCTTGCAGCTGACTTGTTTTTTTTCTCAAGGTTTCATGGAAGAAATAAATTGAAACTGGAATGATTGAAAGACAGAAAACTCACCTCCCAAGATTTTAATAGTTTGAGCCTGCCCAGCCTCTATTTGAAAAGAAGAGAGACTTCTGAAGAGCCTTTGAAATAGATGGCAAAATTCCATCTTAAATATTTTTCTTAACAAAGGTAGGAGCCCAGATGCCCAGATCCAGCCATTTTATGGACAAACGGTCTATCTATAATACCTCTCTCACTGTCACACCACAAGGTGATTCAATATTCACTCTCACTATCATCTTGGCCCAAATTTCTATTGCTCTTCAGTTCAACAGTTTTCATTTCTTCCAGACTTAAAAGCTTGAGAACATGAATGCTGAATTCTTCTCCTTGCAAATGATCAGAGTTTTTATTTTCTTAAAAATTAGTGTTTTGCCACTGAGCTGTCCCTTGCCTCCATTCCTCAAAAAACAAAGAGAAAAACCCTAGAGCGCATCTCCCATTCACATTTTCATTGTTTTGCTACGTCTGGCCATTTACAACAACATAGCAAGTCTTTGCAATTGTTAAGGAGAAAGCACCATTCTGATTTTTTTTTTTTTTTTTTTTGTTAAAAAGCCTTTGCTAGTTGTGATGCAGGAAGGACAGCCTGGCAGGGGGCATTTTTTGCAGCCAGATTCACAATAGCTTTAACCATGATTATAGCATATAATATAAAACCTCTAGCTATGTGTGGAAGAAGAAAAGTAGCCATACCCTTAGTCCAAGGGCTGGAAAATGAGATGAAGCAAGCGTTACAGCTTTCAAAGCAGGGAAAATCAAGCTAAGTACTGTTTTTAACCAGGATTATGAAACTGACTTGAAATCAAGTAGGATTGAGACTATGTTTGCTGATAACTCCTGCTTATATAAATCAGGAAAATCAAGCAGGCTTATCTTTTTTATATAAGTATTGTGAAAGTGACTAGAACCTAATAAGAAGGTTTAAGATCAACTTCACTGATAGGTTATCCTTATTCCTTTCCTAGAATCAATTGCAGAAGATGGAGAATGCAAGAGCTGAGAAAACATGTGTCCAAATGCTGTGAGGCATGGAAAAGGAGGAGCAAACTTAACAGAGTTCCCACAAAACATAACCTTTGCGAGGGAAGGAAGGAAGGAAAGTAAATCCAGCTTGTGGTGCTTTTAGAAGAACTGATACAGGCTTAGAAAAACTTGGCTCAACTTTTAAAATTAACCACTATCTTGGGGAATGGCAGCTGGTCAAAGACTGCATATGGAAAAGCCCTAAAAAGTATTTAATTTTGGCTGAAGAGTGTACGTAATGAATAATCACCCAATGAATGAATAGTCACCCAAATCCCTACCTTTGGAAGGAAAGTAAAAAAATAGAAGCATGTGCAAGTATAATCCAAAATGCATAAATGTATATAGGCTTCTGTTGACTCAGGTCACGGTTTCATCTCTAGCTAAGTAAAAAGGACTACACCTGATCGGAGGCTTATTAGTCTGAGAGATATGAAGCATGAGATTTCCTAGAATGATACCTTTTAAAATAGAGAATCAGTTATGGGGCACAGAATGTGGAGGTTACGTCCTGCTTGTTCCCATGAAGGGGATCTCTAAATGTTCCACTCCTAATCCTAATGTTTCCTTTTACAACTTCTTCATGGCGTGAAACCGCCCCCCCTTTTTTTTTTAGTTTTTTAACTTTTTAAATTGTCAAATGGGTTTTAGTTTTCAATGTTTTAAATTTTTGGGCCACAGTTATTTAATTCTTTTAATAATTTTAAATTTTGTATTGATATGTGTTTTAGTTCTGGCTATGCACCACCCTGAGTCCACTTGGAGAAGGGCGGGATATAAATTGAATAAAATAAGTAAAATAAATAAATAGGAGTATCAGATCCAACAAGTGTTACCATCAGCCACTTGTCTTCAAAGAAATCTTTCTCAGACTTGGTTCACTTAGGAAGAGGTAAGTAGTAATTCTCCTTTTGGTAACTGTTTGAGCTGAAAGATTTGTGCTAAAAGAATCATTTTGGTCTAGTGGTTAAGGCACTAGGCTAGAAAGTGGCAGACCGTGAGTTCAAGACCCATCGTAGCCATGAAAGCCAGCTGGATGACTTTGGGCCAGTCATTCTCAGCCCAGCCCATCTCACTGTTGCTTTTGTTGTTGTTGTTGTTTTGGGGACAATAGGAGGAGGAAGGCATGCTGGATATGTTCACCATCTTGAGTTATTTATAAAAATAATAAAGATGGGATACAAATAAATAAATAGGGTTTTCCCCTCCCAGGTGTATGTTGTTGATTCATTAAGAATTTGAATCTTTATTATGTATACCAAGTCAGAGAACTAGAAGGAAATGGAAAAGTACAGAGATAGGGAAAAAGAGAAGACAGAAAGATTAGTTCTGAAGATCTCAGCTGCTAGTCTCCCTGACTAGGAAATTTCACATGCACAGATGCACACCTCAGATCATAACATTAAATTGAATCTACATTGCATCTAGCCCAATTGGTCCTAGTTTGGTATACAATTCCTTAATCATAACTTGGATATTTATGTTCTGGAGCTCTAACCAAGCCCAAAAACATGGGAATGAGTGCCAATGGGGCAAACACAAAAGGTAAGACAAAATGGAGCAAGTCCTTCCTCTTTTTAAAAGCCCACTGAAAGGGGAAATAAGCAATTGCTTTTTTGAATGTCTCTGCCAGTGTCACTTGATTAACAGGTAAGGTTTTCCTTTAATTTCCTTTTGTGTCTGAACCTCTTGGAATAGAATAGAATTTATTATGAGTACAGATGCTTACAACTTAACCTGGAGCAAGTTTCATTAAAAAAAAACAACCCATACAGACCAAGTGTTTTAATTCTGAGCTGTTATTATTCTCCCCAGTGCAGGATGTATCTAGTGACTCCATCACCCTTATACAATGATGAAGTCACTGGAAATATGTCATATAGCACACTAACTTCTCCACATTGCTAAGATACTGCAGTGGATGCTGGGTGATATAATTGTGCTCTCCCACCCTGTCTCACACTCCTAGACTCTGACTCTGTAGAGTGGGATACAGCTGTGGCACACTCCTGGGTCATATGGATTTCAGTAACTTGAGAGAAGAACTAAATAACATACGTTTTGGTAACAATTTGACTGCATTTGAAATAGGCTGAATCCATGTAAATTGCTATTGCTTAACATGCATTGTCACTTCAGAATCAACCAAGATAGCAGCCCTTATCATTATTTCAGATCAAAGGCAGTTCTTTTTAAATCAAAACCTTTCTTTTTCTGCTTTGTTTTAAATTGGAGTGTTATGCTGAAAATAACGCTCCAGTCTAAGATTTTCTTTTAAAAAAATGGATTTGATTTTCAGCAAACATATTCGTCTCAGGAAAAGACCAATAGGGGAAGAACAAAATCTTTGGATTATCGCTAGAAGTATTTGCTCTTCTCCAACAATCCAAATAGCCTGCTCAGCAGGAGACAGAGACATGAAACAAAATTCTCAGTGGCCTTGGTACAGTGTTTGTACTGTTGTTGCAAAACAATGAAGCTAGGCACAAGTCCTGCTGAAAGAGCCAGAGGGATCACATTTTGTCCCTGTATATTATCTGTTGGAATTTACACAAAAAGAAAGCTCATATACCAAAACTGCAAATATTATCTATGTGGAAAAGAACTGGATGTGTTTGATTGCCAGTGATTTAGTTTGTATTTACACCAAATTATATTTGACATTGTATTCATTTGCAAAAGAAACTGAATTAATTTGTAACTTAAGATAGCAACTTGAAAACAATTTGCAACCAATGTTCCCTTCATAAGATAATGTACGACAATAGTGCCGAGGGGCAGGCCAAGTAGCTTGAAAGAAAACTAGGAACAGGAAATAAAAACAAACATTATAATTGTGTACTTTTTTCTTATTAAAAACACAGACATTTACCTTCTTTGTGAATCCATAAAATGGTGCTTGCATTATCTGATAATATGTGAACTACTGCACTGCGATGTTGCTTCTTCCCGTGAAGGTCAAAAGGCAAACATTTATGCAGCAATTTCACCTCAATTCCTTAACTCCCATTTCCAAAGGCCTGACACTTGTGGGAAGAAGACATAAGATACAGTTGATCCTTCCCACATAGCTAAGCTTTCTTACATCATTCCATCTGAGGTAGGAAAGAGTAGTATTTCTACTGGGGAACTTACTCTAAATAGCAGACCTAACTATTCCGAAGCTTTCTAGATGCCCAGAAAGATGATTCCATTCCCAGTCATATCTTCTTCTGTGTCAAGAAATAGCTGCTCTGAACAGAATGATCCTGAAATTCATGAAAGCCACAGTCATGAACCTATTATTGAAGTTATGCCCCAAGACTTAATACATTATATGATACAATGAATTTCTTTCTTTCTTTCTTTCTTTCTTTCTTTCTTTCTTTCTTTCTTTCTTTCTTTCTTTCTTTCTTTCTTTCTTTCTTTCTTTCTTTCTTTCAGAAAGAAATCATCAGCAGGAACTCAGTGTCCTCTCAGAGTAATTCTGATCTATGCAACTTTAAGTTTTTGTTTTGTTTTTTAAGAAAAAAAATAAAGAAATAATGTTAAGAACAGCTGAGCATTTCCTGTTTGTCATTATGTTGTGCTGTCCGGAAGAGTAATCTTAAAAACCTTCCTTAAGAGCTAAGAACATCTGAACCTGAATGGGGGAAAAAATTGACCGTGTAGGCATTGAGACCATTTTTGAAAAAGCACAGGACCAGGGTTGAACACTTGTACTTATGAAGGTTAAAGAACTGGCAGCAGTGGAAATTTACTGGGCTGATTTATCTTCAAGCCAGGTATAGTCCAGACAGTTGTAATATGAGTTTCCTTATAAATCCATGGCAATAACCTTAACTCTGACCTTTGCAAGCAGGCAAAGGGGACCGGAAATAATTCTTTATACTATTTTTCTTTACATTTTTTAAAGCTGGCAAGGCATTGCTGCTGAATATAGCTTCTCTTCTGTTTTTCAACAGAAATCAATGTACACTTTATGTCAGAAGTATGCAGCCTTCACTGGACTAGTTATTTTAAGAGTAAAGTCACAATAAAAGAATGATGATTCAAAGTTTCTTCATCTTGAGAAAGTCATTCATTTCCATTCCAAAAAGCTTGCAGTCAAAAATTGCTTTTCCTTTCCAAATATAAATGCTGTGTACACATGGTTTACCTTTGGTCGTACGATGATCACATAGTATTTATTTACAATTAGTTAAGAAAAACAAAAAATTCTCAAAATTATAGAGAGAGCTCTTGTTCACTCTCCAATGCAATCAGCTTTATTTAGGTTCTGAAACTCCATGAATGACAACGCCGGAGCTCACCTCATTTTCCTATAACCAGAACAACTTCCTACATAGTCTTCAGATCCCAACCCCATCCAGTTACTTTTAATAGATTTCCAGCAAGGTATCTGTGAGCAAGGTTTCATTAATGATTCCCTTTGTAGATCAGTCCGAATATATGCAGAGTTCGAGATGAAATAGCATTTATGGCATTTATTTATTTATTTATTTATTTTGCAAATGTAAGAAATAAATTAACAGTGTTGATTATGCTTTCAACAATTACTTTATAGGTTTCTGGAATTGCTGTCTAATCCAATTACATCATACCTTCTCCGATACAAAGGCACTTCCTTGTATAAAAATAAATGCTATTTGAGATATAGTTCTGACCCAACACAAGATATGGTCCTGGCTCTGTTTAACACAAGCCTACCATTCTTCCATTAGCAACTCTCAGATCAGGATTATGAAAGGGGTTGCAATTCACAAACTGTGTTGGTTCTATCATTTATGACCCTCAGAGTCTCACTTTTTAAGGGAAAATAAACTTTGAAATTGCACCTACGCATACACACAGAGACACATTATGATATGGATGAGATTGTTTTAATCAATATTGACTATTTACTAAAATTTGTTTCCTTCCAGCAATATAGAAAAAAGCCTCTATTATACCACACAATGTAATCTCTTTGAATGTTTGCCAGAATAAGTTTAGTCATGTTGTAACACAGAAAGGCATGCGCTGTCAGCTAAGTTTACTAACTGGAACTATGCTTCAATGCATTTGGAAATTCCTTCTTGAACATGCACAAACTTGCACTTAGAATCAAAACCATTTGTGTTTAGCAATGCAAGTTCTGATGGGACCTAAAAAAGTCAACTTGATCATCTCAAATAAATTCTTTGAAAGTAATACTGTGCTACCCTTCCGCTGCTTTGGGACGCAAATCCTGCAAACTGTTTATATGTGCATGAAGGAATTTCTGTTGGATGAAATGTTCTAATATACCTCCTACTCAACTGGTGGAATTGCAATTTCTAATTATTCAGAGGAAGAGCAGAGTGAGGTTTAAGGATGAGTGACAAATGAGTAATAATAGCGGAGGCAAAATGGTACATGGAGGCAAAAAGCCAATTAATTATATTTGAAAGGAAGAAATCTACAATGTTGAAACTATGAATTCATGTTTCAAAACAGAAATGTAGCTTGATTTTTTTCCTGACCTATTCATTTATTTATTACACGTAAACACACACACACACAGACATACACACTTATACAATTCTGGCCCCGTACCCTTAATTTCTGGTATTTTTAACAAGCTGCTTGACAGAAATGATGATAATGAAGAAGATGATGATGATGATGATTTTAAAATGTTCTGAGATGCCGTGGGAAAGTAATCCGGAGCTCCTTGAGGAGAATGGTTCTGAAGATTATCAGCTCCAGACATGTCTGCAAGAAGACCTCCAGGGTAGAAAGTGCCTTAGAACTGACCCTGATTCTCATAACACGTGCATCTTGCGGTTTATGTCACTATTGTCAAATTGTTTTTTCATTAAGAAGAATAGTATCAATAGTCTGTAGAGATTCTCAGTCATCCAAGTCATGGTTGTCCCAAAGGTGCTTTTTCAGGAGGCAACTGGACTTTCTTGTTTTTCTTTGAAAATGTTTTACTTCTCATCCAAGAAGCTTCTTCAGTTCGGACAGGATAGTGGGAAATGGAAGGATTTATATTCCTTGTAGACAGCTGGACAAGGGATTTTGTTTCTCAATCAGCAGAATAACTCTCTCAAAGCTAAGCAGAACAGGACCAAATTCAGTGTGGGAGAAATAGCAGCAAAAGAAAAACTGGGTTTAAAAATGAGCTGGATCTGGCCAAGAGTCTGCGTGGGGGGGAGGAGGTGTCCAGATTTTTTTTCTCCCAATTCTCCTACGGAAGAGGCAGCTGGGTAGCTGCCTGGAGTGTTGGTGACACCTTCTCTGCTCCCTTCTGGTTACATGATCCAGACCGGATTATATATTGCTCAGCCTATTTTTCCAGTGCATATGTTCAACATTCATACACACTGATGAAAAGGAGAAAGACAAAGACGTAACATGTTATTTGTTGCACAGATGCTTCCTGTGGACATTTTGGGTAAATAGGTTGGAAAGGATTCCAGAAATGGTGCTTTGTGTGCTTTCTCTACCTTCTTTAAAATTACAATAGAAAAAAAATACACCCTCTTCTACAATGAGGCTGCAGTTTCTGCTTCACCTCAAACAGGGCAACCATCACACACTATTCTTATACTTTAATTACTTTTGAATATAAATGAGGGGAAAAAGTAATCACATATCCAGCAAGAGAAAAGGCTATGCTTCTATAATTTTCTGCTATTCCAGGGCTAAGAATGTCGATTTTAAAATTCAAAGAATATGTACTATGAAGGGCCAGCCATTTAACAGCAACTCTTTCAGAATTTTGATTGAACTGCACATAAATCAGGGCAAATGAAATATAAAATATTTGTCAGAGGGTGGGGAAGCTAGCATGGTTTAATCCCAATTTAAGAGGGACCTCTCCTAGCTCAACCATTGTGGTCAATGTAAGGATTTGGAAAATCCAAAAGGAGGGGTGTGTTGTTGTTGTTGTTTGCTTGTGTCACTCAGAGTAACCTGTAAGACTAATTACCACAGCAACTACCAGGTTTAGATCATATAAGAATTAAGAATCTGCTTATTCTGAAATCGACACATTCAAATCCTTTATGTTCCACTGTCTTTATCTGGATGGCATGAAGGAACATCTATTTTTGCAGCATGAGAACATACATTGGAGACTCCATAACCCCATCTCCTGCTTATATCTCTCAGGGTATACATGAAAAGGCCTAGAATCTCCTTCTTCCCCTCTTCCAAATAGGACCCTCTCTCTTCCCAAAGGGAATCACCATAAGCAGCAGACAACGCAGCTTTCCTCTTCCAGCTAATCAAACTTTCCTCTTTCAGCTAATCAAACATTGCTGCTCTATGGGAGCCCATGGATAAGGTCTTGAGGAAAGGCAGTATACACATGCATTAAACTGGGCATGGAGCATCTCAAGCAGAAGATCCTGGAGCAGGTAGCTCTCTGAGACCTTGCCTCTCTAATAGCCTCTTGTCCTCTCTCTCTGCTTCTTTCTTAAGAGGGGCTTCACTCTGGAGGTCATGCTTGGGAGGGCAGGTTGAGTTTTGTCAGAGTTTGTTGCAGCAATCACATCCAGAAAACACACACAGGTAACTGATTCAACAGGATTCATTAACTTCTCTTTATATACAATATAATACATGAAATAAATATACAATACCAACAGCAGAGGAGAGAACAGTTTTTAGTTTCAATTCAGCAGACAGACTACTACTTTGGACCTTTTGCACAGACTCAGAGCTATAGTACTAAGCCACGCCCAGACTCCTAGCTGTCTCCAGCAAATACTGTTTCAGTTTCCAAACAGTCTCCATTGGCTGACTTAGTTGCTATGGCTATTCATTGGCTGACTTTGTTTGCCTATTCCAGTCTATGAAATGAATATACTCTGACAAGTTTTCTGTTTGTAAAGATAGAACTCTGTTCTATCTTGTGTAGGATAGAACAATCCTTTCCGAGGTCTTGTTATTTTCCTCAACTTTGTCCTTGGCAAAAAATTTTTTTAAAAAATCCACTAAATAATGGGGAAAGGAACATTTGATCACTTTCACTTGGCAGGAAAGTACTATTGTACATAGTTGTACAATTGTTGCATATGTCTGAACCCCTTATTTAAAGATCACTGTTCCAAACATCTCATTGAATTTACAGCACATCCAACTAATAAAACCTACTGAAAGATTTGATGTGAGATATATTTTAACCAGGCAAATCATCTTTTAATTTTTTTTATCCTTTGATACATTTTCTTGTATTACTTTGTGTCTCCTCCCCACCCCTCCTGCATAACTGCACAAACTATCCCAGAGCAAAGCTTTTAATTTTCTCACTGGTAAGACTTAATCATTCACCAGCTGTACTGCTGGGTGGAAATCTGCAAAGCCTCCATCTTCACTTGCTCGTTTCTGATTCCTCTTCTTCCATACATTTCTCAATAAGAAGCCGATTGCAGGTAATCCTATAGAAGGGATGCGCTTGTGGCTTAGCAGCATCAGAATCGAAGCAGACGGCTAAAGAAGGCACCAGAAAGTATTAAAAGCACTCTCCATATTGATGAGAATTCCCAGGATTTCTACTGGGGAGATTTCATGGAACAGAACTTGTTATCTGATTTAAAAAAATATGCCTATCTAATATATTAAATATTTTATATGCTCTATCTCATATATAAGAGAACATTATTCAAGCCACCTTTATAAATCAGCAAGAACATTTACTTGTTCATTTTACAATGTGAAATATGAATCAGGCCCAGGCATCAGTTTTATTCTCCTTGATGCCTTCTAATCTTATTATCTAATTAGTGTAGCATCCACAGGACTTTATAACTGATCTTCTGGAAAATTATATTTCTATAATTGTATTTCCATAGAGCTCAATGTGGTATCACTGTAGTGTACTTTGTTATTAAAATGTAACTCTAAAATTAAAGGCAAGCAAGAATGTAATTCAATAAGCACTTTTATTAACAGCGTAAGTAAAGATAATATGCCTAAAGTCTAAAATGGTACTGCTGAACATGGCACAAATATATGGAGGAGGAAAAACAATGTAAATGTGCAAGTTTAAATGCTATTAATGCAGTTCTGAGGGGGGCTATCTTTGGGCACAATTAATATTTCATTCCTTATACTACATGGAAATTTATGATTGCAACCATCCAAGCAAGTTCATAAACTCACCGTCTTTCGATGACTCCTATGGATATGCATGCCCTATATATCATTATAATCTTTCAATTACTATCCTTTAAAAACTAAAGAGTTCTGCTTATAAAATCCTTAAGAAACCAGCAGATATTATAATGCTGGGTGAAATCAGAAGTAATTCTACAAGAGGAAAGATACTGAGTTAACGGCTCTGTTGAAATACTAAGTCTTTTACAATCATATATAGCTATATTAGATTACATGACTGCATTGTATTATTAAACTACAAAGCTGTATATCTGTAATTCCAATTATAAATTTGAGATTTGCAATACTTTGTAGAATAAAATGATTGATTATTGATGATTATTGATATTGTTGATTATTATGAACCATCAAGTCAACCATCAATTCTTAGTAACCACAAAGATAGACTTTCTCCATGATAATCTGTCCCTAACCTGGTCTTTCAGTGGTACTGTACATTGACCATCATTATAATTGAGCCTATTCACTTTGCTGCTGGTCTTCCTTGTCTTCCCTTTCTTTCAATTTCTCCGGTCATTACATTTTATCCAGACTGTTAAATCTGATCATTTGTGCTTTGAGTTAAGAATTCTGGGTTGATTTGTTTGATAATCCCTTCCTTCCTTCCTTCCTTCCTTCCTTCCTTCCTTCCTTCCTTCCTTCCTTCCTTCCTTCCTTCCCTCCCTCCCTCCCTCCCTCCCTCCCTCCCTCCCTCCCTCCCTCCCTCTCTCTCTCTCTCTCTCTTTCTTTTTGGCTATTTGTGGTATTCTCAGTAATCTTTTCAACACCGAAGTTCAAAAGTGTCAACACTCTTTTGATTTGGTTTTTTTCAAAGTCCAACTCTTATTTCCACAAAGTGTCACAGAGCATACCATTGCCTGCACTATTCTGATTTTTTTTAAGCATAGACATATCTGAACATCTTTTTCAATGCCTTCATGGCTATTCTAATCTGCTGGTCTCTGATGTATTTCTTGATCGCTTTTTCCTTTATTGTCGATGATTGATCCTAAAGGGCAGAAGCCTCAATATGTTCTAAGGCCGGTTTTATATCCTCGTCATTAGGCTAATCTTCTTTCATATAAATATAATATAATAAATAATATTTAATATTGTTCCCATTTTCTCAGTGCACCTTTTGACTTTTATTGCTAGAGGTTGCAGAGCCTTCAAATTTTTGTGTATCAGACTAGTATCAGCAGCATAATGGAGTTTATTGATGTTTCTTCCTTCAATCTTTACATCATCTTTTTCCAAGCCAGAGACCTTTAATATATATTCAGCGTATCTACTGTGTTACTTCTTTGTCAATCTGGATCCATTCTGTTTCACCATATTCTGTCCATTCTGTGGCTTCCTGACCACTATATGGGTTTTGCATGAAGATTACAAGATGAACTGGAGTTCCCATTTTTCTAAGTACATTCCATAGCTTGATGTGATCAACTTAATCAAAGGACTTTCTATAGGAGGCATGGTGGCATGCAGTATTGCAGGCTAACTCTGCCCAATGCAGTTCGATCCTGACTGGCTCAAGATTTACTTCCATCCTTCCGAGCACAATGAAGTGGTATATAAGTCTAAGTGTTATTGCTACAATCAATGAAACATACAGTATTCTGACTTTTTTTTCCCTTTCTTTTCTGTTGTCCTTTGGCTTTCTCCATTATCCAGCATACAGCAGCAATAATGTTTCATGTTCCTTAGCCTCTTCTAAAATCATCTTGACTAACTGGCATCTCCTTTTCCATGTAGGGCTTGAACCCATTTTGGGATGATCCTAAGCATAATTTAGCCAGCATGTGATTACAGAACAAAAGGTGTGTTAATAAAACAATGGTTCTCAAATGAAGATAATGTCTAGTATTGTAAGATGCTTCTTGGCTCAGCTTAGCACAGTTCACAGAGCAACTTCCACCACTTTCCTCTTTATGTGCAGTTCTCTATATCAGAACTCACACAAGGAACTGTATTTGAAGAAAGCAAGGGACTGCAGTGGGGAGGTAGAAAATTCCTGTTCAGTCAAGTTAAAGATCAAGCCAATACAATTTTCTAAAGTTAACATCCATATTGATTTTACCCGAAAGAGGCTTATTTCCCAGATGAAAAGCAATAGTAATTAACAAGAAAACTTAACCTAATTTTCTTATTTTTATGCTATGGCCTTGACAGTCTGCAGAGAAAGGAGGCCATATTTAAAACTTCCATTCTTTTCTTAGCAATTCTTATTTTGGTCAGTTGAATAGGATAATTGAAGAAAGTTAGCATCCACCCCTCTTAGAAGAATGAAATATTTTAGGGAATATTACAAAGGCAGAATATTATATTTCCCTGGATGAGAAATTGAGAAACATGCTCTTGGAGACAGAAATTCAGCTCAGCTCCCTGCCCCCAGAAGATATTTTGATGCCAGTTTATGTACAAGACAAAAGACTTTGACCCTCAGGACATAATAGGATTAGTCCTCTACCCATCTAGCAACAAAACTCACCACATGACCCTTCATTACATCACCCAGCACAGTTCAACCAGACTAATCTCAGACAAACTCCTAGGATTTGCACATGACCACTACAGCAACCAATAGAATACCTGCCCTTGCCGCAGGAACAGGAAGCTCAGGTTCAATGCCCAAGAGAGTGTATAAATTACACTCACTCTCCACTCCATGTGTTCAACTGCACCAGGACCATGTGCTTAATGGTTCTGCTCCATTAAACTAGCTTTCCAAGCAGCCTCCATGTTTCCATTGTCTTTCTCCCTACTTGGAATTGAACCCAGATGGACATTTCTTCCAACATAATCTAAGATGTTTTACTCTGTTTAATTGACTCTTTCTTCTCACTTGCTAAATTCCAGAGTGAATTGGGTACTAATGCTTTGGATTTTATATGGTTACTCAATGGTTACTCCTTTTTTTTTTTGCCTTTGTTCTATTTTAAAACTGAATGTTAGCAAGGATTATATGGTCTCTTTGCCTTCTTTTTCCATTTTCAAGGAATAAATTTTAAGTTTTTTACTTCCACTTTTACAAAAAACATAGCTTTTCTTGGTATCTGAATTCAGAAAATTAAGTTGTTCCCATTAAAGAAAGCTATTCAAGCTCCACATGTGGCATCAGATACTTATTTTTTTCGTTAACAAAAGGAGCTTCTTAGCCTTAATAAATGAAACTAGTAAACTTTTGAAAATCAAGTTACAGATGTTTTTGTAAAACTGATTTTGCTGGGAAATGATCTATGGAATCAATGATAAAATACTGTACATATTTGCAATTGATTGTTTGCTAAATAATACATGGATCACCTAGTTGCAAACTGCAATAGTATCTGTAAGAAAAAAATCTAAGAGATATGAAATGTATGATTTTAACTGCATGTATATTCTAGCTGGCATTTGTAATAGAATATGGATTACAACTGTGTAATTGAATGATATTTAATTAGAATGCTTAAGTGAAGCTGATTATTTACTGAGCTGTTGCATTTTCAGTGTATTACTCTTGGCAAACTCCAGTATTGGCAAAATGCAATGTTATCTATCCCTTAGTCCTGCTCTCTTGAACAATGCATAGCCATTTAATGTATTTGGACCCAGTAAACAAACAAATAAAACAAAACATCATAAAACATCAGGTCAAATACTAATTTAAATGTTCCTAGTCTCATTAGTTAGTCTATCCTTATTTAGACAAGTTGATGACATGGCCCGCAGAATGCATATATTATCTGTTTTACAGATATTTTTTGAAAGCACAATATACTTCCTACCTTTTAAATTGAATTTGCAATGAAATAATAATTTAAAAAGATGTAATGCTTTTCAACACTTGCATAGCAGTTACCTGGAGCATTTTGTGTTCAATGCCACATTTTAAAAATAAAACAGAGAGCCAGGTGATTATTAATCATGCCTCCCAAGTGTGACATGTAGGGATCGGGGAATCAATCTCTTCCTAGTTAAAATCCCATTTGCATATCTATGAATATTGCTTGTTGAAAATTAACATATTTTATCTGTATTTTTTCTCACCATTTTGTATATAATTTCACTTCAGTACATGGAGCACAATTAATGCATTTTAATAGGACACCCAAATAAATTGTTCTTTCATCTCCAATTACACGAGGGAGGTATCTGTATGTGTCTGATGCCTGATGACTGCTGGACAAGCCCCTAAAGTTTTCTTGGCAGCGTTTTAGAAAAGAGGTTTGCCCTTGCCTCCTTCCTAGAGCTGAAAAGGAGTGACTGGCCCAAGGTCACCCAGCTGGCTTTGTGTCTAAGGTGGGACTAGAATTCATTGTCTCCCAGTTTCTAGCCAGATGCCCTGTATCACTAAATCAAACTGGCTCTCAGGAGAGACTAGCTGCTTAAATTACATATCAGGCAATCAGTTGGCAAGGGTTTCAAATGCTTAAAAAGTTGCTGGAAACAATGAAGAGTCCTTCTGAAAACCAACCCCATGGAGAGAAGCCAAAGAAATGCATGCTTGTAAGGGGGTCAAGGGGGAAAATGACAAAATGGCCATCATAATGCAAGTAGCATGATTTATATACTTGCATCGGATATTCAGAAGGCAAATATGTGAGGACAAGTCTTGTGTAATGACATCACCACATTACCATTTTTGCACCATTATGGCTTTCTATGAACATCCCTGCTTCGGGCAATAGATTCACATTCAGTGTTGTTTGCTAGAGGAAACGCATGCTAGGAAGGTGTAAAATTTGTTTGGGATTTTCAAATAAAAATAGACAATCTATCTTCAGGAATACTGTAAAAAGAAGATACCTTGCAATCTTTTTATGAAACCATTACTATAAAAATGAAGTGACTTTGTTTTTCATTTCATTGCACCAAATTGAACTTCTTAGCAAATAACTTTCACATAGACTGCGACTATGTTATGCTATGCTATGTTATGCTATGTTATGCTATGTTATGCTATGCTATGCTATGCTATGCTATGCTATGCTATGCTATGCTATGCTATGCTATGCTATGCTATGCTATGCTATGCTGGTAGTCTTAGACTTACAACAATTCATTTAGTGACCATTCAAAGTTACAATGGCTCTGAAAAAAGTGACTTATGACTGTTTTTCACACTTACAACCATTGCAGCATCCCCATGGTCACATGACCAAAATTCAGATGCTTGGCAACTGACTCCTCTATTTATGATCATTGCAGTGTCCTAGGGTCACATGATCAGCTTTTGCAGCCTTCTGACCCGCAAAGACAATGGGGAATCCAAATTCATTTGACAGCTGTATTACTAATTTAACAAGTGCAGTGATTCACTTAAGAAATGTGGCAAGAAAAGTTGTAAAATAGTGCAAAACTCACTTAACAAATGTTTCACTTAGCAACATAAATTTTGGGCTCAATTGTGGTCATAACTCGAGGACTATACTATTGCCACTGCCACTATTGTTGTGGCCAGTTGGCTGCCAGCAGAGTCAGATGAGGAGGAGGTTGAGGGAGAGCCTGGGCCAACTTTGAAGCTTTTGGAAGGCTCTGATAAGGAAAAAGCATCAGAGACAAAGGCAGAGCTGTGGCCTTCCGTCTTCCCCAAGGTGGAGAGGCAACTGTCTTCGGGGCCTGAGCTGAGTGAGGGGGAGGAACAGATGGGGCCCATCCCAGATGCGCGTATGCATAGAGAGGAAAGGAGAGGAAAAGAAAGGAAAGCAATAAGCCGGCTCTCAGGGAAAAGCAGATGTGGATACTAGCCAGTCCCTCGATGGCTGGGAAATAAATAGTAGGGGTTTGGGAGCGGCCAGTTGTTGCAGTTGTGGCAAATTCACTTTTAGGACACAGCAAGCAATTCTGATTTGGTCTGTTGGGACTAATTACGTTTGATTTTTGTTTATCTACCTGAATAAAAGACTGTTCCTACCCTGTTTGAAAAGGGGTTTGTTTTTACTCGTGAGTAAGCAGATTATCATTACGTGCTAAGGCTGGGTCAGAACTACCATAATACTAATATTAATACTTTAATATCTCCATGCCAAATACACCTCATAAGAATAAATGTTGTACTGGATATAGTAGATATCTTAAGAAAAATTATCTTGCTTACAAGTAAGGGATGAGGAATTGCATAGAAGGCAAACTGTGTATATTCTGAGGCCAGTATTCATCATGTTAGTTATGAAAATATAATCAATAATATGTACTGTTGAATAGTGTCTGAACTGACCATCATTTTAATGCATTTTATCCTTAACTGATCACTCCAGACCATTTCTCAATCTTAGCAACTTTTAAGATGTTTGGATCTAACTCAGAATTCCCCAGACAGCATGTGAAGCAGTGGTGGGTTGCTCATGGTTCACCCTGGATAGGGCGAACTGGTAGCGGTGGTGGTGGGACGCTCCGTCCACCCACCTGGATGCTTCTGCGCATGTGCAGAAGTCTTGTGCGCATGCGCGCCCACGAATGAACCAGTAGCGATGGGTTTTGAAACCCACTCCTGATGCGAAGTCCATACATCTTAAAGTTGCCAAGTTTGAAAATCATTGTGTGTTGACTTCTTGTTTTATTTGTATGCTATTCAAAGTCATTTCTGAAAGGGCAGCTACATAAATAAACTAAATTAATACATAAGATACATAGAGTTTGTGGTCATAATTTAAGACAGCCACTGATTTATGTTTAAAAAGTCATTATTCTCACTGTTATAAGAAAAACAACAATGGTTGGATGATTCCTAGTATGTTAACCTTACTGAAAATTCATACTGCGTGCAATTAACATTTAATTGCACGTAAGGGACTCCTTACGCACAGTCACTCATGCCCTCGTCACTTCCCGTCTGGACTATTGTAACGCTCTCTACATGGGGCTCCCTTGAAGAGCACCCGGAGGCTCCAACTGGTCCGGAATGCGGCCGCGCGGGTAATTATGGGAGTGACCCGATGCTTCCATGTAACACTGTTCCTGCACGAGCTGCACTGGCTCCCGGTGGTCTTCCGGGTGCGATTCAAGGTGTTGGTTGCCACCTTTAAAGCGCTCCATGGCATGCGTCCTGGGTACCTACAAGACCGCCTTCTGCCACCGATAGCCTCCCATCGACCGGTACGCTCCCACAGAGAGGGGCTCCTCCAGGTGCCGTCAGTTAGACAATGCCGGCTGACGACCCCCATGTCACTGCGTTATTTTATTTACCAGCTGAGCTCATTATTTCTGGACTATCTGACTCTCCGTAGCTTGCCAACTTCTTATCAATAAGCTACGTGTTTCCGTATCCACCCACATTCCATTCCTTCACTTGCTTCACACACTCTTTCCTTTGTTCTCTTTCCAGAAAGGTCCGGCTAAGAGATAGTCGGCCCGAATTACTTTCAAAAATGTAACAATTAACTTTTATTAGTTAGTGAGGTGTTTTATTTTCTTTATAACAAATAAATGAGTTTTATTAGAAACCTTCCTTGCGTTTCTTTTCAGAATATTGCAACAAGGAATAAGCCTCGATTCATCTCCTCTAATCTAAACCAGGGTAATTAGTCCCAGAGCCAAACATGGGATTAATAAATGCCCTGACACCCCAGGGGGAGAGCATTCTCTGTGGGGGCCCCTACCCTCTGGAATGAGCTGCCCCCGGAGATTCGTAGGATTACCAACCTGCGTACCTTTCGCCGTGCCCTAAAAACATTATTATTCCAACAAGCAGGGCTGGCCTAAATAATAATAATATTTTTACTATTTTAATGGGTTGTTTTATTAAAATTTTCGGCCAATTGATTTAATTGTTTTAACTTGTTTTTAATTTTTCTATTGTCATGGTTTTATTTCTGGCTGTACACCGCCCTGAGTCCTTCGGGAGAAGGGCGGTATAGAGATTTAATAAAATAAATAAAATAAAATAAATACATATTATTAAAAGAAAGATGCAAAAACTCTGTAAAACAAACAAATGTTTGCACACATTACTTATAGAAAAGAAATGAAAATATAATATAATCAGTCTTTCTTCACAACAGATACACGTCGTCCACTTTTTCAGGTATGTTACCACTGTGTTTTTTCCATATGAGAAACTGGTTGACCTGGAATTTTTCTCTGTGCCAGTGAATTTATTCATACATCAAATACCAAGGAAGTTTTATTTCAGACTGGAATAAAAAAATATTTGTGGTCTCTTTTTGTATCATACATCTTCCTTTAGCAGGCCTTATCTTCTTGTTCCCAAAACAAGGTTTGATTAAAATTTGACACTTTCCTTTTCTGCAATCTCACCTACAGTGTTCCAAAAGCAAATGCCATCTGTGCAATGGAAAGTCCCCTTTTCAGTAATCCTTTCAGCATATGTATCAATTTCCCCAGAGAATCTCCATTAATAGCACAATTTAATGTTTTTTTTTTCAGATGGGAAAAGGCACAGAGCTCTTCTAGTGCCTGAAATCCTATCTCCAGCTCTACTTTCTTAATAAAATTGAGTTACTATAATATTTACATGACTAACTATATTAAAGGCCTTTTTGTTGCTAATAAAGCTTTTCTTTGCCCCTTTCCTACAATATCTTAATATCTTAAGAAAATTAATACATCCCTTGAGTATTCCTTTCAGAGATATTTTTGCAACAGATCGCCAATGCACAACAAATGAAGAACTTTGCCTTTAATAAAATATTTTCTATTAGTTTGTATAGGAAAGACGGCTCAGAAGCTTTCAAGACTTTCTTAATAAAAAATTGCTGAATTATTACACATGTGTTTTATTTTTCATTTAATGTTTCCCAAAGTTTCCTGTTTCATGCCACACTGAAGATAATGTTTCCTTGCTTTTGATTCCTATATCCTTTTTCAACTTCGCACTGAAACACTAAAATGGTTTTCTCCAAAATATTCAATACAAGCATCCAACAAATTTTTGAAACCACTTTATACATAGACAATGAAGGTAAAGGTAAAGGTAAAGGTTCTCCTGGCACATATGTGCTAGTCGTTCCTGACTCTAGGGGTGGTGCTCATCTTCGTTTCAAAGCCAAAGAGCCAGCGCTGTCCAAAGATGTCTCCGTGGTCATGTGGCCGGCATGACTAGAAGCCAAAGGCACACAGAACTCTGTAACCTTCCCACCAAAGGTGGTCCCTATTTTTCTACTTGCATTTTTTATGTGCTTTCAAACTGTTAGATTGGCAGAAGCAGGGACAAGTAACGGGCGCTCATCTCATTACACAGCACTAGGGATTCGAACCGCTGAACTGCCAACCTTTCGATCGACAAGCTTAGCGTCTTAGCCACTGAGCCACCACATCCCTCTTGTAGACAATGAAGTTGTTCATAATTTATGAAGTCCTTTATCAGATGAACTTTATTCCTAATTAAGAATTTCCCAAATGAAATATTAAATTCATTGAATTGAATTTGAATTTGAATTCCCAAATTAAATATTCAATGCAGCTTTGCGGGGAGGAGGGAGAGAGAGAGAGATGAACTGCAGGACCATATATTACAAATACAACCCACCCTAACTAGCTAATACATCTGAGGTGGGAATATTGAGAGGGCCTTTCCCATATGAAATCTGAAAAACAGCTAGAAACGCAATCTCTTCAGCTGGAGCACCAAAAATCTGGAATTGTCTAATTTTACCATCATCATAACTTAAGACAATGATGGGCAGACTCCATTACAGTCATGAGTCAAGGATTACCTATATAACATACCCCTCCATATACATCACGACTAATTCTATAAGAGGCCCACTGTGTTGTCTTTTTCTTTGTCTTGCCTTTGTAATACAATAGGCCAAAGGTATATAAGTTATACTTTAATTTTGCTCAGGGCTATTGAGCAAGCTGACAGCAAGCTGCATTGCTGGGAGTCCAGTGTACACTGTAGTTGTTTTCATGCTTAATAAATTTATGTTGTATCTTCAGATTGATTTGGTTTATTCAAGGGAGCCAGCTTTTGACCACAACAGATCACAAAAGTTTCCATGTCCAACAGGAGTATCATAATCACAGCATGATTAAAGTCGCTATGAAATGTGGATCCAAGCTCAAGTTTCAGACTCTGTTATGTCTCCACTTTGTCCTTTATATTTTTCTACAGCTCAGAATGTAGAGAGGTTTTTCTCTGCAAGTGGAAACACAACACCCACACACACACACAGAGGAGTGAAGGAGAAGAGAACTAGACTTTCATAATGTTTCCAAAAGCGGCACCTTCCAGATACTCTGGGATTATAAACCCCAGAAAGCCAAATGAACATGTTCAAAGGCTGGAAGTTCAAGGAATTGCACTCAAATGAATCTAAGACTCTGGCAGCTTGAGAAAGCAGCTGCTGTATAAAGGATCTACGCCTTTTAATTCATTGCACAGAACAAAATTAAATATATACTGTATTTTTCGGAGTATAAGTCGCACCTTTTCCCCCCCAAAAAAGACGGTGAAAATCTGGGTGCGTTTTATACTCCAAATGTAGCCCCGCCCAGCTTCTCAAACTGAGGTTTCAGAGGCTGAAAAAAGCATCAGAAACGAAACTTCAGAAAAAAAGCCCCCAAACAGAGCTTCAGAAAAGAAGCCCCCAAACAGAGCTTCAGAGGCTTTTTTTCTGAAGCTCTGTTTTGGAGGCTTTCGGAGGCAGAAAAAAAAGTTTTTTCTGAAACAGAGTTTCAGAAGTTTCAGAGGCAGAAAAAAAAGCAAAAAAAAAAAAAAGCAAGGCACAGAGCTCACAACCAAGTTGCTAAAATTCACCTCTGGGAACAGCTGATTGGGGGTATTCCGGGAGGCCAATCCACCCACCAATCAGCTTTTTTTCTTATTTTCCTCCCCAAAAACTAAGGTGCGTCTTATACTCTGGTGTGTCTTATACTCCGAAAAATATGATAATTGTAACTAATGAGGAATGAAAAGATATCCTTCTTTTTCAGTGAAAAATGCAGCCCAAAGTATATTTTAAAAACATAAAGAAAGACCTAAACCCTGTCGATCTAAACAAATACTAATCAGAAAGATAATTCTTTACTTGTAAACACAGTATGCTAGAAGTAGATCTATTTATGGCACAGTACCATAGTTATAATGATGCCACATACCATCAATCAAAAGAGATTATCGGTTTATTCCTTTATTGCAAGAAATTTCTAGAAATTAATAGTATCACAATTTGATTCTAAAATGTTATTTTAAGTAGTTCAACTGTCACTGATAACCAAATCTATGATTTTTTTGCATTGAAAAACAAATCAACATAAAATAAAGCAAGAAAGTGGAAAAAGATTTTAAAGCAGGGGTGTTATTCAGCAGGTTCTGGAGAACCAGTAGCGGAAATTTTGAGTAGTTCGGAGAACCGGCAAATACCACCTCTGACTGGCCCCCGAGATTGCAAAATCTCCCCAGAGGAGATTTTGCAATATCCTTCCCCCAGGAGTGGGGAGGGAATGGGGATTTTGCTGTATCCTTCCCCTGCCACGCCCACCAAGCCACACCCACAGAACCAGTAATAAAAAAATTGAATTCCACCACTGTATTAAAGCAATATCTAGGCATGGAAGATGTGGAATGCAGAAGTGCAAGGGAATTTGTACAGTAATAGAAAGTATATGGGAAGAAAAGCTAAAGTTATATATTTTTAATGAATGTGATAGTGGACTTTGAATAGAGTTCTCATCAGAACATCTCATCAAGCTAAGCCAGAAGAGATTGCAGAAAGATGAAGGTTCCAAGGCTCAATAAAATTATCCAGGTCAAATGACCGCTGAACAACTTTCTATTTGACCTGTGCAAGTTTCTGTCCCCAAGCAATTTTCCAGGAAACTTAGTGACATATCCCCATGTCTTATCAGGACTTTTTAAGTTGGGCATGGGTTCTAAATTCTTACGTTTTTCTCCATTATTGGGGGTTCTCTAACTATACTTATAGTTTTTGATTACTTAAACGTATTTATTTAAAATATGCAATCTGATACATAGTTGCATTCTGTAAGGGTTGGTCTGATTTATATTGTTATGGTACATTTCATTTTTTTAAGCTGTACAATTAAAGTGATTAAATACAATGGTTCTCTGTGCATCACAAATTGAAAACTGTGTGTTTTCAGCATGCGTGTTTGATTTAATGGAGAAAGCACACCAGGAATAAAGTCTAATTTCCCCCCTAAATTATGCATTAATAAGAGTAAGCTAAACAGTACCTAGTGTTCTTACAATCTGTGAATAATGTTCCATTATCTCTTATTTTTTTTATTAGAATTTAATAATTTCAGATTAGTTGCCAAAAGGGAGTTCTTTTTATATACTGAATAAAAAATACCTGCAAATAAAATTATAGCAAAAACATAAATAAAGGAAAATTCTTATAAATTAACAAAACAGTAGTTAAACCAGGTATAAAACTACTTTGACTAGTTTGAATACCTGCTGGCAATTGTCAAAAGGTAATAAATGGGTGTTAGGGAAATCTTCTTAGGGAAGTAATTCCCAAGAGGACATTGCTGTAGAAAATGTTCTCTGTTTTATTGCCACCTCTTACCTGAAAAAGCAGGCCACCTGAAAGAACATCAATAATTACCTACAAGTATTATGAGAAACCACCACTTCAGCTGATCTGATCCTCTTATGATACTGTTAACATTAATGTATTTGTCATCCTGTAGAAAGTGCAAATATGTTTAATATGCACAACCATACCTGAATTTAATCTGAATGAAACTCAGTCAAAAAAGGGGACTGGTGGCTAAAACATATAAAGAAGGGTTGCTGGAACTGAATATGTCTAGTCTTATGAAAAGAAGGATTAGGGGTGACATGATAGCAGTGTTCCAATATCTCAGGGGCTGTCACAAAGAAGAGGGAGTCAAACTTTTCTCCAAAGCACCTGAGGGCAGGACAAGAAGCAATGGATAGAAACTAATCAAGGAGAGAAGCAGCTTAGAACTAAGGAGAAATTTCCTGACAGTTAGAACAATTAATCAGTGGAACAACTGATTCCAGAGCTTCCACAGCTTCCAGAGTTTGTGAATGCTCCAACACTGCAAGTTTTAAAGAAGAGATTGGATAACCATTTGTCTGAAGTGGTATAGGGTTTCTTGCCTAAGCAGGGGGTTGGACTAGAAGACCTCCAAGGTCCCTTCCAACTCTGTTATTGTATTGTATTGTATTGTACTGTATTGTAATCAGTAGGACCTGTTCCACATACATCAAAAGGTAAGATAAAGGACTCCCTGTGGATTTTACTCCACTAGTCGTTGCTGACAGTAGAGGGTGGAGCTCATCCAGTGGTGAAATCCAATTTTTTTTACTACCAGTTCTGTGGGCATGGCTTGGTGGGTGTGGTGTGGCTTGATGGGTGTGACTTGGTGGGCATGGCAGGGGAAGGATACTGCAAAATCCCCATTCCCACCCCACTCTGGGGCCAGCCAGAGGTGGTATTTGCCGGTTCTCTGAACTACTCAAAATTTCTGCTACCGGTTCTCCAGAACCAGTCAGAAACTGCTGGATTTCACCCCTGGGCTCATCTGTTTCAAGGCCATTGAGCCAGTGCTATCTGAAGACATTTCCATGGTCATGTGGCCAGCATGATGTCACAGAGCATTGTTACCTTCCCACCAAAGTGATACCTATTTAACTATGTGAATTTGCATGCTTTTGAACTGCTAGGTTGACAGGAGCTGGGGCCAGGATGGAAGCTCACCCCATTCTGTGACACGTGGGTCTTGAACCTGGGCTGCCAGATTTCTAGCTGACAAGTCCAGCATCTTACCCATTGAATCACTGTGCCGCCGACCAAATACATAGCTTTGATCAAAATACAAAATGGTTTCAATCCAACTTCTATAGCCTTAGTACTTCATAGACTATTCCTACCATTAAATTAACAGTACACAAAATCTTACTGAAAACATTTTTTCAGCATCATTCAGCATGACTAAATCTGGCATAAATGTGGATGATTACTGATTTATGCCATAATTGCTTTACATCATTATTGTTTTGGCTATAAATATTGAATATTTTAATTGTGAACTGTACTCTTGTTATTTTACACTTAGAAAATCACTGCTCTTCGACCATGGCCTCCTTGGTAATGTGGAAAGTTAGTCTCCCCCTAAGTTTTGACTTCAGGGCTAATTGGGAAAGACTGCATCACCATGTAATATTGCTACATTTAAAAGGAGAATAATATTCTTTTAAACATTCCAAAACTCTAAAAGTTAATTAAATACATACACTGGTTCAGGAAGAAGAGTTCTTATCTAGCCTTGAACTATCAAAATACACTAGCGGATATTCATCAAGGCTACTCCCTTGACTATATCATTGATATAGTGGCACACATTAAACAAGGTAGAAAAGGCCTGCAGAACATGGCTTCTAGAATTCTTTCCAATCCCTTTACTAACAGTCGCCATAAGAGGCGTCTCCATTTTGTTCTGTGTAGCACAGTGTTCTCTAAGTCTTTGTGTGCACACAAGCGTTTTCTCCCCAGAGACTAATTAAGGAGAGTTAAGCATATGTGTTGCCTGTACACAGCCATTTTTCCAGGAATATGTCTGCTATCCTATCTCATCATTTAATGTTTTGTGCTCTGGTCTGGAGTATCTGAAAGAACTCTGTGATAGGCATTTTTTTTGGCACAAGATATTTCAAGACAGAAAAACTGGCTTTTTATGTCCTCTACCAAGGCTTCCTATCATTAACATGATTCAGTCATAAATTGCATTTGCTATTGGTTTCCCTGCATGTAACAACCTCCTTTCCTGCCTTTCCTCCCCAGCAATTTTTGGGGGGTTCCCTAGAGCACTCACAGTATCTTTCCTTAGCCATCTGTGACGACAATATGGCAATTATTTTGAATTTTTTTCTTTCACGCTACAATATACAGTCTTTCACATCTCCAAAAGCTCAAAACGCCCATTCACAAGACAATAAATTCAGGAAACTGGGGAAGATAAAAAGCATAGCAAACAAACTTTTTTCTCCCAAGTTACAGAAGGTACAAAGGGAAGACAGAGAATGTGATTTTAGCAAGAAATAACATAGAAAGAAAATAGCGACATCGATAAATGATAATGTGGGGTTTTTTCACCCTCATTGCTGAATTCTGGTTGTGATAAGTGATTCCACCAGAAACATTCATTCTTCCCACAGGCTTGTATTCTATGGGCAGTTGGAATTCATTTATGATTGCTGATTGCTGGTAAAAAAGGAAAAGGAAAAAAAAACAACCCTCAAATACAGGCAGACCGAAACATTAAAAATTATATGTAAATACCCACATTATATGCAGGGTATATGTAAAATGCACAGTTAATTGCCACATGAGTTTCTGATTCTAAGATATTACTTTACTAAAGTCCTATAATAGAATAATAGTTGACATAGAAACATTGAACTGTTACTTTCTGTATAAACCGGCTATAAGTCAGTTGTTGGTGACAATTACAAATGTATATCCATATCAATCCTATTTAGCATATATCCATTAATTTAAATATCTGTGTTTATTTAATTTGTTCAGTATGTCATATCCAATTTTATTTAAGTTTTTATATGGATACAAAATGTGTTGCTTTCTCATTGACAATGCCTGAGGATAAGTAGCCATGTCATCTTTTACTGTAGCTCATCTGGATGATACTTAATCTGCAAAATAAAGCAGCATATTACAATCCAAAAACCTGAGACTCCTTTCACTGCAGTTAGTCTTATTAAGCTGATCAAAATTCAACCAAAAGCTAGTGAATGTATATTTTTAATCTAGACCATGTCACGAAGAACACTCATAACGTTTTGGAGGTTTTAGATCAGTATTTCCAGACAATGTTTGTTAACATCAATCCATTTTTGAATAAGCATAAAAATACTTTTTGTCATATACTTTCATAAGAAAGCATCAAGGTATACCTGAAGTGACAAAATAAATAACAGTTGTGAACCTATCAATAATGATAAGTATCCAGCAAACATGTGCCTTGATCATAGATATGTATGATCCCCAAAGACGTTTCATACACAAAATAGCCTGTGTTCAAATGATCTCATTTACAGTGTCCACTTGTGGCTACCCTCCAGTAATGGTACTTTCTACATTATTGATTACATTTAGTGGAAGCACCCTGTTTAGATTAGTTTGTGTAGCCTATGCCTTCAAATAAATGTGCATGATCACATTTTTATGAAAGCACAAACTGACTCACAACATTTGCACTGGATAATTATGTCAACCAATTGTCTGATTCAGAAATTCTGGGTCACTGATTGAAATCCCAGGAATCCCTGGTTACCAAGGTTTACAACCACTCTAATCAACCAAATGAAGCTAAGTAACAAGTTCACTTGACTGGAAATGTAATCAAAAACAACAATTGCATCTATTACATACAAACTGTTCTAATAAGATTCAAGAAGCAAATGGTTTTGTATGTAAAGATCATTAGGGGAAAAAATCAGCTGTTTTGTTAAATAACAGAAGCACAGTAATCACTATTTCGATAGATGAATAAAAATTACTATCTACGACAGGGAGTGATCAAAATCAAGAAAGCATTTAGGCTGCGTCCCAGTCATATGGGGACTATTTAGGTGTGACAAACTCCAATGTATCATGCAGGAACATTTCAGTGAGATGTCAGCATGGAATGGGTGATGTTCATCTGATCTCTCCCACAGAATCAGCAGCTTTCCCCAGAGCAGCAGGCAAACAATCAATAATATTCCACACAGCACTTTGA
This sequence comes from Pantherophis guttatus, assembly GCF_059756535.1. Lineage (NCBI taxonomy): Eukaryota > Metazoa > Chordata > Lepidosauria > Squamata > Colubridae > Pantherophis > Pantherophis guttatus. The sequence continues at coordinate 270,821,106 of NC_142063.1, read as the reverse complement.
CCCACATGGTTGGGTCATTTAAAGGTACTTTCAGCATCACTGGAGCTAATCAGGAACACACAACCATATAATACTAAGACATCTCATCAATATGACAGCTGCACTGAAATGTGGGACTTCAAGAAAATAGCCATTCTCTTATGTCCAAGTCCAAATGTTTATTCTGCAAAATCTCACAGGAAAAACATATTTTTAAATACTTGCTATGATTTTTAAGGGGAAAAAAAAATGCTGTTGAGGGAAAAGCTTCCTTTCAGACAAGCTAGCTTTCTCCATGTTGGATTGTTATTGTTGTTTTTAACAAGGGAAATGTTGAAGATAGGCTATCTAGAGCCGAAAGCCCAGGAGAAAGAATATGATGCTTTTCTATGTCAACTGAATGTGTATTCTGCTAGGCCATTATTAGATGTCATCTACAGAAACAACATTTCATACAGTAAAATGCTATTTATTTTTTTTTACTATTAGGGTGGAAATGGATAACAGTAAATTGGCAAATTGAGAAACAGGGACTCTTCTGAAAGCAAAAGTTTTTGGGGGAAATGAAAACATTTCACACAAAAGAGAAGGGGAGACTTGCAACAGAGAGTTTAAAGATGTAAGTCAAGTTTTCAGTTTCACCTTATGGGAAGCCTGAACGTCCATTTTCGGGGCGCTGCGACTCCAATCCCTGGACAGGTAGTATCTTCCAGTTGCTATGCAGAACTGAGTGCTGATCACTTCCAAAGACAGGCCACGCCCACACTGCCCAATCAGCTTCAGTCTTTCTTCACGAAGGCGTAGGAACTCAGTCAACTATGCAATTATAACAACAGGAAACAAAGGTAAGTAATGAACAGGAAGCCGAATGGGTGGGTAGGGATTGGAGTCGCAGCGCCCCGAAAATGGACGTTCAGGTATGCAACGTCCGTTTTCCACTGCGCTGCTCCTCCAATCCCTGGACGGGATGTACCCAAATTCAATTGCCTAGGGTGGGAGGCTGACTGTCATCCTCCTTCTGGGACGTGGCCACTTGTTGTAGAACTCGACATCCAAAGGATGCATCAGACGAGGCATACAAGTCAATTTTATAATGTCTTATAAAGGAAGTAGCAGAAGCCCATGAGGCTGCATGACAGATGTCCAACACTGATGCATTTGCAGACCAAGCCGCAGATGCAGCCGCACTACAAGTTGAATGCGCATATATTTTAGACGGACGTGGATGAGCTTGAATATCGTAAGCAATTGAAATACAGGCTTTAATCCATCTGGCAATTGTAGCAGAAGACACCTTCCGACCCATCGAGGAAGGAGTGAAGGAAACCAGCTTTCGACTCAGTTTGTCGAAAGCATTCTGTACGCTTAATGTAACGGCGAAGGGCACGCCTCACGTCCAAGGTATGCCATAAAGACTCAGTCTGGTGACGAGGATTTGGACAAAAGTTAGGAAGAACTAACTCTTGAGTTCGGTGGAACTGGGAGTTTACTTTGGTCAGGAAAGTAGGGTCCAAGTGCATCACCACTCTATCAGTATAAAAAAATGCAAAGATCCTTGTGGACAGATAGAGCAGTGAGTTCAGACACACGTCTCGCTGAAGTGATGGCCTGTAAAAAGGTGACTTTAAGAGTTAGAAACCGTAGGGATACAGAAGCCAAGGGCTCGAATGGTGAGGTGATAAGGACTTGAAGGACCAAAGGTAAATCCCAGGATGGGTATCTATGTACCACTGGAGGGGAAATATTGGAAGCCCCATGCAGAAAGCTCTTAATCCTTGGATTTAAAGATAGTGCGTGGTGTTTCTCGCACGTGAGGACAGTGGATAAAGCAGCCACCTGACGCCTGAGCATGGCTGGGGCCAGACCTTTAGCTAAGCCATCATGCAAGAAATCTAACACATCTGGAACATCCGCTGACGTCGGGTCCACGTGGTGGGCTAAACACCAGGTAGAGAACGCTCGCCAGGAAGCTTCGTAAATCCTAGTGGTGGAAGGACGCCTGGCCGCTTGAATCACCTTGATGACGTCAGATGACAATCTGTCCTTCTGTAGTTGGAGCCGCTCAAGCGCCAGGCAGTCAATCGGAGCCACCTTGGATCTGGGTGGAAGATGACCCCCTGGCAGAGCATATCCTCTCTCGGTGGTATTGTCCATGATGGTAAGGTGGACAGATCCACTAGGTCTGCGTACCAGGGCCTGCGAGGCCACAGAGGGGCGATAAGAATCAATTCAGCACCTTCGGACAAAAGTTTTCGAATTAGTTTCAGGATCAACGGCAAGGGAGGGAAGGCGTAGAGAAGCCCGGGGGGCCATTGACAGCGTAGAGCGTCGAAACCTTCTGCTCCTGCGGTGGGGTAACACGTGTAGAATCTCGGCAGCTGGGCGTTCTGGGGAGTGGCGAAGAGGTCCACCTGTGGATGATCAAATCGGTCCACAATTTGCTTGAAGAGGACCGGGTTCAGCGACCACTCTGCAGGATCGATGTGCTCCCTGCTGAGCCAGTCCGCTGTGATGTTGGCCTGCCCTGACATGTAGTCCACCACCAGAGACACTGTATGCCGTTCCGCCCAAGCCAACAGTCTCTCTGACTCCAGATTCAGGGGCCTGGAACGTGTGCCCCCCTCCCGATTTATGTGCGCTTTGGTGGTGACGTTGTCCGTCCGGACTAACACATGTTGCCCCTCTAACGTGTGAGTGAAGTGGCGTAAAGCGAGACGAACAGCCCTCAACTCCAGCCAATTGATGCTGTTCGCCCGCTCCGTCAGAGACCACTGACCTTGAATCACGTCGTTTCGTAGGTGGGCTCCCCAGCCCAGAAGACTGGCGTCAGTAGTTAGAACAAGACGGCCCAATTCAAGAAAAAAACATACTTTGTGAAGAGCGGGGGACCTCCACCACGTGAGTGACAGTTGAGTTTGCGGAGGAAGGACAATCTGATGTGATGATGTACTGCGGTTCGCCTTCTGAAAGGGAAGCAACAGCCACTGGAGGGGCCTGGAGTGTCTGCGTGCCCACGGAACGATATGGATGCAGGACATTAGCTTCCCTAATAACTGTGTCAACAGTAGCAAGGGAACCTTCCTCTGACCTTGGACCTGCTGCACCATCTCCTTGATGTCGAGAATGTGATTTGGTGAAAGAAACACTTGCCCCAGTTGTGAATCGATCACCGCCCCCAAGTGCTGGAGGCGTGTCGTTGGTGTCAGGTGGCTCTTTTGACGGTTGATGGAAAAACTGTGGTCCTGGAACACCTTTAGAACCACCTCCATCTCCTTTGTCGCCTGTGAAGGAGAGGTTGACAAGACCAGTAAGTCGTCGAGGTAACAGCTGAGACGGATTGAGCAAGACCTGATGGAAGCAGCAACCACCGTCACCAGTTTCGTGAAGGTTCTTGGGGCCGAAAGTCCGAAAGGCATCGCGCAATATTGAAAATGCATGTTGTTGTATTCGAAGCGTAGGTAGCGACGATGCAACAGATGTATTGGGACATGCAAGTATGCTTCGCGTAGATCTACTGATTGAAGATAGTCCCCTTGCCTGATGGCCGCAAGAATCGACTTGAGGGAGTGCATCTTGAACCTGCGATACAGTATATACTGATTGAGACTTTTCAGGTTCAAGATGCCCCTGTGGCCCCCCAATGACTTGGGCACCAGAAATAAGGTAGCGTAGAACCCAGTGCACTCCTGACCTTTGGGTACCGGTTCTACTGCTTTGATGGAAAGGAGGTGCGATATCTCTGCTTCCATAAGGGCCCTCTGAGCCGGGCACTGCGGCACTGGGCAACGACGAAATCTGTGGGTGGTAAAGTATGGAACTCGAGCCGAAGGCCATGTTGAACCGAACTGCGGATCCAAGCGTCGGTTGTTGAGAGGTACCACTGGGGGAAGAAGTGCTGGAGTCGACCCCCAATAGGACCTGGAACGTCATTTCCCTCTGCGAGCCAGGCGATAGGTGGCTCTCCTGAATGAACGTTTGGATTGTGACTGGTTCCTGGCTCTATCACGAAAGGGCTGTCTGTCCGAGGTACGGTCAGAGGTCTGGGCATAAGAGCGTGGAAAAAAAGAACCGCCAGAGCCTGTGAAGGATCGAAAGGACTGACGCTGTGAGTAAGGCATATATCTCCTCTCCTGGCGGCGGTAAGAAGAAGGAAGGACCTTATGTTTATCCTTGTCTTCTATCAATATCGGCTCCAGACAAGCACCAAATAGAGACGGCGCGGCGAAAGGAGCTGATGCCAACTTCCACTTTGCCTTGTTGTCTGCCCGCCAATTGCGAAGCCAGAAGAGTCGTCTATTAGTTACTGCTGCCGCCATCGCTTGTGCTGCAAATTTGGCAGCCGTCAAGGAAGCATCCGCTGAGTACTCCATTGCTGCCACTAATTTATTAATGTCCTGATGCAGCCTCGTATTGGCAGGGGGCAGACGCTCCTGAAGTTGCTGGAGCCAGATCAGGGAAGCACGGTTGAAAAATGATGTAGCGGTGGCTGCCTTAATAGCCCAAGCTGCCTCCTGATGCGCCTTACGGAAACCAAGTTCCATCTTACGGTCCTCAGCCTTTAGGCCAACAACGACGTCAGAAGTTACCAGAGACGATGAGGATAAGGTGGCCACCGGAGGATCTACAGAGGGCATGGCCAAGACTTCCTCCATTTCCGACGCAGCTGCATAAAGACGTTTGTCCAGACTGCTTGGGGCTGTCAGGGAACCTGGCTGTCCAAAGGCAGCTTTCCCGACATTTTTGAATAATGGAGGGCACAGAATCACATCGTGGTCCGGCTTAGAAACTGGAAAGAGGTTGTTGTGTGGGTCAGCCGATTGGTCCTCTGGCTCAGTAGATGTACCAACAATGCCAAACTTGGTGGCCATCTTGGCTTTGTGCAGCAGTGATTTGAAGACCGATGGGCGGAATAAATTAGTGAAAGCAGGCTTCTCTGGAGTAAGCCCTTCATCTTCTGAGAATTCAACATCTTCTGGGCAAATTTCACCCTCCTCCGATTCCTCAGATGAACTGTCTGCAACCCGCTGTGCCTGGGAAGGGGCAGCTTTTGTTATAGCTGGAGCATGCGGTTGTGAAAGTAGGTTAGAAGAGAGAGAGATTGATGACTCCTGCTGGAGGCCAGCAGCCAAAATTTTAGCCAACGCATCCGAAAGCATCGATTGAAAGCTCACAGGTTTGTCAGCCACCTCCGGACGGAGCCCCGCCGCGGTAGGTGTAAAGGTAGCCTCCAGAAGACGTCTATGGCCCACAGAAAGTTGGGAGTTTGGTGGGTTGGAGACATCTGGCAAGGACATTGACACACCTTTCGAGCGTAGCAAATTAGAGCTAGTGTGCGCTGATGCTCCAGAAGAGCCAGCTTGGACTCACAAGATAGAGGCAATTCCTGCTGTGCTGCCTGCTGCTGTTGGGCACGTTCAACTGCTTTTCCAAGGCGTGATGTCTATGTTGTTCCTCCTTGGTTTGCTTGGCAGACTTAGAAGAGGTGTGATGTTTGTGAACCTTGGACTTTGACTTCTTGATATGTGGCTGTTGTTGCGGTTGAGGAGGACTGCGAGGCTCCTCTGAATCCGAGGACAACGCCAAATCTGCCATCTTGTATTACAGTGACCTTGACAGTAACCAGCTAGTAAGGTCAACACCGAGACTCACTCAAGGAATATTGCCCACAGTGAAGACACTGTTGATCTGGAGTATAGGTAGGCCTAGAAGCCGCTGAGCTCAGTCCTCCAGAACACAATATTACCCACAGAGGATACAGACTAGAAATGGGATTGGATAGGCTCAGAAGCTGCTGAGCTCAAATCCCCTGAGAGACAAGCCTCCACAAAAAGCTGAGCGCAATTGTAGGGTGCAGAGTACCGAAATAGCGTCAATAGCACTGATCCAGAAAGCTGGTATAATTCGGCAGATTGAATGTAAATTTCTGCGCGAATTGGCCATTAGAAAGAGACACCAAGCAATACTAGCTGTCAAACAATCTCCAAATGGCAGCCGCCATGCCGGCAGAGTCCCGAAACAAAATGGCGGCCGTCAATTAACAGACTAGTCCCCAAGCCTTTCGAGGCTCAAATGAAGACTCACAGCTTTCCGACAACAAAGCGGCGATCGGAGACAGTCCCTCTGCGCCTCACAGCTGTTGAACAAGAGCGCTGAAGCCTTCAAGATTTTCCGTGCAATCTGAGCCGTTAGAGGCCGCTGCAACTCCGGACAAGCACTGTGGAGCCGCTACGATGATCGGCGGTGAAGTGAAGGCAGTCAAACCGGCACAGCGGCAACTCGCCAGTCACTAGCTCAATCAGGCAACGCGGATCCACCCAGCTGGGTCGGAATCCGGTGCGACACTACTCGATAGCAGGGGAAAGGGCCTGACAGCTTGGAGCCCCAAGCACCTCCACACCCCAGCAGCAAACAATTTAAACGTAAAAGCTTCGTATAGAATCAGGTAAAGGTATTGGGGAGAAACAAAAATAAGAAAAGGGGAAGGAATTGAATTAAAGACAGAGCACTCAATTTCTACAGTTCTCACAGCAACTGAGTGAGAAAGACTGAAGCTGATTGGGCAGTGTGGGCGTGGCCTGTCTTTGGAAGTGATCAGCACTCAGTTCTGCATAGCAACTGGAAGATACTACCCATCCAGGGATTGGAGGAGCAGCGCAATGGAAAATTTATCAATTTCTTTAATATAGGTTTCTCCTACATAATGGCAAGAACTGGAGCCTCTGGCTACATTCACATATTACACTAACCCATTATATGGTTAGTTAATTGCAGCGGTGGGATTCAAACAGTGTAATAACCAGTTTGCTGAGCGCACGCTTTGCGCACGTTGGGTGCATTTGAATTCAGCGCTAAAACTTACCTTCTACTGCAGTCCTGGTGAGTAAAACAGCTGAGGCGCAGCAATCCACTCTGCCACGCCGATCAGCTGGGCTTCAAACAAAGGAAATAAAGGTAAGTAAAGCTCAGGGGCGGTTGGGCAGGCCCAGCTGATCATCGGAGAGAACCTGTTCGCTCCCAGCTGATCGTGGGAGCTATTGGTTCGCCCGAACCGGTAGAATCCCATCCCTGGTTAGTTGGGGTTAGCAGGTTATGTGATTCATAAAACATGAGTTTATGATTTTTCATTAATGTGTTAACATGGTCAAGTGTGATTTATTCAATAAATTTTGTTTAGATTTGCAAAGATCAGGCCACTGAAACCCACTTCTTAAACTGTTCAGAACCTTAACAGCTTTAAGAAGCAACTGGCTGGGGAATTCTCAGAGTTGAAGATCTCTACCAGAAGATTCACGAATCTTGTCCAAGAGATTTCAGAAACATTGTGTTTCAAGATTACCTGCTCAGTTGGCAGCAGGATCAAAATTTGACTCCAATGTCAGGACAACTACAAAAATTACTCTTATAAAGAGAATATTTTGATAAAATCATAGCTTAAATAAAATAAGGGTTTTGGTCTTAAGGCAGCTACCTCAGTGCTAACTTGTGATGTTGTCTCTTAAATGAAGTAGCAAAAGAACAATCTCTACACAAACATTAGCTGTTCATGGGCTTTATTTATATATTATTATTATGAACCACAAAAGCTCATTTTAAATAATTTTGTCAACATCTATATTATAACCTATTGTTGTGAATATGTAAACTTGTCCAAAAAGGAAGTTTCTGAAGCATTAAAATCTGTTTCTAGACATATGTAGGAAATTAAAGAGGTACAGCTTTTTAAAATCTCTCTTCCTCCTCCTCTTCTATCCACCATGGACAAAATACCTGAGCAAATAGAGCTTGATATGAAAAAGCTTCAACTGTTCCAAAAGCGTATAATCTTTATTTGAAGAATACAATGTTTTTTCTAGTCAGCTGCAATATTAAAATCTGTTCTCTTGCTTGTCATTCTCCATCACCTTATTTCCAGCTACCCCACATGAGAAAAAAAATAGGAGAAAGGAAAGTTGTATCCTATCTTTTGCTCCTGAAGGAAAGGCAGGGTATAAATCTAATAAATAGAGATTTAGACAAACAAGAGAAGATTTTTGAATCCCAAGTATCTTTGTTATCCATGAAAATATGAATTATGGTTATTTGATAGCTTGAGAAATATATCAACTCATCACCAATATTCATTAGTGAGTAGTAAATATACAATAGCATATATACTATATATAAACATACCCATATCCATACTTTTTTTTACTTGACATAATAAATAAAATAGCATTTTAGTACAGCATCATATATTAGAGTTTAAATGGCTGACACTGCTACTTATTAGTATCAATATCACTGCTACTATTGATCAAAGCCCCCCTCCAAAAAAAAGTGGATGCTGCATAATCCAATAAAATAGAGTACGATACTTACTAACAAGAAATGAATGAAACTGCCCAAAATATAGTTTTAGCTAGCATTCCACTTGTCAAAGTCTCATGATAGGCCACTACTGAGGCAGAACTTCATTCCAACTGGAGAAGTCCCTTTGACACATAAGGTGGTATTTGAAGCACAGGTCTTAATAATTTGAAACACCTTATTTCTAAAGCTGTTGTATTTTTACAGCCACAGAGCCACACCAAAGAGCTCAGTGCCTTAGTTCAAATGGCATTTCTTGCCCTGTATCAAACGACATTTAAAACACCATTATGATTCTTGTGCATCTTTTCCACTCTTGTCTAACATAATTCAATGTTTGGAAGTGGAATTTCATTATAATTAAGTAAGCCTCTATTAATAGATTAACCTATCAATCAAAAAATTGAATATATTATACACAGGCACCTTAAATTTTAATAGGTTTTTTTAGCCTATTGTATATGAATAAGCTGGTCTATGCTTTGTAGTCTAATATTAAACACACTATCAACATTGCTTTTAAGCAAATAATACACAAATGAAATGAAATGGTGGTGAATCTGTTACTCAAAACCAAAAGGAAATAATTCATGCTCTGATAAATTCAGCCCTATTAAATATGCAGCAAATCAATTAACAGCAAATGTATTTCTTTTTTTAAATAAGGCAATTGATATGCTTGCTTAATTTTTAATATTTTTATATAGAAGACTGGTTAAAAGTTATGTGCAGGTGTTTTGCCCTCTGATTTGCCAGCATTCTATTGTACTTAATTAACTTCTTTTTATTATAAAAGCAAGAAACTCATTTCAAGTAAATATTAAATAATATGGATTTTATTTCCTATAGTTGATAGAATAAAAAATGTGCCTGGAATTTTATGGCACCATGGGAGGTGAGCTACTATTTAAATAATACTAATAATTAAAAAATAATATATCAAAGGTGTTATTTTTCAAATTTTCCATTGCTTATAAAATGTATTTGCTGAAATTCATACAATTAACCAGCATAAATATACTTTGCCTTACACCAATGAACTGGTCTTCTACTTTTTTTTTTTGAAAGAAAGACAAAAGGGTCCTTTTTAAAAAGGGAAAATATTTTCTGGCACCTTAAAACAAATACACTGCTAGACTTAAATGGTCATTGTGATTATGTTTTAGTCCAGTATGACAAATTCCTCTAAACAAACTAATGCTAGTGGCTTGACTTTGAGACTTCTCGCTACTGTTCTTGCTGCTACCCCCAAGGAGATTGGGGTAAGATCAGTAGTTTGCAGGGGAGGTCAAAGCAAACAAGATGGCAGATATCGCATTGTGATTTATTTATTTATTCAGTTAAGCATAAATTAGAATCTTTTGTTTATTTAGGGGATTGCTTGCGTTCTTGCTGATGTTCTATTTAAGTTAGTTATATAAAGAAAATTAAAGTAGAAACAAAATATATTGATGACAAGCCACTTGGATTAGAAGAATAATACAAAGAAAATTTCTCAATTTTGAAATAGCATGAGGTAAGCTCATAGCAAGGATCAAAGTACAGAACCTTTCACGGAATTCCCTAAAGTTGATTCTGAGGTGACAACTTTAGATTTAGTTCCAAGGAAGTAGGCACAGCATTTGCAGCTCCCTGGCAATGTAAGACTCCTATTATATGACCTTAAATGGATCATAAATAAAATCTAATAACATTGTGGCCTTGTTTGTGCTGAGCACTGTTGACTCGTGAAGAAATGATTTATCTATGGAGATAGAAATGAAATAGACATTCTTAGGAACATTCTTAGGAAAATAAGGACTGATCTAATCTAGATATGCACATTGCTTAGTATCATTAACACCAAGCTTCTAAAAAGAGAACCATGCAACAGGGAAGTTCATTTCACCACGTGAAAGCTTCAGCTGTTCCTGAAAGCTTTGATGGTCTTTAGCAGTAATGTTATGCATGAACTAGTACTCCAGAAGAAAAAGCTCTCTCTTCTTCCCATTCCTCATGTCACATTTATGTTCCAACAAAAAGTTTGGCTTTAGGGAATGTTACCAAAATCAGCTGGTCTCCTTCTTCTGTCCACGGTACAGATAACTTTTAATTCAGTTTTCTCTTAAGAATGAAACAGTATGAAACAGTATGAAAGCCGCCCTGAGTCTTGGAGAGGGGTGGCATTCAAATTGAATTAATAAATTGAATTAATAAATATTTGTGTGTGTGTGCAATTCACAACAGAAGAATCTTTCATCAAGCCCTGTTCTCAGCTTAAAGATGTTCACATTAATTACAATGATATGCATTTGGAAAAGAGGAAATACAGCAGAACTTTTAACATCAGTATTTGAGGCAGAGTAGATTACTCGGGCCAAAAATAAACAATACTGAGCTTTTAAACAATGTCAAGTGTTGACATTTTAGATACAGATACTATGCATTTTGAAAATGACAAATGTTTTCCTAGCAGAGGGAGATAATGTTTCTGTCAGCCATAAACTTAAGTTTGGATATAGGGGTGTTTTTTTTTTTTTTTACTGTTTATCTCTAGAAAACACTGTTAAAACATGCACCTGTCAGTTATAAACTTGCTTCCTGTAGTTTGGTGTTTCCTTCTGTAACCCCTCTTTTCTCCTGATAAAAAGCTCATCTCTGGAAAGCAGGGTACGTAAACTGCCAATTAGACTCATAACATTTTCTGCTCCAGTCTGTGCTGCATTCAGTGAGATTGGATACTTTAATTGCACCAACCTTGTATTTTATCAAAAAGCTGTCTACAGGCTCATTGGAGCCTCTGGGTTTGCAAGGGAAATCCAAATCAGAAACTAATGCTGATGGTTGAATGCAGTAGCTGGCCAATGCAATAGTTAAAATGCTGAGACCAAGAGTTCAAGCCACTCAGAACTCTTCCTTGGATGTTCCTGGGGGAAAAAAGAACATGAAAGCACTCATCAAGCTGTGGCATATTGACATTACACCACTGTAAATGCAGCTGGCTCTCAGCACTACTACAGAGGTCAGGCCAATTCTCACAGTCTTGCCATCTCATGGGGAAAATAATCAAATAGTCTCTGCATGATGGTAGTTTATGTATTTAATTGTTCAACATGACTTCATTCACTCACACACGGACATTTAGAGGGCCACTCATTTTCCTGACCCACCTGAGAATGCTGGGTGCTTTAGCAGAATTTCTTCGTCAAAATGGAGAAATTAGCTCATTGGCAACTAGCAAATGATACAAGTTTCATTTTAAAATCAGCATATGCAGGAAGAAAATGTTATTAGAACATATTCTACTGACCACCTAGCACTAGACTAATATACTATTTATAGGACTTCTAATGAAACTACATAAATGGATTTCACTTCTTACATTAATTATGTAGGAGTACTGATTTGGTTCTTTTATTCAAAAGCATCAAAAAAATTCCAATTTTCATTTTTTTTTAATGCCAAAGTTTTGTCCTATAGAAAATTTACAACTGCCACTTTGCAAATCTCAGATCTCAGGAGGAGGGGCATAGAAATCATTGTGGAGCTTTACTTACAAGGCAAGTAAGGATTACGGGAGCCTTGGGATGTTGCAGAGATGACTTAAGAAAGCAGCTTCTGTGATCAAAAAGGGGGGGTGGTGGTAAAGCATCACAAATACACCGTACAAGTGGGTTATAGGGTGGGTTGTATGGTGGGATCGCAATACGATGGGTTGCAATCCTATTTCAGAGACCTATATTTTGCTGCTTCTGAAGGGGTAGCCAAGCATACAGTGAATAATTTTTCATGTTAAATTAAATAATGACCCATATTATAATTCACCTAAAAATGCTGCTTGTGCTAAACTAATCTTCCAAAACTCATTAAATGGAAATATACACAATAGCAATCTTTGTTTAAATCAGCACTCCTAAACTCTTAAACTCTTCAACCTGTTCATGAAATTTCAGATTGTTCATCAGATTGTTAGAAGAAAATGATTTAATAAATATTACTTGAACTAATAGTACTACAACTAATAACAAGAATAATGGACAGTCCATTCTGGGGGCGGAGGGGAGTCAATATTGACCACATTGGAAAATCCTAGTTTAAATAATAAAATTTATTTCTTCTGGAGGCTACTGCATTCAGAAAAAAGAAATCATTCCTTTCCTATACATTTCTCTCCAGATTGTATTCCCACTGTAGAATTTTAAATGCCATAGCATTTCTAATCTATGTTGTATCTTATCACTGGGAATTTATATGCCTAAGTACAAGCCATTTCTCTGATCCACTCCTGGGTTATATAAAACGGGCACATGTGAATAGACAACATATAATGCGAGAATGCTGCTTATATCTTTAAAATGAATCACAAAGAACTGCTTAACAGCCATCAGTTTGGGAAATTCAAGAATCAGCTAGAACTCATTCTATGCAGTAGCTTGAAAAGTAATCTAAAAGAGTCAATATTTATCTTATTCAAATCTGATTAGTAAAAGAAACAATTTCAAACAAAGTGAAGCATTTTGCTTTCAGTTGCCCTGATATTCATGAATAGTACTGTGCAGATACAGGCACTATTTATGGAAGATCTGCAACCACAGAAGCACAGATAGAGAAGGACATTTAAACAGTAAACAAGTAAACCTTTCAGTTTTAAAAAAGAAAGGTCTTTGTAAAGTGTGTGCATTTTATTCACAAATAATAAATCCCATTCTATTTTAACAGTTGAGATGTCACCGATATTTTTCGTACATCACTAAAATTATTCTCAAAATAAAGGGAAGCAACTTTTAAATCTTCAACATGCTTCATTTTTCCATTAAGTTCTGTTTTCAATAATCAAATTAACATTTTTAAGGAATATTTGACTAACACTGATGATGGTAAAGCCACCAATTGTTAAACCCAGAGAAGATGTGCATTTGTTAAACAAGTATGTCCTTGTTAGTACAAAAAAGGCATTTATTAAACTATTTGTACTGCTATTATGAATCAGACCACTGAATTTTCAATAAGCTATTAATAAAAACACTGTTCAGTTCAGCTAAATCTTCTCATTTAGAACTGAGTATTTAAACATTTAACATTTAAATGTTACTCTGAATTTGATGGAAAACACAGAAAACATTGCATTAAGGAAAGAAGGGCAGAAAAAAGATTATTGTAATTCTCTTTGAAACCAGACTACTTTGCATTGTGCCTTCTGCTATTTATTCAGGATTCTAGTGATTACACAATTTATACATATTCAGATTTTTAAAAATTATTTTACTGAATGAAATAATTGAGGGCAAGTTCAGTCAATGTATATATTTGTAAGGGTTTGAAAAAATTACATATACACTTCAGAGAATAATTAGAGTCTTTTATTACAACATTTTTAAACTATTGGTTCTATATCATCATTTACATCAAATCACAATAAATTAATAAAATAATAAAATATCCATTGTTAAACACTTCTGTTTTGATCTTCTGAAAAGCCATCAGGGAAAGTGGCAGACTGGGAACAGGGAACTATTCCAGAGGGATTATTATTTATCGAATAGCACATTCACATTTTGATAAAAAACACAAGAGTTAAAAATATGAAATATAAAGTTTAAAATGCTATAAAATCTAAAATACCCTATCAGATTACAGGGTTGGGTTTTTGTTTTGTTTTTTGCTTCATTGTTACAGCCATGAAATCAACAAAGTCTCCATTATAGGCTCTATTTTGACACCCTGTCATTATAAGTTGGATATAAGTTTTTTTCAGTCCCACAATCACAATTTAGTGATGGTGTTTTGCCTAATTTATAGAAGGCATCTGCACATCTACCATGGCCAGAGAGAATTTGGTTCATATCGCACAGGACTGGTTAAATCCAGGTGGTTTTTCCAAAATGCAATAATAAATAACTTTGGATTTCTGTGGTGGTTTCCACTAGGGCAAGATCCTCAATATCTGCCTCTAGAAAGTACATATTAAACAGGTCAGCTCCACGTGAATGTGATGGTCTTGCAATTACATAGATGCCAAGCCATATCAGTTGTTATAGATAATGAACAAAACTTTGACTTGTTGTTGGTGCCAAATAAGATGGAACTACTTGGAAGTTCACCATTTAGAATAAGTAACATTTATTAATAATATTTAAGGTGTCAAGCTAGAAACTGGGAGATTGGGAGTTTTAGTCCCATCTTTGGCACAAAACCAGTTGTGCCAGTCACTCTTCTCACCTCTAGGAAGAAAGCAATGGCAGACAACTTCTGAAAATGCTGCCAAGAAAACTGCAAGGCCTAATTTGGGGTCAAGGCTAATCTGAAGTCACACAAAAAAAAACCCCTCCCAAAAATCTGATTTAAGAACTAGAAACAAGGTTCAAATTGTCTTGTATTTTGTTTCCCTGTATCCTGTCTACATAACAAACTTCTCTCCCCCACCCTTTTTTCAGATGGTATGATCTGTTTTCTTGTGGATTGTTTTTGAATTGGTTGGATTTGTTCTTAGCTTGCTTTTGCTGACATTGTTGTTTTGTTGGGAGCCGCCAGGATTATTATATATAAGCCAGCTGTATGTAAGTTTTATAAATAAATAAACTTACCCCTGGGTATCTACTGACAATCAATGCCATACCATACCACATCCAATCCGGTGTTAAATGCACAAGGGTTCTTATACACCAGAAAGCAGGTTGCTGCCTTTGGGATCAAATGCACCTTCAGCCTCACACACTCTAGAGCAGGGTGTCCAACCTTGGCAACTTTAAGACTTGTGGACTTCAACTCCCAGTACTCCCCAGCCAGAATGGCTGGATACGGAATTCTGGAAGTTGAAATCCAAAGGTCTTAAAGTTGCCAAAGTTGGACACCTCTGGTCTAGAGTGTGTTGTCTCCCTATTTGGAGAAAACATGAGATTTATGGCAAAGGAGAGGTTAATTTTAGTTTATAATCATAAAAATAAATAGTGCAGAGATTGTGCTCACAGCACTCTCCTGAAAATGTTGAAAACACTTTTTCCCAGCTACCTGACAGGCACGGATGAAATATACAAATGTTCCTAATGCAAGTGATTTGCATTAGTTCCACATAATCTGTATCAGGATTAATTAATAGAGTGCATAGTGGGTCTACATCTGTTAGCCATTAGTCTTTACTCTAATTTATTAGATCTTCATAATTTACCTCAACAATTCATCAAGCAATGAATGGCTTCTGATGGCAAAACTGCTGATGGCATTAGTCAGTGACGTATTTTTGTAATATTTATATTTATCAGTGGAAATGTTGACCTTTATTATGCATGCTGTCTGAGAAATTATCTCATAATAGAAAATATGGAGCACTAGGGTTGCTCAAGTCTTAGTGTGATGCAAACATCCAATAACATGGCTCATAAGAAGCATATATATTAATATATGATTTACAGCTGAATAAAAGTTAATGCACTGGATTTTTAAAAGTTAGCATCAGAATAAACAAAATATATCCATATTTTTATATTTGTCAAATGCTTTGTAAAAGTAACTGAAAAATATTTTTATTGATAACAAATGTTTAAAAAGCAATAATACTGCTCTTTTTTACTATAAATATTTATATAAATAATATTTGATTCCTACATGAGACTTTTAGCAACAACCTATGTACCATATAGCTATAATAATAAGTAGGGGAAACATAGAATTCAGAGAATTAGAAACAAAGTCTGATTTCTTGAATAATAATAATAATAATAATAATAATAATAATAATTTTATTTCTATACCGCCCTTCTCCCGAAGGACTCAGGGCGGTGTACAGCCTGTTTAAAAACACAAAGAAAACAACAATATAAAATTTAAAATAATTAAATAAGTGGCTCAGATTTAAAACCCCAATAAATTTAAATATCCCAATTTAAAAACTATTGTGTTGTTAGTCCGGCCTGGCGGAACAACAAGGTCTTCAGTGCGCAGCGAAACGCCCGGAGGTCGGAGATCTTACGAATTTCCGGGGGCAGTTCGTTCCACAGGGCTGGGGCTCCCACAGAGAAGGCCCTCCCCCTGGGCGTCGCCAGTCGACATAACTTGGTTGACGGCACCCTGAGGAGACCCTCCCTGTGGGAACGGACTGGTCGGTGGGAGGCTATTGGTGGCAGAAGACGGTCTCGGAGGTACCCGGGTCCTATGCCATGGAGTGCTTTAAAGGTGGTAACTAACACCTTGAATCGCACCCGGAAGACCACTGGGAGCCAGTGCAGCTCGCGCAGGAGGGGTGTCACATGGGCACAACGAGTTGCGCCCATAACCACCCGCGCGGCTGCATTCTGGACCAGTTGGAGCCTCCGAGTGCTCTTCAAGGGGAGCCCCATGTAGAGAGCATTACAATAGTCCAACCGGGAAGTAACAAGGGCATGAGTGACCGTGCGTAGGGCTTCCCGATCCAGAAAGGGCTGCAACTGGTGAATCAGGCGAACCTGATAAAAGGCCCCCCTGGCCACGGCCGTCATATGCTCTTCTAAAGACAGCCGTGCATCCAGAAGGACACCCAGATTGCGAGCCCTCTCTGTGGGGGGCAGAGATTCACCCCCAATAGTTAGCGATGGCACCTGCTGACTATATCGGGGCGCCGGAAGCCACAGCCACTCGGTCTTGGAGGGGTTGAGTCTGAGCAAGTTCTTCCCCATCCAGACCCGCACGGCCTCCAGGCAGCGAGACATCACATCAAGGGCATCGTTGGGGTGGTCTGGGGTGGAGATGTACAGCTGAGTATCATCAGCGTACAGATGGCACTTCACCCCAAAACCACGGATGATCTCACCCAGCGGCTTCACATAAATATTGAACAGGAGGGGCGAGAGGACTGACCCTTGCGGCACCCCCCATGTGAGACGCCTCGAGGTCGACCTCTGTCCCCCTGCCAACACAAACTGCGAGCGGTCGGAGAGGAAGGAGGAGAACCACCGCAAAACGGTGCCCCCTATTCCTAACCCCCTCAACCGCTGCAGCATGATACCATGGTCGATGGTATCAAAAGCCGCTGAGAGATCTAATAGGACTAGGACAGAGGAGCAACCCCTGTCCCGAGCCCTCCAGAGATCATCCACCAACGCGACCAATGCCGTTTCTGTGCTGTACCCCCGCCTGAAGCCCGACTGGTACGGGTCTAGATAGATAGCTTCATCCAGGTGTTGGGAAAGTTGTCGTGCCACCACGCTCTCAACAACCTTCGCCACAAAACGAAGGTTGGAGACTGGACGATAGTTAGCTAATTCAGCCGGGTCCAGGGAAGGCTTCTTGAGGAGGGGCCTCACCACCGCCTCTTTCAAGGCGGCAGGAAAGTCACCTTCACTCAGAGAAGCACCTATAATCCCCTGGAGCCAGCCTCGTGTAACCTCCCGGGAGGCCAGTACCAACCAGGAGGGGCACGGGTCCAATAAACACGTGGCGGCACTAATCTTACCCAGAACTCTGTCCACATCCTCGGGAGTCACAGGATCAAACTCCTCCCAGATAACATTCTCAAGACCTGCCCCGGTCTCCTCCCGTGGACTCATCCAATCGGAGTTCAAGCCATCCCGAATCCGAGCGACTTTATCATGCAGGAACTGCACAAAATCCTCAGCACGACCCTGCAAGGGATCTTCCCGTACTCCCCCCCGAAGAAGGGAGTGGGTCACCCTAAACAGGGCAGCTGGGCGGTTCTCTGCAGATGCGATAAGAGCGGAAAAATGGTTAGATTTTGCCGCTTTTATCGCCACTAGGTAGGTCTTGATATAAGACCTCACCTGTGTCCGGTCAGAATCGGATTGACTAGTCCTCCAAATGCTCTCTAGGCGTCTTTTCCGACGCTTCATCTCTCTCAGCTCCTCAGAGAACCAAGGAGCTAATTGAGATCGGCATCGGGTCAGAGGCCGCAAAGGCACGACGCGGTCCAAAGCTCCAGCGGCCGCCCTTTCCCAGGCGGCCACCAGTTCTTCAGTCGAGTCGTGTGTTAGAGTCTCAGGAAACGGCCCAAGCTCCGTCAGGAACCTTTCGGGATCCATCAGGCGCCTGGGACGGAACCATCTGGTTGGTTCCGTCTCCCTGCGGCGGGGGAAAGCGGTAGGAAAGTCTAAGTGAAGGAGCGAATGATCTGTCCATGACAAGGGTTTGATGTCTAGGTCCCCTCTACCAAGATCATTCAACCACTGACCAGAGATAAAAATCAGGTCCAGAGTGTGTCCCCCTATGTGAGTGGGGCCTTGAACTAACTGGGTCAGGTCCAAGGCCGTCATGGAAGCCATGAACTCCCGAGTCACCTCTGACGCCCCACCTGTGGATGGGAGGTTGAAGTCCCCCATGACAATAAGTCTGGGGGTATCGACTGCCACCCCGGCAATGACGTCGAGTAGCTCGGGCAGGGTTGCTGCCACGTGGCAGGGAGCCAGGTACGTAGTCAGCAGACCCATCTGCACCCCACGGCCCCACTTCACATAAAGGGACTCACATCCGGCTATCTGAGGAACAGTGGTCTCCCTCGGATAAAGACTCTCCCTAATGATCACCGCCACTCCCCCACCCCTCCCCTGGGCCCTTGGCTGATGAAATGCACGGAAACCTGGCGGGCACATCTCTACGAGGGGGACCCCCCCCTTGGCCCAACCAGGTCTCCGTAATACCTGCCAGGTCTGCACCCCCCTCCGAAATAAGATCACAGATGAGGGAGGCCTTATTAACCACTGACCTGGCATTACATAACATCAGCCGCAGACCCTGGGCATGAGGCTCTACACAACCCAGGACACGAGTCACGCATTGGGGGCCGGAGTGCGCAATCGCTCGGAGACAGCGTGTGCGCACTCCCGACACTTGATATGACCCCCTGCGCCCGTCATACCTGCCCCTCCCACTCATGATTTCAATTACACAGCCCTTTCTATCGTCCCCCTGTCCCCCGGTTAAATTTCCTTTCGCGACCCCTCTGCTGCAGCTAATTAACCCATCATCCCGTGCAGTCGCTATCTGGACCCCCCCAGGTCCACTTTTACAATCCCCTCCCTTCCTCCCGGGTCCCCTTAAAATTTTCCTTAAAAATTTAGCTAAAAAACCCCTCAGCCCCCTCTTTGCTGCATGCCATCTCTCGGGGTCCCAAAGCCCGTCATCAAGATAGGCCCTCGATAACGTGGAGGGCCAGGCCTGCGAGAGGGGGGAGTCTCGCAGCGCAAGAAGGTCGGTTTTTTGGAGCATCAACCGAACCAAAGATGGGAAAAGAAAAGCCAGTCCAGGAATCTGTCATAGTCCAAGGGATAACTGAGCATAAAGGTCATAAAATGTCCATTTATAGGGCTGGACTCCACTGTCCTCTCACGACAGGGAGAAGGTCCAAAGTTCTTTTTCTCCAACAGAGGTTAATGGCCAACCATCCTCTCACGACGGCCGGTCCCGTTAGAAAGTTAATGGGAGCAAAGTTCTATCCTCTCCGTTGGGATGTGGAAAATCCCTCAGCTCTCTCAAATGGTGCACAGTCTCTCCTAGCAGTGAGGGCGTGAGTGGAGCATAATAAGGGGTCCAGAGTGTCTAAAGTGTAGATGTTAATAACGATGGTAATAATAAAGATGTTAATAAAGATGATAATAGACCCATGGGCACAAGATCTTCTTTGAGGTGAGAGTAGGAGTAGCAAGACAGGAAAGTCCAATCCAGGGGTGGTTGGCCATTGAGGCCAACACCCACCCATACCTGGGGGAAAGGGGGGGAGGAGAGGCCACCCGAGGCGACCAACCAACCAAACCATGGTCAGCCTCCTGCCTCTCCAGCTCCAATCTCCACAACCCCCAGACACAGCTTTGTTCTAAAACACCCCATCACAGTAAGAATCAACTGTGAGCCAGATGGTAATTCTAGGGGTGAGGCTGTCAGCTTCTCCCCCATCAACCTGCTGCCTGTTGTTCTTCTGGCCGGCCGGTCCATGTCAGCCATTGCCACCGCCGCCGCCGCCGTCGTCGTCAGCCCGTAATCAGGCACCCCAAGCTTCCAAGGCATACCGGAGCCCGAAAACGCCGGAAAAGAGCGCCCCAGGGATCTAGAGGGCTATAGGGAGCGGGGGGGGCCACCTCAAGCCGCCGCCGAACAAACGCCGCCCGCCGCCGGATGCCTTGGCCTCCATTTCCCCCGACACCGGAAACAGCTGTTGCAGCCAGGCCCATCGCCCCATCTCCCGCGGAGCCGTCCAGCCCTGCCCTGATGTTCCGGAGGGCGAAAAAGCCCTCAACAGACAGGGCGGATGCTCCCCTCACTGGGACTGGAGCCGAAGATGGACAAGAGGGCTCCTGAAGACCCTGACAACCGGCAACTCTCCCATCTCCGAAACGGAGCTTATTTGGTCGCCGCCATCTTGGAGCATGCGCAGAAGAATGAAGGCAAATATGTGTGTCCCAGGATAATGTTGCAGGATCCAATCTGGGTCAGTCACCAGAACCAGAGATTTTATTTTCCAAGCTTCCAAGTGGAGAGAAATTCCCTGAGGTTGGGATCCAGCATGAGTCCGAAAGCTCGGAAGACAAAACCTCAGGTCCCGGTGACCAACCCAGATTGGATCCTGCAAAGATCCAATTTCTTGACTGAACATAAATCATTTGAAGCTCAAGAAACAGAGGTTACTTTTTAGGACACAAAATCAAAATTCTCATGAATTGAATAGGTACTCTGATCCCCAAGCTTCCTAAACAGTAAAGCAAACAACTTGGGTACATAATAAATGTTATAATGTAGAGCCAATTTGCCTACTCTAAAGAAAATGGCAAACCCAGAAAGTCAAGGAAAATGAAAGGAAGGGACATAATCTGTCTGTGATTCTACTTAACATAGGATCCCAAAATATTACTGATAAACATTCATTTAAATTTCAGTATTTGAAAAAAATGAAGCTTCCAGATTATCTCTTTTATTCATTAAACATGAAACTCAGCCAACTGAACATTCAGAAATGCATCACAATACTATTGACTGGTGCTAATGGTTGATACAGGTTGCTGCCAGCATCCTAGGTATCAACCAAGTACCTTCTTAAAATGGATGATGTTCTGAGTAGCATTTTTTTGCAGTTCCACTCGTGTTATTGCAGGAAGCTGCAATTTCTTGATGAATCTTATAAAATTCTTGGACATGGTACAAAGTGCCTTGATGACAATATTATTATTATTATTATTATTATTATTATTATTATTATTATTATTATTATTATTATTATTATTGGTGGGAACATAATAGTTAAAAAAAGTAGTTGAAAATGAGCAGGTTAAACTATTGTGGGGTTTTCAAATACAGTGATAAAGTCTTGGTTTATCACACACCAAATTTAACTGTGATTGAAAAAAGAGAAATAATTGGAGATGATCACAAACTTTCAAGACATGAAAATCAAAGCTGGATAAGTGTGGCATAAATTGGCAGTTATGGTTCCACTGGTTATTGGTATATTTGGTGTCATATCAAAAAATCTTGGACAACACTTAGAAAATTTGTGCCTTGACAAAATTTCCATCTGCCAATTGTAAAAGGCCATATTACTTGGATCTGCGCATATACTACACCAATACATTATGACATTGTAGGTTCTTGAGAAGAACTCAGTACATATGAAGGGCACACCCACTAAAGAACTGGCAAATGTGACTTCACATTGGTGTGTGTGTGTGTGTGTGTGTGTGTGTGTGTGTGTGTGTGTGTAAATCATTTTCACACTACAGACCAAGAAAGTATTTATGTAGAATTACATAAATGATATAGAAACATTAGCTTCCATAGCCCATCCTAAATCATGTATACATTTATCCTAATTTTCCCAATTATTTGGAAATTGTCATTATATCTAAATTGCATTTAACTTCAGTCTAAAAGTGCAAAAATGGTTTCCTTCCTATAGTGAACTTGGAAATGAGAAAGGTTTACCCTAAAGAGAAGGTAATCGATTTCTTCCTGTTCTTCCTAGGCACCCCAGAAGTATGAATAAGTTATATAAAAAGAAAATAAGCAGACATCTCCGCTCAGATGAGTTCTTCTTAAACCAGGGATGGGCCTCTATGGCAACTTTACAAACTCCTAGAATTCTTGAGCCAGCATGAGCCACAGGTCCTAAAGTTATCCTAACTGCCCTAAACAGAATGGGCTGAATCACTCCCTCAATGCACAACTAAAAATTATGGGGCTGATGGAGTTTCCAAACTCTTTCAGGTAAAAATCTTCAGATGTGGAGTTCTGCAGACTAAACAGAGAAAGGCTAGAACTGCCAGATCCAAGCCTCAGAAGTATTGCAACTGCCCTTACAAATCTGGTAAAGAAATGTTTCCCCCTTCTCTAATGACATCTTTTGTGTTTTACTATTAGTTGAAAATATAACCCCAAACATGTAGCTGTTTATTTGAAAACAACTCATGCTAATCTTCATGAATAAGCACCTTTAGGATAATAAACTAAAGCATCATTTAGTAAGGAAAATTATGCAGAAGCATTTCTAAATATTTTATGTAATGTGCAAAGGGACTGTTTTTCTCCATTTATTTGTTTCCAAACACCTTGACAGAAATGGCTCTTTTGCACATTTCCTAAATTAATGATGCTAGGCGGCTGCCAGTAGTGTTTAGACTGAAGCTGTTCTTATGATGCTACAGATGTTATGCAAGAAGAGAAGATGTAATGAGGAATAAAACCTGCCAGGTGGTTTAGAACAATAAATTAAAACCTTAAGATCATCTGAGTCCATAGTAACAAGAGGATGTTTCAAAAAAGTCAAGATGGCAGTGGGTGGCAGCGCAATTAAAGCTCAGCAGTACTGTATGTATTATATATTGATATAATTACAAAAAAGCTGTTCTGCCAGGATGTCCATCCTGACTTTTTTTGGCCTGCCTAGGTCATTGCATAATATTAACTGTGTTTTTAAGGTAATTTGAAGGAAGGCAGAAGTACAAAAAGTCCTTAATGATCCTTTTACTGTTTTTCTTCCTTTGCCTGACTGAAAAGAATCAGAAAATATCTGAATATTTTTGAATAGTGGTTCTCTATGTAAGGTCAGGTTCAGAATTTTTAACCAAAATGGTATCCTACAGATCATTATCCTTAATTGTTATACATGATTTTCTGACTCAGTATCGATTATTTTCCATTATTTTCCTGTTTTTCTAATGAACAACGGCTTAATAAAACTTTCCTAAAATAGTTTTAAGGAGATTATTCTACAGCTGGGATTTTTATGTATGTTTATTAGGCCGACATCTTTGTGCCCAATTACAGTAATAAGGTAGAATGGTACCTTAAAAAATAAGCCCACTGAAACCCACTGGAAGACTGATAGTTTAGAATTGATATAGTAATACAGCTACTGCCAATCCCCAGAATGGAATTGTTACAAGTTTAAATGCATACATCAGATGTTGTACAGTTTTATTATACATTTTAGGTGGTGTTTGGTAGTTCAGCCATCAATTTATAAAACCTAATCTTTAAAAATCAAGAAAATATGTACTATGTTCTCATCTCCTCAGTTGATTCAAATGTGATAAACTTCAGCAATTTAATTTTTGCCTTTCTCTCATTCTATACCTTTCTCTATCTTACAGACCTTAGGTCTTGGTATAAGAATAATTAATCATTAATTGACAATGAATCATTAATGATAAATCAATATTATGCCCAATAATCAATATTATTATAAATCAACATCTTGCCCAAATCTCTAGCCACTTCTAACAACAAATTTTATGATTATTGTGATATTTTCTATGAATAGAATTTACACTGTAGATTAACTGAAAATAAGAATAGTGAAAACAACATATAAACTGGAAATATGATTTTTCAAAAATATTTAAATGGACTGAAACACATAACATTTCCCTTGAATTTTGTAATAGCAGTAGTTCATCAGAGGCTATACAATCTGTTGTTTTTATACAATTTAACTAACTGGCTTGTAAATAGGATGTAAATTAGATAAAGCTGCAATCCAGAGAAATTTAGGGCAGACCTGCATTTGCATTTTGTTCCCTAACAATAATCCACCCCCCAAAAGTGCTTTCCATTAATAAAAACTTTATTTTATTGTTCTCCTCAGTTCAACTGCTTAAAGAATGCACTAAATAAGAATGGTTACAATTTTATTTATGGCCTATTTGGCCATAGATTGTAACATTAAAGCTAATTTCATTGAAATACCACAAAGATAAGAAAACACAGTGTTTTCCTTATTCACATCACAAGCAATGGAGTGACACTGGGCGGTGGGGGGAAAGACCTACAATCTCGAGTGCTAATAATGCTATTTTTGCCAATCACCATCACCAAAGTAAATTGACATGACAGAAGGTAGGAAAGCCAGTCAACACAGAAGTCTACAACTGCATATATTAACTAAAGTCTCAGGTTTAGAAATGTCCCACTAGTGGGTACCAACCAGGGGTGGGTTCTATTTACCTTTACTACCAGTTTGCAGCGGGGCCGTGCGCACTCGCTTCGCTCTTCATAAGCGTTTTGATGAAATCGGGGTTGGTGGGTGGAGCCTCCCGCCTGTTTTAATACCGGTTCTATAGAAGTGTTGTGAACCGGGGGCAACCCACCACTGGTACCAGCATTTGAAGCAAGGAATGGTCAGCAAATGCTTTAAGTATGAAGAGTAACACTTTAGTTTGAATCTAGGAGAAAAAGTGTCTATTAAATCTTGCAAAATTTAAGCGACTGAATCTTGTGGAAACCTCTGGCTTCTTTGTTTGCAGAGAGAGAACATCTATGAATAATGCCTAAGAGAGAAAGTAAAACAGCGACAAGGCTTTTTAATGTGCGACCTTCACTCTCAATTCCAGTTCCCTAGCAGTGAGATGTTCACCTTCTTCTCAAGGATTGTTCTTATTAATAATAATAAAGGAAGATAAAGATAGCTCTAAAAGAGGTTGAAGGAAAGACTTTGAGCGCTTTGGGGGAAATGTTTGAGACTTTTTTGACACCGGGAAAAGACTACAGTGGCATCTGTTTCAATGTCCATTTTCAGTTAATGAAATGGAAGAAGATAGAAATTACTGATGGTACCAGAGAATAAATTATTGAATGGAACATTTAATTTAGTGTATCAGCATTTCCAGTAATAAGTATCTCCACCATCTCATTAATTTTACTTCACTTTGCAGTAGTGATTCTATTTTAGATTAGGCTATTAGGCAATGAGAAGACACATTTTATCTTTTTCACAAACATGTGAGATTGTTCAAAATATCAGTATTAATATGCAATAAATATTTGAAACTTTCAAATATTCAACCATTTAAATTAGTCAATGAGAAAAATGTTTATATATTTTTTTAAAAATTGATGGGCCCCATTATAAGCCTTCATGGGAAAAAGTTCTGTTTTGAAACATTGCCTGTTCTTCTAGTAAAAAAAATAATACATACAGTATTTCAAATTCAGTGTGCTACCTCATATTGGAAGGGGGGGCACATTCAGCTTTTTTAACAGAAAATTAATTTTTACAAACTCAGGAAAAAGTTTGTACAAAATAAACATAACAACACAACATAACATAACATAACATAAATCTTCCTTGGAAAATTAGAAGAAACCTATTTTAATTTTAGGGTATTTAAGTACTATTCAGACATACCTGCTGAGTCTTAATAATCCATAAGGAAGTACAGTAATCTTTAAAAAATATCTCACATTGTGTCAATAAGAGCTTGAAGAAGAAAGATCTAACCAGCACAATTTTGATTTCTTATACCACAACAGTGCAAATACATTGTTTCAAAACTTATAAGTTATACTTACAATTATTTGATTGGTGATTACCTATTATCCTAGCAGCAGGTTGCCCCAAGAATGCCATTATGCAGTCTCATTTTGCAAAATAGTATACTGGCCTACGCATCTGCATAAATTAAAACCATTTCTTTACTTCTGACCACAAACCGTATTCGAATAATGCAAGATAAAACATGAAGACTGTATCCAGTTTCAAACTTTTAGGATTAATTTACAGTATATAGCCTTAAATCAATTGTATTGATTCTCATTTCATTCAATCCAGTGTTTAAGTTAAGAGTTATTTATAAAGTCCAAAAAGGCTTTGGCCAGATTATATTCAGCATTACATTCTTTCATACAAATTTTTCTCATAGGGAGATTCAGCTGATTTGAATCAGAACTTTTGTGACAACATCCTTTTTCTAGAATGTCCTTCCAAGGAAAATGGGAGATCTCTAAGAGTTTTATTCTATTTAGTTTACGATGCTTTAACATTGTTAATTTAGGATTGAGATATTCATTTTCATTTGTTGTTTGATATTGTGTTGTTTCATGTCCTCCTTCTACATTACTTTACAATAACTTCTACATTGAAAACATTAACTAGAGTCACATGTTTCTATAACTAAATGAAAAAGATTAACAGGTTAAAGGAAAACTGACAGAAAGCCTTATAGATTGTAGAATCCAGATCCATATTAAAACCCTTTGGTCTGCTCAGACAAACATTGTATAAGAACGAAACATCAAATCACATGGAAAGATACTCCAGTATATGGAATTAAGCACATTCTATGCATATCATACAGATTGGTTAAACTGATTTATGTAATTTCAAAACAATTTATTAATGTAGATTAAACATGATGTTCAGTGTAACTTGAGCTATGAAATACTTTTAGACTATAAATTGTTGTTGCTAACTTCCTTTTTGAGTGGCACATATTCTGTTTGTGCAGAATCCATAGAATCCATATAGAGAGTGATTCACAACAAATGATATTAAATACATTCAAAATTCACCCCTGGGCAGTTGTTCAACTGTTACTGAAATGCCAATGGAATCCAATGTAAAAGAAGCATTGATATTATTGAAAAACATTGTGAACTTGCCCTCCTCAATCTACTGGGAACTGCAGAATGCAATGCTACTTTTCAGCTTCGTCTTACATGGTAACAATAGTTCATTACATGCTTCCCATCAGCAACCTCATTGGTGTCCTTGAACATAACAAAGGTTATCAGAGGGATACATACAAGTCCTAGTCACACAGCCTTATTTAGTAAATGAATGCAAGAAGTATTTGTGTATGGATTAGATGCAACTGGCACTTCTATTTGTAGCTACACAAAGAAGCTGCTTGCCTTACCAGCAATTATTTTTTTTCCCTAAACATAGCCAAAGACCAAGGGAAAAATAGCCTATCTTACTAATTAATGAGGGTATGGATTGCTGAGAAGTTAACCCAACTGTTCTGAAGAAAAAAACCCAAATAATTTAACACACAAACATACTCTGAAAGGGTGAGAAAAGATTAGAATCTAACTTTATTTAGAAATAAACTAACAAAACTGATCATTTCTTTGTAACAAGTATTTAAACTACAGGCATTCCTCCAATACATTCATGACCATTAATGAACAGTTAAGGTCCATGTTATTTTTAGTAATTTGAAAAGAGAAGTTTGACTACTAATATAATTTCAGTTTACTTATTTATTTAGCATACAGCATCTACAGAGGTCATGCAATCACTGATATTCAATGCTAATAAAACTTATTAGCATTATATATATAATATATATAATATACATAATTCCAGTAGTACATATAAAATCTTATGTTTCAATGTTGCACCTAGAAAACTATCATATGGGGCAGAGGTGGCATTCAGCTGATTCAGACCGTTTCAGGAGAACCAGTGGTGCCAACGATCAGCTGCCCCCCCCATCCTGCCTTTATTTCCTCCTTTCTAGCTCATCTCAATCACATGGCACAGCTGATTTCCCCACCACCACCACTGTTCTACTTACCATTGCTGACTTGGAAGGTAAACAGCTGAGTTTCTAAACGCTCCATTTTCAGCACTGTGTTCAAGCGCTCTAGGGGCACGTAAGCATGTAGTGTGTGTGCGTGCGCAAAGCATATGCTCACCGAACTGGTTGTTAAACCAGCAGCATCCCACCACTGGGGTAATAATGGCATGAGAATATTGTAAAAAAGCCATTATACGGGAAGGGACTCTAAGCAATCTCACAATTGGTGCAAAATGCAGAAGCCCAGATATTAGCCAATCAAAGTCATTATTTTACATTGTTGTATTGCTTACCAAAAAGCTTCCAGATGCAATTCATCATGTTGATTTTTAATCTATAAAGCCCTCCATGGCTTGGCACTGAGGAACATACAGGACCACCTTCATATACTTAGGGTTATATATGCATATGGAATTACTTTTTCCAACATCGGGAAGACTGGTTTTTCAATCCCAGAAAAGTGCTAGGATGCATATAACTGATTACGATCTTGTCAATTTCAGGCAGCACTGCAAACCCACAGGAGGATGCTGATGAACAAATTAAGGTCCCAGAGCACTGCTAGTTAACTTTCAGTTAGCATTTATTAGAGAAGCACCTTGCCTGGTAGAAAAACTGCTCAGGAAGAAATAAACTTGTTAGCTACTCAAAGAAATGGATGGTATTTAAGTTTAAGGCTGTGCTTGCTGGTCAGTGTAAGAACAAAAAGGAGAACATCTCCTTTTGCCAGATGTCTAGTAAAACTAGCCAGGACTCAATGTTATGTTTTTCTGTTACAACCCCCATGTTATGAAACATTCTCTCTCTTGAGATTAGAGTTGGCGTCTTCATTGATGGCCTTCTGGAAACTATTAAAGGCAAGAGTTGTTTGGGAGATCACCATTACATTTATCAATTCATGATTATTTTTTAATTGGCTTTTATGTCTTACTGTTTTTATATTCTATGCTGCAATATTCTATATTCTGCTGCAATAATTATAGCTTGAATCTATCAGAATACAACAAAGAAACAAGCAAGCCAGCAAAAATACAAGGTGAAACAGAGATTAGAGAGATTGGAGAGGGATTCCAAGAGAGGAAATCTACAGACCGAGATTAATGTAATTGCCTGACAGTAGGAAAGGGTCAAGCAAAGGAGAGATTGCCTACAGAAATTGATGGCTCCCCCCCCCATTTCTGGGGGCCCCGCATCACAGAGCAGAGAGATTGGAGAGAAATATTTCAAGAGAGTATTGTAAACTGCACTCCTGCATTGTTTTGGATGTTTAGAAGAGTTTAGAAGAGTAAATAGCTTATTCTCTTGCAGAGCTTTTGTCTCCAATTTCTCTATTGTAGGTAGCCACCTGTTGTAGGTAGTAATTTATTTTATTTTATTTTAATTTTGATTTATATGCCGCCCTTCTCCGGAGACTCAGGGCGGCTTACAATGCGCTAAGCAATAGCCTTCATCCTTTTGTATATTTATACAAAGTCAGCTTATTGCCCCCACAAACTGGGTCCTCATTTCACCTACCTTAGAAAGGATGGAAGGCTGAGTCAACCTTGAGCCTGGCGAGATTCGAACTGCAGTAATTGTAGGCAGCTGGTCTTAATAACAGGGTGCTTTAGACCACTGTACTAGCAAGGCTCTGTAATAGTGATCATGTGACTAAGGAATATTGCAAAGTTTGTAAATGGTTGTTACATTTATTTTTTCAGCATTGCTGTAACTTTGAATTTTTATTATTTTATTTTATTTTAGGAAATTTATATTGCCGCCTATTCACACATGGCGACTCAAGGCGGCTTACAAGAATATAAAAACCTCATATATAAAACAACAAAACTAATAAAAGAGAATAATCACATAATAAATGAATAAAATAATATAATAAACCAATGGTCAGTAAGTGAGGAGTATCTACATAATCTGCAAAGCTTTGTTATCTTTTGGATAAGCAATCAGATTTTTTTTTTATTTTAGCAGTCAAAAGAGCTGACCACTCAGCTGGCCACTCTTGTAAAGGATCATGGATTTCATGGGTTTATAATCCTAGATATTATAAAATGACTGAAATCTCATATTTGAGGATCAAATGGTAAACCTTCTATGAAGAGTTTGAACCTGTGTCTCCAAGTGTATTAAACTGGAAAAAGGCTAAGCTCTGACCCTAATTGGTGATTCTGTTGCCAAATAGCATTTGTTCATCTTTTTTCATTTTCAATAGTTTTTTGTGGGGGAAAGACAGCAGATTGACTTAAAGCCTTTGTAAGATGCAATAAATGCTTTTTTAAAGCATATGTATAATCATGAAGAAGCCAGCTCTTACAATTAATTTATGCTTTTAAAATATTATGCACTCCCATATTCTCTGGATGATTTTGCTGTAAATAGTCCATAATTGAGTTTCCTAGATCAGCATGGGTAATTAATTCTTAACTTGACAGGTCAGACAAACTGAGCAAACCAGTAGCATTCCTACACATCTCTTCATTCCATTTAATCCATACGCTTCCATCAGGGGTGGTATTCACTTACCTTCGCTACCGGTTCGCAAACATGAGAATGCATGCCTCCTCCACGCATGTGCAGAGCCTTCTGCACATGCGTAGAGGGTCAAAAATGGGACATGATGACGTTCTGGCGAGTGGGCGGAGCCTCCCACCACCGGCGCTACCGGATCGTGTGATCCGGATAGAGCTGGCTGAATTTCACCACTGGCTTCCAGTTTCTAATTCAATATCAGGGTAAAATACAGTAACTGCCCTTGGAAAAAGTTAAGAATCAAACTCAGCATAAGATGATCACTATTCAGAGAGACGTATACCTCTAGACAACTGGCATTGCCCTACTAAACTATGAAATATCAGCTAATAATTAAGACTTGACATTTTGATCTCAATGAAAAAATAAATTCTTCTGGGCCATCTCTCTCTGGGTTATTTGGTTTGTTAGTCCAATCAGTTTGTCACCTGCATTAAACAAAATTCTTCCAGATTACACATCATGTCATTGGAGAAGCAAGCAGGTTAACACGTCTCAACAATAGCAGTTGAAGAAAGCAGTTATAGTGTTGGGTAATTAGGATCTCAATGTTTGGCCCCATTCTGTCATTCAGGTCACCACCAACAAGAAGATCCTAATCTGCTGAGCCTGCTGAATAGATGGTTGTCTAATTAAACACTTATTTCTCTAAATTGTGCTATGTTTGCTTAATCTGAAAGTGTCAGCATGGTGGAAGCAAAACAGCAAATTAATATCTGGAGAAGCAGAGGACTGTAGGGAATCATGTACATGGGTTTTCCAATGAATCCTCTCATTGACTTTTGCATGAACATCCTACCAGTGGGATCTCCATATTACTCTTCATACATGTTCCTGCTTTGAGACCAGAATAATTTGACAGGACTTTGATCTTGACTACCAGTTCAGGCATCATGGAATTGTAAGAAGCAACCTGAAAACTGAACAGAGGGGTGAACGAGGAACTATTTGTATGTTTATCACATGACTATGCATCTCCTTGTGTTTTATGACCTCAGAGATATACAGCAAGTGATGATGTAGCTACAATGTGAAGATTGGATATTAAAAAAAAAAGTTCACCCTTCATGAATATGTTACATAATTCATTTGTGGTGATTTCATAAGAAAAAAATGTATAACAATAAAAGTTAAATAAATGTAGACCTCATAAATGCAATGGTATAAATTTGTCTTATATATTTCTACTAACTGTTCACAGAGAGAGAATGAGTACATAAAAAAACAGGAGTAGACTGGACAATTATTGTTATATAAAGGTAAATGCCCCTCAGAATAAGATTTGATTACATTCAGATTCAGGTTTCTGATCAATTGTGGAGGACTCTAGATAATTTTTAGCTAATCTATACAACTGAGAATAAATTGGTGCTGACATTGTATACCCGTTGAAGATGGATACATACAAATGATAATACTTAGCCGCCATAAAAGAGTCAATTCAGTGCAGACTGAAGAACAGGATAATTAATTTACCAAGGTTTAAAAAAATAATAATTCTGTAAGGTAGCTGTTAATAGCAGCAAGACATTACAGGTTACAAAGGAGATCATACTGGCTGGAGAATTCTGGGTCTTGAAATCTAAACATCTTAAAGTTGCCAAGTTTGGAGGGGAAAAACACTGCCTTAGATAGATACATTTCAGCCAACAGTTTAGTTATAGTTATAACATTTTAACATATAGTTCTTGTCTGTGCAACAAAATAGCTGTACAGTTAGCAGCAATTTATTTCGTGATGTGATTCAGCTGTTTTCCTCCATATAATTACTGGCATCACAAGGAACAAAACAGAGAACAGAGTTTCTATTGGGGCTATGCTATGTACTGGAGTGTTACAATCATGCTTATTTTGCATCGTTTGGAAATAATCTTTTTTTTTTAAAAAAAATATTGGTTACATAATGCCAACACTTGCAATGTTCCAGCAGGGGTACGTTCATAAAGATGTTCAGAGACATTGACAGGAACCTTCACAATACAGGCTGCCTTTGTGTTCATGTAATTAGAAATGACATAATGGGAAATTATAAGAAAAGTTACTCATGTAGCTCACAAATCCTCATTCAGTCATAACCAAGTCTTCTAATATTTGGGGGAAGGGAGGAGTCACTGATAAAGAAGTCTAGGAATGTATTTTATCCATATGCTTACTGACCTTGGACTTGTGGGGGTGGGATGGGGGTTTGATTTCTTCTAACCATACAGTTCACATCCTATTCAGTGTTATTTTTGGCTACTGTATGGAGATGATTTCCCATAAGATGTATATGGGACACTGTAGCAGATGGGTAGATCCATTTATAAGATCAACAGTATGGCGCACTCTATATAAGGGCCCCCAGGCAAATCTGAGTCTCAGTGTCCATAGATCCAAATGCTTTGGGGCATATCCAAAGCTCTGCTATTTTGAAATTGCCCAATAGGCAGGCTAGGTAATCAATCATTCCATGACTCATTCACTACCAAATCTTTACAGCAATAATAGAACAATTAATTTTATTTTCTACCAAATGCAACCTAGGTGTTAATGTACTTCAAGTCACCTCCCTTCAGTCACCTCCCTTCAGTCAGTACATCACACCACATGCTGCCAGTATGATTAGC
Organism: Pantherophis guttatus; assembly: GCF_059756535.1. NCBI lineage: Eukaryota > Metazoa > Chordata > Lepidosauria > Squamata > Colubridae > Pantherophis > Pantherophis guttatus. Next base: position 270,787,901 of record NC_142063.1, on the reverse strand, counting down.
CTTCCATATTCATATTCTCTGTGCTCCTAAACACAGCTCATTACATTAAAAAAAAAAAGCGTGGTACAATAATTATGGAAATGTGCTGTACATGTATCAGTTGGGCAAAACTGATATATGTACAGTATACCAGATCATGTAATAGAAGACTCAGAAAACAGCTAAGGATGTGGCTTATACTCCAATGTCCTTTCACGTGGATAGCATTAAATAAATAATTCAATTAATTAAACAAAGCTGGTTGGATGACTTTGGATCAGCCATTCTTTCTTAGCCCCAGCCTAACCCATAGGGTTCTTGTGGAAAAAGGAGGCAGGAATATTAAGTATGGCATAAAAAACTAATAACAATAACAATAACAATAACAATAACAATAACAATAATAATAATAATAATAATAATAATAATAATAATAATAATATAATGGAACCTGGGGAAAGGATATCTATTTTTATCTTTGTTTTTAGGAATTATTGTGAACTACCTAAAATCATTATATGAGCTAGGTGGCCACATAGGTCCAGTAAGTAAGTAAGTAAGTAAGTAAGTAAGTAAGTAAGTAAGTAAGTACGTAAGTAAGTAAGTAAGTAAGTAAGTAGTTTCAGTTGTATTTGGCTGAACCAGTAATAATCTATTATAAATCCGTAAGCTTGTCAATCACTGATTTCTTGGATTCCTGAGGCAGAATCCAGTGACATGATTCCAATCATGTGGAATCAGCGAGATGGAGGTTCTTCCTCCTCCCTCTACTTCCTTGTGCATCTACAAAACCACTCATAGATTTTGTGGAAAGACAGAGTCTGCAGTAGGCAAGGCAAAAATCAAAAATCTTTTCTTAAGATCTGGCCAACTTGTGGCATCCTGGATTCCACCCACACAGAATAAATTCAGTCTGTGTTGGGAAAGAACATGTTCAGCTTCACCTCTTGAATCCAGGAAGAGACACCTGTTTAAGTTTATCTACAAGGTTATAATGTAAGAAGGATTTTGATTTGCACTTCTCATTGAATTAGTACATTATGGCACACATTCATCTTTATATTTGGGTAGAATAGATGGATTTCTCCATCTTCTGATGTAGTCAACACACAGTGATTAAAGTGACTAGAAATAGACATCTTTTGAGGACTGTTGTCAGAAGAACCTTGTGACAATCACTGATCTGTTTTCTAATTAGAAAAAAAATCAGGGAATCAAGTGTGAAGTGATAGGTCTATTTTTGCAGTTTCAGCCCTTTGATTGCAGGCCATATATGTACTGCAGTATTACATTCGGCTTAGTGGCTTGAAAATTGTGCTGGCCTATTGTAGATAAGAAAACACCTTTCAAACTGTTATTAGAGGTTAAACCAGATAGATAAATACCTTCTATAAATAGTTTCAAGTGCAAGACTTGTATCTGCAACTAGGCACCATTCTTAATTTTAAAGTTGTCCAGAGATGCAGACACATCAAGCACCCTGCAGAAGTAAGGCTGTTGCAAAATGTTCTGTGAGTGAATAATTCATGCACAGACTATATGGTTTCAGAAGGTGAATTTGAAGAACACATTTTGAGTGTGTTGATTTGTACACAGAATAAAATAGAGATGCTTGTGGCTTGTGGGTGTGCAGGGAAAGAAGCCAGGAAAAAAATAAGGCATCAAAAATGTAGGGTAAGTAGGGTGCCATTGAAGGAAGAAAGGAGGCCAATGGAAATTAGATTTGCCCTACCTACATAAATTTTATTCTATTCAAAACAACCAAAGTATTTTGGCTGGTAATCTGGCTTGTTTGGGATTAAAAGCAAAACATTTTCATCTTTCATTACATACTTCTTCTCAAAACTCGTGAATGTGTAGGCTCTGGGACCAGTTGAGGATACCAGAATTTAGAAAGTAGGTGCTACAGAGAATGAAAAAGTAATCAGGACTCATTTGGGGCCTAAAGGGATATATTTTTAAAAATTGTTCTCCACTACTGTCACAGAAGAGATGAACAGGGACCTAGGAGCTGCAGCTGAAGTTTCAGCAGTTATTAAACCAGAGATATGAACAATTATGCCCTGTTATTTTTCTTGGACCTTGCTATCAAAGACCAAAATCAGAACAGGTGAAAATTTGCTATACAGCTGCTGATTCACATGAAATGTTTTGCCATTTTAAAGTAAGCTCAGAAAGTGGTGGAGTCTGGAAGTCTTTCCCACTAATAGCCCTAGACATTAGCAATTCTGTCAAGTATCCAAGACTACTATCATGAACAGAGCAGGGTGAAAGCATAAACAAAGATAAGAATAGATGATAACCTGCTGGAGCAAATAGAACAGTGCTTGAAAATGACATTGCAATCATGCTACAAGGCAACCTGACATGAAGCACATAAAGCTGACATCTGAAAATGAAACTTAAAGTACTTACAGACAGGGGAATTTATGCTATTCTGAATATGTGTTAAGATATTCACAGGGGACACAAATGGATGTTGCGTGAGAATTGTCAATACGTTTGGATTGCTTTGGTTTGTATTGCGACTTTTAAAGAACCCTTTTTATAATTCAATAGACAGTTTTTTGTTTCTTTTAATGGGAAGTGCTGCGGTAATTTAAAACTAAAATTAAAATGTGTTTTACTGGGTAAGGCACCAGACTAGAAACCGGGAGAAAGTGAATGCTAGTCCTGACTATTTTATTTGATTTTTATCCTAACTTTATTATTTTTTATAATTCAAGCAACCAACATGCCCAATACTTCTTCCTCTTCCTATTTTCCCCAGAACAACAAACTTGTGAGATGGCTTGGACTGAGTGACTGATCCAAAGTTCACCCCACCAAGTTCATTCATGCCTAAGGTGAAACTAGATTTGAATTTGAGTCTCCTTCAAGTATACTTTATGTTTATTTTCCACCATAAACACTATGACATGCTGCAGGGGTGAAATCTAAATTTTTTTGCTACCAGTTCTGTGGGCGTGGCTTAATTAGTGGGTGTGGCTTGGTGGTAAGGTGACTGGGTGGGCGTGGCTTGGTGATCAGGTGGGCATGGCCAAGTCAATGTCACTTCTTTGCCTTTTTTTAACCTACAAAACACAACACAACACAACTGGCTTGCCCACAATGTAAAAGCAGCTGTGCTAGACCCAAAATGGCCCCTGCAACAAGCAGGAACTCACACAGCCACAAAAAGCCCTCCCAAAAAATTTTCACACTTTACACACACACAACACAACACAACACAACTGGCTTACCCACAATGTAAAAGCAGCTGTGCTAGACACAAAATGGCCCCTGCAACAAGCAGGAACCTCACACAGCCACAAAAAGCCCAAAAAAACAACTTTCATACTTTACACTCACAAAATTCCACATACAGCTTTGTGAGATTTTGTGTGTTTGTGTAGTTAGAGTGAAACACTACAGAAACACACTAAATCTCAGAAAGCTGCACAAATATTATTTTATTTTTATTTATTTTTATTTTTATATAAAAGCAGCTAAATTTAAAAGTTCCTAAACTTTAAATGGCTAGGTCTAAAAAAAGAACAACTAAAAAAAACCCCAATTAACTATTTTTTTTAAAGCTCCCAAAGGGGAAAAAAAACTTAACCCAATAGAACAGGGTCTCCAACCTTGGCAACTTTAAGACTTGTGGACTTCAACTCCCAGAATTCCTCAGCCAGGAATTCTGGGAGTTGAAGTCCACAAGTCTTAAAGTTGCCAAGGTTGGAGACTCTTGCAATAGAAGGCACAAGGCAGACAGGAAGGCAGGCAGGCAGATAGAGCTGCTCACTGATGAGCTTGATTGCAGTCAGGGAGATTCAGTTGCTTGCTGATGCAATGGATTGCAGGGATTACAGCAAGGCGATGAGACTAGCAGCTAAGGTAAGCAAGATGGAGGCTGGGGGGGGCGGGGGGAGGGATTTTTGCTACCGGGTAGCAGGCAACTCAGCTGGGATCATCAGAGCTTGGCTCGTCAGAGCCATTTAAAAGAAAAAAAGGCTCTGATGATTGTGCGGCTCAGCTGGGCATGGGGGGCGGGGGGCAGGGATTTTTGCTACCGAACTGCCTGCCGCCATCGCTACTTACTCGCCCGAGCCTGTCCGAACCGGGAGCATTTCACCCCTGACATGCTGGCTTTCAAAGTCTTCTTTATAATATCACTTCAGGATGGCAATACATAGTTAACCTCTTATAGGCCAACTTACTCTTTGTCAGAAACAGAAACTGTAGAGTGCACACAGAAAAACAATAATACATATACAGTATTAGATAATTGTTCAGGGTAGATCACTTTTTAAGTAACAATATTCAATTCTTATTCACAATCTAGCAATTAATGTTCTCAAGAAATCTCAGCAAAATTTTACTGAATTTTTAGTTGATTTTTATGAACAACTATGACATGGCAAGGAGTCTTTTAAAATAGATTTTTAGGCAAAGTGAAAATGTATTCTTAATAGCAATAGCACTTAGACTTATATACTGCTTCACAGTGCTTTTACAGCCCTCTCTAAGTGGTTTACAGAGTCAGTATATTGCCCCCAACAATCTGGGCCCTCATTTTACCAATCTCGGAAGGATGGAAGGCTGAGTCGACCTTGAGCCTGGTGAGATTCGAACTGCCAAATTGCAGGCAGCCGGTGATCAGCAGAAGTAGCCTGCAGTACTGCACTCTAACCATTGCACCACCACGGTTCTGATTTACAAAGAAAATCCCAGTGATCTACAAAGAAAATCCCAGTGGCTTCTCCGCCCCGCCCCCTTATATTATCAAATTATGACAGAACTACACAAAACATGGTTACATATTAATGAATGGCAAACTCTCTATTGCTTATTGCATGTGAACTACGTGATTTGTACATGCCTGGTTAGGTAAGCTCTATCCAGAGCTCACCCTTAGCTAATTCTAGTCGGGTTTACTTTTGGAAACATTTCATTTTAAATCCAGGAAGATGATTCATGTGGAAAGGATGACTAAGATATGTTCCTGGGTATAGCTCAATCTCAGATGTACTAGACACACCAACAAAGCAAAATTATCTGACTCTATTTGTAGCTCTCATATGATGCCATATGAATTATGATCCTGGGTATCTGGAGGCATTTTTCTGCGGAGGTGCAAAACTGCAAGGTAGAAAGCAATTGTAATTTTCACATGCTGAACTGTTTTGAGTGCTTCCTGTGGAGTATTTTTGGCAACACTATCTTTTCCACCAACAGTACAGTTTCATACTGTGGGTCAGGAAAAGAATCCCATTTTCTAGAATCCGAGAAGTGGGAAATGACTCCTGTTAAAGTAGTCCTTTGTCAATTTCACGCAGGACTACTAATGCTTACCAAAGAAAGTTTCATTTTTATTTTCTATTCCTTCTTAAAGAAGATACAGGTTTAAATCACATAGCTTTTGCCGTCAAAATAAATAAATAAAAAGCCTTTTACTGAGCTACTACCGCTCTCTCCCATCCCTCTCTCACTTCCCAACTCTTCTTCACAGAGCAGAAATAGAGTCTATGGGGAATGATTTTTGAAATGGGGAATAGGGAGAAATGTATCTATGTAGCCAGGATCTGGCAGTCCCTTTACTTTTTCCATTTTAATAGCTCTCTTTTCATCGGATAACACGGTGCAACATTTGCATTATTTTCATTTTATACTGAACAAATGTTCTTATAACTGCATATTTTCTCCTAACAACTGCTGATTTGTGTCTCTCTACAATCCTCCTCCTCCTCTAAAAGAATAGATCTACCTGACATAGTCTGTAGCAGCATGTTTGCCCTGCAAAATTACTTTGCATGTTCTCTCATTTCTTTTCCAATTGGAAAACATGGGATCCAAGCAATATTCTCTAATCACTGGCTTAAATCTTACAAGGCTAAAATCCCAGGAAGCTGTTAAAGCCCTTAAAAAGTGGTTGTATTAGTCATTAACTAAAGAAGAAAAACGAATCTGTGCTTAATGCAAGTTAATGTTAGCATCATTTGGAAGAAAAGACTAAATACACATCAAATACTGTAGTGCATGCGCTCACAACCAGAGAACTAATGTGCTGAAGCTGACCAGGCTAAGGATGCTAGCCAGATGAATACCTGGTAGGCAGAGGCAGAATCCCCCCCCCCACTATTTTCCTCCCCAAAAACTAAGGTGCGTCTTATACTTTGGAGCATCTTATACTCTGAAAAATACAGTACGTTAGGCCTGATCATTTATTGACAAAAGCAGGAACAGATTTTCCTTCAAAGTGGATAGAAGAGTAACATGATAATTTGTTATACATCTGTTTCTTTTAAACAATGACTAGGAATTTCAGGATTAGGGTTTATTTTGAGGGGCAAATGTCCGTCTCATTGAGGATGCTCCAGTCTACTAGGAAAAATGCTTTGGGGTTCATGAAATTCATGATAAAAAGAACTAGCATTCCTAGTTTTTCATAAACACAACGTAATTATAATTTAATTCCCTGCATTGAAGTGAAATGAGTAAGAATTAAAAAGAAATCAAAGAATCCAATCCAACCCTGTCTTATTTTTTTTAACCCCAAAATAAGTGCTTGGCCTTATTTTTGGGGAGGTCTTATTATATTGGGGCCCATGGAGCAAGATGGGGCTCCTCTTGACATCTTACCTGATTTCCAGCTCTGCGTTTAAATATTTTCGGGGAGGGCTTATTTTCAGGGGGAGGCTTATTTTAGCGCATGCGCTCAAAAGCCCGATTGGGCTTATTATCAGGGGATGTTTTATTTTCAGGGAAACAGGGTATGAAAAGAGTATTCTGGTTTGTTATGCTAGTAATTCTGTAAGCAATCAAAGTTCTTTAGAAACAAACAAACATCCCTGAACCTAAGGAGCTAAGAACCTAAGGAGCTAAATCTAATTATTTGCTGAGGCAGCACATTCATGCTGAAGGTGTGATATTTTAATATACCCTCAATATACCCATCACAATATATGACATTAAAACAAGCTTGCAGACAAATATGCCAGAGAAAATGGGGATATTTGAAAGCACCCCTAAGCCAAGAGTGCAATCCAAATAGCCATACTAGTAGTGATGAGGAGAAAGGAGACAAAGGTCCCCACACTTTCATGTCAGTCTAAGTGGAGGAAATAACTTATCCTTATTCCTAATTTTGATTGTGGAAGAAAAGGTACAGTGAACATAAGCCAACAAATCTGTAGATCACAAACCATAACCGAGGCACTATTTTTGAGAAGCCAATGAATAAACATCCTTCCCATGGCATTTTTAAGCGTGAAACATGATGTCTTTTCTTTTCTTTTTTAAGTGAGAGAGGGGCAAATGAGCACAGAATGTCCCAAAGGTGCTTTCTTTCAAAAGGCAACTGGGCTTTCTTTTTTTGCTAGAAGATGTTTCGCTTCTCATCCAAGAAGCTTCTTCAGTTCTGACTGAATGGTGGGAAATGGAAGGATTTATATTCCTTGCAGTCATCTGATCGTTAATACTCTTTCTGAGAGTCATTGAGGCCACTTGGAGATTTATCTGTGCCTTCAGGGTCACATAAATCCTATAGTCTGCAATTTCATTTCTGGAAATACATTCATACTCCTGCACAGTGGTGGGATTCAAATAATTTAACAACCGGTTCTCTGCCCTAATGATTTCTTCCAACAACCAGTTCACCAAACTGCTCAGAAAGTTAACAACCGGTTCTCCCGAAGTGGTGCAAACTGGCTGAATCCCACCACTGCTCCTGCACCATTCTTCTTCTAGCAAACAAGAAAGTCCAGTTGCCTTTTGAAAGAAAGCATCTTTGGGACAACCATGACCTGGACGACTGAGAATCTCCGTAGACACTGAGCACAGAATGCTTTATCCCACCTAGGTTAAGGAACAATTTAATGTGAACTCCTAGTAGCAGTTTTTAAGTATCTTGTTTTAAAGTTGTTGGGACTCTTCCTGATTGATAGCAGCTAATAATAGAATGTCATTTAGTGAGATACATTTTTTTTACGGCTTGCTTTTCCTTGGGGTTGGAATTACTATTTCAAACACTGCAACATAAACAGAAGAATTGCATTTAGATTATTTCCGGCAGAGTTTTAACTGGACTGTGGATTTACTGTGGGATCTCTGCCAGGAGCATTGGAAGTGTGAATACACTACACTGCATTTGGGGAAGATGAAGCACTTGTGGAAATACATTAGAAAAAACACCTTTAACATCATGTAAACATCTTGCATTATGCTAAATTTACTTTCATTTTACTTTCTTCAACTGTGGGAATTCAACTGAGAAATGAATGTTGTCAATTGCAGTAGCCCTTTTTCTTTGCTTTTCCCTTTTGTTCCTTTCAGGAGCTTCATATCCCCCAGAGATAAAGATAAATGTTCACAATTTCAGGAGGATGGCAGCTTGTCATGAAAAGCCTTGCTTTCTTCAATCCAGAAATGTGTTTCCAGAATAAAACACAAATGAGGTGTTCATAGCGGGAAAAGCAGAGAAGGAAGAAGGATGGAAAGTTCAATTCCTTTTCTTACGATCCATTGGTCCATACAGACTGACTTGACCATGGTTACCAAACTCTTCCAACCCTTTGACCCTTTAGGAACTTTCAAATTGTTTATCAACCCCCAAATATTTTATATGGAAATAAATGAATAAATAACTATACTTTACTATCTCCAAAGGCAACACTATTACTATGCAATTCATTTCTACGAGAGGTTGTAAAATGGTATAATCAAGGATAACAACGGGGGCGAAACTTTTCTTTGTGATCACAGTAATCAAGAATCAAGTCCTCTATCTCAGCAGTTCCATTTACAATTATAATTCTTGATCATTATGGTGTGATGAACTGCAACTGGATATTAGACACACACTTAACATGGTTATTCAGCAATCCAAATTAAAAGGGCAACACAGGTATTGTCAACTCGCAAAGCATCCCTGGTCTGCTCTAGGTGGCTCGAGATGCCATAGACAAAGGGGATGGGAAAACAAACTCTGCAGCTGCGGCGAGGCAACTCATCAGTCAAAACAAAAGCACATTCCAGCCATATCTCTGTCAAGGCCATCTCTGCGGTAACCCACAGCGGCCGGAGAGCAATGATCTCTACAATCCATGAAACTGCTTCGTTGGAGAATGTGACTGATGACACACCTTGGGGGCAAGGGAAAGAGCTGGAATGTAAATTACGTAGGGTCAGAGTTGCCGTCCCTTGGAACATGCCAACATGAAGCTCCTAATAAATAACTGGATTTCTTTTGAAGCTTGGCTGGAGGCTCATGATTTAATTAGGGCATCGGTGGGAATCCTGACAGATATGTCCGTAGCACCTACTATAAACCAAACCCCTCTTTTCCCTAAAGCATGCATCGGTTGAAGGGAGCAGCCACTGTTTTGCTGTTCCCAGTGACGTCCCTGCACAGTCTAGTCTTTACTGTCATATAGTCTAAGAATAATTAACAAAACTAAATAAATATTGTATCTTTTTATAGGGAAGATACTGAGCGTTTCATTTCCTTTATGACTTCAGATGAAAAAAATTATGTACACTTTGAAGACTGCAGCTAGGAATAATTGATGAAAAACAAGAATGCTTGAAAATTGCATATATTTAATATCTCTAAATATACAGAGATCATATCTCTGAAATATATACATTTCAGTCTATATAAATTTATTCATTGATGCTTTATCATTGTCCGATATACATAGTTTTAAACTTATTTAGAATGAAATTAAAAGCCTGTAAAGTATCTTGGAAATTTACTATGAGAAAAAAGCATTGTTTATGGCTATTTTGCTAGTAAGAATAGTCTCATTAATATGTGTGCAACAATATTAATTGAATACTGTGTGTTCTGTCTACTACACATAGCATTCTCAAACCTTTCAAAAACTGAACTCAAGGAAGCTGTACACTTAAAGATCAGGCTTTTCTTCTTAAAGTTCAGCATGTGACTTTTTAGAAAAATGCAACATGTACTACATTTATCATTATTGTTCCTTAAAGGAAGTAAACAGTCTTTTAAATCTCCTTTGCCTTTTGGTGAATCAATTCTGCTGCAAAATACCAGCCTGCTTATTAAATAACTGTTCCAGAAAGTCACAATGGTGAGGCTGTGAAACAAAAAACGTTCTTTGCTTAAGAGCCAAAACAGAAACGGCATCCTTGATGAATGCTAACTTTAGTGAGCGGCACTTTATCTTTTTCATCTGTCTCTGATCTCTTCTTTTGCATCCATCTTTCAATAATGCTTTTTTAAATTTCTTTTTAAAATCTCTTTTCTGCTTGCTTTTTTTTTTTAACTCATCATTTCTACATGCCATCCTCAAATTAGAAGGTATCAACTTCAATATATACAGTGGAGCTCTTTCATTTTGCTTTTAAGTAACTCCTATGGCATTTAAGTGGGTTTAATTCCAGGTACAGCCTGTACAGAAGGAAGGCAATAAGCTGATCATGATTGAGAAAGAATAAATTTTCATAGCTATATGAAAAGCGTTGCCAGCTTTAGCACTTTCTAAACATATTGAGGTCAACTCCCAGAATTCTCCAGTTGGCATGGCCCATGCTGACAATTAATTATGGGAGTTAAAGTGTATACATCTGAAGTGTTCCTGATTGGGGAAGCTACTATACATTATAAATAGTATCTTAGGGAAGTTTAGTGAAACTCTTAAGAGTGAAACCAGCCATAGTAAAGCAAAATTGCTGCCAATCGTGGCTTAGCATTCACAATTAACTAACTCCTTCCACCAGCAGAAGTAACTTCAGTAATCAGGCAATGGTTGTGTGGCCCACTTAATGCTTACAAATCTATTATTCTACCATTCCTTATCATTATCTACATTGCTGTGGTTGTTGGGAGCTGAAAATCAACAGTTATCTCTGAAGTCATCTACTACCCACAATGAATTAAATGAATCAGAAACAAATCACAGGCAAACATCTCCCATTACATTCAAATCTATCCTCCCAGTTCGTCCCTGACCTACGATGTCTGTCACAGTTTGAACTTAGCTTTTCATTCTTAGGAAGGGGACAAGACAAAGTCTGGTTTCAAATACCTTACAATAGGAGGGAAACAAAATTGAATCACAGGAAATGGGAAAAAGACAAAGTACTCCTCCACTTCAGATTATCCCTTTGTTTGTTTATTTATTTTTGCTGCACCAGGGTGTACATAAGTATTTCAGTGGGTTTTTTTTTTTAACCAAAGGTTAGTAGTTGATAAGGTCAGAATTTGTGAATGGAACTCAAACAGGCAATATTTACAGGGACCTGGTTCTACTGTTTCCTGAGACACAGCCTCCAAAACTGTCAGCATGCAGCCATGTTAAACATGAGTGTTGAAAATGTATCGCACCGAAGAGCTAGGCTAAAATCATACATTGGGCTAAACAATCCACACAAGTACATTCCTGACAAAAAGAGTTGTTACAAGACACAGTACACTGTGTTAGCATTTGACAAGCCAGCAGAGGAAACGCTGCTAGTCCCATTGTCCCACACTCTCAGCTATGTGTTGCTGTGATTACAATTCTGAACAATAGACACTGTGTCAGTAGACAGCAAAACAAACAATAGGCCCTTTAAACAAAATAGCAGTAGGAAGAACACACAAATTAGCGAACAAGGGAACTGGATTAATTCTTTGCATTTTTTTTTCCAGGAGGTGATATTCTAGAGATTAGTAGAAAGGATGTTTTGTTCATCCTCCCACCCCTATGACTGTGTGGTTCTGCCTCTCCCTTTTTATCAATGAGGAATTTTGATCTGTCGGCACCTGGCTTGACCAGCAGTCAGCTGATCTCTGAAGATCGCTGCATACTATTTTAACTCTCGCCCACTGCTCAGTCACTTTCCCGACAGCTGCAGGACCTGTGTTGCCCCCCTTTGATCTGAAAAGCAAGCTTGTCGTCTCCCTTGCCAATACCAATAGATACAGTATCAGCCTGCCTTAGCAGCTCAATATGACCAGTTGTTTCACCAGCCAAGAAAAGGGAGGGTGGGGTAGGGTTGGGCTGGGACAAAAAAACAAAAAAAAAAAACAAAACCCATGCCATAGCTTTAGGCCAAGAAAGCCTGACTCAGACCTCTGCTGTTAACCTTCAGGATTACTATGCCGCACCGTCTATGTAGTGATCCACATTGCCCTCTAGCTGCTTCACTTAAAAGGCAGCACCAAGGAAGGATCAGATAGGTACTACGGTAGCATGAAGAGGTTAAGAAAGTTATGGCATTAAATATAGATAGTCTGTAAAATTATGAAAGCTTAACAATTATAAATATATATACCGCAGAAAACTGCATTCTTTATTTTTGATTTTTTTTTAAAAAAAAAAGATTAATTCCAAAGAAAAAGCAACAATGTATCTTGAATTCTTGACACCAGAAAGTGATTGATTCAAAGGTAGAATGAAGGCGACTCTGAACTCACAATAGGAAATCTGAATCAGCTTCCTTTAAAGTCTGAAAAATCTAAATTGTCAGATTTTCAAAATTCCTCAAACCCGACACATTTTGAACACTGGAATCAATTACAGAATAGCGTTTTAGAAACAGTGTTTGGTGTGTGTTTAAAACAGTTTTCTGGTTTTTTTTTTTTAAAAAAACCTGGCAACTTTAAGATGTATTGACTTTAACTCCCAGCCAGCATGGGCCAAGTTTGAAAAATACTGCTTTATGATTTCATTTCTCAAATGTTTAAGTTTAACTTTGCAACAACAGAATGCATAATATATTTGGAGGGGGCGGGAGAAAAAAATTGAAATTGCATTTATATTAAAATCGGCAATCGCAAAAGAGTTAATGCTAGAACACATTTAGAACAAATGGAAAACATTTAATCAAATCTGCAGCAATATTTATTTTTATGGAAATCATCAAAGGACTATGTCCACTACTAAAATCAAGTTATGTTTTTAAAATGCTTACACCATATCCATTAATCTGTCAGCTACATCTTGCCTTTATCATTGGCTTAATAAACAGATATATATTTACAACAGCAGCATTTAAGTGGATTACTAAACACTTATAATTTACTGGATTCTTCTATAATTAAACATGTCTATTAATGATGAAATATAAGAATGTATTAATCAATGCACAATTCTAATGTAGAGATAATAGTTACTAAAAATCACTACAGATGCCTGTGTGGTGGTTTAGCATGCTTGAAAAAGCATGCTAAACCACCACAAAGAAGCTGCTAAAAAGGTAGACCTGAAAGTTTTCTCCCTCAGGAAATACTTTTATTTAAAGAATGTCTGCCTTCCATCAGATATAGTTTCATAACAGTTTTACAAAGCAATTACTGTAATGCTACTTTAAAAATTGAACATTTGAAGGCCAGAAATGGGAAAAAAATACTAGTTGATATCAGTCTCAGAACATTTTCGTCCGAATGTCAACCACACAGAAAAAATATATTAGCTGATTAATTAACTTTTTTTCTCTCTCCTTTTTCATTTTATATGCCAACCATTTGGCTTGTTTGCATTTTCAAAGAAATGGATGAGGAAGGAACTCTATGTTATCGAAATGAGGAAAATAAAAAAATAGTACAGAACTATTATGAGAAACTCTATAAACAAGAGACAATAACAGGAGAAAAGATAAAACAATACCTAGAAAAATCAGAACTACCCAAAATACCAGAAAAATACAAAAAGGCATTAGAGGAAAGGATAACAATGATGTTACTAACAGAGGAGATCAAAATGGCTCCCGGTGGTCTTCCGGATGAGCTTCAAGGTGTTGGTGACCACCTTTAAAGCGCTCCATGGCTTAGGGCCGGGGTATCTACGAGACTGCCTTCTGCTGCAAATAGCCTCCCACCGGCCAGTACGCTCGCACAGAGAGGGCCTCCTCAGGGTGCCGTCCGCCAGACAATGTTGGCTGGCAACCCCCAGGGGGAGAGCCTTCTCTGTGGCAGCACCCACCCTCTGGAACAACCTCCCCCTAGAGATATGCACGATACCAGACCTCCAGACTTTTCGTCGGGCCCTGAAAACTCATTTATTTCACCTAGCCGGGCTGGCTTGATCCCATCCATTTCGGTTTTAATTTGAAATTGGTTTTAATTGGGTTGTTTTAAATTGTGGGCTGAAATTATTTAATTACCTTTTAAATTGTTTTTTAAATTTTGTATGCTCTGTTTTATCTCGGCTGTTAACCGCCCTGAGTCCTGCTGGAGAAAGGCGGTATACAAATCAAATCAAATCAAATCAAATCAAATAAATAAATAAATAAATAAATAAATAAATAAATAAATAAATAAATAAATAAATAAATAAATAAATAAATAAATAAATAAATATGCAAAAGAATGGTAAAACGCCGGGCCCAGATGGATTGCCTGCAGAATTATATAAAACATTACAGGATGTAATAAGCAAAACAATTTAATGAACTTCTGGAAGAAGCAAAGATACCAAACTCATGGATGGAGGCATATATTACTCTTATACCAAAAGAAGATACAGACCTGAAACAAATAAAAACTTATAGACTGATTTCCCTGTTAAACACGGATTATAAAATATTTGCATCAATAATGGCTGATAGAGTAAATAGACAAATGAATTTATAACACAGATCTAAGAGACAGATTACAGACAACATGAAAATAATTTTGAATACTTTGAATATTATGAAGCACATCCAGAAAAACAAATGGCGATGTTTCTTGATGCACAGAAGGCATTTGACAACGTGAATTGGCAATTTATGATAAAGCAATTATAGACTATGGACTTTGGGGGGAGATTATAAATATGATCAAAACAATTTACTATAAGCAATCAGCAAAGGTGATGGTAAATGGAGATATGACAGAGAAGGTTAACATTATGAAGGGTACAAGGCAGGGATGTCCCCTATCCCCATTATTATTTGTGTTAACACTAGAGGTATTAAATAGAAGCATAAGACAAAATGAAGAGATAAAAGGTATGAGAATTAAGAAAGAAGAATATAAACTACAGGCATTTGCAGACAATTTAGTGTTTATTTTAGAGGACCCACAAGAAATAGGGCCAAAATTAATAGGACAAATAGAAGAATATGGAGAAATTGCAGAGCTGAAAATTAATAATGACAAAACAAAAATATTGGCGAAAAACATCACAGAGAAGCAGAAAAGGGAGTTAATGGAAAAATTAGATATTTGGATTGCTAAAAATGTAAAATATTTAGAAATTCAATTAA
Source organism: Pantherophis guttatus (assembly GCF_059756535.1). Taxonomy (NCBI): domain Eukaryota; kingdom Metazoa; phylum Chordata; class Lepidosauria; order Squamata; family Colubridae; genus Pantherophis; species Pantherophis guttatus. The sequence continues at coordinate 270,772,739 of NC_142063.1, read as the reverse complement.
CAGCAAGATGTATAACGATTAAGGAAGATAATTACTATAAATTGAAAAGACAAATTGAGATGGATTTGGAGAGATGGAAGAATTTACAATTATCATTAATGGGAAGAATAGAAATAATTAAGATGAATATATTACCAAGATTGTTGTTTTTATTTCAAACAATACCGATAAAATTAGAAAAAAATATTTTGAAAATCTTAATAAAATAATAATGAAATTTATATGGCAAGGGGAAAAAGTGAGAATTAACATAAAAATGTTAAAAGATCCAAAACTTAGAGGAGAGTTTGGACTACCAAACTGGAAATTATATTATCAGGCAGCAACATTATCATGGATGAAAGAATGGATTGCACTAAGAAATACAAGGTTATTGACATTGGAGAGACATGATTTACAACTGGATTGGCATGCTTTCTTATGGTATGGGAAGAATAAGATACATAGTTATTTTCAAAGACATTATGTAAGAAATGCTTTATTATTAGTATGGGAGAAAGTTAGAGAAAAACATTATTTGAAAATATCAATGTGGCTTTCAACAATGGAAGCATTAATACATCCAAATATTATCAATACGGGAAGTATTACTAGATATAAAGATATTTTATCAGAAAAGAGGGAATTGAAAACGAAACAAGAATTAGAAGAACAAAGGATTGATATGGTAATATTGATATGGTCGAGATATGAAAAAGATGCTAAGTTATATGGTTTCTACTTGGAGATGACAGAATTGGATGAGATACTCACAGGAACAGATGAGAGAATGATTAAAAAATTGTATAGTTACTTACTTTGTATTAAATTAGAAGAAGAACAAGTAAAAGAAACAATGATAGCATGGGCAGAAAATTTTGGATACACAATAGAGTTAGATAAATGGCAGCAACTATGAGAAAAAAACTGTAAGTTAACAACGACAATAGCATATAAAGAGAATTTGTATAAAATGTTTTATAGATGGCATATGTCACTGGAAAGATTAAAGATAAATCAACTAAATGTTGGAAATGCCACCAGACACCGGGATCGTATTAGCATATGTGGTGGACATGCGCAGAAGCAAGAAACTATTGGGCAAAAAATTGATTTTGGTTAGAGAAGATGACGCAGCAACATATTGATTTAAAACCGGAGCTGTTTTTGTTGGGTATTTTATCTGAGAAATTTAGTAAAGAAAATGTATATTTGATTATTCATGTAATAACTGCAGCGAGAATTGTATTTGCAGAAAATTGGAAAGCGGAAAAAATCCCTACAGAGGGAGAGGTAATGAAGAAAATATTAGAATGTGCAGAAATGAATAGATTAACATTGGCAATTAAAGGGAAGGAAGAATCGGAGGATTATAACATATGGGGGAAATTTTATCATTGGATAGAAAATGAATATGGACAAAAAGTGGTATAAAATTAAATAAATTTGGAAGGAAAATGCTTTAACAGGAGATATAATAAATTGAAATATAAAAGTAAAGACATGTACATATTAAGAAAATGGTGGTAAGCGTTAAATATGATGACACAAAAAATTTGTACCCAGATGACGCACTGATTGATCAATGATGTAATGTTTGTTAAGAGAAAAAATAAAAAAAAACTTTTTATAAAAAAGAAAAAAAAATATTAGCAAGAAACAGAACATAATAGACATGCCAAATGGAAATCAAACCTTGAAGCCTCTAAACATGAAAAGCAAACACAACGTTTGAAAATATAATATAGAGAGTACTAAGTGCACTTCTAAAGAAAGGAATGTGTTAAGGCACATATGGAGGCACAAGACGTGTCTCCAGTTCAGATTCCAGCTGATGAGAAAGTCAATGCAGAAAGATTCTTTAGATGCATTGGTCCAATCAAGGTGAACTTAGTATCTGATCTATGGCCACAAGCACGCTATGAGTCCCCCAGATAAAGCAGTGACATTTTTCCTAAAACAAAACCAACTAAAGGCTCTGTGTTAAGCCTCTGATAGGCTTAGCATAGCCATTCTTTTAAATAGTTCTTTGAAAGGGACAACAAACTGTCCTTGCATTTCCTGATAACATTACCATATCATTGCTAGGTCCTTCATGGCCCTTCGAGTGAAGGGAAAAAAAAAAACATAAAGGAGGGGAGGAATTGTGCCCTAAATCCCAGAAGGCTACTTTTCTTTGCACAACTGTGGATGTTACTGCAAGAAGCAAAAAAGGGACAAAAATATTGTCAGCCTCCGCCTTCTTATTGTTTGATTGCTTGACTGCTCAGCTGCCATTGTAACAGGGGGGAGAGGGGGGGAGCTGTTTGAATGTCTGGGAGGGGGGAAGTGAGCTGGTGGAGAAGAGGGGAGAAAGTTTTCCTCAGCGTTTTTCTACGCAGCTGGGAAGAACGCTGATGACCACTGAAGGTCAACCGTCATGGCATACCAGGAGGATGGCACCATCAGAAGTTGCACCCCACATGACCCCTGGGGGGGATGTGGATTGGATAATCCTGACTGGACAATTGGGGAGAGGCTTTTAAGGATGCTTTCTATATATGATTTTCGCGCCTATTGCCTCAGACCTTGCTTTTCTTTGGTTTCATTCAATTCATACTCAGTAAAAGCACCTTTCTCTATGAAAATGGAGTTGGGGTTTTTCTTTCTTGAGTACTGAAAGGAGGCACACCTGACAAATATAATCATTATAATGTGGTAACTGCATATTCATCCATTTAATAAGCTCCAGTTACTGCTTATTCTGGGGCACACTTTGTTTCTGTGACCCATTTTGTTGAGCCTTACTATTAATTCCTCTCACCCCAAGAAATTTGCTATATATACCAAAATTCACTTCAAACTTCACTACAGCCACATATTGTTAGGGAAGATATTTGGGGTTAGGCTACTTATGACTTTAGTCAACACCTTTATGCTTTGACTTTAATTTTGTGAATGAAAGTCAAGTGTGCCTGTTGAATGAGCCTCTTACTTTTATGGTACACAAAATAGGTAGCTATGTAAATTCTATCTATCTATCTATCTATCTATCTATCTATCTATCTATCGCTGCAATTTTCAGGGAGGAATAATTGGGCTGAAGCAATGCAAAATGGGGGTGGTCTGACCTGTAGCTACCAAAAAGCTCAGAAGAATGGGTCAAAACTGGCCTTTTCTGCAGTATGATTACTATCAATGCCTATTGAAACATCCTAAAACTTTAATAGTTTAATACATGCTGAATTGACTAACTCAGTTCAGGTAGGCTGAAGAACGAGGGGCTGCTAGTTGTCTTTGGACCGATTTCAAAAATTCTCTGTAAACCTTCTTTGACCAAGTTATATTTTTCTTAGCAGTTGACTTCAGAAAGTGAGAGTGAGAGTGAGAGTGAGAGTGAGAGTGAGAGTGAGAGTGAGAGTGAGAGAGAGAGAGAGAGAGAGAGAAGGGTGGGGTCAAAAAAGGGGGGAGGGGAAGGAAGGATATCAAAAAAGTACACTTCTCCACTGCTATATCAGATCAATTAGAATGCATTTTCCAACAAAATAAAAACCCAAAATGATATGAAAGTGAAAAGACTGACTGCAATCATGCCATAGAACTTTCACCGTTTTATTTTAAAATCACACATATACAAAACTGGGACTTTGATTACACATTTAGAGATGCCATCTTGATTTTTTTTATATGTCCCCCTTCTCCTCCCCCCTTCCAACTATCTAAATTTTGTTTACAGGATTTATTTTGAATTTTATTTAAAGAAGGATGTGACCTTTCATATTTAATTGTTTATTGTCCTCCTTTCATACCAACTCCCTGCCAAGCAAATATCAAGTTATTAACAGGGAAGGTGGGTTTTTTTTAAAAAAATAGAGATGTTTCAACAGCCAACACTGCAATTAATTTGTTTGTAGAAAATAATTGTAGTGCTCGCTTAGTAATGAGAATTATTAGAAAAGCAACTTTCTCATGCTCATAACACACTGATTAGTTCTTTCAGTACCCAGGAGTACTCAAGCCACAAGGCTCTCTAATAGGCCACATATATTTAAATTAACATCTCACTTAACATCAAAATCCTGCATATACTGCTGTTATGGGCATGTCTATACAACATTTTAAGGGTTAGGGAGGGCTTTTTGACTGCATTGCTGGATGCTAGAACTGCCTGTAGACCAGTCAGGTTGGTATACTTCAGAGTTAATGTAGTGCTTGTGGTTGGGATTTTACTTTTTCCTCTGAAACCCCTATGCATTAGCTCCTATGCACTATGCACTAGTCATAGCTCCTACTGTTCCTATTAACAGAAACAAAATGCTCTGTCTGGAACAAAGACCAAGGAAATGCAATAAGGGTGGGTGGGTGAAAGGATGACCATAAGCTCTGGAATATAAAGACACACTTCCTAGTAACTCAATATCTTGTTATTTGCACTTGTGTTTCTCTATAGTTGTATACTTGAACTGGATCACCACAAACAATGAGGGCCACCTGTATCACTATTCTAGTGATTAGCTTCTAGTAATTGTCAGATTTGGCAACTGCATTTTATTGTATGTAGGGCAAATCTAATAAGATGTAACTTACATAAAACTTATTTTCAAAATAAAAAGCAAACTTTCAGCTTCATATGATTAGAATGACCCTAACAATGGATGCAATTCATTTCTGATTGAAGTGCCTAAAAAGGAGGCAATCAAATGCAAGAAAAGAACCATGCTGTGAAACCTTAAAATTCTATTCCCCATAAAAAGGTCCCTTCCTATTGTGTTGACAAAATTGTAGCTGAAACAATCTAACCGAAGTAGATGAACTAGATCTGGTGGAACAAAGCATGACCTTGGTTTAAGATAATTCTTAAATCAAAGTATGTGCTACTTATTAAAGAGTATCTCTCTTTAAGTACTGTTCTTTATTCGTAATGTATCATGCTTGGAAATGGGGGAAAAAGAAAAGAAGAAAAACAAACAAAGAAGGCAGGGAATATTGCCTAGAGTGATTCAAGATCTTTCTTTTACTTTCTTCCACATTAACTAAAAAAAATTACTGGGAAAGAAGGAGCTTTCCTGGGCAGAGTTCAGGAATACCTGAACTCCCTCTGATTAAAGACAGAGAAACAGGGCCTCCTTTGCTAGTACTGTATAATTAATAATGATTGTCATCCTCGTTGCTTTCTTGTAGTTGTCACACTGTTCCAAGGGAGTTGGCTAATGTGAAAGATGAATATCTAGCTGGCAAGGTATCTGAGGCTGGGGATCACAACTGACTGTGGTGGCCTATAGTATTTGTCTTTCACACAGCAATTCCTCAGCAGGGTTCCTATTATTTCTTTCTCACAGTTTTAATGTCAGTTTTAATGTAAAGGATGTGAAGACATTAGGCAGGATTTTTTTCAGCCAAGATGAAACAGAGGAAGAGTCCCTTGAAACATTATAAAGCTGAAGTAATCACACCACAGCTGTGCACTTGGTGCCCAGTTGATAGTCATTGGTGTAGCATAAACTGTTGACAATTTTAACCTTCTTCCATTTTAACAGTATAATTGGACTGGAAGGTTAGCCAATTTTCTTTGACAACAGTCAGTATGCTAGAAACTGGAACGGGAGTGTCCAACCTTGGCAACTTTATGACCTGTGGACTTCAACTCCCAGAATTCCCCAACCAGACATAGGGAATTCTAGGAATTGAAGTCTATAAGTCTTAAGTTGGATGCCTTTAGTTGGATACCCCTAGTCACAGGATAATGCTTTGTTTCTCTGAAACTGTATTCAGCAGCAAAACTGCACTGGGAATTAATTCAGATTGTGTCTCTGATGACTCTTCCTTTCTTAGCTTCTAACCCATCACAGCTGTTTCTACATCCAAGCACAAATGAGAGTTTAATGTGAAAGATAAAGTACTATAACACATAGTCTGGAAATTGTTCAAGGGTCAAAAACTGAAATGCCATGGCTCTCAGATACATGGATAATAAATAAGCAGAGAAAATTAAATCTGCATATTAAGAAATGTTTTTCAGTGATGCACATTTTATTTCACCATCAGATGAAATTGTTTTGAGATACCAAATAAGTCAGTTTATGAATCTGTATCTTACACATGGGAGAAATCATTTACTACACTGTTAGTAAAGACAACATTACTTTCATTACAGTTCAATTTTTAATTTCACTTCCACACAATTAAGGAAGAAGAGTAACTTGATATAAAACACGGGTGTCAAACTCGCGGCCTGCAGGCCGGATGCGTTACATGCTGGCCAACCCAGTTTAGCAAAGGGGGAAAACGTCGCGATACGTCACCTGATGCCGCCGTGATGACGCAAGTTTGACACTCCTGATATAAAAGGAAACGTGTTTTGATTCTGAGGGAGCAAAATCACACTTCTTTAATTTAAAATACCATCCCATAAACTTTAATAGATGTAGTCAGGGATTCATTATCTTTTATTCTTCTTAATTCTAAAAATCTCAAGATCTTTGATTTAAAATGTGGTACTGATTTCAGGGACAAGGACTACATATATATTGAAACAGAAAGATTTAACTCTATTGCCTTCCATCATTAAGTTATGAAGTAAATGGTAATCCAATAAAATTAATAGAGTTAACAGAATAACAGAGTTGGTAGGTACCTTGGAGGTCTTCTAGTCCAACCCTCTGCTCATGCAGGAGGCCCTATACCATTTCAGACAAGTGTCTTTCCAGTCTCTTCTTAAAGCCCTCCAGTGATGAAACACCCACAACTTCTGAAGGCAAGTCATTTCACTGATCAATTGTTCTAAAGGTCAGGAAATGTTGCTTTATTTCTCTTTTTGATCAGTTTCTATTCATTGCTTCTTGTTCTGCCTTCAGGTCCTTTGGAGAATAGGTTGACCCCTTCTTCCTTGTGGCAGCCCCTCAAATATTGGAACACTGCTATCATGTCACCCCTAGTCCTTTTTTTCATTACACTAGTGACACTAGTGTACACTGCCACAGTTTTTCATATGTTTTAGCCTTCATATGCTTAGCCATGTGGCTGTGAAAGCTGTATCATCAGAAAGGCTGAATTTTAAAAAAATGAATCACTTTGATTTGTGGTCCTAAAAAAATGGATGTGAATACCTTGGACAGTAAGAAGAACAAACAATTCAAAAATAGATGAAGTAAAACAGACTGCTCATTGGAAGCTGTAATAATGAAGGTACAGCTTTGATAGTTCAGACATATAACGCAAAGGAAAGTCACAAGACAAGATCCTAATGCCTGGAAAAATGGAAGGCAACAAAAAAAGAGGCCAAACAAAATTCAAATAGCTGGATTCTATCATTGCTGACACCCATATCAGTTTGGAAGAATGCTATTAGTTACTGATAGACAGTCCTGACAAACTATTGTCCCTTAGCCATGGAAATCTGGAAATAACAGAATGACTGAACAACAGTTTAATCTCTGATCTAGCTCTAAACCCAACTTGGCAAAGATTCCGCAAACCATGAGTCCATGAGTCACAAGGTTTTAAATGGTTAAAATGACAAATTAGAGAAAGAAAAAAGATCACTATTTATGAGAAATGACCTTACTTAAGACTTCTGGCTTATTCTGGTTTTCTGAATAGTTTCTATCACAGAGCTATAATTGCACTCAACAATGAACTAAAGGGCCACCATCAGTGAGCTGTTGGACAGCATTACTTGGTCTGTTGTGTGGATGTTTGGGTGGTTTAGGGTTGGGGAATTTGTGGTGGGTGGGTGAGTGGGTGTTTGGGGATTGTTATGTGTGTTGGATCTGGTCTTTGGGTGTTAAGTGAATTTCATTGTATGGGTATACTGTGTATATACATACAATGACAATAAAGTTATTATTATTATTATTATTATTAAACTTTCTTCCCTCTCCATTAAGAAGGGTAAGATGACACATTACCTGGATAAAGGAACATTTGCAAAATCCTGTGAATTTGGGATGTAAAGCAAATGATAAAATGATGAGCAAGTTCTAATTCCAAGAGCCACTAGTTTAGAAATGGATTAAATAGTGCTAAGCACTATGGCTGACTGTCTTTGTAGACTATTCAAATGCTGAAAGGAATTAGTAATCTACATGCAGTGTATAAAGGGATTCTTTACAGTAAAAATACTTATAAGTGTATATCCTACAAGTGCAATTGGGATGAAGCACTTAATGCTGTTTCTCAGACTTGTCATGCCATGGAAGAATGTGGCTGGAATAAATGCACTTTACTGCCTTGTGAGACATATTTTTCATATAACTTTAATTAAGCTGAAAACCCATAGAAAACAGACCTTTCCAATGAACCTCTAATTAGTACCCAAAACATTCACATCTTTTGTCAGTTGCTTTCCCCCATTTTCTTTTAGTAAATAAATTGTATATGCTGTGTAAATATTATGACATTTGGTTGCTGTCATTTTGGTTCATGCAATTTGCCTAAAAGAACAGGTGATTTCAATTTAAATAGCTTTTTGTGTACTTATTCTTAATAACATGGCACAGGAAGCAATTCTTCAGATATCAATATGTCAATTAACGAAATGATTCTACCTCTGAGTAGACAAACAACAGCTTCTAATCTACACAAGCAACACAATGACAGGAATGGGAGACAGAAACCCAAGTCTGTCAGCTCTGGGCAGGGACAGGGGTATCAAATACAATAAACCTTTACATGGAATATGCAAGAAACGGCAACACACAAATACTTTTCACCTTCTGGCAGTGAAAAGAGCCAGAATTCAAAAGATGGAATGAAACCTGGTCGACTATTGGAAGCTAACTCACGAAACAATACACACTTTAATTGGAATAATTTTAGAATTGAACAATATTTTCACTTGTTCATAGGTACAATGTCCATACATCATATACTGTTTCGCTTAAGTGTTCATTCCCATCCAGTAAATGTTGCATGATGATAAAGCCTAGAAACTGAGCTCACTCCTCCTTTTACTTGGGAAGAAAGAGGGAGAACCAGTGATCAAAGAAGGCATGTTGCCAATAGATATCTTCAAGTGCAAATGCTCCTCTTTCTTGTTGTGGTTCCTGCAGGTTTGATTGCATGGGGATTTAAGACAACCTACCATCTTACGTCCATTGCTTGGAAACCATTATTTGCATTGATCTCTCTTTTCCATATCCCTAGAAATGGTATGCCTATTTAAACAAATAGAGAAAGTCAGGCTTTGGATTTACCTAGGATTGAGTCAAAGCACATCTGTGTCCATCACAAAACATCCAGCACTGCAGGTTGGCATACTTTCTCATTCTGATTTTAGAATGCTTATTGTAAAAAAACAATGGTGGCTCAGTGGTTAAGATACTGGGGTTGTTGGCTGGAAAACTGGTAGCCCAGGTTCAAGACCTGAGCACCCCAGCTCCTGCCAACTTAGCGGTTTAAAAGCATGCAAATGCGAGTAGATAAATAGGTACCACTTTAGTGGGAAGGTAATAGTGCTCCATGACATCATGCTGGCCACATGACTGTGGAAATGTCTTTGAACAGTGCTGGTAAAGACTAGCGGAGTAAAATCAGCAGGGACTCCTTTACTTTTTTAAGAAAAATTGTATAAAAATAAATTCCCAACCCCAAAACAAAGCCACTGGAATTATCCTCACTTGGATGGTTGGTGTATGAGTGTAAAACAACATTGCTTAAGACAACCATGTAAGCAGGACAGTTTTATTATTATAAAAAGGTTTGAGATTATCTCTGGTTTATGATCTTATCTCTTGATGTCAAGAGATGGAAAGCAAAACTATAGGAAGGGAATATCATGAAACCAATCACTGGAGAATAATTATCCAAATGCTTTAGAGAAATTATTAATGATACAACAAATGGAAAATTTATAATTTCCCAGTTCTGCTTTTCCTGAAGATCCGAAGAAATTTATAAATTTTACAATAATAAGAATATCAGCATCAAATTCCGTGTGCCCGGTAACTTTTATTTAGATGGACGTAACTGGCATAGGCCTTTCTGTGACCTTTATCTCACCGTTGATGCTACCTGCATATTTCACATTTGAATTCTGCACCACAAATTTTAAATTAATTATCTCGACTTTCTTCTGCACTTGGCAACTCATCCCAAGGCCAATATAGACCATGGGACTCAGAATATTTTTAGTGTGAAGGTAATGAGTCAGCTCTGAGGTCGATGGATTTTCAATATTTATTGATACAATACAGCCTCACTTCAGGTTCTCGGTAATGAAGTTAGTACTGCCTGACACAGCATGAGTTATTTAAATTTGATAGAGTCAAGAGAACTTTAAACATACTGATTCCACTTCATCACTTCAATGGTAAGCAAACGGAAAGACAGTTATAACTGAACACTTTGAGTAGAGTGTTTTGTACATATTGTTCTAAACAGCAAATATGCTGGGCCAGCGTAAAAGGTGCACATGGTCATTATTTCTTATTCCAGTATTCTGTTTGATTAATATATTGAAATATTAGGAAACAGTAATGTGGTTCAACTACTTCCATGGATCTTTTTTTTATGGGAATGACTTTGCAAATCCACTAAAAGCAATTCTACCAGTTATGATGACTATGACATTTCTGGATATACTATGACTCTGTTGAAACCTTTCATTAGCAAAAGATTATCCTTTATTTTATCTATAGCATCCGAAGGTCATCCTTCTCAGGATAGGAAGATGTTAAATATGGGGGAACATTAGCGTAACTGAATAAATTTGCTAATAAGCAAGACCTGGGAGATGCTGTATACATAGTAGCCAGGGGTGAAATCTAGTAGGTTCTGACAGGTTCTGGAGAACCTGTAGTGGAAAATTTGAGCCACTTTGGAGAACTGGCAGGAGAAATTTCGAGTGGTTCGGAGACCCGGCGAATACCACCTCTGGCTGGCCCCAGAGTGGGGTGGGAATGGAGATTTTGCAGTATCCTTCCCCTGCCATGCCCACCAAGCCACACCCACAGAACCAGTAGTAAAAAAATTTGGATTTCACCACTGATAGTAGCTAATAAAGAAGAGAGAAAGAACGAGATCTTTAGGTATAAGTCTACATTGGGGTCTGTGATATGTGTCACTAGATTGCACCATAGCTCCCTCACATGCTGACAGACATTTATAGTGAAATTTAACTTGACCTTAGTTACACAAATAAACATTGTCTGCCCTAATGCTTTGCATATTAACCTATAGAAAGAACTGAATGTCAATAGATGGTCATCTAGCTATTTGGTCATTTGGCAGTTCCCATTCACTTAGAAAATGGAAAGACTGCTTATATTGCCAACATCTGTCCCGTGGCAGAGATCCACTTTGAAAGGACCTAAACAATGCTTCAGATTTTGCTGTAAACACTGCAATTGACAGACCAAGAACAGAACTGTCTCTTACTGACAAGAACAGTGGATGAAAGAAAAAAAGGCATTGTTTTTTAACATTCACAAAGAGGCATTGAAAATAACAGTGAAGAGTTTCTCCTTACATTGCCAATCAATATCAAATGGTTCCTTGATCAGATCAAGATGTAGAACTCTCCCAGAAGATTTGAGGTAACAGTTGGATATAAAACCCTATGGTTACATTGTTGGAAGGAACCCCAAATTATCTAGCCCAACCCAATGCAATACAGGAAATCTATTACTATTATATTTGCCTATCAATATATCTAATAGATATAGTAGTATATAATATTACTATTATATTCGCCTATAAAGTGGCCTATCAAACTCTGCGTAAGACCATCCAGTGAAGGAAAAACCCTTCCACTTCTGGGACCGCCTGATCCATTGTTGAAGAACTTGTCACTGAATTCCTTCTCTTGTAAAATCTGAGCCTAAAAGTTCAGGTCCTATGTCTCTCCTCCCTCCCCTCCATCTCCATTTCAACAGGAAAAAAGTCTAGTTCCTCATTTCTATGGTAGCATTCGAAGTATTTGAAAATGACCTCTCCCCTAGGATAAATATAGTCAACTCATTGTTTTATCACCTTCTTCAGCAGTCATCTTAATGGATTACAGTAAGGAGGCCCCCTGCTACAGAGGTTTAAAATCAGGTGCTAAGAGAGAAAATTGTTAACCTTGACATATTTCCCTATATTTTATCTAACGAGTCATAATTTTGATTTTATTAGATGTATTGCTATTTCATTTTCTTGTTGTGTTGTAGATCTCGATCTTGATGTTTAGACATATTATTGTAAACAAGGACATAAAATTATGTTTAATTAACTTCAACTGGAATGCTTCATCCTAGTATCCAAATGTTCCCAAATAATTTTACCAACTTTTTCCAAACTCTTTCATTATTAATATTAGCTGGTGGTTTAAGTATTATACACAGCTTAGCCACACCTGGGGAATTTATTTTAGTTAATTTACGAATGTTTAATCATATGTGTACTCCCCTCCAGTTTAATGAAGACTCAACATTAGCTCATATTAGTCTGACCAAAGGTTTTTAGAAAGGGGATAAGATTTTACTATGATGTTTATATAATAGGTTTCCTATGATATAGTCAAACAGATAATGGGGGAAAGGAGTACCAGGTAAGAATGAAATGAAATATTAAAAAAAAAAAGTTTCAGGAAAAGTTCATATAACCAGAGTTCACGGCTGTTTATCATTCTCTGTGAACTTCTCAACCACAGTCATGTAATTTGCCTGAAATGGACGTTGGTCTTACCTGATACGTCTTTTCTCAACATGAGGAAAAACATCAGTCAGGCTGGGTATACGTCCTGTCTAGCCAATGACCGAGCACTTTCCAAAGCTAAAGCTCCGCCCCTTCAAGGCTGCCCCAGTTCTTCGTTGAGGCGAAGCGACGGACTCGTGCTCCGTGTCCTCCTGAAACGATAGAGAATTAATATAACCCCCTCCCAACCACCACCAGAACGAATCCAAGGGTGGGACTGACTGACGTTTTTCCTCATGTTGAGAAAAGACGTATCAGGTAAGACCAACGTCCATTCTCCAACAAGAGGGAAAAACGTCAGTCAGGCTGGGGACATACCAAAGCCAAATGTCACCAGGGAGGGAAGAAACAGGCCCTGAAACTTCAAGCGATATGGACCGACTGCAGAACCCTTCTGCCGAATGCAGCATCCGAGGAGGCAAAGGAATCCACTTTGTAATGCCTGACGAAGGGACTGATAGAAGTCCATGTGGCAGCTTTGCAAACTTCTTCGATGGAAGCCTGAGTCGCCCAGGCGGCTGATGTTGCGGCGCTCCTTGTCGAATGAGCCGTGATGGAATGAGGCAGAGGCGTGTCAGACTGGCGGTAAGCCAAAGCAATTGCGGCCCTAATCCAACGACCTAAAGTCACACTTGATACCCGCTGACCTAGAGAGGCAGGGTGAAAAGCCACAAAAAGGGCTTCCGACTTCCTGTGAGGGGCCGTCCGAGCTATATAAATCTTCAATGCCCAGCGGACATCCAGTGTGTGCCAAGCCCTCTCTAGCCGGTGGGAAGGGCGAGGGCAAAAATCTGGAAGCACGAGCTCCTGTGCTCTGTGAAAGGTTGAGTTTACTTTAGGCACAAAAGATGGGTCCAGCCGGAGAACCACCTTATTGGTATGGAAGGTACAAAGGTCCGCCCTTACAGATAAGGCTGCCAGTTCAGAAATTCTGCGGGAAGAAGTGATAGCCACCAGAAAGGCGACTTTCAGCGAAAGGAAACGCAGTGAGACCGATCGGAGTGGCTCAAATGGAGGAGACATGAGGGCTTTCAAGACCTTATTCAAGTTCCATGTTGGAAACCGATGCACGGTAGGAGGACGTAAATTCGTAGCTCCCCGTAGGAAGGTCGTGATGATAGGATGACGAGAGATGGAGTCCTTCGAACCGCAAGACAAAACAGAAGCAATGGCAGCTACCTGCCGGCGTAGTGTATTGGGTCGAAGTCCCTTGCGAAGACCAGATTGAAGAAACATCAACACGTGGATAATAGAAGCCGAAGTAGGCAAAACAGGAACCGATGAACACCACAGAACAAACGAACGCCAAGTGGATTCATAAATCCGGACGGTAGATGGTCTGCGAGCAGCTTGGATTATAGAAACAACCTCTGGCGGAATCCTGGCCTCCGTCAGGAGGAGCCGCTCAACCGCCAGACGGTTAAGCGAAGCCACCCCGGGTTCGGATGAATGAGCGAGCCCTGAGACAAGACGACTTTGGAGACAGGGATCTGCCAAGGAGGAGCCACAGAAAGACCCATCAAGTCCGCGAACCAGGGGCGCATGTGCCAGAAGATCCCAAACGAGTGACGGTAATGGCCTTAAAAAGTAATGAGCGGAAGAGGTGAGGTTTAAAAAGGCCAATAAACGCCGGCTGGTCCGGCCCCAAGCCTTCATCATCCGACCAGGCCTGGTCTTGATAATCATCCCCTTCAGAAATGGATACTTGGTCAAGATTAGCTTGGGGGGCTGATAGCTCCTGATCCAGTAAGGAAACCTCCTGAACCTCAGGACGGGAGTGAGTAGGAGCCCTCAAGGTAGCTGCCGTTGGAGCCTGAGTAAGACAATCTGCAATAGACTGACGAATAGCCCTGGAGATGAAGGCTTCCAAGGAATCAGCCATTGGGGTAGACAAAGCCGGGGTAGGCAGAGGAGCAGATGGTAAGACCGGATGCTGGTCAGAGTCCGGCATAGTTTGGAAAAGCCTCTGAGGGTCTGAAGGAGAGATAGCCTGGGAATCCCCCACAACATCAGGGGAAAGGTCTCTGACCGAACGAGGCGAACGAGACTCCGATGGCGGCTGCGAGGATGCCCGGCCTGAATGAACTGCTTGTGACTGCGCCCTCAGGAAGGCCTTTTCCATGGCCTTATGTCTACGTTGTTCCTCCCGGGAAGACCCAGATCTGGAGGATTGAATGTTATTGCGTTTAGAACGAGCTTTTTTACTTGGGGGCGGCAGGGCAGTTGAAGAACCCTCAAGAGGGTCGCTAGGATGGCGCCTACGAGTAGAGGAAGAAGCAGGCCTGTCGGAGTTAATCCTGGAAGACGCCATTTTGAATCAATTAGAGACCTAAAATGGCGTAGACCGCAAGGAGGAAATTCTGAGGAGGAAAAGCAGAGATCCTATTAGGAGACGAGTCTCGTGCCACCAGAAATCCGGTTGTGCCGAAGGGCGTCTGCCAATTGGTATCTCTCCGATCGCCCCTCTTTTTACAGAGCAGCAGAGAGGGAGGCCGTTAGTAATGAAGTACTCAGACAGGCGAGCATGCGCTCGAGCCTTATCTTTCCGATCGTTTCTGAGCGCCGAAACTGAGGTGGAAAGGTTTACCGGCCTGGCTGCTAAGTAATCAGGCCGAGTAAGTCTAAATTGCCGGATTCTTATCTTGCGATCGCCCCCTGCGCCAATCAGCTGGGAAATAAAGGGCGCTCTTCAGTCGCTAGCCGTCCGGCTCTAAACGCGACTCTGGGGCTGGCGCGCAGCCGCTTGCGCCGGAAAACGCTGCTAGGCAACAGCCATTTAAACGCAGCAGATTTTAAAACGGAAAACAGCACCTTTTAATAGTCACAAGCCTAAAAGAAACTATAACCAAGGAACTTGCGGTTAAAACGGAGATCAGCTCAGCGATAGCAATTAGAAGTTGAGGAAAAACTGTCTGTCAGAGAGGACACGTTCTGTCAGGCGAAGACCGAGACGAAGAACTGGGGCAGCCTTGAAGGGGCGGAGCTTTAGCTTTGGAAAGTGCTCGGTCATTGGCTAGACAGGACGTATACCCAGCCTGACTGACGTTTTTCCCTCTTGTTGGAGAACTGTCATATACTTTTAAAGAAAATGGCAATAAAGTATGGGCTTTGAAACATTACTATACTTTAATGAGAGGAAAACCAGAATTCAATATTCGTTTAAATGAAAGTTCACTATACTGCTAATAATTTATTCAGCTTGTTTTCTGGATATATGTATAATTTAGTCCCTACACTTACACTCGTGTAAAAGAACTTTAGTATACTGACAGAGATTCAAAAACATTTATCCTAATTTCAATTTAAGCCTGGGTTGATACACAAATGTAGAACTGTAGAATGTAAATCCTTGGTCACCCCAAACCAAGATTTGAAGAACTTTAGCTGTGATTACCATATTAATGGTAGACATTCTACTTTGTCACATTGTTACAAGTGTGACGATGGTATCATAGCATTCATATAATTACATTACTATGAGAAGTAACCATTTCCAAATGGGTATCCCTATTATATTTTTGCAGCAAAAATCACAAAAACAGCCTATGGGCAGCATGAAGTCTTGCTTTAGGTTTTAGCCTTTTCAAGTTAAAAGACTGAGGTGAGCAGCAATTCTACTTGTCCTCCTCTTGAGTTATCTTGCGTTGAATTTTCCTGTAGCGAGTTGTCCTGTGGCAAGTTGGCTACAATGAGCCTGCTGGGGAGAGTCAGCTGTGGTGAGATGACCAGGGTGAGTTGGCCAGAACGAGTTGGCCAACTCACCCTGGTCATCTTGTCCCATTCTGCACATCGGAGGCTGAGAAAGTGTTTGTCCTCTTGATGCTGTGCGTGATGTTGTTCGATTCTCTAAATAGTGTAGCACAGATGTCAAGGATCTGCGAGAGGATTTGGTTCCATCATGATGCTATGATATGCAATTGCTGGTTAGTAGCTCTTTTAAGTGATGTAGCAATTGGGAAATAAACCCAGGCCCACTTTCCAATGATTGTGAATTGGAAGTATCATTGTGCAAAGTGGGTTTGAGATCATAGATTGTAAATTTTAGGGATTTTAACTTGGAGCTGTAGGTGGTCACAAGTGATGTTCTATTGTGCTTTCTTTTTCTGGATCTGTCTTGCAGAAAAGAACACTGTTCCTATTCCTGGCAACCCACATGCCTCTCTGGGTCTGCTTTTAACTTTATTTGATCCCTTAGTTATATGTCACTGTTGGATAGGTCTGAACAGATGAAGTACCATTTATGCCTCACGCCTGATACAGAAATAGAAAACTCAGCATACTGGGAAGCATTCACTGGACCACCTTTAATATCTAGCCCTCATTGTGAACTAATCGGTTCTTCTCTGATAGAAATAGACTATAGAAAATATGCAGCAAGTACCACTCCATCTGTCCCCATATTTAATCCTTTGTGATTACATAATTATGCTCATCTAAGTTCAGAGTTAACATCCCCTTTAGAAAAAAAAATTATAATGTATCAAATCAGTGAAATAGTTTATGTAATTGATTTTATATGTTAGTTTAAGGTTCTCAGTTCTGCATCATGACAGACTTGTACAAGCAAAATGGGAATACTATAAAAAGTTGTTCTGGAGTTTGCGCTTAATTTTGCCAGATCATATCCACAGTGGGTAGCTGCTGTACTGCAATATCTAAAATTCCTGTGATATATAGATGGGCATTTAGTTATTGCAATGTTTATTTCTTGCCCAACCAATAAGTCATTACCTTTATTGAGGGAGTAACATTGCATACATTTGTTTATCATTTTATGCTTTATTGCTGAAACATTTGAGAACCACTTTAGTTCAGATTTTGATGCTATGTTAGGCAGAGAAAACTAACTGTCCATTTACTAGATAATCAAGATACAGGAAAGATGATTTCTAACTACAATTCCAAACTGAAGGGAGAAAAGCATTAAAAAAACAATAAGTTATGAGTTTCCAACTTTTCTTGGGCTTTTTTCTGACACAAAATAATTTTTTTACACATTTCCAATTCGTATTAACTAAAACAAGAATAACCATAAGATCTGATTTTTTCAAATAATTATTTTTTTTTTATCTTATGAAATTATTGAAATATTTTGACAAAACTCTGGGAAACTGTTAAGAAACCTTTGAATATTTTGTTTTCCCATATCTCCCAGAGATCTGAATGGCCACCCACTCTGCTATTGTTTAGAAGAGCCACTAAGACCTGGGTGTGTGAGACTCCTCTCTTTATTCCATCTGGTCTATCGGACTTGCCATCTTTTATCCTCATATCCTTCTCTTTTATTTATTTTACTCTAGTCTCTTTCTTTGGTTGGTGTGAACCATCCAAGGTTGTTGAGCAACAGCTGATGTACAAGTGTAATAAATTTGAGTATTGCACAAATTTTGCTTGCAATATTAATTAATTAAATACAAACACAGTTAATTTGTCCATACATATCTCATTTTTCATTATTGTCCTCTAACGATTTCACCAAGCCTCTATAATTAGTGCAGCAGACTGCATAACCCTGACTGTGCCCCAAGCACCATTCTTCACCAGTGCGTGCTCCCACTGGAACAGAATACATTTAATGGAGCAGTAGAATGTACATCAAAAGATGCACTGATTTTTTAAAATAGCTTGTGATTTCCTGCTTGCAGTAATAGTTCTGAGGCGATCAACATCTGCATGGAAAAGCAAATCATGTTTGTTTTTGTTGTTTGGTTTAATGCTACCAAGGTCAATTAGTAATAGCTTTGGGTGTAGAGTATATAAAACATGTGATGTAAATTCTCAACAGAAATATACTCTTTACTTTATGGGGTGAGGTGGAAAGGATCACCTGACATTTATAATAAGGTTTTTTAGATTTTATTACATGACTCTATTATAATCATTCCAATTTCACCTACAGTTTTGTATATTTAAATATATTGCTTACTGAGTATGTATTACAACCAAAAATAATATTTATTAAGTTTTCAACATTTTCTTGTTTTTTTCCAACATAACACTCAAAACCTAAGCACAAGCTTGAGTCTTGTGGATTCACTTCATTTGTTTGCTGTTTAGTATGCCTTGCCAAATATTATTTTATTTTAATTAATTAAACATTAACAAATGATATTCATCATATACTATTGAATATATTATACCTGTGATTTTTATAATAATATCTAGTGTACTCTGATTTTTGGAGCATCATTTGAACTTTTACAAGCTCAAATTAAGAGTGTCCTGCACAGTCCTGAGCTGGATGGGAAAATCAGGAAGAGGTTCAGGGTAGTCACACTAAAATAGCTCAGGAGATATTTAGTTGGTTAGAAGGTTATACCTTTAGTTTGGCAAGATACTGTCCGTTAGGTATAAGCAAATAAAGGATTAAACTGAATTTCACTGTGTCATCTTTCAGTTTAGGATTTACAAATACAGTGATATATCATTGAATAATAGATAACAAGAATTGTCAAAAATGATGTGCCACTACCTGCCCATTGTCAATAACTGTTGAAATTACCATCGAATTTATTTTCAAAGTTGTTCTCAAATGTCAATTAATATCATGTCAATGATTAAGAAATGTTTGTGTTACTAGATATTTAAATTAAAATATCCAATAATTGTGGGATATTCAAATACAATATTTGTAAAGGAGAATTTTGAGAAACTGATATATCAAATACTGTACATTCCAGCAATAATGAAATATTTTAGCATAAGACATGCTCCTATATTTGAGTGCCATCAATATACTCCTGTAGTTATGAGATAATGAGAAAGCTCCCCATCCCTCATTTAGTGACATAGGCAGACTAATTCAGGGAGAAGCATTTCTTCAAACTCCCAGATTACAAAAGTGTTTAGTTCTTTCTAGTCCATCAAACAAAAATTCAAGAGATCAAACTCTTTTTTTCCCAATTTTACTTTTGTAGTATAGATAGCTATTTATATTTATTTTGAATTCCTTATTCTCTTGTGTTTTAATTTCTCTGTGAATATTTTCATTTTTTCTTTTCATATCTTGTACACCACTGAGAGTTCTCAGGCTGTAGCAGGGTACAAATTAAAAAAATAAACTCACAAAATTTTATGTAGCATAAAGGAAAAATTTGTTCACCACTGAGGAACAAACTGGTATATTCTCAATTTACATTTAAGTTATTTAGTTATTATACACATTTCTAAAACACTATTATAGAAATAAAAAGAAATATCTCATTCAAAAATTGTATGTTTCAGTGTTTTTTTTAAAGGATACGCATTTTTCAGGAAATCAGATTTAGTAGGTGAACTGCTTCCTCATCCAAAAATAGGTTTATGTTACAGTTCAAGATCAGACAATTTTCAGTTTTTTAAATTGGTGTAGTTTAGTATATTTTGTATCATATGTATTGACCCCAAATTTCTGATATGTATGAAATGAATACAGAAAGTTTTTTTAAAGTAAACACACATATGAATATCAAAAGCAAATTTATCTTTGAGGAACTTGTATCAAACCAGATTTACACTATAATAGATTATTTGAATTAAAACTGAATGGAACTAGATGTACAATACATATGCAATATATCCCACCTTAATATACCATAACATGCTGAATGAAATACAATAAATAAATACAAAGGAGTAAAATGCTAAGAAAATATTAACTACACTGTGAAGGCTACAACATATTTCAACCCATTCTTTTTCTCTTGTGAGCCATTTACAGAATATAAAGTTTTAAACAGGCCTGAAAAGTAACAAATTGAAAAACACCCAAGTACAGAATTAAACAACAGAGTACCTGCTACTACATTGTAAGCAACTTCATAGTTTTTTGCGTACATGTGTTAAGGTAAGCTGCAGCAATAGTGATGATATGAAATAATACATGAAAGGAAAACAAGAACCAAGTTGATCATTGTGAACCAAATAGTTTTCAAACTCTTTGAAATGGCAATGGACTTTCCATTAAGTGCTTTCCAAATTTGTTCCAAAGGTTTGGAGGTCAGAACACAAAGGTAGGACAGTGATGCTAGCCAGTGGTGGGATTCAAGTAATTTAACAACCGGTTCTCTGCCCTAATGATTTCTTCCAACAACCAGTTTGCCAAACTGCTGAGAAAGTTAACAACCGGTTCTCCCGAAGTGGTGCGAACTGGCTGAATCCCACCACTGATGCTAGCTACCTAATGAACTTTCAGGGATCTCTCCCTCTCTCTTTCCCCCTCACTTCTGCTTCCCTCTCTTTCCGTATTTGCTTGATCTCATCTCTTCCACAACACTTTAATGTTCAGGTGAAGAAGGCAATTACTCCAAACCTATTCTCTGAAAGGTCTTTACATCCTAATTTCAAATGTGGATCATTTTTTCTTCCATATAATAAAGTGTACAAGTTAAAACCTAAATAAAAAAGATGTGCTGTTATCTAAATAACTAAGTCTTACAATAATTTGAGCTATGGAGGAGGAATCAGAAAGATCCTTTTCTATTAGCTATTGAAAAGTGAAGGTGATTCATTTCTGCATTATGTACTAAGCAAAGCTAAAATACGAACATTCATTTTTGGGGTTTTAATCTTGCTCTCCTCCTCAAAGGCACTGTAATAAATCATGCACAATGGTCTATTACAATTGAAGTTTAAGAAAGTGCAAAGAAAATGAAGGCGTTAGAAATGGGTTACTATTTTTGAAAACACTGTATCTTTGAAGATAAAATTTCATTTCCTGTAATGGTATCATGTATGCCACAATATATTTATTAGAGCAGACCTGTTTAAAAGATGTCTCTTTCTACAGTGTCTGCATTTGCGTGATTCCGTTGCTTTCTAAATGAAAAGGAATTCAGAGGATCAAATTCCTAGACCAGCAGTTTATGTGTATGCCAATAGAGAATTATGTGATTTTGAATGTTAGCAATTACATTTTTGTTTAGGTATTAAATTTACTTTTCTCCAGAAGCATTCTACGCAAATCTTTAGAAGCTTATTAAAAAGGCGACCTATTATTGTTAAATGCTATAGATAGTTTGGGATTTGAAGGGTGTTTTTGTTGATGGAATGTATTTAGATATTCCATCACCTTAAAGATAAACCCTTAAGGATGCCAAACTGAACTAAAAGCCTCATAGATGCCGGCTAACTTTTATCATATGCCAACAAGAAAACAAATTAGGGATTGTTTTCCCAATTATTTTTCTCTTTTTTTGTCTCAGCAAAATTTGGAATAATTAAAATTCCTCATTATCAATATGGATCCCTCCATATTACAGGTGGTTTACGATGGATCTAAACTGCAATATTGAAATAAAAAAAATATTGGAAGAATGCCTGAATTAATCTTTCTTGTGTATACAGCTAGCAAAAAAAAGAGAGATGTTCTTAAAGATTACAACGGCAAATGTCGTATATGACCATGTAACTATCAGTTCTCAGATATAACAGAAACAGGAAATAACTTACTTTGGATATTAAATAAGAAAGATTACATGGTACAATAGGCTTCAGACAGTTCTGGATGATGGTAAATGTTTTACAACTCACCGTCCAGAAAAAACAACAGCATCCAATGTCGCAATTGTTGCCACTGTATCATGACACTAGCTGCTGAACAGGTGATTGGCACACCAGCACTAATGGTTCAGTTTGCTCTCAACTTGCTTGCAAAATTCAAGAAAAAAATTAAGTCTGTACTTATGAGCTTCTACAAGCCTGCTCCAGCAGCCCATTGATTCCGGGACTCTTGGTGTACTCTGAACTTTGTTGATTTCCTGAAGTTGTTTCATTACCAGGCTAGATAACATAATCAGTTCATGGTAGGTCAAGTTTGCTGGTTATTTATATAGAGAAGTCCACCCTATCCATCTTAATTTCTTCCTTGGTGCTTCCCTGATTAGAATAATGTTTCTTCTTTGCTTATATGCTGCTCTTTCTTCCTTCTCTAGCTATTGGTAGGACAGTTAGAGGAGGATGTACTTTGGGCTGTTAGTTTCACTCCTTGAGTTTGGGCTACATTTTTTAAATGGTAGGTAGATGGAGTTTATCTCCATAGATGTGTTGATGGGTGATTTGCATTACTAATTTGGCCAATGTCACTCTCCTGTTCATTGATAATATTACCTAATCTGGTAAAGAAAGATGTGCAGGAAAACAACCAGGTGCAGAAAACATCAACAACCCTACTGTTCAGCCTTTAGCTACATTTATTCTTTTCTGCTGGAAGCACCATGAGAATAACAACTATAAGATTTATATCTATTTGGTCTGCCTCCCTGTCGTCTGTCTGTCTGTCTGTCTGTCATCTATCACTGAAGACTGGGTTTTTGCTCATAAAAATTAAACCTATTATACTCCTGAAGGCACACCATCTGAAGAAGCATTTGATATGTCATAAAGAAGCTAACAAAGCATCACATATCCCCATAATCCCCCCTGAATAAGACTTTGTATTATACAAAAAATACAATGATGTAGGAATATAAAGGTGCTGGATATTTTGAAAAATAGTAACGAATGACTGGAAACATATAAAGATTTCAGCAGCTATTGGTTAGCTCTTTTATGATCAGGTTAATTTTGGAACAGAGGACTACAACAGATGGAAATAAAGAGATGTATTATATTTCTAACAAAAGTAGGCATGACCTGCTGTGTGGCAAAGACTGTTCTATATTAACCTTTCCAAAAGCTAAACAATATCCAGGTGTTCTTTTTTATGTAACCATCATTTAATTTAAATAGACAATATAGAGGAAGTAAAGTAGTGCTGGAGAGAATAGGTATGACACAAATTCATACAATTACAGTGGCATTTTTTCATAATGCAGTATTTTTTTCATACTGTAATTCATTAATTAGGTGTACATGCAATGCTGCTGATGTAGAACGATTTTCAAAGATTCAGAATATTTATTTATTTATTTATTGGTTCGATTTATATGCCACCCTTCTCCGGAGACTCAGGGTGGTTTACAATGCATTAAGCAATAGCCTTCATACTTTTGTATATACCTGCTTAGTAGGGCTTTTGGCCCCCCCAGTGGTGTTCTTTTTTTTTTTTTATACAAAGTCAGTTTATTGCCCCCACAATCCGGGTCCTCATTTTACCTACCTCGGAAGGATGGAAGGCTGAGTCAACCTTGAGCCTGGTGAGATTTGAACTCACAGTAATTGCAGGCAGCTGGCAGCTAAGTGCTACTTAACAGCACTTTAGTCCGCTGCGCCACCAAGACTCATATAATGCAAAGACCATCACATGAAGAAGATATTAAAATTTATTTATAATAAAACATTTTCACACCTGATAACCTTATGTTTTGGCATAAAAAAGAACATTAGAAAACTTTTCTCCCAGATAAAATTGTATGAGTCAGGGACAAGCAGCTAAGATTCATTCCACATCGATCTTCAAAAACTACAGTAAATACCATAGTTAGCAAACCTCTGAAATAGAACGATTTTGAAAACTTGGATATAAACTTTTGTCAGAATTGGGCAGATTTAAGTAAGGCCAAATTTGTATTGTATATATTTTTCTGTTTTAATACACCTTGAAATCCAGAAATAGAAATAAGAATGTTGAACAAATGTCGTTAATCAGTTCAAGAAGCATAACTGATGTTTTATGAGTATGACAAACTGCCCTTAATTCAGTAGTAGATATTTTATTAACTGACTCCTTTAGCACTTGCACTTATTCCTTTGTAGGATAGGACTTGGATAAAGTGTGTAAAGGGGTCAGAGAGCCCTGGGAATAAGACTGTGACACTCATGGATACTCATGCCATTTCTCCTCTTTATTAAGACATACAGGTAGAAGTCCTTGACCTATGACCACTATTGAGCCCAGGATTCATGTTGCTAAGCAAGGCAGTTATTAAGTGAGCTGTGTCCCATTTTATGACCTTTTTGCCACAGTTTTTAAATGAATTACTGCAAATGTTATGTGAATCTTGCAGTCATTAAGCGACTCTGGCTTCCCACCCTGACTTTGCTTGTTGGAAGCCAGCTTGGAAGGTTACATAGGGTGATCACATGACCCTGGGACACTGCAACCATCATAAACAACAGTTGTACTGTCCCAAGTTATGTGATTGACATTTGCAACCTTCTCAGAAGGCTTCCAACAAGCAAACATAATGAGGGAAGCCAGATTAATTTAATGACCATATGATTCATTTAAATTCACTTAACAACGGTGGCAAAAATGTAATAAAACTCAATAATCTCCTTGCTTAACAATGGACATTCTGGTCTCAGTTGTGGCAATTGTTTCAAGCATCAATTCTATCAACCACCCTCCAAAGATTGCCAATAGTCGCAGCAAAACATCTACCATAATATAAATTTGAATACATATAATTTTCTCTCTGATTTGACAAGCCTATACATACAGAAGGTTTGGATGTAATTAGGAATACTTGTTATAGCTGAAAGACTAATCAAGATCTTAAACACAAAATGGAAAGTTTTAAAGAAAAATGCAACACAAGATAAAAGGAAAAACAGAAAGCTGACATTTCTTTAAATGATAACTATTTTTAGAAGCTACAAAAGTTTGCCTTGGAAACACAGCAGCAGCTGGTTAGCAAACAAAGTATTCAGTGCTGAAGAAGTACCAGAGCATGAGCTAGAAAGATCAATCAAAGTGGCCAAGAACTACAGAAATAAACAAAATATTGCTTTGGTTTAAAACAAGAGTACATATATATATAAGAAGAGAATTACAAACAGAAAGGTCATTTGGATTCTCTGAACTTTTGGGACCAAATAAGAAGTCTATAAAACAAACGCTGCAGCCTATGAAGCATTCAGTAGACAAGGTCCTAAGGACCTCTTGGGCATTTAATGGAAATGGAGCAGAGGAGAGATGTGAATGTCACATTCTCCAGAAATGCAGAGTCCTATTTCTTACACAACGGGGAAGCAAGGTAACAGATGTGTCCTTTGCTACCATTTCTCTCAAAATAGCCAAATCATCCGGTTTTTCTATGTTCCACGAGTGTCCATGACTTCATAAAAGGGCTATGATTGCAAAGGTGGTCTGAATGTGAAATCATCTAGGGATATGTAGCCTCAGAAATCGCACAAAGGATATGAAAGTAGGGTTCCAGAACAAAATTCAAAAATTTAGTGTTGCATTGGAATTTAGCAATGATATACTTTAGATGAGATTTCACTCTGGATATCATCAATTTACTTCTCTCTGGCCTATGGTCAGGTTTGTCTTTATAAAATCTGCAATCCAGATGCAAATGCAGCAAGACCAATTTTTCAGAGTTTAGCAATTTTCACAGAAATATTCTCCCTAGACTAAAAGCTTAATTGGGTACATTAATTCAAGATATGTGTGACAAATAAATGCAACCCATTTGAATCATTAAATGAAGACAACGTTTCAGTGCAGATTTAACATAGAAAGATGTCACTTTAAGAACTGAAACAAATCTGAAACCATATGTCCCTGTAAAATGTAGCATATTTGTTTACAAACATTAATAAAATGTGAAGAACCATGCAGAAAATAAACATAGATTCCCGTAAATCACTTAACCTGTTTTCCAGAAGGCATTCTAAAAGGAAAGTGCCATCATATAATAAATCAGAAAATGTTAAAAGATCCTTCTGGCAAATATACATATGACGAACACAGTAGTTGCTCAATGTCCAAATATAAGATGATAGTAAAGTTATTTTCATGCAGAACACATTAAGGTTGAAAATGCACAGAGCTTATGTAAATGATATTCTGAAGCTGAAATCCTGAGGACATTTACCTTTCCATCTACCTATCCAAAGGCCATCATGTTGAATGAAAAAAAAAAAAATACTGTACTGAGCTGCTTTATAAAATTTCAGCTACATGCAGCCATGTGTGCAGAAACATTCAATTCAACAGTACTAGCTCCTGCTTCTTTTTAAAATACAGACTGCACATCTTTATGCTTTTCTTTATTACTGTCACCATAACGATGGACTGCCACCTAAAACAGCTGTCTGGAAGGCCTCACAATTTGGTGACAGTTATGACATAAATGCAGATTGTACACTGAGAAGCTTGCCACATATGATCTCCAACAAAGACCACACAGGACTCCAAACAGAAATTTTGAGGAGAGAAGGCTATAACTGTATTAATCACTGAATGATAATATCTAGCTTTATAACTTCACATAGCCTTAGATGATCATGTCAGGTTTTATCAAAGATGTTCTAACCATCAGTGAAGAAGCTAGTTTTCTCTGGTTCCTTTTGATTTGGGGAACTAAGGTCGAGATAGTATGCAATTTACTAACTCTGCCAACAGCTCTAAAAGTATGGATTATATAATAGCTAGGTTCACACATCCCAATATGCCATGGTTTATTTAATCATGGTTTACTGAGCAACACAAAAGCAACCCGATTATCATATTCACAGAAAACATTATGTCATAAGCAATGATTTACAAACAACAAGGGCTTGGATCATATAAATTCATAACACTTTTATCTTAAAATATTATGTGTACCAGGTTTGTCTAATACATTTTGGACACCACTTAACCAGCTGCAGAGGTTGTTCCAGGACTTACTTTTTTCTTAATAACTCCACGTTTCATATAACTTATGTTATCGTTTTCAAATTCAAATTCAATTCAAATTTTATTGTCAGTGCACAACATATGTAGAATGAAATTGGTTGAGCTCCCTCAGTGCAGGATTTGTGAGAGAGTTAAGAAATTCTAGTTTACCTGGACTGTATAATTTCAATTATTAATAATGTACTGAAGTGTGGCTGCTGCTGGAATTAAGCTACTTCCTTAACTATAAAAGCTGCAATTGCTAGAGAATGAAAGGCAGAAATGGTATTTAATTAAATACCATCGTTTCCTTCAGCGATGGGGCACAACATATAGGGACAATTTCTCTGCTTGTCTGCTGATCTTATCTAAAGAGTTGAAGGAAGAGAGGATTTTCCCCTATGTATTTATTAGGGCTATGCCCACGTTCAAAGGGATGATTCAATTTGAAATAGATTCACTCAAATTACTCCTTAAAACTGAATTATCAGATTGATTCAAGGCATCAAGTCAGCTACTTCTGGATTGGTTCAGTGGGACTTGAATGCAATTTGGCGATTATTTCTGTACTTATGCAGCTTTACAAAATCAAAATATCAGTGTGGCTGTCTTTCTATATCTGGACAAAACTGTTAAAGTAACACAATAGATTCTTTGATATTGGCATGAATCAATGAATTTTAACGTCTCTAAATCCTGCCTATGGCAGACTGGAGAGCAAGTAGACAGGCTTAAATTTATTCAGCTCCTTCTTCCTTACCTTTCAATTTATTTGTCTGACCCATAGCCTAGTCTCCATTATTCTCTGTCTAGTCTGTTGTTATTTAGCTCTTTTAGTCTCTTCTTTCCTTCATTCTATTGTGTTCTTCAAAAATCTTGTCCTTATGTTGTTGCTTTGACTTTTCATCTACTGAATCTGTGAGTCTTATTCACTGCACGAATAACAATGTGTGTTTGCTATTAGACTATTACACATGACATCTATATAGTATTGATTCATGTTATATTATATAGACAAAGATGATAATTATCATATTTTGGATATAGGCAAAAGTATAGCTTTCTTGAGAAGTCCATAATGAGGGAAAAGGTGGAAGGAAAAAGAAGTACAGATCAAACAGAAGAAGGTGAATGAAATCAATTACAGCAGGGATGGGTGGATTACTGGAAGACCTGAAGGATCAAATTGGGGACAGATCATCCAGGAACAGTTCTATTTACGTGGTCACTAATGATGGTATATAGTCCAATCTAATCCAACCCTACCCCATCCTATCCCATTCCATCCCAATAACACCAACATACATCTTAATAGCAGTATATAAAATGGAGCATTCTCAAAAGAGGCTAATTAACTTGGCCAATGAGCTACGTGAACAGCTCTGCTAATTTAGAAGTAGACAGAAGGTAATGATTTCTTTAATTTTAAGCATTTTGGGGGGAAAATATTTTTAAGTTGAACTAGTCCACTTCAATATTCAGGCCGGTCCTTTTTCATGGCTGCTATCATTGTCTTAAAAGAGTTGCAGTCGGATTACTTCAAAATATATTGCTGGGAAATGTTAATGTTACAAAACTGTAACATTAAAGCCTTAAGAAAGGTTTAGATTTGTGAAAGTTTTATTCCAGTCTGCCCTAAAGTAAAGCATCTACAGCAGGGATGCTATTCAGCAGGTTCTGACAGGTTCTGGAGAACTGGTAGCGGAAATTTTGAGTAGTTTGGAGAACCGGCAAATACCACCTCTGGCTAGACCCAGAGTGGGGTGGGAATTGAGATTTTGCATTATCCTTCCCCTGCCACAGCCACCAAATCACACCACACCCACCAAGGCATGCCCACAGAACTGGTAGTAAAAAAATTTGAATTCCACCATGGATCTACAGGTGTTTGAATGCTTTCAGGTAATAGCCTATGGACAAAGATTTCATCATATTAAATCCTGAGTTAGCTCAAATTACAACTTGTTGCTTTTGAATATTATTGTTTTGGTTGACAGGGGGGAGGGGGAGAGAGAGAGAGAGAGAGGGAGGAAGAGAGAGAGAATGTCTCTCTATATAATAGAGATATACAAAGTAATGCAAACTTCATTTTGGCTAAGGTTTTTAAAAGGCATATGTGCTAATTAATACCGATCTCACAACTCCTGGGTACCAATGAAAGATTTTGTAGTCACTAACTAATATCATTCTGTCTTCTGCATTGATCAGAACTGCCTTAAATACCCTGTTTCCCCAAAATAAGACATCCCCTGATAATAAGCCCAATCGAGCTTTTGAGCGCATGTGCTAAAATAAGCCTCCCCCCGAAAATAAGCCCTTCCCGAAAATATTTAAACGCAGAGCTGGAAATCAGGTAAGATGGCAAACCCCATCTTGCTGCACGGGCCCCAAAATAATAAGACCTCCCCGAAAATAAGGCCAAGTGTTTATTTTGGGGTTCAAAAAAATATAAGACAGGGTAACTGTATGTAGTTGAATTTATTGAAAGGTTACACCTACTTTGACCACTTACTCTCTATTTTCTTTTGTTTGGTTACTTAAAATGCTGAACACATTTTAATTAGGCTTTTAACACATCACAAGAACTTGTTAAGTATTATTAACTTTAAATTAATCACCACTAAGTCAGTTCTCTCTCATGCAGACTAATACCATATTCTTATTTAAGAAATTATCCAGTAATTACAAATTATACAGCAAGAATGGAAAGTGTTTAGCTCTTTGAATGTATTAAATACAGATACTTATGAAAGTTGAGTAAAATTAGACTCCTAAACCTACTTAAATGGGAATAAGTCCTGTTATGCAATTGGTTTTCCCCTTTCTAAATTATAGTCCCAATTTGGCTCACAGTTTTCATGAATTTATTACAAATCAATACAGGAAATAATTTCAATCACAAATGATACCCATATGTTATGGATGGGGTCTGGCAAGTATGTGTAGCTGGGAAACAGATCCCACTTTAAAAAAAAACCAGAGTGCCTTTGTTACTACCTTCCAGGATACCCTATGTATGGCAATTCTAGCAGCTTGTGTATGTGTGTGTGTGTGTCTCACTAAGATTGAAAGGACATTCCCCTTAACTTCCATTTGCATCTTTGATAGTTGGATCTCTGTAAAATAATACTAGGCATAAGGAAGGCTAACTTTCTAATGTAATGTTGCTAGAACCATGACCTTTCCTGGACCATTCCTTTTGTTAATTAGAGCAAAGCTTGTCAACAACTCATCTGCTCATCCCTGTCATTTCTTTGTTATCCAACAGGAGTTGGATCACCCGTTTCTGGGTTTTTTGCCCTAACTTTCCCATTTTCCCCCAAGGCAGAATTACCTTGGCTAGTGATAATTTTGTTTCAGGAAAACCTCTTTTCAAAGGGAAAAGGAAACCCTAACCTTCCTGGCTAGCTTCGGCTATCTTGAATTTCAGCTGGTTCTTGCTTTGTGCTGTTGCTCTTATCTTTTCATACTGAAGACACTTAGAAGAAATGTAGATCTTCTTTTTGAATCTAACACTGACCTTCTAGGACCAGAAATGTACACAAGTTGTACACCTTTACTTTTTCCCAATCTAATCCAAAAATATTCTATGTCTCCATTCAGTGATACCTGCACTTAAGGTACCATCTCTTAATACATGTATACTATCTGAAAGTTACACCTTGCAAATCCATCTCTCTTTGCTATGTCTTTCTTCCTTTCAGCAAGAATCTCTGTTTCTCTTTCTGCCTTCTTCTATAGCTGAACACTGTAAAAAAGTGAATCACTTCTTTAAACATTCTCTATTTTCCCTACAACTCTTTGAAATTCTTACCTCTATCTTGTGCTCTATGCTTAGACTAGTCTTAAAAATATTTTTGGAGCAATGAAAATAATATGAATAAAGTATTTTTGACCACCTTAATTAAAGGACCTGGCATCTGAATTAATAGTATTTTTTTTTATTTCACTTCTATTCAGTCCATAATAAACCACCTTATGCTGTTTGAACATTTATCCATCTAGTTGATATCTCCTACTTGGATTTGGTAATAGATTTTCATAGAATAGGGAATGTTTCTGAATCTAATATAAGCAGATAACATCTTTATTGGCATTACTATAAAAATATGTCTTCCTTGCTATCCATACAGGAATATAACTAATAGCATGTGGAAATGTTGTAAGAAAAATAAAAAATTAAGGAGGCCAATAGATTAATGAATGTACTAATGAGTTCAATGGATTTAAATTCAATATAACTTGTTTTAATATTATGCTGTTCAGGAGTAGAGAGTTAGTCAGATTGGTGTTTTCCAATTTAATACTTGACACTCAAATTAAGTCTGCATTGTATCATTGGGATTGTAAATCTTCTGTAACCACAAAGGGAGTCTCTGACCATGTGCACGTGACCAGAAGCGGGTTTCATATATTTTTACCACCGGTTCGCCCTGCGCGCGCAAGCCTTTCACACATGCGTCAAAAAAGCGGTTAAATAGGATGGCATAGTACCGGAGCGCGGGAGTGGGCCCACCCCACCCGCAGTTTGCCCAAACCGGCTGAATACCACCACTGCATATGATACACTCAACATGGTTTAAGATATTTATCCAGGAAATGCATGCAAAATGACACAGTAAACCCAACTCGCTATTTTCCTGCCTCTTCTGCCAATACTTGTTTAAAAGGTTTGTGGCAACACAAAAATCAACAACAACAAACAAGACATGCCATTGCCCAATTAGGGTCAGAGCCACAACATATGGAGTGAAGGAAGACTAAATTGTCTTCCCTTAACTTTTTGAATCTTATGTTTACTTTGCACATATCTGGGAGGGGTGAAAACAAAGTGAAGAGCAGAGATACCTGCAGAGAGAATCTGCTTCATGTTTGCACCTGCCAGTTTGACCAGAGATTAAGCCCTCATACAGATTTAAGCAACACATTACAGTGGGGTTTACTAAGTTGTGCTTGTAGGCTATAATTAAGACGCTCTACAATAGCACATGTTCAGAGGATCTACTACCATAAGTGAAACGATTTCATGCTTAATTTGTGTATGAACATTGTCACTGTCTCCCATAACCTAACAAATGAAATACCTGGCTATTACTGCACATTTTCATAGTAAAGATTTCATACATTTATGTGGAAGACATGTATATATTATAAAATCCAGCATTTATTCAATCATCCCTCTTGCCTATTTCATACTGTTGATCTCCAATGGACCTTACTTTGTTGACATTCAACTTTTATTGCATGAGTCACCATTTTATTGACCAATGTGCCTGCTTTAGGAGATCAAGAAGAAAACAGAACAAAATGATCAAATTTATTCCTTTTTCATCTGTGGTGCTTTCTGCTTATAGATGAGATTTATAGGGCTTTGTTTTAAAATTCTGCATCATTTAATCTGCACAGCATTTCACAAGCTATTATTGATCACTTTTGAATAAAATATACTGATGACATAAAATGTTTCTGCTTTCTAAAATCTCATAAAGACATTATGACTGCTTTTATTTGACAGCATATTATAGTTGCTAAAGGACAATGCTGATGTTTTCATTCATCTGACAACATTACATTTAAAAACATATACACTTTGGTACAGCTATCTAACACTTATCAAAGTAATTTCTGCTCCCTACACTGATGTTAATATCCATTCAGCATGAGGCTTGACGGAATTTTATGTTAAGCTTTGAAGATATTGTTTGGTCTCTTTTCATCTTCTGTTTTCAGCATACAAAGCATTAAAACATATTTTACTTTTTCTTGAATATTTAACTTAAGTGACTTCATGAATTTACATTTAAAATATAACATAACAAGACTCTTACTACTGTAGTAGCAACAACAGATGGTAACAAATACTTGTGTCATGATACAGTTCAATATGAAGGGATCTTAAGAAAAACTGATCACATTTTATACTGTATTAAGTTCAAGAAAGACATTGAAAAATATATCATACTGTTGACAACAGATTTAATTCATGCTTCAGGTACAAACCTATGAAAATTGAATGTTAAACCAGGAAAGGTTGTTATTGTTCTTTCATTAGATGATAATGAGAAGGTAGAATGGTAATACAATGCAACAAAGATATACCTATTATAAATCCATATTGCCTTTTTGCATAATTATAATTATTTCATCAGAGCAAACCTGTATTACAGGCTAAACTATTAATTTCTAAGCATAAACTTTGGTGGTTAAAAGTTTCAGAACAGCCAGTTAGAATTTAACATTTGATTCATAAAATCCAGAAGGCAGTCCAAGACCTAAACATATTAGCATTGTTCCCTGTAAGAACCAATAAATAGGCACTAATTATTTGAAAACATATTTTTTCAGAAAAACAAAAAATATTCTGTGCATGGTTCAAAACTTAGAGACTATTTGCTACAGCATTAATTCACATTCCTTTAGCTATATCAAATATTATTCTCTAATGGACATGTTGCACAAATGTAAAGTTTCTGCTTCATTAAAGTTTTCCTCACAACTACTGCCAATGCATTAACCATTTTTTTTAATAACCCATCAATCATTTTTTAAAATCTATGAAGTAAGTTTGATCAAAGGAATAACATATCATGTGGCAATATGAGTTTTAAAGGATGATGACAAATGCAGTTATTATTAAAGTTTCTCAACTTGTTATTGAAACACTAGAGATTTGCGTTGCCAAATTGTACAATTGATTAGCATGCTTTGTAATCATGATACCGTAATGTGCTTCAGTATGCAAAGAGAATCGCAGAGTAATTTTTCTGCCTTCAACCCATTCATATTATGTGCCATATAATAAATATTTTTTATAATAATGATAAAAGGCAAGCTGGTAGGTGCAGGCATATAAAGGTTCCTTCATTTTAAGAAGTCAGGAAGTTTTTAAAAATACCCACTTGGAGTCTGATAAACAGGATTTTTTTGTTTGTTTGTTTACGGAACTCTTCTGTTTACCCACATCACCAAACTGCTTGACCATTTTATAATAAAATTTTAAATTAGCACATTGCCCTCGAAAATGAATCAACCAATTGCAGGTACTACGATGGTATTATATCAAAGTTGCTTTTACTCTAAACTACAAAAGCAACTTGGAAATTGTTTGACTCAGAAACACTGAGAACATTGAATAAAGCTGAAAATCGCCACACTGTTCTGCCCCAATCAATGCAGGTTATGAAGATAACCAAAGGCTTTCATTCCAGCCATGGGGGCATGAACATCCCCCATGGAGGGGGGGGGGACGACCAGAAAATGGATAGAACCTGTTCGTTTCAGCCTTGCCAAATTCCTACGGGGAGCAGCAAAGCTGACAAGGCACTTTTCTCTTGAAGGTTCTGCTAGTTATATTCAGCCCACTAGAAGTGGGGGCTGAAGCAGAGGTTCCCTCCAATAAGAAGGCTTTCAACCTAGTTTTATAATTGTTCAGCTAGTAAAAAATAAAATGAGCTGCAAATAAATAAACCAATTCAGATCTCAAATGGGACTGACATCCAGAGCTGTGTAGAATCCTTGTGTGGGGGTACCCAACCTTCAAGCCAAATTAAGAAGTGAATGCTTACGTTGTTTACTAAAAAAAAGTGGGGAGGGGATACAGTCTATCAATGCATTTAAAGAATGCTACAAAACTGTATAAATTTTAATTACTGGAAGATCATAGAACTGCTCCAGTGGTTCGGTAATGCGTTGAATAAGCTCTGCACGTAAGAAATAATAAATGCTGGTGTTAATTTCACAGTATCCCTGGAGAATAAAAGAGAAGAAAGTGCCAAGTATATCTTAGTTTGTATACTATAGTAAATTCTTACTACATTGTTAATCAGCCTTGCCTCGAACCCCTTTATAACGAAGGATTTGAAGACATGGCATTGCTAGGATCACTCACCATTCTTATTCTTAAAGATGTTTAAAATAGGGAGAATCTGACGATAATAGGGCACTAAAGCTTCCCCCACCATATCAGCTGACACCACCAGGTGCTGAAGGACTTTGAGCGTGATGCAGATGACCTGTCGGTTTCGAAGGTTCAGCGCATCTTGGATGAACGAAAAGAGACAAGCAGAAAACAGAAGAATTAATTTCAAGAATGTAGAGGGGAGGGTAGAAATCCTCTAATGGACAAATTTAATTAAACTGTACTCTGCAGGGGATTGTAAGTGGGTCTTTATTAGCCTGGCTTTGAAGGAACCCAGAGATGGATTGCAGCCCCAATGTTATAAAACACCGCCTTGTCTGAGTGTTATTTGTTCCCACAGTTTGTGCTGACTCTTCGGTAACCCCAAGAAAGCAGCTTATTATTCCTTCTTGCTGTCTATCCTACTGGTTCCTGCCAACCCCACCCCACTCCCCCTAGAAAGAGAAGAAAGAAAAAGGAGGGGGTTAACCCACCACCAGTACCACTGGGACTAAGGGAATCGAAAAGGCAAAAACATGAAGGTTGACAAGACATTCTACTGAAACAATCAGCCTGTTTATTTTTTGCTTGCTTAGCAATCATTTTATTCCTTTCAATTAACAATTGGTACTATTTGGAGAAAAGAACAATGATAGGAATGTTTACAAAAAAAAGCTTGTAGGCTTTTTTTTTTATAAGACTAACTGATAAATAAGAATTCTATCCTGCCTACTTGAGAATTTTTTGTAGAGTGTCAAGCAGCTGGATTTTGCTACTGAAATCAATAACACCTTTTGTCCTGTTCCATTTCAGATTTCATTCCAAAGAAAAGAATGTTGTATTCCCCATTGTATTTCAAATTTATATTTTCAAATGTGAATTTAAATTCAAATTTCTTTATGCTTCTGCTTCCCACTCTAAAATTATACACTAGGGAGTAAAGACCGCAAACTGTAGATTATTATAAAGCTCCATTGCATACAACAGTTGCGAAGTGCAAAGTCCCCAACCAACCAACAAAAACTTCCACCACATTCTATCTATTACAGATGTCAGGCTCCAAAAGGAGACTAGAAGAGATAAATAATGCACAAATGGATAGGCATGAATACTGTGAATATAGAATGGGAAGGAAAGGAAGAATTGCCAAATTTCCAGCTCCCAGGATCCCCTTTTCCTTGTCCTTCATTCTCATCTTTCTGCCTTTTTACCTCTTCTTCTCTTGCTTTTCTCACAGTCATGCAAAACAGTGGCAAGACTAACTAAGCAATCTCTTTCTCTGCACTGTAAGTTCAATTGCCAGAGTTTTTCCCTCTGCCAGGAATCCCAAATTCAATAATCAATCAAATATGCTGACAAAATCCCGGCAAAGCTGCAACCGCAGGAGTTCTCCTCTGATTATTTAACAACCATGCTACTACACGCAGTCTGTTTATTTGTATATATTCAGGGGTGAAATGCTCCCGGTTCGGACCACATCGCCCGATCCGGTAGCGATGACGGCAGGTGGTTCGGAGAACCGGTAGCAAAAATCCCTGCGCCCCCCCCCCCCACCATGCCCAGCTGAGCCACACGATCATCAGAGGCTTTTTTTTTTTACTTTTAAAAGCATTT
Source organism: Pantherophis guttatus (assembly GCF_059756535.1). Taxonomy (NCBI): domain Eukaryota; kingdom Metazoa; phylum Chordata; class Lepidosauria; order Squamata; family Colubridae; genus Pantherophis; species Pantherophis guttatus. Next base: position 270,736,068 of record NC_142063.1, on the reverse strand, counting down.
TTTCTACAACCTCTTCGACCGAAAAAATGCTTTTAAAAGTAAAAAAAAAAAGCTTCTGATGATCGCGCGGCTCAGCTGGGATCGTCAGAGGCTTTTCAAAGCATTTTTTCTGCAACCTCTTCGGCTGAAGAGGTAAAAAAAATGCTTTAAAAGGCCTCTGACGATCCCAGCTGTGTTGCCTGATTGGCAGAGGCTTTTCAAAGCATTTTTTTTGCAGAAAAAATGCTTTGAAAAGTTAAAAAAAAAAAGTTGGCCATGCCCACCCAGTCACATTACCCCACCACCAGGCCACACCCACAGAACCAGTAGTAACAAATTTTACATTTCACCCCTGTATATATTTGAAGATTTTTGATTGCCTTCTCCCTGTTAATTCAGCAATAAATTCTGAACTAACAGGGATTGGCAATTTCTCAATTACACCTGGTTTTAAAATGATATAAATGCAGTTTTCTATGTTGGAAAACATGCCATGGTTTCATGGAATGTAGCGTTTGGGAAATGCTAAGAAGATTTGCCCTTTACCCAATTTCCCTTAAATTATGGGTTCGCAATGATTTAATTGCGTACCGACCAGTACGCTCCCACAGAGAGGGGCTCCTCAGGGTGCCGTCGGTAAAACAATGCTGACTGGCAGCCCCCATGGGGAGAGCCTTCTCTGTGGGGGCACCTACCCTCTGGAATGAGCTGCCCCCGGAAATACGGCGGATCCTGGATCTTCACACCTTTCGCCGTGCCCTAAAGATGTTTTTATTTCAACAAGTCGGGCTGGCCTAATTCTTTTAAATTCTTTTAATTTTTAAATTGTTTAATTATGGGTCTTAATTCAGGGGTGCTTTTAATTGTGGGCCAAATTAATTTAATTGGATTTTAATACTGTTTTTAAATTTTGTATTTCTTGTGTTTTATCTGTTGGCTGTTTACCGCCCTGAGTCCTTTGGGAGAAGGGTGGTATATAAATATAAACAATAAATAAATAAATAAATAAATAAATAAATAAATAAATAAATAATTCAAACTCATAATTTTGAAGAGAGGAGAGGCTAGAGATCATTAGTGAAAGAACAGGACAATGCTTTTTACCAACAGTTCCAATAGGAAACCTCTAGATCTCCATTATGGAAAACTAGAAAGCTCTAAACAGTTTGGTGGATGCAATACTTAATTCAAATATACAATGCGGAATATTTTCTGTAGTGTTGCCCACAGTACAATATTAAAAGATTAATATAGCCTTTGGCTCAAACAGAATTGTGCACTCCTGCATTAAATTAATTCAGAAACATTAAGAAAATATTTTAAAGATGTTGAATTCTTTGGCTCATCCATTTCTCCATATCCAATCACTTTAAAATAACCCCCTTTGAGTTCAACTGAGTTTTTACCCTGTTGCAGTAGAAATATTTCAAACCATGGCGCAGGTTAACACTCAGCTATTTTCAATAAAGCTGGTTCATTTCTAACTCAATAAATAAGTATTGTGCTAGTTGAAAATGCAATAAAAACATATTTCATATATTGCACTAGTTGAAATTATGATGAAGCTCCATTTCCTTAGACAGTATTAAGCTGCAGTAATAGAAGGTAATAATACCTTCTATTACTGTGACTACTCTGATTTTTTTACAGCAACACTGAAAATGAATGAAATATGCACTTTGTTTTGTTTTCTTTAAAAAAAAAAAGCAATGACATCTATGGATTGGAGAAACAGGCAATTTTAAATCATGGCCTCCCACTGTTAACTGCTTGGTAGGGAAAGGAGCCCACAGAATATCTAGCTACATGAGTAAGAAGCACAGCTTCCTCCCCACTGCATTTTTTGAATGCAAGTTTTATCCAGCCAAATTGCTGGGTAGCGTTCTTCCAAGACAGCCTTGGAATCTCTCCCATGGCTGACGCAGATTCAGAATCTCTAAAGAGCATCAGTTAATCAAGCAGCAGCATTAATATAGGACGACAAGTTAAACGGTTCTCCTAGCCAGGAGCTTCATCGGATACCATTTCGTTTGTTTTTTTATGCTCTTAAATTTACTCTGTGAATTGTTTTGTCAGATACTTTACAGGCAATTGTTGGGCAGAAAGGGAAAATATATGTTTTCCGGACATTAAAAAATATATTGTCACAGATAAAATATTCTTATATGTGAGAGATTATTTTAAATACTCCCTGGAACTGATCATTTCAGAAAATTCCAGCAACCTGACTTAAGCTCAATTATAGCTAATGATCACAGAATGAGTACATCTGGTTCCTTATCCTGCTCAAGCAACAAGGTCACTTCTGCACCACTGATGGCTATATAGTTGAAATTATGCCCATCTGCAAGCTGGAAACCCCCACTGTAGGTGCCAGATCATTAAAATTTGTAGCTTGGGGTTGAGACTAAAGGAGTACAGTAAAGATTAATTTGGAAGAGGAGCCAAAAAACAGATGTTGACATAGAGGGATGCAAAAGCTCTTTCTACTTCAGTGCTAACATTTGGACAAGCCCACCTTTTTATGCCACCTTTAACATTTGCATGAATTTTACACTTATACCGCCCTTTGAATTTGAATGTATCTCGTTTATGTATCGTAGTTGGTGCTCCTCTCTATCCAATGTCATTGAAGAGGTGCTTAATATTTTATATTATAAAGTATGTATAATACTTTCACTCCCCTTTTTAACAAATTATCAAAAAAGAAACCACATTTGTATAAGTCATGTGTCTGAGAAATTGCGTAAACTCGTGTGATTCAGTTTAAAGAACTTTTGCATTAAAAGTAAGAGAAAAAGCTCACAGTGGAACAATAGACAAAAACTGCTACTTTTTTTGGGTCAGATTTTGTTCTTTTGTTCTTCATAAAGCCTTGTTATTGCTTCCATAATTGAATTATTGTGACTGGGTTGAATTAACCTGTAATACAGGGGTGAAATTCAAAATTTTTCCCTATCGGTTCTGTGGGCGTGGCTTGGTGGGCGTGGCAGGGGAAGGATATTGCAAAATCTCCATTCCCACCCCACTCTGGGGCCAGCTAGAGGTGGTATTTGCCGGTTCTCTGAATTACTCAAAATTTCCACTACCGGTTCTCCAGAACCTGTTAGAACCTGCTGGATTTCACCCCTGCTGTAATAGCTTTACATTGAGTAAACCTGAGTAAACCTGGGGTGGTATGTGTCTTCCTCATTCTTGAGTCCTTTACCAGAGGCCTGGGATTTTGATGGTTTTGTGCAGGATCTTAGCTGTTCCTAGCACTGCATTCTTCCTGATAGAGAGCTCCACTGTTATTCCTAAGATCTGTTGAAGCCATTCTCCCACCTTAGGAGTCACAGCTGCAAGTACTTATGCCACCACTGGGAGCAATTTGGCCTTTTCCTCCCACTTCCTCTCCAGTTCCACTACCAGGCCTTGCTATTTCTCCAAAATGCCCAGATAGATAAAATTCTTGAGTTATCATATGATCTTGAATTTTCCAGTTATACTTTTCCCCCTCAAAATTTTAGTTTTATCACAGTTGATTTGTAGTTGGCTACCTTAACAATACTTGACTAATGTTTCAAGTTGGCATTTCAAATATTATGTGGTACATTAAAAAAAAGGACAACGTCATCTGCGTAGAGCAAAATATAAATTGTGCTTTTGGCTAAACATGGGCAATGACTATTAACCTGAAGTAATGCAGTCTCCAAATCATTAACCTAGAGATATTAGATAATATGGGCAGGGCCGGATTTAGATGAAAAGAGGCCCTAGGCTATTCCACTTATGAGGCCCTTTCACCTATAGTGAAAGTGTAATTTTAATTTTGCTAACAATTTGAATGTAGGGAATGTAGGCCCCTCTTGATCTTGAGGCCCTAGGCTGAAGCCTAGTTAGCCTATAGGAAAATCCAGCCCTGAATATGGGGCAACCAACCGTCTTGTCTCTCACCCTTGCCTCATTGTTACTTCCCTGAAAGCAAACCTTTTCTTCTACAACTAACATGCATTATATTGTGCTGACATAAAGCCTATATCATAAACATAAGATACCTGTCATGAAACAAATTCTTTAACTAAACCCCAAATTTGGTTCTATTTACAGAAGTGGCCTTAAAATCTAGAAAAAGTGAATAAATAATTTGCCTTTCAGGAAAATAACGTATTTTGCCTTTCAAGAAAATAAAGTATTTTGCCTTTCAGGAAAATAAAGTATTTTGCCACCAGGTAAATTAATATAAAGTATTGGTTAGTTCTTGATCCGAGATATACTGAAAATATGTTTAAGGAAGTACATGAACCAAAAGGAAATAAAAAAAATTAAATACAGAGAAGTTAATGAAAGTAAAGCATGTTTTATGTTGTGTGACTTATACCCAACAGCAAAAGCACTGGAGTCAGGAGTAGGTTTTTCTGCCACTTATTTTACTGAGACCTCCAGAAGAACTAATCTTAGTGAGTCTGCAGTAATTCCAGCATATACAGGCAGCCCAAGATAAATGAACAACAAAAACTAGATTGCTGTCATGGTTAATTAAACAATAATAAAAATAATAACCCAATGCACTGCACTTTTGAAATATTACAATTAGCACCATCAGTTTCAAAATATTGTTTCAAATCAGGATATATTACAATGTGCGTGGGTTGTTTTTTTTTTTTTAAAAAAAGAAGAAGTCTAAGGGAAAGCCTTGTATTTTGTGCAAACTAGCACTTATCAAAAACTCCAGATACTCTGCTATTGGCCTGATAAGCTGCCTAATTAAATCACCAAGTTATTTATCAGGCATGCTATCTAAACAAGGCAACGAGCAGTTCTGACAATTTTTCATGTCAGTAGAATCATAAAAGGGCTACGCTAGGGAAAAATGATGGCCATGCCGACTGAGACAATGAGTGTTATTGTTAAAGATATCTACAGGCCCCAGCCTGAGGAAGTTGAGTTCTCCTGACAGCCCGGACTACAATATTGTAAAAGTTTCTTGAGTCCTGCTTCTGAAGTGTCAATAGATGGATTTTGTGGCAGGCCTATTCAAAACACTATCCTCTTAATAAGATTTTCCATCCGTGATCTGAGCAATGGGCTTGTCCTAGCAGAGTTTTGCCTCATTGCGATCCCCAGCTTCAGATTTTCTGGGCTTAACACCCAAATGTGTGGATAGTGTTTCTCTCAATAGAGAGAAGCGATGCGCTATGCACTCTTGAAACTGAAGCATCAGCTCATTTCTGCCCTTCTACAATTGGCAAACAGTATGAGGTAGCCTCACTGCAGCCGCTGCAGTTCCACCTCAGCCTTCCTACGGTCACTGCCATGGCTGTGGTAGCAGAGACTAATCTGGCATTCCTAAGGATTCCTGTTGGAGGGAGCCTCATTCCATTACATGCCATTGCATGGTAAGGCCCCAGCAAATTGCCCTTATAGGAAAGAACAGATTATGCCATGGTCTTCCCCTTTCGGAGCCCTAGTATACCAGGTGCCTCTTTGATTGGCCATGCATTTTTTTCCCCCTCTGGCAGCAACCCTGGCAATTACCCCAAAGGTACTTTTTCAAGCGACAACTGGAATTTCTGGTTTTTCTTTGAAGACATTTTGCTTCTCCTTCTCTTAGAGCTAAAGAAGCTTCTTGGATGAGAAGTGAAATGTCTTCAAAGAAAAACCAGAAAGTCCAGTTGTCCCTTGAAAAAGCACTTTTGGGACAACCATGACCTGGATGAATCTCAATAGACACCTGGCTATTATCAAAAGAGGCAGACCAAACCACTCTATATTTGCCTATCTAAAGTATAAGATTGAGAAACTGTCCTTGGAGAGAGGCTCTTTGCTTTTACATAGAAAATGGGTAATCTATTAGCACTTATACGTTGTAAAAGCTGTGCATTTTAGACCAACCAAAATATTTTTAAATGTTCAACATTAATATTTTACATATAGTCTTCAATTTAGGACCATCTTTTTAGTGACTGTTTAAAGTTATGATGACTTATGATGTGACATTGCATTTAAGGCCATCACAGTGTCCCTGTGGTCACAATATCAGAATTTGGGCACTTGGAAATTGGCATGTATTTATGATGGCTGCAGCACCCTCGGGGTCACCTAATCACCATTTGTGACCTTCTCAGCTGGCTTCCAACCAGCAAAGTCAAAGGGGTAAGCCAGATTCATGTAATAACCATGGCACAAAAGGTAAAAGCAGCACAACTCACTTAATGACTGCATCACTGAAAGACCATATCACTTATCAACAGAAGTTCCAATCCCAATCGTGGTCATAAGTTGAGGACTACCTGTATTGCCAAATCCTGGCATATGTCAAAAGAAGGGTCATTTCACTATCTCCCAAATAATGCTTGTGTCCTGAAATTATAGTCTGAGGTTCAAATATAATCGTGAACTATGATCAATACACCAGGATTTATCAGTTTGCATTATATTGAAGAAGGAAAAAGGGAAGGGTATGCAGGAATAATGCAGGCAGGCAGTGGCTCTTGCCTATCTGAAGGAACACAAAGATGTTTATCAGAAATAGAACATTATCTCCTGATGATGTCCATACCCTCCCTTTCTTGGGGGTTTCCGGTGACTGCTGCCTCTGGTTACGGTTTACTGTTGATCTTGTTTCGTTCAAGTTTCTGTTTCTCCAGATCCGGACTTTCGTTATCAAACTGGAGCCCAGCAGGAAGTGGAAGCGTGTTTATGCAAATATTAACTCAGTCTCTGGCCAATCAGTTGAGGACAATACCCACTCAATGGACTCTCACGCAGCGCAAGGGAGAAAGAAAAATAACCAAGCTACTCAAAATAGCAAAATAAAAGAGTTGAGATACTACAACTATTTTGCTATTTCTTTTTCAGTGTTTTCATATCTTAGTTTGAATAACATAAAAAGAAGAATGAAAAGAAGTTTAACAACTTGTATACTGTACTATGGTTAGCAGAGTAAAAAAAATAAGTCAGGCAACACAATTATTTGGACCTTGGTTATGGCCTTACAACTGCCTTAGGTTTATAAACTACAGTACTATAAATACAAGACCTACCGTATTTTATTCCTTAATTAGCAGCCTGTCAAAATCCACCCCCCACCCTCCAAACCCTAGACCCTATTTCATTCTCCAGACTTACTTTTTATTGGAATAATGAGCTGAGGAATAACAGGAAGGATCTTGTTCCCACCATGCTCCAACATGTCATGGATGCCTTGTCGAGCAAAAAACTCATAAGGAAATTGCATTTCACACAATCCATCAAAAAACAGTGGCAAATAGTGGTGGTAGTCCAATTTTTCAATCTCCACCTGGAAATCCATGTAGAAAAGAAGTAAATCAAAATTTATCAACTATGTTGTCCTATTACAGTAATCCTAAAGTTTCATCGCAATGTTCTATTGAGCAAGACAAATGTTAGCATCCATTCGGTTTCACGTAATGAATGGCTATTCTCTTTCAAAGCAGAAAATTAAAAAGAAACTGATCTTTGATGCTTCTATTTCCAAATATTATTTGATATGCTGCATCCACTCATTCTGAATGGATAGATCCTTCTGGTGAGGTATAAAGCTGAGTCTAATAAACAACCTATTATGGAAGACTACCAAAATGTATATTGTAAAGCTGAAAGAGAAAATAGGAGTGCTTTCCAACATTATATATTCCCAATAATAAAACTGGCATTTACATTAATGCAGAACTTCTAATTGTCCTAGTTATATATAACCACAATACATTTTTTTTCATTACTGATATGTTACTAAAAACAACAGATTAAACTGGATTTACTCAAATACTTATGAAAACAACATTAATCATATAAATCTGAGTGACTTCACTTTGATGTGATATATCAAGGAAATTATCTGATCAAAGGAATTATGTGATAAATTTATGATCAAAATGCATTCTGCAGCATTCTGCAGGAGAAAACAAACCCTGTGATAATGATGAAATAAAGTCAATCCCTTTATTTTGAAGTGAAGAGTACAAAAAGTGAGAAAAAACTTTCTACTCTTATTGAACTTTCATGGCCTTTTAATTATAGTTTAAGCATTTCAATTATGAGGAACATCTTCCTACTAGTATTTATTCCGTCGTTCTGCAAAATGTAGTTTAAAAAATTCTGATGGCTAAAAATATTGCCTGATATTCTTGATTATTTTTGTTTTGAGAGAACAAAGCTGATTTTATACAACTCTGAGTGAAGTGAAATTTTGTTTTATATAAGTAAAGAAGACCACACTGGTTTTCAGCTATTACTGTTGGAGATGATTAGGCTGAGCCTGAGGGTGGGGTCAAATTCATCATCAGTTTGGAGTCATGACACCTTCATAAGAGGCTTAAGTCCAGATCTCCCTTGAAGTCTGTTGACTCTTACCTGGCATCGATTTGCTTTGACTATTGATAGATCAGATTGTTGTGCATACATTCCATGGAATAAATTGAATTCTATCCTGGTTCCTGACTTCCTGTGCCTGACAATTATTATGTATTCTCATTTCCTAGATAACTTTCATTAATGAAGCTTACAATACATTTCTGTTTTATAAGGCTTAATTGACAAAACATCTTTAACTTTGGAATAGATTGAAAAACCATGTTAAGAACTGTGTTTCTAAAGTACAGCTGTTTCAAAAATTTGCACAGATTGGCAACTCATACTACTTTGGAAAAAGCTTAAAACGATATTGGATTTCTTGAAGAATCTGCTGGGAGGGTGTGAAACCAACTGTTCTTGCAGTGTTAAATGTCCTCCCACCACATGGAATCCAGAAATATTTTAGTATTACATTTCACAGTGTGAAACCTTTTGCTTCTCTGTTTATGACTTAGCTTTGAACAATAACTATTATGCAAAAGGGTCAAGATAAATAGGATTTTTGTTGTTGTTTACACCCATAACATGCTTCTAAATTTTTCAGTTCCTCCCACAAAAATATTCTGAATCAAAATTAAAAATCTCTGGCTGTACTCAACTGAATTTATTGAGACATTGGTACTGATTCATTGAGTGTATTTTTCCTTTCCCCCCAAAAAAAATATCAAGAGTAACTATGAATCAAGTCTATGCAACACTATACGACCTACAAAAGCAAAAGGGTAATAGAGAATTGATCATTACCTTTTTTCTGATTTTTTTAACAACACATCAAGATATTGCTCCAATGGAAAAATGCATTATTTTGTTTAAAGTGCACAAAGGACAGTATGCTATTATCTAATCATTCTGTTCTTTACTGCTTTTGTTTAACTAAAGAAAACGGATAACATACTTTGAAGTTTCCCTGAGTATGTTAGATTCAAAACACAATGACCTTTCACACTGTCTAGGGATGATTATATATGACATATTGTGAACATCTGATCAAACAGCTGCTAAAATACTCAGATTATTAATATAATACAATGGAAGTACCAGATGATAATGGTTTTGGAACAGCTGCACTGAACTTTCTTGCTTTCTTTATAGCTCAAGATCATGCAGGAAATTAAACTATATTATGAGTTGTTTTTGAACTATTTCAAGAGATGTAGGGACATCCAGATATGTTCTTTACCACTATCTTTAATAAACATATTATTCAGAGATAAAATTATATCAAGTAAATGTAGTTATTTTGCAGCAACTCAAGACAGGAATGAGAAAGAAATATCTTCACCAACCCCAAAAGATGGAATATTCCAAATTATTAGTATTATTTAATGCTTAAACATGGGCATCTTCAGACATTTTTCAGTGGGAGGAACTCTATTAATATATCTACATCTTTCTATGTGTGTGTGTGTGTGGATGGACAGACATATACACACATATGATCATTGCAGCATCCCCATGAACACATGATCAAAAGTTGGGTGCTTAGCAACTACATGTATTTATGACACTTGCACTGTCCTGGAGTTGCATGTTCACATTCTGCAACCTTCCCACACGCAACGTCAATGGGGGAAATCAGATTCATTTAACGACCGCATGATTCCATGGGGCTAATTTCACCACCAGAGAATGATGTTCTAGACAGCAGGGGCTACAGCAGAAAAGGTGTGTCTTCTGGGACCTACAGATGGATCTCCTTAGCAAACAGGACCTGGGGCAAACCTTTTCTGCTGGATCTGCTGGGAGAGATAGTTATAACTAGGAAGAGGCAGTTCCTGAATTAATCTGGTCCCATGCCATGTAGGGCTTTAAAGGTCAAAACCAGCACCTTGAATTACACCTGGAAGCAAACTGGCAACCAATGCAAGTTATGGAGCCAAAGTGTAAACATATATAAATAGAGTGAGTTTTGAAAACATTTTACTAACTGCAGGAGAATCGAAGGAACTAAGATCTGAATTAAGAGGTTGTTGTACCTTTGTTGCTGCTTTTTATTTTTATTTTTGGACACATAGCTATCCAAAGGTGAAAATAAGCAGTTCTCTTTTTTTCTCTCTCTCTCTATGAGACAATAAATAACCTTTCCACTGGTATAGCAAGAACAAGGAGATGCTTTATCCAGATAGCTGGATATCAATATATATAAAGGGTTTCAGTAATTGGCTAAGGATACTGAAATGCAGGATCATACTGATTCCTCAGATAACAACTGGAGAAATGTGAATCTTCATGTTTTCTCTTTGTTTCCTAAGTTTGAAATCTGACTTTTTTTCCAGGTAATAACCGGAAAACCGGAGAAAGAAGAAGTTTGCTTATAAATACCATAGATGGTGAAGTATCTGAAAATATATAAAACCTGTGGTAGAATCTTACAGACAGCCTGACCACTATGGTTTGCTTTTTCGCTGCTTTTCACTGGTATAATCTCCTAAACTTAGAGTCTAGCAAGCACCCTGTGTAAAGAGCAGGTTGATTAAAGAATTGTTTTCTGCACAGTAGTTCTGAAATTAGGCAGGGGTTGTACATTTAAAGAGTCTTTCATGCCTTCCTTTACAGGGATCTTGGGGAGAAACATTCAATCCTTTCTGCTTCCCCATCTGCAGTCTGATGCTGTACCATCCAGTAAATGTTTCATTACTTCAGCAGCTATTTCTGAAAAGTATGCTTACAGAATACATCATGGCGTATATACACATATATAAATAAAATAAAATATCAGAAAAAGATGTGTTTTCAACCCACTAAACACTATTGATACAACTGAAGTAACATATGGAAAGCATTGCAATGGACATGCTTCTTATGGGGACAGAAAAAAAAAACAATCAGGGAAGGCGAGAGCAAGAAGCAAGAAACCAGAAATTCAGATCAAGCAAGGGTAAATGATGCATATCTCTCATGGGTCCTACAACCTTCTTTATGCAGCAGTAGTTGAATAAAGCAACACTTCTACATCAGCCAACCAGATGGAGCATCTTGCCATGTCAGTTTCGATAAATGGCTCATAATTTCATTAAAAACAGCACCAGAGCAGAGGCACACTCCTTAATCGATTTTCTTCACTTGCTCATGGCCATGGCAAAAGAGGGAGGGACTAGATAAACTCAAGTTCATTTTTATGTTCTCCCCAATGCTTCCTGGGTAAAACATGATCTTTCCCTTCCAAATCTGTTGACTATAAAATCAATTTTAAAAAAACAACCTATGAGTCCATGTTTTGGTGAGGGCAAGTTTGTCTTCACTCTATTTGGGAAAAAGAATTCCTGCTTAGGTATTGTATCAGCAAAGAAACACTTGGTCAATGCATCGGGGAGGCCAGCACTAGCTGAGTTTCACTGGTCTCAAAAACCTAAGCAAAGTTGGACCTGATTACACAGGCACCTCCAGCTAGCTCTACAATGACCCCAAAATAATGAAATGTGCATCATGATTTTACAAAATAAACGTTGATGTTTTATATTTATGCCACGCCACCATATGCCAATACATAAGGGACAGAAGTTACACTATATCACAGGCTTTATAATTTGTATCTTGCGGATGTCCTTATCTGGTTAATATCCAGGTGGGCGAACACCAGAAAATCTCACAGCTTTTCAAATCACCTTCAATCTATCATTCCTCAAAGTGTTCACAGTACAGCAGTGACCATAAATAATGGCTGGCTAGTAAGCCAAGCTATTAGCTTGCTATCCCTTCCAAAAATAACCAAGCTAGGAAAATGTCACTTCAGGAGGTCCTTGTTTAACAACCACTCATTCAGCAACCATTTGAATTTATGATGGCACTGAAGAAATGGCAGTTGTGACTGTTTCTTGAATTTACAGCCATTGCCGTGTCCCACATCATGTGATCACAACTTGTGACCTTTACAATTGGCTACTGATGAGCAAAGTCAATAGGGAAGCTGACAGGAAGTTGCCAGTTATGCACATGTGAGCTCCTTGCTTAAAAAGCTGCATGGTCCTCACTTAACAATAGCAACCAGGACTACAGAACTGCTGTTGTTAAGCTGAACAGTCAGATGGTTTTTCAACTTTTGACCATGTCACTTAACAATGGAGTCAGAATACTGGAAGATAAATAACACTTCCTAGGCAATGTCAGAAACTTATTGTTAAAATTTTGAGATTCCACATTCTTATAGAATCATAGGTTGGAAGTAAAGTAAGTCAAGCCCTTTGATTAGAACAGCAATTCCAGAGACACTTTTCAACTTTTCTGCAAAGATGGAACACCCGCTACTCCAGGAAGCAGGCTGTTCTTCTGCAGGTGGCAGTCATGACTAGGGAAGTCTTTACACAGGTTTCCTTGTTACACCGATTCTATCTGTTTCTAGATTGGGTGTCCTTCCTCATAGTAACTTATGTCTGAAATCAACTCTCACTTTTACTGCTATACAGGTAATCCTTGACTTACAACCATTCGTTTAGTGCCCATTCAAAGTTACAACAGCACTGAAAATGGACGTTGGTCTTACCTGATACGTCCGTTCTCGAGTAGTAAGAAACGCCAGTCAGGCTGGGTAATCGGCTCCTTTATCCAGCGATGACCGGGTCTGCACTAATTTGAATAGCTCCGCCCTCTTCTCCAGTGTTTCGGCGAGGGCCATGGCGCAGACCGTCGTGTCTTCCTGAAATGATAGAGAATTAATATCCAAACCCCCCTCCCATCCATTCCGGAGGGCCGGACCAGGGGCGGGGCTGACTGGCGTTTCTTACTACTCGAGAACGGACGTATCAGGTAAGACCAACGTCCATTCTCCGAGGTGAAGAAACGCCAGTCAGGCTGGGGACATACCAAAGCTAGGTGTCACCAGGGAGGGAACTCCGGCCCGCCGGCTTCTATGAACGAAGCACCTCCTGCAGGACCCGGCGACCAAAGGCAGCGTCCGCAGAGGCGAAGGAGTCCACCCGGTAATGTCGAATGAATGGAGAGATCGACGTCCACGTTGCCGCCCGGCAAACCTCCTCTAGAGTAGCTTGGGTGGCCCAAGCCGCCGACGTGGCGGCGCTCCTAGTCGAGTGGGCCGTGATGCGAGGCGGAACTGGGAGATGTTGCTGTTGATATGCTGTGGCGATAGTGGCCCTGATCCAACGCCCTATGGTGACACTGGAGACTCTGGCACCGATGGAAGCAGGTTGAAAAGATACGAAGAGGGCCTCCGTTCTACGGAGAGGGGCCATCCGAGAGATGTAAATCTTTAATGCTCTACGAACGTCGAGGAGATGCCAAGACCTTTCCAATCGATGCCCCGGCCGCGGACAAAAATCCGGTAGCACGAGCTCTTGAGCTCGGTGGAATCTAGAGTTGATTTTGGGTAGGAATGCCGGATCAAGGCGGAGGACCACCCTGTCAGAATGAAAAATGCAGAGGTCGCTGCGGATTGATAGGGATGCCAGCTCGGAGATTCGGCGTGCTGAGGTGATGGCAACGAGGAAGGCCACCTTGAATGACAAAAAGCGGAGGGACACTTTACGGAGGGGCTCGAACGGAGACAGAGTTAAGGCATTCAGAACCTTGTTGAGGTTCCATGTAGGGTAGCGATGAATTGGGGGAGGGCGGAGGTTGACCGCCCCCCGAAGGAAGATGCGAATGTGAGGGTGACGAGCGATGGAATCCGGAGAATTGCAGGATAGAATAGAAGCGATGGCTGCCACTTGACGTCGTAGTGTATTTGGAGTCAAGCCGGAATCAAACCCGTCTTGAAGAAAGCAAAGGACTTGCAGAACAGAAGCTGACAGTGGATCAATGGAGGAGCGTCTGCACCACTTAGAAAACGATTGCCACGTAGCTTCATAAATACGTGAAGTAGACGGTCGGCGAGCTGCCTGCATCGTGGAAATCACTCTGGTAGGGATCCTGGCTTCCCCTAAGAGGAACCGCTCAGCCTCCAGGCGGTTAGATGGAGCCAAGCGGGATCTGGATGATGTAGAGCCCCTTGAGAGAGTAATATCCTGGAGTCCAGAATGCACCAGTGAGGTGCTATTGACAGCGACAGAAGATCCGCATACCAAGGTCTGCGGGGCCAGTGTGGTGCAATTAGGATGAGTTCCGCTCTTTCGTCCAACATCTTCCGGAGAACCCGGGGGATGAGAGGTAGAGGAGGGAAGGCATATAGGAGTCCTGTTGGCCACGGGGTACGGAGAGCATCCGTGGCCTCGGCCTGGGGATCCGGAAAGCGAGAGAAGAACCTTGGGAGCCTGTTGTTCTGGCTCGAGGCAAAGAGGTCTACTACTGGGAGGCCGAAGCGGTCCGTGATGTCGTGGAATAGAGGGAGAGGAAGGCTCCACTCCCCGTGATCCAATCGAGAGCGGCTGAGGGCATCCGCTTGGAGGTTGGTTGTCCCTGATATGTGATCCGCCTTCAGTGAGGTGAGATGCGTCTCGGCCCACCGACCAAGGAGGACCGTTTCTGCTAGCAGGGCCCTGGAATGAGTGCCCCCCATTTTGTTTATATGAGCCTTCGTGGCCATGTTGTCGGTTAGAACAAGGACGTCCTTGCCCTCCACAAGAGATTGGAACCGAAGGAGAGCTAGTCGAACCGCACGCAGTTCTAGATAATTGATGTTGTTGCGGCGTTCTAGCCGGGACCACTGACCCTGGGCCATATGATGAAGGAGATGGGCCCCCCAACCTGTCAAGCTGGCGTCCGTTGTGAGGATCAGGCGAGGAGGTTCTCTGAAAAATGAGCCTTTGGAGATAGCGTCCGAAGTCCACCATCTGAGGGAAGAGATGACTAATCGAGGCAGGCGAATACAGGACCGTGAAGAGGCTTGACCCGCTCGTTGATGGGGAAGGAGAAGCCACTGGAGCTCCCTACTATGTAACCGGGCCCATGGGACAATCCCAAAGGTGGAGACCATCTTACCAAGCAGGCCGGATAACCTTAGGAGGGACGCTGATTTCTGTGAAATGCACAGATCGGCCGAGGCTTTAAGACTGGCCTGACGGTCGGGAGAAAGGAATACCTGGGAGGAAAGGGTGTCAATAGAAGCCCCAAGATGGACAATACGAGTAGATGGGGAGAGATGGCTCTTAGCCCAATTCACAGAAAAACCATGACTTTGCAAGAGGTTTAGGACAATAGAAAGGTCAGCGTGTGCAGAGGAGATAGAGGAGGACATAACTAAAATGTCGTCTAAATAAAATTGTAAACGAATAGGGAGAGAACGAATATGGCCAATTAGGGAGGCCATAATCTTAGTAAAGACCCTAGGGGCTGAAGACAGACCAAAGGGTAGGGCCCGGTACTGGTAATGGAAACCCATGTAGTGGAAACGGAGAAATTGGCGGTGAGAAGGATGAATAAGAATATGGAGGTAGGCCTCTGTGAGGTCTATGGAGGAAAGAAAGTCACTAGGTCTAAGGCATTCTAGAATGGAAAACAACGTGTGCATCTTGAACCGGCGGTAAGTTATGTACCGGTTCAAGGCTTTGAGATCTAAAATGGCTCGCCAGCCTCCCGATGCCTTCTTTACAATGAAGAGGCGGGAGTAAAAACCCCGTCCCCGCTGGTCAGGGGGAACGGGTTGGATTGCCCTGATAGATAAGAGATGGGATATAGCAGAGGAAACCAAGGCCTGTTTAACTGGATCCTTGGAGAGAGGGCAGGAAAGAAAGAGTGAGGGAGGAGGTGAAGAAAATTCTAACAGAAGGCCTGAATTTATAGAAGACAAAACCCAAGCGTCAGAAATGGAAGACCGCCATTGGTCATAAAAAAGGGAAAGGCGGCCCCCAATTGGAGGATCACCCTTGAATCTATCTGCCTCTCCGGGAAAACCGACCCCGACCCCCCCGAAAGGAGCGTCTAGGTGGGAACCGACCCCCCGTTCTGACCTGACTGTCGGGCTGGGATGATCTTGGCAGGAACGGACGCTGGAAGCGGGACTGGAAGGAGGAATCCGATGCCCGAAAGGACTGGAGGCGAGGATAAGGTGAGTAGCGGGAGTCGGAACATCGATGTTGGGAAGGGAGGAACTTGCGTCGATCCCGAGTCTCGACCAGGAGAGGTTCCAAGGACGGACCAAAGAGATTTCCGGGTGAGTAAGGGGAGGATGCTAGCTGCCACTTGCAGCGCATGTCCGCCTGCCAGTTCCTAAGCCATAAAAGGCGGCGGGAAGAGACAGAGGAACTCAGGGCCTTTGCTGCAAAATGGGTAGCGTTCAGGGTTGCGTCAGCCGAGTATTCTAGAGCAGCTGTGATTTTGTTGATGTCTTGTTGAACCCTGGAATCAGAGTGAGGTAAGTGGTCCCGGAGTTGTTTGATCCAGAGGAGTGCGGCCCTGTTGAAGAATGAGGCCGCAGAGGATGATTTAATAGACCAGGCAGCTGCGAGATGGCCCTTGATCAGCGTCTTTTCTGCGCGCTTGTCCTCAGGGCGAAGAACATCCTCTGGTGTTCCTGTAGGATGTGATGGGTTGGCCAAAGCCACGATTGGAGCGTCGACAGTGGGAGGCTGAAGGAGGTCAGACATTGCAGGAGCAGCGTTGTAGAGGCGCTTGTCCAGATTGTTAGGGCTTGGACCGGCCCCAGGCAAGGACCATTGACGACGAAGAACATCCAGAAACAGCTTTGGTGCTGGAATGGTTTCAGGGGCCACAGTCGGCTCAGCAAACAAGGCTGAAGCAGGATCAGCAGAGGAAGATGAGGACTCTGGAAGGGGAACCTCGCCAAGTCGGGTGGTAGCAATGGCCTTAAATAGGAGAGAGCGGAACATCTGAGGGCGGAAAAGGCCTATGAAGGGTGACTTATCTGGGCTCAGACCCTCATCCTCAGATAGAGCGGAGTCAGGGGCCTCCTCGGGCTCGGAGACAGCTGCTTCTTCCGCGGCCAGCTCTAAATCATCCTGATCCATGTCCAAAGAAGGATCAGCTTCAGGAAGATGACGAAGGTCTCCTGTGGATTGGAGGACTGGAGCTGGGTTAGGAGACTGAAGGCCTGCCTGTTGGAGGCATTGGGTAAAGCCCTGGCGCATAGCCCTGATGAGGAGGGCTTCAAATGCCTCTGGGAGAGGAGGGATTGGATCCTGATGAAATGAAGGAGCTGCAGGAGCAGGCAATTGGGAGGATTGCAGAGGGGAGGGTGAAGGAACAGAGCCAGCCTCAGTCTGGAAAAGAGGCTCCTTGCCCGGTGGAAGGGCAGGTTCCAAGGGGGCTGGGCGATCAGGGGAAAGGCTTCTGACACTACGGGCTTCGTCTTGGACTGCCAGCCCTGCCAGCCCTGAAGATGAGGCCTGCCCTGCCAGCCCTGAGGATGAGGCCTGTGGAGGGAGGCGATCAGGTGAAGTGGGCCTTGTTCTGGAGGAAGCCCTGTTAAAGGCCTTCTCCATGGCTTTGTGGCGCCGCTGCTCCTCTCTGGAAGACGCTGGCATGGCCTGGGATGAAGAGGTCTTACTGGCCTTATGAGACCTTGCTGGCATGGCCAGGCTTGAAGGCCCTTCTAGGGGATCGGAGGAGGGCTTACGAGAGCGATTGCGGCCTCTTTGCTTGTCAGCCATAGCCCGAATTAAGTTATGCCCCTTTAAAATGGCCGCCGTCCCAAGCGCGCCAAAAATAAATGGCCCAGAAACTTACAGACGAAAGGCTCTGCTCCGTAGTCTATTCTCTGCAGCGTTCAGGCAAGCAATTAAGCAGAATCGCTAGCTCGAGGCTATTACTGCGATGTTTTTCAGGGAGCTTGCCGATCGTAAACAAAGGGCGGCTGCTGGGCTAATCGCCTTTGAAATGCAGCGCCGAGTAAAGGAGGCAGGAATTTACCGCTAATGAGGGAATCTGTCAGCCGACAGATTCTAAGCCGGAGCCCCGGCTAGCGGCAATCCAGGAAGCCTCCAACCAGGAAGAAGTTGATTAAATTTAGCCAGATACCAATTAGATGAAATTAAGTTGAAATTAGGTGGAATTCAGTAGAAATAGCAAGCGAGAGCTGAAGACACGACTATCCAGTCAAGGACCGAGTCGAAACACTGGAGAAGAGGGTGGAGCTATTCAAATTAGTGCAGACCCGGTCATCGCTGGATAAAGGAGCCGATTACCCAGCCTGACTGGCGTTTCTTCACCTCGGAGAAAAATGATTTACGAATGGTCCTTGTGCGTAGAATCGATGCAGCAACCCCATGGTCACGTGATTAAAATTTGGGTGCTTAGCAACCGGCATGTATTTACAACAGTTGCAATGTCCCGGGGGCACATTATTGTCATTTGCAACCTGGGTTTGCTTAATGGCCGCATGATTCACTTAACAGCTGCAGGGATTTGCTTCACAAGCATGGCAAAAAAAGGTCATAAAACTCAGCACAACTTGCTTAACAACTGCCTTGCTTAACAACAGAAATCCTGGTCTCAGTTGTCAATGCCCCCAAACAAGGATGTCATTGCACTCAGAGGGTGCAACTAGTCCAAAATGCACTGGCACATTTTTGGTATTTTATGAATACAGCTTGCACTGGCTCTTAGTGGGCTTCTATGGATAATCAAATATGCTGTCCCCCGCCCCCTCCAAAGCCATTTGAACCTGGGTCAGGTTACTTATGGGGCTGCCTGTCTTTGCTCACCCCAACTGACAGAGTTGGCATGCTCCAAGTCCTGTCTATTAGACAGTATCATCTTTTACCTAGGAGCCCGTCTTCTCCATTACTACACCTGCTCTCTGGAACAGCATCCCCCAGAGCTTTGGAAGGCCTGACTCTGTTGGCCTTTCATAAGATATAAAACACTTGGATATTCCCACAGTAATTTGAGCTGGGAGATTGAGTCCCTCTGGCTGAGTGTTTTGTTTTGTTTCAGAGATCTGAAGTGGTATGGTTTTTGGCCCCAGTGATATAGTTTTTTTTTTAAGGATGTGCTTTATGTTATGATTTTTAATTCTTACACCGGGTAAGACCGGGACCCCTGTATGTTGACTAACTAGATAAATAAAGAAGTAAATAAACATTTAAAAGACTCTGCTATTTATGATTCAGTTCTAATGAACTGAGGATCTCTTGAATACACACACACACACACACACACACACACACACACAAAAGAGAACTACAAAATATTCCAGGACTAATTATTTCAATAAATGAAAATGAAATAAAATTCTATTAAAGCTGAGTGAGGTTGGAACCAAATGAAAAATAGTGTCAGATTTCAAAAGGGAAAAGAGGAAATGGAAGAAAGTTCAGAAAAATACATGAAGGACATTCACAGTAAATAATCCACAGGCTACTGTATAGCCTGAATTATATAATGCTAGTTGGGGAGAAATATTAGACAAATTCTAATAACAGCTAAGCTATATCACATTAAAAGGTTATAGGAGAATGGGCCATCCAAACTTACAAAATTCAGAGGGCTTCTTCTGTTACAACTAAATATGTAAAAATTCTAAAGTCATTTGGCAAGAAACAGTGGATATTATCTGAGGAAATTTAGGAACATACTTCTTGAAACAGTTGCACAATATTTTATTTGTTCCCTTTGGGATCTGCATCTTTGGTTATTCGTACTATGCTTAAGAAAACTGGTTTTAAATATGTGAGTTTATGTAGATTTTATAACCGAGCACACAATACTAATGCAAAAGTGACATGGCCTTTTAATACAGCATTTTGAAACCACAGGATAGCTCCCAAAATTATTCTTCCAGGTCCGTACATCTGAAAGCTGTTCATTGGCATGGCTCTTTCATCCAACTTCCTGGAGGTGATTTCCTGGCTAATTGTCGTTGATGTAACTGTCTGAAGTCCAACTAGATGAATAGCCTATTTGTCTTCACACTGATGCATTCATGGGAATCTCTCCAGGATGCAATTGCTACATTAAACTTAGCTTTTTGTCTTGGCATAAATACTGGAACAAAGAAGGCAAACTCATTTTGTTCTGAGTTCCGCATCTTTCTAAAGCCGTAGTGATTTAGACACAGATTGCATAAAAATATTATACAACTACATTTAACCAAAAGAACAGAGGCTGCAAACTGAATCCCATTATTTAAGCCCCAATGAATTGCTTGTAATATATATATATAGATTGCAGCGTTCAACATTTGTTCATCTTGGCAGAAACTTTCTCTTATAATCTATGAGAATACATATTCATATGTTAATCTGTATTGTACATGTCAATGCCTTAAAGAAAAAGTGCTATTTTCGCCCTCAACCTTTTCTTTAAATTCCCTTGAGGAACCCATTAAAAGCTAGGAACAAAGTATGGTTTATGTAAAGAGATAACGACACAGACTCGGGTGGGGGGAACTGCTGCTGATGAGGGTTTGAAAGGAAAAAGCTGAAAACTGTTTTGGCTGCCAACACACATTCTAAAAAGAGATTGAAGAAATCCATATCTGACACATCTCACAACACATATAAAACTCATCCTAAGCAATGCTTAAATTAGAGGTTGAAACAGCAAGAACCACTGGTAGGTGTGAGAGTGAATGAGTGTGTGTGTGTGTGTGTGTGTGTGTGTGTGTGTGTGTGTGTGTGTGTGAAAGAGAGAGAAAGGGAGGGAGGGAGGGAGAGGGAGAGAGAAGAGATTCCTATGATAGTATTTTCAGTGAATTAATTACTCAGATCATGGTTCAGCTAACACTTGGAAACTTTCAGGAGTGGGGAAACACCTGTGAATTTCATTAAAAATCTTCATAACTTTCCCCATTCTTATTATCTAAATAATAGCTAGATAAAGAGTAGATTTTTTATTCGTTTATGCATTTTTCAAATGTATATAGCATATAGTACGGACACAATAACATCAGAAACTACCAAAAATTTTGAAATTACAGCCATTTTTCCAATTGATATTATTAATTAAAGGAAATGAATAAAAACATCAAAGTATGGAGATGACAGGAATGTCCCAATGATGCCATTTAACAAATTCTGTGTCTGTCTCATGTACAATTCATAAGCATACAGCTAAACAGAAGAGGCATATTATCTATTCTTAATTCAGTTTCCCAAGATGCTATATTCTGGGAGCATCTATGTGCAAATTAAATGCAATTGTCCCTCACCTTACAGCCTCAAATTCCTTAAGGATGTTAAAGATCCCACATCAATAATCTGCCTGGGAAACAAATGTGAGGAGAAAAAGAGTAGTGGATTTGAGTTTCACATCCGAGAAAAGACAAAACAAACAAATAAATAAATATAGAAATATGAATCAATATAGCCTCCATCTTGGGATCCTACCAGGGAAGGCAAGCTCATGTTTTTCTGCTGCCTAAAACTAAGAAAAAGATGGCAGTTTCAAACAGAGGTACATCAAAGAGCAATAGGAATATGCAGAACTGTAAAAAAAATCTGATTCACTTTATCCAGTTTAACAGGGGTCACTGATATATTGCATTTATTGTATCTGACACAAACATAACTTGTCCTCTAAATAACTACTTGCAAATTGGTATTCTCTTATCATTGCTCAGAAGAACAGAAAAAGCCATGTTAATAAGCAGGGTTCCATAATTTACTTGGACTTCAGTAAGGCATTTGATAAAGTAGACCATAACCTACTACTTGATAAGATAGAGAAAAGTGGGTTACCCAGCGTCACCACCAGATGGATTCGAACTGTACTCAACAAATAGTCCTCAATGGAACTGAATCTATATGGAGGAAATTATGCAGTGGGGTACCCAAGGCTCTATTTTAGGCCCACTACTCTTCAACATTTTCATCAATGATTTGAATGATGGGATAGATTGGGAACTCATCATATTTGCAGACGACACCAAGGTGGCAGGAATAGCCAACACTCCAGAAGATAGGCTTAAGAGACAGAAGGATCTTGACAGACTTGAACATTGGGCACTATCTAACAAAATTAAATTCAGTGGTGAAAAAAGTAAGGTTCTACATTTAGGCAAGAAAAACCAAATGCACAGGTATAGTATAGGACTTAGGTGGTACTTGGCTCAATAGTAGTAACTGTGACAGGGATCTTGGAGTCCTAGTGGACAATCACTTAAATATGAGCCAGCAGCATTAAAAGAGGAATTGAATCAAGATCATGTGAAGTGTTAATACCATTTTGGAATGCCTTGGTAAGACAACACTTGGAATACTACATCCAGTTTTGGTCACCACAATTTTAAAAAGATGTTGAGACTCTAGAAAGAGTGCAGAGAAGAGTAACAAAGGTGATTAGGGGACTGGAGGTTAAAACATAAAGAACGGTTGCTGGAATTGGGTATGTCTAGTTTAATGAAAAGAAGGACTAGGGGTGACATGATAGCAATGTTCCGATATCTCAAGGGCTGCTACAAAGAAGAGGGAGTCACTCTCCAAAGCACTACGGGCAGGACAAGAAGCAATGGGTAGAAACTAATCAAGGAGAGAAGCAACTTCTGACAATTAGAACAATTAATCAGTGGGACAACTTGCTTCCAGAAGTTGTAAGTTGTGTGTGGTTGCATCAGAGGTGGGTTCTAAAATTTTTTACTACAGATTCTGTGGGCATGGCTTATTTTGTGGGCGTAGTTTGATGGTCATGTGACAATTCTTTAGGATTTAGCAGAGGTACTGGTCTACCAGGCTTTTAACTGCTTGCAGAGCCATACTGTTTGTTTGTTTTTGGAGCGTTCCGGTCTACCCATTTGTTTTTGGAGCGTTCTGGTCTATCCATTTGTTTTTGGAGCGTTCTGGTCTATCCATTTGTTTTTGGAGCGTTCTGGTCTATCCATTTGTTTTTGGAGCGCACTGGTCTACCACCACACTGCCTTTTACCACTGATCAACTATAGGGTGGCCCTTTGAAGTGCCACGGCAAGAGTTTAAACAGTTTTTTTTCCTTCTAGCCGATCAGCTGGGACTCTGGAGGCAGCAAATAGATTGGGGCGGGGCCAGGCAGAAGTGGTATTTACCAGTTCTCTGAACTACTCAAAATTTCCACTACTGGTTCACAAGAACCAGGGAGAACCGGTAGCAACCCACCACTGGGTTGCATACTGTCATTCTGCCCGTAAATGGTTGTCATAAGTAGATAATGGGATCAATTAATTTTATAAGTGGGGTAACTTCTTTTACAAGCAATTAGTTTTAATTGACTATCATCTCTCTCTCTCTCTCTCTCTCGCTCTCTCTCTCTCTTGGGACTGGACAGTTCTTTGAATTCACAGGGGAGAAAAAAAGATGCTGCTACTTGAAGGAATTGTAAATCAGGACTCTGTGAGAATGCATTTCTGCACATTCTTTCTGTTTTTAAATCCAAAGTCCTGTACTGTCCTAATATATATCCTGGCCCAGCTGTTTTTAAAATGAGACTTCTGGGGGGGATACACACCTAAGTATATGCATGTACATAAAGAGTTATGTTACAGTTTATGAATTATGAATGGGAGGAGAGACACTCCAGGATTGGTTTCAGGTAAAATTGGCAAACTTAATTTGGCAAGGTGGGAAAGCTAGGCACTGCCCTAGAATTTTATTTCCTTTTAAAGATTCTTTGCATACTCTGTTTTCTTGTTTTATGAGGTTCTTTATAAAATCCGGGATCATCTTTTTAGCTAAATACAATATTAGAAATACATCAAATTTACATCTTCTGAAATAAAGAGCATCCTATTGTATGTTTCTCCCTATCTTTTATAAGTATAATTTTAATGTTTTAATGAAAATTATCCTGCTTTCCTTCTTTTACAGTAAAAGTCCTTGATACATGTCATTTTATCTAATGATAGAGCCAAATGTGTTATTGTTTTAGTAAGTTTGAAAGAAGAAATAGGATTGTTAGAAGGACTGGTAAGAATTTAGATTGTATAATTTTAGGAAAGTAGGAAAAAGGATATACAGTAGATGTTTACAAAGATCTACTCCAGCCACATAGCTCATGTCACAGTTCATCATATAAACTGCCTATGGAGGATTCATTTACTATAAAAGTATAGAAAATACATCCCCAACTATAATTTTTGGCTACAAACCTCAAAGAATATATAAATATATTGTATAAATATTCATACAAGTATCTGAGATGGTCAGATTTTAGTTGGCTTTATATGCTGTGTTAAAACATGATTTATTTCAGTTGTGGTTTGCTGAGTAAACCACATTAATTGGGTTTATACATCGGATTCAGGCATTTATAAATCGCTGTGGCTAGGTTCATAGATAGTACTTTGAGATCTCCTCGAGCATTAATCCCATCACTGAACAATTCACATAATACTTAGGCTGACTGACTCAAATAATTGAGACATAACTATATTTTGTGAGAATAGGACTGAACCTGTACCACTATGGTATTTATATTGTATTCAGATTTCTAATTTATATGACCTTGCTTATCTTTACTAACTGAATGCAATAGCTTCCTCTAACATATATTTTAAATGAAGAATTGACAAAAATAATGGAATATTTTCAGGTTATTTAGGAAAAAATGAATAATAGAACTGGTTTATTGGTTTTAATTTATCCTCTGTTGTGCCAAGATTTAGAAGAAAAATGATTGTAACCTAGCGGCCATCCATAAAGCATGCATGAGAAGAGAGGGAGAAAATAATGAAACTAGGAACCAGATCTGACCTCAGAAAACTACAGTTCTTAATTATATTTCCATCCAGTAATCATTATATTATGATACTTTTCCAGAGACCTGTTTTGCAGCTTTAACAACTTTTCTGCTTTCCATACCCATTAACTTATTAAATAAGGAATAATGTACTATAATTTATTTAAAGCCATTATAACTTTCAGTTACCACTTTTTTTCATTTTCATTGCTGCAATATTTTTCCAGACATAGAAACCAGTCTACTTGAGTAGCCACATATTTAATAGATCCTTTTTTTTTCTTTTTTACAGAAGAACATCAGTATTCTGTGAACTTTTCTCTAAGACTCCTGTAATTAAATATTATCAGGATCAAAAAGTGAATGAAACATCATTACTTAAGATGATGCAAATACTCTGGCTCCTTCTTAGAATTTCCTTTTAAGAAACTTGCTTTAGAACTCTGTTTTAGTAAAATGAGCAGCGCACATTTCATTCAAAGTAAAATACGCAAAGCAGACAGTTTTATCATTCTGCTAGCTAAACTAGCATTACATTTAAACATTTAAAGTTCAGGATGCAGTGCAAGTGCCACCTATATATTATCAATTCTTCTTCATTCTTACCCCTTTGATGCAAGTTAATGCTAATCATGTTATTTTTAATATATAAATGAATTAGATGAAATGAACAAGGGATGGAGTTTTCCTCTCTCTGGGAGACAAAGCAATCCTATTTTGCACAGTTTCATGGTTGGATGGTGAAAACACAGATGTACAAATCAGACAAAAATATCCTATCCCCTGAAGCTATGTATTAATTCAGATGGCCTTCTTACATTGATTTAATGCAGTAAACTGCTGTACTATTTAATTCCTGTTCCCCTTTCCATTCCTCCAGGGCTAAATCTTGTTTTAACATCAACTATAGAGCAAATAAATTAAAATCTATTTCAGATGTTGTAGGGTTTACATGCTAGTTTATTTCTCACAAAGCCTATCTGCCTGTCATTTTAAATCTTTATTACTTTTCACCCAAACAATGGGAAATTCAGCCTAATTATAGGGGCGTTTGCTCTGTCTCTATTAAAAATTATATTAAACTGTATGAATTTAAATGTGTATTTGTAATCTGGTACTATGAAAACTCCCAAAATACTCTTATAAATACTGAGTGGCCAAAAAAAAAAAAAAGCAGAATCTTAGAAAAAGTCCTGACATTCCAAGACCAGTCTCTTACTTGCCTTCTGCCTTTTGTACATTTCCAAGTGAAGAAGTTGGAAGTAGTTAGAATGTAAGTAGGACAAAGCAAAATAACTACCTAACAAAGAGTCCTCGTTTAAGTTTCTTTTAAAGTATCTACTTAAGAATTTATAAATGGCTTTAAGTCTAAGAACCTGAATTCTTAAATTTGATGCAGAATAAGTGTACCCTATTAAAATTTTGTTAGGTAGGTAAATTCCACGCTGGCTTCACTGTGGTTGAGATGGAGCAAGATCATCTTGGCCATCAGAGTAACAGTCCAAGAAAATTATGGTAATGAAAGTGTCATTCAATAATATACTGAATGTCAGGTTTGAATATATTTTCTTGTTCCCTTTTACATTTGTGTGAAATAACTAATGGATGTGACATTTTCATTCCAATATAGGATTTACACACTGTTGGGGTTTTGATTATTGCTTCCGGTTTTATTGTTTGGTGGGTATATTTTAGTGAAAGATATTTAATACATTGCAGTACTCCACTAATCTTAATTGTATGGTAAAATTAGATGTATTTCCTAAGTAAATGTTAGAGCAAGGATAGGATCAGATTCTTGAAATACATGAAAAATAGAGGAGTTATAATAAAGTCCTGTTAATACCATTTTTAAAAAAAGGTTTGGGAAAGAGATTTTTTAAAAATTCTTTATTGTAGAAGACTACATTTCAAGATTTACTAGGAGGAAAAACATATATAATGAATGGAGGATATTTGTAGGTGAAAATTGGCATGTGAAAGAATTGTTCAATACACATATTTCTGGTATTCATGATAGCCCATTATGAGAAAAATTGGTTTTCTTCATAACTTTAAATTATGAGATTCATAAGGACCTCTTTATCAATCTCTTATGCCGCCATATTCCTTCTGCTCTGCTTTATCTATTATTCCCAAAAAATGGGTGCTGAAATTGTCCACTGAATGACAGTTTTCCAATAAAACTGGAGCTATTACCAGTTTTCACAAATCAGAGTGTAATTTGGAGGGAGAGAGGAAGGAAATAATCCATCACATAGAATAAGAATTTGAAATGAAATCGGTTTACTTTTGGCTTTATAACATGTCACTTGCAGGGGCCAATGTGGCTAACGATACCTCCTTTGGCACCTGCCACTTCCCTGACTCACCTGATCTTGTAAGGTTTATTTTAAAGCACAAACTCCAGGCATAGCTTGTATGCCTGATGATGCTGAACCCTGATCGGATGAAAAGAACTGCACTTCCATCATGCAAGTCCCGTTGGCTGTCTTAAGAAGAGCAATCAATGTCATTTCTGAACATACCAAATATATTATAATAACCATGTGAAAATTCTTGCATACTTATCTAACGTATCTATTTTACCAAATGAAAAAGTGGAATTTTGATAACCACCCAAACTACTGATGTGATATTACATTTTTAGATATCCTGTTCTCTATACAAAAAGTTCTCTTCATGTATTACAGTAGAATCGGCGAATGAAAGCTTTCCTACTGTTATTTGTTTGATCTGCTATAGTTTCTTGTGCTTATTATATGTGACATTTAAAAATAAGGTCTATCCACCATCATTTCAAAGTGGTTAAGCTGAAATTTCAGTTTTCAGTCAGTTTCCTTTCTCCACACTTAAATCGGAAAAAGAACGGATGGAGAAACTCTATCTCCTGTTTCCTGTTCCTTTTCAAGGCAAAATTTACACTGTAAGAAAAGGAGAGTGCTAATGTGCAGCAGGGTAGGCAGTCAATGGGCTTCTTGTAAAATATTCATAATAGAAATACATAGCGATGGTCTTGCAGAAGTTTTCTCCTTTATCACATTATAGCTAAAGTGAGCAAGAGTCTAATGGCCTTTGACCTGCAACAACTATTGTGAAGCTTTAAGCATTTTTCAAATTCCTCATGTGAATTGGAAACTATTGCATAATTTGTTTTTTTCCTGTTCTATAGATCATTTTTAGTATGCTGGAACAGTTGTGTTGTGGTTTAGTTTAGATTTGTTTGACTGATATCTTAAGAACCCATCGTAAGTCTGAAGGAAGTTAATATTCCTAAACAAGTTACTGAAACTGAAAAAAATTATTAGAAGATCACACAACATAATTCTGTGTTCTTATACTCTTCAACTGAGTTTGGGAACAGGCCATCAGATTAGTGCACAATGACAAGAAATGACATTTTATGTTTGCTTTACTTTGCTTAGATAGAGATGTTTTGTTAACTGACATCATCTCCTCTGATGCTTGCTATCTTCTTTGCTTTTTGGGCTAAACTCTGTGGGAAAAAAAACCTAAGGAGAGTTAACTACTCTCCCTATTCTTCATGGTTGTTACTTCCTGGCATTCTGTCTCTCTCTCTTACCCACTATTATATTTCTTTCAACTTCTGCCTTTGTCCTGTTCCCTGTCCCTTCCCTTTTCTAGAAGAAAGGGGAGAAAATAATGTTAAAGTTGACAACTAGAACAGAGAGAAAACAACAAGAGCAAGCAGGAAAAAAGCAGAAAAAAAGCAGTAAAGAGGAGGAAGAAGAGAAGGGCATAACCGCTATAGTTCGGCCACTCGCAAAGCAATAGGAGCACCAACTATGCTAATGTCATGGCATGGGCTCGGGGTACCTGCAGGACCACCTTCTGCCTGCAACCCACCGCCCTGTGCTCTCACATAGGACTGCCCTCTTCCGGGTGCCATCGGCCAGACAATGTCGGTTGGTGGCACCCAGGATGAGGGCATTCTCTGTGGGTGCACTGACCCTCTGGAATGGGTTACCCTCGGGGCTCCGGATGGCCCCCGACCTGATCTGATGGGTGATTTTTAATTGGGAGATTTTAATTGATTATTTTAGTAGCTATTTTTATTGTTTTCATTTCTGTGAGCCGCCCCGAGTCCTTTGGGAGAAGGGCGGCATATAAGTATAAGAAATAAATAAATAATAAATAAATAAATAAATAAATAAATAAATAAATAAATAAAGTTGGATTTGTCAGCTATAATATAGAAGAAAATTGACAATTAGGGTAAAACTGAATCAGTATATTTTGTCAAAATTCAATAATATAACAAAACAGAAAGCTGTAGGAGCAAGAAGTCAGTTAATCACATACTAAAAGAAAGCAATTGTACCAGTAGTGGGTTTCAAATCCCGGTGCTATTGGGAGTGAGCGGATGCACGCACTCGCTTCATGAGCGCACGGCGCTTCTGCGCATGCACAGAGCGTTTTTGATGATGTCTGGGTGGGTGGGCGGAGCCTCCCGCTGCTGCTGTACTGATTCGCCCAAACTGGGGCAAACTGGGAGCAACCCACCACTGAATTGTACCTATATCAGTAATCTGCATATTTTCATTATTAGTCATTCACACACACACACACACACACACACACACACAAAATGTCTTGACCCATCATTCTTATTTTTTTAAGCACATTACAAAAACAACAAACAAACAAACAAACAATACCAGGATCAGCTGATCAAATTTTTGAAGTAGGGAGGGATATCTGGTGAGCAGTTCCATTACATTCAGAAGTAGTGACACAATACTG
Source organism: Pantherophis guttatus (assembly GCF_059756535.1). Taxonomy (NCBI): domain Eukaryota; kingdom Metazoa; phylum Chordata; class Lepidosauria; order Squamata; family Colubridae; genus Pantherophis; species Pantherophis guttatus. Next base: position 270,706,477 of record NC_142063.1, on the reverse strand, counting down.
TACAGAAGTTTGAAGCTATAGCTTTGTAATGTTCATTTGTATTGTTCAAATATCTGTATAAGTGGCTATCAGCCTCTTTCAGTACTTCTATCTTAAGATCTGGGCTCCAAAGGTTTGAGGATTTGGGGGAAATATACCTTTAATGTTCTTTCTTATTTCAGAAGAGATAGGATTTGCATATTAGAATCCCTTCCGATTCCAAGTCCCTTTGATCCTTCCTGAGTTGATCACTGCAGGGTGAGAGACTGGTGTCCTAGGCCAAAAACCTTGCTCGGCTGCACCACCTTCTGGTGACGTACTTATTCTGTTATAAAAGCAGTTTCTTGGGCATTCAGAGTCAACCCAAGCTATCTTTGATGGATAAGAATATCCAATTTCTTCTCCATAGTCAATTAAACTTATTTCTGAAGAGCAGGTATCCTGACCAGTAACCAAATCAGGGAAGAGTCCAATTAAGGAAAGGGAAGAGGTTGCAAAGATTTTTGAATGAGAAAATATAGATGTATGATGGAAGAATGACAAGCAAAAGATTATTCCAAATTTCTGTTTTAGGCATGGTTCAGTAAATGGACATTTTCTATGAAACACTTTGTAGATACAATACCCAAATTTTCATTTCAGTTCATTTGCATGCCCTGGATAGATGCTTTGCCTTCTTATTGATCATTTTTAAAACAATCCTTTTTAAGGTGATCCAGTTCTGTGTGTCATTGAAAATGAATAACATGTTGCACACCTGTTGTGTTTACTGTGGTGGCTAGAATGGCATGCTACAAATGAAAGGAATGGGCAGCATATGATCTGCTTTTCCCTCAATAGTACATATGCTGTTAAAATGTTATGTCCTTTATATGCTCCTTTAGAAGCTTCATGCTAATAGTGAATATGACTTATCATGGTGACCAAAAGAACATTTATTTATTTCCCATCTTTATTATTTTTATAAATAACTCAAGGTGGCAAACATACCTAATACTCCTTCCTCCTATTATTTTTCGCTCAATAACAACCCTGTAAAATGTGCTGGACTGAAAGAGAAGGACTGGCCCAAGGTCATCCATGGCTTTCATGCCTAAGGAGGAATTAGAACTCACAGTCACCTGGTTTCTAGCCTGGTGCCTTCAACAAAATTTTCCTACTTTTCATTGTTTGCTCTTCATCTACAGTTACAGATTTTGGATCTCTGAATGGATCCAAAGACATACAAAATGGTTCAGTTACTTTGTAAGAACTCCTTAAAGATCATTCAGGAGCTTATCCATTATAATGTAGAAGGGTTTAAAGAGTGACACTATATAATATGATCTTTAGTATGACAACAAATCGGGGGGGAGGGCATAGATATAAAATCTGTGTTCATATTCCTATTTATTAATGAAACTTGATGAATCTGGATTGGTCAATCTATTTAATTCATAAAGCAGTAATGACAAACAGTGTTGTAATTGATTTAATAACTGTAAAGCAATATTAAAAATAGAAGGAGATACATCACTGAAACATATCTGTGAGAAATCTTAGCGGGCTAGAGGGCTAAATGGAGGTTAGGTAGATGTTTGCAATTGGGGATGGGATTTTTCTATGTTGGCACCCAAATCAATTGGCCTATTAAACAGTTTAATTGGAATTTCTTGGGTTTTAGATATTACCTTAATTTGGTATTTTGTTTGCAATTTTTTTTAAAAAAACTTTGATTAATTATATACCACCTAGTTGGTGACAGCTCTTAATGACCACACAGATAGATTTCTGCATGACAAACTGTCACTAAACCTAACCTTCAGATCTCCTGATGGTGCTCCCATTACCTCTGTCAATGAATCCAAGTACCTTGCTGCTGGTCTTCCTTCTCCTCTCTTTCTGTGTTTCCCAGCACTATTGCCTTTTCCATACAGCTAGGTCTTCACATAATGTGTCTGAAGATAGGATAATTTGAGTCTGGTCATTTATGACTCAAATGAGAACACTGGGTTGATTTGTTTGATGATCTTTTGTTTGTTTTCTTGGCTCAGTATTCTCAGATGCCTTCTCCTACACTGAAATTCAAAACTTCTTCTATCCAGCTTCTAGCTTTTGCTTCCATAAAGTGTCATCAAGGGGTATACCATTGCCTGCACTATTCTGATCTTTTATTCATTCAATGGTAAGTTTATTTGAGGTTAATTGTGAAACGAAGTGTAGAACAATTTAAAGGAATAAATGACTCCAATTCAGATAGTCCTTGCTTAGCAAACACTCATTCAGCAACTGTTTGAAATTACAAGAGTGATGAACAAGGAGTACTTATGGAGGGTCCCTGTAGTTATGGCTGTTGCAGCATTCCTCCGTTCATGTTGTTTTAACTCTGGTGTTCGGTGACTGGTTCACAAGTGACTGTCACAGTGTCCCATGGTCATTTGGTCCCCATTTGCAGCCTTCACCACTGGCTTCTGAAAAGCAAAGTTATATGAGGAAGATGACAGGAGGTTGCAAATGGCAATGAGGTGACTGCAGGACTCTATGACCACATCAGATTCACCTAACCGGGCAACTGGGACTGCTGGAGCAGCTATGGTTGTAAGTCAGTATGTGGTGTCACACCTTGTGTCGCTTAGCAATTGTGTCCTATACCATTGGTAACTGGGGACAACCTGTATATAACTTGACCACAGAATCCTTTAAAATTATATTTGATTTTTCATATTACATGATGTATATCATATTATATTATTCTGAATGTGCATTAAACATGAGGCTAAATGCATATTTTTAAAAAGGGGTTTTTGGTTCTTTCATACTGTTTTATGTAAAAATATTCCATGGGAAACATTTGTCAAGATAACATTATATAAACAACATTGCAGCTGCCTGCAATTTACTGCTGGTTCGAATCTCTCCAAGGCTCAAGGTTGACTCAGCCTTCCATCCTTTCTAAGGTAGGTTAAATGAGGACCCAGTTTGTGGGGGCAATAAGCTGACTTTGTATAAATATACAAAAGTATGAAGGCTATTGCTTAACGCATTGTAAGCCGCCCTGAGTCTCCGGAGAAGGGCGGCATATAAATCAAATTAAAAATAAAAATAAAAATTAAAAAAAAACATTTACACAATGACAATATGGATACAATAGTGACAAAATACCTTCAGATTCATAAATTCTGTGACCTTAGACCATTTGGGCCCTCTCTGAAAACAGATATGCTACAACTACAAACCCTTACTACTAATGACCTCTATTATTGCAAACTAATTAGTTCAGCAAGATTGGCATTATAGTTTGTAATGTACTTTGATGGTGTGGGAAAACTTACACAATGTTGCTGAAAAAAATAAAATAAAAAGCCTTAAAATTACAAAACCTAAAAGCCCATAACTGCATCACGTTAAGCATAGCAATGTCACTTGAAGGAGAACCCCAACATTTTTGTTTTTAAAATTAATTTGTCAAATATATTTTAAAAACTCAATTTCAGGAGCATTGCAAATTCAATTTGCTACAGGAAACATTGTTAGACATTCATGCTGGTCTTGCAGCAAGTGAGCTAACAGTTGTGCAATGTTATATTCACAAAATCATATCTACTCTCACTGCAAATATCTAGCTTGTGTATAGCCCACTGCTTCTCTCTCCCATTGCCTCCTCGCTTTTTCTCCCTCATTCACTAGATCAGGGAGCTTACAATTACTAGAGATTTTTTATATTGTAACAAAACAGGGTCAAAGAATATAGAAAATATAAACCAAACTTTCTAAATATAAGCACAAATGTATACATTCTCACACACTGAGCAGAATATCCCAAAGAAGATACATTTAAACAAATATAAATTTATTGCTCTCTCTCTTTGGTGCTATGGAAGACGTCAGGAAATCATTATTCATTTGCAGGAAAATAAAGGAAATAATTGAAAATCATGTTCTTCAACTGTAACTATAAATATAGTATGCATTTAAATAGAATTTGATAACAATTAATTAGCTAGAATAATACATTTTATTCAGGAGGTTAGATAAGCTCCAGAGTATGGATAGATTCATTTAATAGAGGGTATAGAGCTGTGATGGCAAACCTATGGCACACATGCCCGAGGTGGTACGCAGAGCCATCTTTCCGGGCACGTGAGCTGTCACCCAACTCACATTGGGTGCGTGAAGCGTGTGCCTGTTCGGCACTCAGTGAGTAAAAGGTTCGCCACCACTGGTATAGATAGAAGTATATGGTGGTCATTATGAATTGCCCAGCTGGTAAAAAGAATGAAGATACTAGAAACATCTATTCCAGTAGCAGTGATATATACCAGGACTAATGAGGGCAGGAAAAATAATTGCACAACTTGGAAACTAAATTTTGTTTTCTGCATAGGATGGCAAAATGAAGTTTGCCAAAAAGAGGAAAGTTACAGTACATTTAAGACAGGAATACAACTGAACATAAAAAGCACGGACTATCAGGGTAAGGAAGCAGTAGGAGAAATTAGAAAGGAAAAATTAAAAGGTGAAGTCTGTTGGAGATTATTTGAAACTACAATAATGCTTGGGTAGAAGGTATACCTCAGCCCAGGAAATGTGCCATGAATTCTAAAATGACTCAATGTGCTGAAGAGAAGAATCAAAAGACGAAGAAAAAATATTATAGGGAAGAAGCGAAGGGAAAAAGAAATTTGTAAGAATAAATCAGATTCTGCCTGGTTCAAAAATTATTCAGAAGAAATATTTTGAGCCTCATGCAAGTATGAACACAGCCCCAAAGTGCTATATATTAAAAGAACCCAACCTTCGGGAGCAGTAGAAAATAAGGAAGATATCATATCACTGGCCTAATACATTTGTATAGTTAGGTAAAAGCCATATCACAAAGTTCATCTGTATAGAAAATCAACACTTGATTGATTTTAAAACCAAGTATTTGATGCCTCTGACATCAGTAAATAAACTCATAGAATATCTAGCTATCAAACCAAGTATATCCACTGCAATTCCATTCAGAATTTATGATTTTTAATGCAGAGCTCCTGTCATCTATATGGCAAGATGTTGAATTATCCCTGAACTGAGAATCCCGCTTGGGAAAATATATAAGAAAACTAACAAAGCTTAGGGTAACTAATTATACACTAGGAAGAGAATTACATCTTCTAGACAAAAATCAAGTTTAACAGTAGAATTTATGTACTTTGAAAAATAACATATCAAAAAGAGCTTATTAGCTGTCAGCGTAGAGAAACTTCAAAAGCCATCTTTGAAGATTATATCTTTCTGACAATAACTTTATAGTTTATAAATAGTGTTAATCATCATATTAGTACCATGTTTTAGATATACATGTATGTATGTATGTATGTATGTATGTATGTATGTATGTATGTATGTATTTTGTTCTTAATATCCTTTCCCATGCTCCGTCAATTTTCAGCTTTAGCTTTCTTCTACATTTCTGGCTATTTGTAGGTATTCTTCCTTCATTATTTTCTATCTTTCTATCTCCAGGATGTGTCTTTTTCAGATGATAACTAGAGATGGGTTTTGTTTTGTTTTTTGTCTAGTTACAAATCATTGGACTTACATATTTGCTACTGTGTTTTAACATTTCTGTTTTAAAGAACTCCTATATATCTTATATAGGATATAATTCAAATACTTTGGCCACCTAATGAGAAGGAAGGACTCACTGGAAAAGAGCCTAATGCTGGGAATGATTGAGGGCAAAAGAAAAATGGGACAACAGAGAATGAGGTGGCTGGATGGAGTCACTGAAGCAGTTGGTGTGAGCTTAAATGGACTACGGGGGATGGTAGAGCATAGGAAGGCCTGGAGGAACATTGTCTATGGGGCTGCGATTGGTCGGACACACCTTCATGACTAAAAACAACATATATCTTAAGTTTCCTTGCCCATTAGCTTCTCCTGTCATAGACGTTTCCTCTTCATTGCTTTGACTTCATTGACATGTGCTTTCTCTGAAGTTCACAATGACTATACATCACTTCATTTTCCATTAAAATGTACTTGTTAGAAGTGACATTCCTCAAAAAGAGTAGAGCTGGGAAAAACAACAAACAATATTAAATGAATTAATATATTGAATAAAATTAGTTGATACTTACCTGATATCCATGTGCATAAACAAATTTTAAGGTCCGACGCACAAGCCATTATGTATGTACAGGTGAAACTCGAAAAATTAGAATATCATGCAAAAGTTCAATCTGAGATTGTGAATTTGGAGTTTTCATGAACTGTAAGCCATAATCATCAAAATTATGACAAATCAAGGCTTGAACTATCTCGCTTTGCATGTAATGAGTCTATCTCATATATTAGTTTCACCTTTTAAGTTGCATTACTGAAATAAATGAACTTTTGCACGATATTCTTATTTTTCGAGTTTTACCTGTATATATATCATCTTCCATTGGAAATAGCAAAAAAGAAATAAAAAAACAAAATGGTGATGGAAAGTGAAGTGAGGAAATGGATGGATATGAGGTACAAGGAAAAGGTAACTGAACAGGGAAGAAAAAGATTGAAATTCAGCAGACAAACATTTCATCTGAAGCCCAATGTTCAATGCATAATCTTCAAAGATACCTGCAGTCTTCATGCATTTCCATTGTATTTGTGTTTTAAACAGCGCTTTTAACTGTTCCTATTGAATGCAAGATGATCCTTTTCTTCCCCAGTTCACAAATGATTATTTGAGGAAGATAAAATAACTTTGCTTTGTGTAAATGTAGTAGTCAAATAGACTACTGACATAGCTGAAGTAGTCACTGCTTCTCCTAGTGAAGCACCGAAACACTGTTGCCCAAACATTATTCATAACCTGAATATGTTGGCCATTCCTCAAAATCCTGCAAAGCTTGCTTGTCTTGGGAAATCATAATTAATCAAAATGCATACAATCATTCTGATTTCCTTAAGACATTCCATATTAACAAATGCAGAGAATTCACAGGGAAGCTCATCCCTGCACCAACAACGTGGAATATGATATCAGCTTGAGAATAAAATAAAATAATATAATATAGTTGCTAAATATCTTGATACAAGTTAAACCAAAATGTATACCAAGATGTTTTGGAAATACAGTCATTAAAGTGATATGATTTTTTTTAAAAAAAATCAAAGGTATACCATATTTTTCGGTGTATAAGACACATTTCCCCCCCCCAAAAAAGCGGGCGGAAATGTCTGTGCATCTTATAGAGCGAATGTTGCTGAAGCCCCACCCACCCACTGGCCCCCACCCTTCAGCCCATTTTCAACCTGATCCAGGCAGCGGGGATAGGCAGCGGTGGCGTTGGAACAGGCAAAAAATAGGACATGCAGAGGCAAAAAATGGGGCACACGGAGGGCAAAAACTGGATGCGTGGAGGCGGTAATAGGTGGCAGCGGCAATGAATGACAATGATCCCCGCAGCCTGGAACAGCTGATAGGCAGTATTCCAGGAGGCAGATGTGCTGAAGTTGACCAGGCTGTTTGCTGTTTGCTGTTTGCTGCAAGGAGGCAAATTGCTGGGAGGCAGATTTTTTTTCTTGCTTTCTTTTCCAAAAGCTAGGTGTGTCTTATAGTCTGGAGCATCTTATAGTCCAAAAAATATAGTATATTCTACCCTAAAGATCCTTAAACTTTTGTTTATAAAAAAGGTAGATAAGCTTCCATAAATGAAAATATTACATTTATCCTGAAGCTTGTTCAACAGTTTATGATGCCTGACTGCTCTCAAGTCTAAAATTGAGCCAAAAGCAATTTTGATTTAAATTTTGTATTACATTATTCTAGTTACAACCATATTTAACTTTTTTTTTTAAAAAAAAGTCATCTGATTTTTTTTTTTAAATAAAGCAACTGCAGATATATTGATGCTTCCCCAATGTAGCCTATGGACGTTTTTTTTCAATCAAATCTTTAATCAAAACCTTTCATAGCTTTGTCAAATCTTCAGATCAGGGATGATTGTCACAGGCCTATAATTTAGTTTAAGATATCAACAATAACTTCAAATATTTTAAATGGAATATTTTTCTCTTTTTCTTCTTGTTTTTCCTGCACTTCAAGCATATTTTTAGGGGGGAATCTGTTATTCAACTACCTAAACTGGTTTTGCTACATTTGTTATAAGTGTGTAACAACAATTTTAGGAGAAAATATGCCATAAAAAAGAGCAAATTTGGGCTATAGTGCAGGTAATTATATACCCGATGCACAGTTGACATTTTAATGAGATTACACCTGGCTGATCTGATTTCATGTCATAAGACATTAGCAAAACACCAGTCATTTTGGGATCAGTTGTTCCTTTCATCATTATGACTCTAATGTTGAAAGACATCAACAGACTATTGCAATGGTATTATTGGCTTCTAATGGCTACCATATCTGAAAGCAGGCTTCCACATTCTGCATCAGTGTACCATTCTAAACATTGATCCATGATATCTATGTTGAATATATTACAGTAGTCTTGCCTTTGTAGCATGAGAAAACATATACTGTAGCGCTGTTGCTAGATAATAAGCTGTAAAATCCTTGCAGATGTAAATAATGAAAAGTTATTACTAGCCATCAACCTCAAAAAATCTAGGAACATCCAATGGCCACTGATTTTCATTACTTCAGAAATCTCCTAAAACACTATGCTAACATTTAAGCTTATTTAAATTCACGGTTAAATCTATCTTCCTGCATCTTTTACTTTCTGCGACAGGATAAATATCCAGACTGCAAGGAATTTGGTGAACAGTTTAGAATAAAATGTATTACTGGCTGTCATACCACTGCCATTTAATTTATGTCTACACTGTCTAACCCAATATTTTATCTTTTATATTTCAGAATTGTTGCATATAGAATGTCCATGTGATCTTCAGGCATTTCCTGCAGCCTAAAACAATGCTAGGTCACCAAAATACAAAGACTGGGTCTGGAGCTCCAGTCAGCACCGTTGTTATGGAAACTAGACAACCAAGAAGTTTGGTTATCAACAAGTAAGTGAATGGTTGGGTGGATTTCAGTTGGAAGAAGGAAAACAACATGGACAACCTTCCAGCCAAAATATGGAATCAGCATGAGTGAAAGGGGAACTAACCTGAATCCTTTGGGGATTGGAGAAGAAAAGAGGCTGAGTCTGTACATCATGCTGTTAATTGAGCAAACATTGTATCTATTTATTACAGCAAGTAAATGAGTAGTGTCAGCACAATCAGTTTACTAATACACAATTGCCACCGGCTCCTTTTTCAGTAAGTTTTACTCCAGCTCCATACATTGGCAGAATAGTTCACAATATTTCTTCGAAAGCACATGTCAGATATGTGCTTAACTGTTACCTCTTTGTTGCAATTATTTATTTATTTGCATCTTTTTACAAATACCTCAAGGCAGAGAACCTATTCAACACATCTTCCTCCTCCTATTTTTTTCTACAACAAGTTAGGCTGAGAGAGCGTGACTTGCCCAAGGTCATCCAGATGACTTTCCTGCCTATGGCAGGACTAGAACTCATAGTCTCCTACTTTCTAGTCTGGTGCCTTAACCACTACACCAACTGGTTTTGGGATGGTGGTGGATATTTTGTGCATAGAACATAAAATTTATTATTAAAAAAATACTTTATTAGCATTTTCTCACCCTTTAAGAACTAGGCTTTGTAACCTTTTAAATGCCAAGCATTCTAGATTTGTCTTGGTTTCTTTGTAGAGAGTAAGTACCAACTATCTTACTGTGTAAACTTGAGTGCTAGTTAACAAGTGGCTCCGATTCTGCTGATTTTATTGCCACCACTGCCACTGCACCACACCACTAACCACCAAACAACTGATTGCCATGCCAGCTGTTGTAGAGATCTCCATTCTCAGCCAGCTCACTAAATGTAATTATTGGCTCTCTTGAGTCAGAATATGCTGGCTCCAACCACTGCTCTGGACTAACATTGCTTATTGCAATCAGATGTCATGGACAGGAAATACTTTATGAGTCACCAAAGGTGTGGCTACTCTAGTGGCAGACAAGAAATGTTCTGTCTTCTTATGCACAAGACCATCTGTTTGCCTCTATATCTATCATTCAGCCATATGACATTTCAAAAAAGAAAACACTTTGAGAATTTCAGCTTAATTTGTTAATGGGTATGTGTAGTTTCTCTCATGGAACTAAATTGCAGGGTAACTTCTTAAATTAGGAGTAAACAAATGTGTCATTTTGGCGAGCCTTGTATAACTTTACCATGTATTTTATTTCTGAATTTACAGATTGTATTTCCATCTAGAGGTAATCCCAAAAGTAAAATCACATAAATATGTCAGGCATCTCCTAATCTATAGCAAAGAAGCATGCTAAAAATCAACAAGAAATTATAACAGAGCAAGAGAAGAAAGGCTTGATTCTTAAAAGCATGCCTAAAACAAAAAAGTCTTTGTACGTTTTGCAGAAAGCATGAGAGTCTAGCTTAAAGAAAGCATTCCACAATTGTTCTGACAGAACTGAAACTGAATCTCCCATTGCAGACCTGTAACTCAAGGCCCTACTCTCTGCCTTAAAGTTACAGCTACAAGAGGAGATGAAATTGAGAGAAATGGCTCTTTCATGAGTCCAGTTCTCACAAAGGCTGTAAACACTTTCCAGGGCTCAAGAACTCCATGACTTTTAACTTAACTTTTGATTCACTCTCTCTGTGTCCACACACAACATGGATACAGAGAGAGAGAGAGAGAGAGAGAGAGAGAGAGAGAGAGAGAGAGAGAGAGAGAGAGATGTAGTGGCTGTTTAAATTACAAGAGAAGCAGCATTTCATAAGCAGCAATGTTCAGGCACAGATTTATATAAGATTTAGACTGGACTATATCACTTCAGACAATAAACAGAATAGTTCCTAGTTAAATGGTTCTTAAGAACCAGTTCTTAGTTTGTAAGGGACATTGATTTCATCTTCAACTGCTTTTTCTATTCTTCTGATAGGCTACTTATCTTCCATGAGGCTCCTGGCCTGAAATTTGATGGGTTTCTGGAAAAGACATTTAGGCCTTCTACATGTTCATTTCTTGTCATCATGTACATGTATATCTACAGACGACCACAATCTGAAGACTGGAAATATTCCCAATGGTAAATGAAACTTGACATTTGTTCTTACAGCTGATGAGAATATGTAATTTCAGAAAAACTTAGAAACATATTTGTATTCTTTACACCAGTATAAATTGCAATATGCAGTATGCAAATTACAAATTAGCTCAAGAGCAGTCACAGAAAGCTAGGGAACACAATAAAGTGTGCTGCTTGCAGGTTAGTTGTCTACTGTGTGGAATCGAATACTGCATTACACACACCTTTCATCTGCTTCTTTTGTGTGCATATTAATAATAATAAAAACTAACATTAATACGCATCCAGACAAGAGAATCTTTACTTTTATCATGGAAAAAAGGATTCTGGGCATTTCAGGTGTCCATATTTATTGACATTCACCACTATATCTGACTTCAGTAACTACATCTTTTTAAAAAACAGACATATGACCTTACTTCTGGGAATATTAATTATTCTGTAGATGTGATTACTTCAAAATATATTGCTAATTTTACTGCATGTTAATATCATGCAAGGTCAAATTAAATGGTAAGGGCTGTTAAAAAACATTCTCAAAGTGTACGGACTGTTGGTAGTTTTGCTATTGTTTGAAATCTCACATTAGTCAAAGGGAGATACTTTTTGAAGTCAGTAGTTTAATTTTACTATAATGGGAATGCAAGTTGTGCAAGAATTAGCACCTTAGTAAAGCCGTATTTAATGAATACTTATTATGAATCTTATAAAAATAGAGTACAACCCAGAATTTAGAGGACATTATATTGAAAATAAAATATATCTATTTAATGAAGAAAGAACATATTGATTTCTAAGAAACATTTTAATATTTACCCAAAACATTTTTTAAGTAAGGTTTATTATTATGGACTGCAATTACTTAAGATAAACAAAAAGAATTTCACAATGGTTTTGTTCTTTGGGCGATGTAAAAGGATTTTTTTTTCATAAAACATTCCAGAAAACTATCAGTAAGAAACTCAATATTAACTACTAGACAAGACAACTGGTAATAAAACTTGATTATTTTCCAATAAACTGGATATGTTTCAAAAGAAAAAACTCAACATAGCTCGATTGTAATCTATTGGAACTGAAATTGAAATATTTCCCATGTTCTGTCCACATGAAACAATTGGAACTCAGACCAGCTGTTGCCCCTTTACTTTTACGTCAGGGCCATAAACGTACATGGGATCATGGTTCATGTTTAATGATACCTGCCACTCAAGTTGCAGAAAAATTGGTTGATAACTTCATTATAAAAAGATTTTAAAGAAAATATTTAAATAAATCCCCATAAAGCACAATAAGAATACAGACTGGCTGCTATCTATTACAAAATAGATTTTGACTGGCATCTGTTATGTAAAAAAGGAAGTCTTTAAATTAAAAAAAAATAAATTTCAGGGTAACTCAGCCAAGAGACTGAGTTTTTACATTTATACAACTTTAACAACAATTGTTTGTGAATGAAGCTAGCATGTCTATTTGGAAAACTAGTAGAACCCACCCATTTTTCTACAACAACATATCCATAACGAGTAACTTGGAAGGTTGTAGACACAGGTCTCCAGAGGAGAACAAATGACAAGAGGGACAGTATGACATCACAATGCCAACTTTGCCCCTTGTGTACTTGCATGCATATGAGTATATAAGGAATCTTATATACTCCACTATCACAACTCACATTTTGTCATTTTGATTATGTTTGACCTGCTGGAAATATCACTGGCTGCAAATATGCAGAAGAATAAATTTCTTCTGCCAGACCATGTGTTTTTTCCCCTCCATGCTCCACTCCCATACCCCCCCCCCATTTATTCTAAACCCATCACAACAAAAATATTACTCTTTTGCCATACCAATTGGCTGTACAAAAATTGAGGGTGGGGGAACCAAACCCCAGAAACCCAATTGCAGTGCTCAGAATAGAGAACACAGTTCTGTGTTTCATGAAATAGCCAGATTTGGTTTTATCCTCAGAATAAAATGATATGGATTATTTCATGCTTGAAAGAAAACTCTCAAAACAGTGTTATATTTCATGCATGGAACATTCACAATAGAAATTTTAAGACCAGGATATTTTGAAACCTGGAATCACTTAGGGGAGATGAGAGGTATAGAAATTTGATAAATAAAATACTTTTGTACATCCCTATCATAGATACAAAGGCTGACAGATGATACAATTCTAAGCAGTCTGAGAGCAATGAATCATAGTTTCGTGTTTAGAAGTGGCAGAACCTAGCTATAAATATCTAATAAATGTGTAATCTGCATGTATTGATCTTCTCAAGACTGAGAACCAAAATACCAATTATGCTTGCTACATGAAAACACACCAAGTTGGCTTACAGAGAATACTGAACTACATAAATACACACAAAACCTCTTCACATATAGCATTTGAATCGCTCTGGCATCTGCTTCACATAACTGTGTTTCCATAAGGTCAATCATAGGCAGTCAAAACTATTGTCTTCAAGCACAACTATGACACAGCTCAACAACAAAACATTTGTTTTTCAGTTTGCAAAATTAAATGTTAAGGAGTTGTCTTTTGTCCAAAGTTTTGCCTCAACCTGCCTCCCATTGGATGGAGTCACAAGATTTGAATAGATTTCACTAGCAAACTTCTCAGTGAATTAATCAGTGTTGCTAGTCCTCCAAAATGTATTGCAGCCCTGGTTATCTAGGCAATATGCATCAAACCCATCTCACTGTTATCCAGACTCTGGACTCAGGTAAGTCCTTTATTCTCCTTTCCTCCATATGGAGAAAGAAGCTTTACATTTCAGCCTACAAATATCATTGGTTTGTTGGAGAAAACATCTGGCTGCAAACCTATGATGTCACTGCCATGATCACAGCTTTCAATAACCAGACAAGTTTCCTCTTGTAATAACAGCTAGGATTTTTGGCAAAACTGCAGACAAATACACAAAGGAAGAAAGGGATTAGCAATTTATTTATTTTTCTCTTTTTAAGGAATGAGATTTTTGTACTCCAGGAACTGATGTAGCTCAGAGGGCAGGAAGCTGATTGAATGATGATCTTTGCATTTTTCTATTGATCAGCTGAAGAGAACTCACTGATTAGTTCATTCTCAGCATTTCAAGATTTGGCAAAAGCAGAGATGATTGTACAGCTGGCTCAAAAGCCGTGGAAGGATTAGAGAGTGAAAATCTGTCATGTGAAAGTCCCCAAAGACGACAGCAGAGAAACCGAACAGAAAAATACTAGCCAGATTTTTAATCAGCTGTTTATCTCCTCTTATGTCACTTCTTAATGGCCAATTTTCCTTGGGAGTTGGAAAGGAAAGAAGTACAAAAACATGTTTATTGTGCCAAAATGGCAAACTGAGATTAGTAGGGGATAAAGTAAACCAGTCTGTAGTTATTCCTACTCTGTTAAATTGGTGAGGCAGTCTTCAGAATGCTACACATGATGACTATAACACCTGCAGGTTGGCTCTGAACTACAACTATGATTGTTAATAAACAACTATCCAATATTTGATCTTTAATCTGACATCCAAATCCCTTGTGTTGCCTTATTCTTTCAAAGGTGCTTGAAGGATATGATGCAGTAGTGTAAAGTTTCCTTCCCGATTTGAAGTTAGTTCTGCTATACACTATAAGGTAGTATTACAAGAGGAGTGTCTCTATGAGATTCATCTGGGAACATTGTCTCTGTTTATAGAAAGTCAAGGAAAAATATATAGATTTCTTTATTGCTTGCTATTCACATTAGTTTGTAATGATGATGCAGAATGGCCAGGGCATGTGATGAGTCACTAAACTCTCAGTAAAATATTCTCAGGCATGAGCTACCCATCAAGCTATCCACTGGCTCTTCCTTGCTTTTAAGAAATATAGAAGAGCTAACTGTTCCAATTCAATAACAAAGTTTTCTGATCTCTTGTACCTAAGTTTTCTTTTGTCCCGATATTTGGCTGTCTTTTTTACTTCTTTTACCCCGTAGTTTCTTGGAAAGTTTTTGGAAGTGGTTTGCTATTACCTCCTTCCTAGGGATGAGGGTGTGTGTGTGTGTGTGTGTGTGTGTGTGTGTGTGTGAGAGAGAGAGAGAGAGAGAGAGAGAGAGAGATAGGGAGAGAAACTCATCAGAGATCACCCAGCTTTGAGCCAGGGGTGGGTTCTACTTACCTTTACTACCGGTTCACATCGCGCCCGCACGTGCTCGCTTCACTCGCACACACATGTGCAGATCAACTATGATGACGTCCGGGTCAGTGGGCGGAGCCTCCTGCCGGTTTTACTACTGGTTCTTGTGAACCGGTCTGAACCGGGGGCAACTCACCACTGCTTTGAGCCCAAGGCGGTACTAGAACTCATGGTTTCTAGGCTGATGCCTTAACTACTACACCAAACAGGCCTTCAAAAGAGTTGGTAACCAAAAATCAGAAGCTTATAGGTAGACACAATATTCTGCCTATAAAGAAGGCAAAAGGCCAAATAAGCATGCACTACAATTGTCCCCCCATTATAATAATCCATCACCAACTATTTTTTAAAATATTTATTATTATTTGTTACTTTATTTATATTCTGCCTTTATTTTTTTTAAAAAATAGCTCTAGGCAGTTGGGAATGCACAAAATCCTCCACTTCAAATCATTTTAAAATATGTGTGCAAACTGTTAATGGCTTATCATCCAAAAAACTTATCAGAAATAAATTCAGCAATATCAGAGACCAATATAATTCCAGGCACAGATTTAATTTAAGTAAAAATCATATGTAAAATGTTTGGAGCAGATACAAATTTCCACTCAATACTATTCTCTTGCTTTAGCAGCACTATGGCTTGTTATTAAAAACATTATTACTCTTTATTGGACAAACCTCTATTTATGTAAAGCACAATATTGTTATAAGCAAATTCAAATCAGCATAAAATTTAAGTGTTTGAACTGTTGTATGCACCTACATAGGCTTCTGATTTTGTTTTTAATTTGGACTTGTTGGGTTGGGAGAGATTTTGTAATTAGAGTATAAGAATACAAAAGATAATGAACTTCCTGATATATGAATTCAAGGTGTTTTAAGATAGCTTTCTCCACTTGATTATGTTTTTAGTATGTATTGGGATAGCAATTCTTGGATTCCCAGTTAAAATACTGCTAATGAAGTATTTCATTATAGGGTTATCAGGCTGGATGGATAAGGTTGGATAAAAAAGCAGGAGAAAATTGGTGCCTTAATTTTTACATATAGCCTTCTTGAAAAGCCAGACACAGCTGCTCTAACCAGAAAAACCTGGACAAGATGGATCTTCCAAGTGAAAATATTATGAACCAGCAATACTGATATGCTTTCAAGGGAGGATGCTAGTTAGTGGTGGGATTCAACTGGTGTAACACTCAGTTCGCTGAGCGCGTGCTCTGCACACACACAGTTCATTTCCAAACCGGTCTAAATCTTACCTTTGACTGCAGGCCCGGTGAGTAAAACAGCTGAGGCGCAGCAATCCACTTTGCTGCACCAATCAGCTGGGCTTCAAAAAAAGAAAATAAAGGTCAGTATAGCGCAGGGGCAGGCAGGTGGGCCCACATGATCATTGGCGCGAACTGGTTCGCTCTCAGCTGATCGTCAGAGCAACCGGCTTGCCTGAACCAGTCCGAATAGGCTGAATCCCACCCACGATGCTAGTGCCAAATGTATGTACCATCATTTTTAGGAGAAAATAATAATCCAGGGAAGGAAATAAGTCTATATGGACTGATACTTTATTGAGTGCCCAATGAATATAATATCCTCTAACATACTTAAGTATGACAAACTAGCTTAGATATATAAGAAAGGTTCTGTGGTACACTGAGTTTAGTCCTCTAACTGTAAGTTACTGATTCTAGGAACAGCTGCCTGAAACATCTCATTCTGCTTAACCATTGGATCCCCCCTGGATGCTATTCTCTCTGCTTTGTGGCAAAAATAAAAAAAAATGTGGGGAGGCAATTATTATCTTCTAAGTTGTAAAAATCAGATTAAACGTAGGCTATTTCATAAGGATTTTCAATTCCACCTGGAAACATGCTTGTGATGAACTGGTCATGTGAACAGATTGAGCACATGTCAAAACCACAATATTGTACTTGCATGAAAAAAAAAAAAGGTTCACCACATCCTAAACTTGGGAGCAAAACTGTGATAAGCAATCTTAATGAAACAATTCAGAAGTCTTCTTCACAGAAAACATATTTTGAAGCCAGAATTGAAAACCAGCAGCACAAGAAGCACAAAGTTCATGTGAATTGGCACTTAATCGGAATGGAGTGAAAAGTAAAGAAATTGGAAGCATTCCATCTCTCAGAGGATTAATAGTGTAAGCTGAATTACCTTTAATTGTAATTAGATTCTGGGAGGCTCAATAGAGGAGAAATCTCTTAGGTATGCTACCATGCCAGAAATTTCAGATAAACAATTCTGATAAAGAAGAGGCATTGACAAACTGATTCACAAAAGTTTGCAGACAAATATTTCTTTATCCCTCTTTGGGCAACATAGAAATTATCCAGAAAACTGTATTAAATAGAAGCAGTTTATATCTGATGCATATTCATAAACTCTTCTAAAACATTTAATTAAAATTGCCTTATTTATTTGGTTGTAATCTAAATTTTACTGAGGGTATTCAAAGTATAATGTGGCTTCACTGTATTAAAATCAGGGATCTAATAGAAATGGAAGATTCATTCCTGAGTAAATAATAACTGCTTTAGTACACAGGTATTTAATGGTACAGTAATAAACAGCACATGTCTTTTTCACTATTTCTGAAATTACTACTTATATAACGTGTATTTTTTAACTCTTTCCTCTCCATTTTTGCAAGTGCCTCCTGCTTAAGAAAAGAATGGCAGAGAATATAACAAATAGTATACATAGCTCCTTTCTGTAAGGAAATAGCTTCTATCGTGTGAAGAGAAGCAGTTTTTCTATAGCTCCCAATACACTTTCAGATATGCTCCGAAGTTTTTGGGGAAGCTCTGAAACAGATTCAAGGAAAACCCAGGGAATTTACACAGCATTTGCATATCACAGGCTTTCATCCATTGATTTTGGTGATCTGATAAAATAATCGGCCAAACTCCAATAAAATTGCATAGTTCTTAAAAAGTCCTTCCTTCCTTCCTTCCTTCCTTCCTTCCTTCCTTCCTTCCTTCCTTCCTTCCTTCCTTCCTTCCTTCCTTCCTTCCTTCCCGTAAGTGGCTCTTGGCAGCTGACAAAAAATACATAACAGACCCAAATGGTTTCTTTTTTTATGATTTTATGATTTTGATTGCTTTTTAAAAATTGCATTATACCATTGAGAAGTGATCTCCAAATAAAAAAATAACTACACAAAATAAGTAATAATAATGCATCAAAATACTTAAAAAATCAGCTGACACACATCCTAAACCGTCTATTGAAACAATTACATTTTCAAATTCTTCTAGAAGGGGATAGTGTTGGACCTAATTGTACCTCCACCTATGAGGCCTTTCCAGAGAACCAATCTTATTTAAGGCCCCTTTGACTTCTGAAAATGGGGAACGAATAGCTGTTTCTCACCACATGATTGAATCAGCTGAGCCAACTCCAGTGGAGAGATGCAGTCCTGCAACTAACAGACACTGAGCTGTATTATATAAATAAAATAGAGTAATAAATATTATTTCTGTTCCATCAACTGCCGCATTATACATGTTCCATTGTACAATGTTGCTTTCTTTTTTTATCCCAGTGTGAAGTGGAGCTAATCTAATTTATGGAAATTGGTAGTAGATGAAGTGTTGGAGTCGCCCTAGGGGTGAGGATAAAATAATCTGTGTTCAAGGCTGCGCTTAATGAAGTTCCCTGACTGACAACATTCACTATCTCTCAGTCTAAGTAACTTTGCAAGGTGCTTGTGGATATAAAAGAGAATTACTTACTAATTAGATATATTCTAATACACACACATATACATATCATATACAATATATATGTGTGTATATATGTTAGAACAGCAATTATAATACTCATACCTAATCTTTCATAGGATTAAATAACCATCTTTCAAAAACCAAAAATGATGTTTATAAAGGTTGCAAATTAGCAGAAGCACAAAAAGCAGGGAAGTTAGAAACTAAATAACATTTTTTCTCCTTTTTTTTTTAGTTGTTGCCTATTTTGCTTGGTCTATTGTATTTTTTCCTTTTTTCAAACTATTTAATACTTTAGTATTAGGTATTCAGGTTAAAGCAGAAACATTTCTTGTAGAATAAACAGTTTGTTGTGTTAATAATCTCTAGCCTGTATTATGTATGTCTTATAATAATATGATTTTTTTTTAAAAAAAGCAAAACTGATGGATAACATCAGGGATATGTCTGTGTGGAGAATATAAAAACCATTGAAAAGGAATAGCAAATAAAGTTCATCTACTATACTTGTATTAGTCTTTTTTTGAGAGAAAGTGAGACAGAGAGGGGGGGAGCAGGAGGGGAAGGGGGGAATTTTCCAATATCCTAATTTCCTTTTTCCCTATCTGATTTGTGTTCCTGCAATCCATTTATGTTAGTTTCACTTTTTTCCCTCCAAAACACTGTAGATTAATAGTAAATAAATCTTTAGGATTCACAATCATCCATAACTGGAAAGGTTCTCCTTAGGCATCTATTAGGCTCTGTAGTTTAGTAGATAACATCCAGATTCTAGCAGGCAGAGAAAAGGAGAGAACTTTGTCATTGAAGGAGCACAGGTATGAATAAAAACTCATGTTTAAAACAGTTAGGAATCATGGATCAAAATAAACTGATGAGCATATGTTTTTAATTATTTTTATTTTTATATATGTCCTATATCTTAAAATATTAAAATTTATTTAAGATTGAAAATTTGTAAAATCATAAAATATAACATCATAAAATTTTTAAAAGATAAAAAAAATGTTAACGGCCCAATCAAAAGGTCTTCACCCCCAAAGCCCACATCTGTTGTTATAGCTCCCAAGGTTGACTCAGTAAATAGTTTGAAAGTTTAAAAGAACTAGAACTACAATACTTCAGCATAGAAAGAATACAAATGGATCTAATATTTTGATGCTTCAACAGGTTGGGATTAAATGTTCTCACTTTTTCCCCTAAAGGTTTCCCTTAGGTTTGTTGTTTTAGCATAGACAGAATGTGATGACCCTTGCAACTCCTTCTGTGCAGATGGCGAGAATCAAACTTCACAGATAAATGGAATAGGAGTGGTGGTGTGAAAGATTTCAACAAACCTAATCTATACCCATAATAATGATGATAAATCAATCCCAGGAAATGAAAGCAAATATGACTTTCAAGTCTCCCAATGAGAATATCCTTCATCTCTGTCTGATATTTAAATTTATCTGTTGCAATTAAAAACAACATTTTGATACTAAAACAAACTAATTACAGTCCAAATAAGTAGTATAGTGGACTAAAACATTGTTATTAACAACTGCTGCTTGCCATTACTGCAAGTTCAAATCTCACCAGGCTCAAGGTTGACTCAGCCTTCCATCCTTTCAAAGGTAGGTGAAATGAGGACCCAGATTGTGGGGGCAATAAGCTGACTTTGTATAAATATACAAAAGTATGAAGGCTATTGCTTAATGCATTGTAAGCTACCCTGAGTCTCCGGAGAAGGGTGGCATATAAATTAAAGCAAAAAAAAAGTATACACTTCCTAAACTGCATCACTATGGTTCTTTGTAGCATTCTCCTTTGTGGATTTAGGAGCCTCAATAGTAATTTAACTATGAAGCCTTATCCATAGAGTAGTTTTCTGCAAGTCTTTCAAAAGTACTTGGGAGTGTGGGGGATGAAATATTGTCATTTAAGAGCAGTCCTAGCAAAAAAGATTGTATGAGAAGCCAACATTTTCCCAGATGAATCTTGGAAAACAACCAAGATAACTTTAAGTTCAATGTCCATTTCAAGGAATTTATAACAGAAAGCTATAATATAAATCAGAGACTGATATTCCCAAGTATAATTGGTTTATTTGTATGGTCTCAATAAATAGTAACAGAACAATTATAACATATGCAGACATATACCTACACACACACACACACACACGTGTGTGTGTGTGTGTGTGTGTGTGTGTGTGTGTATGTATGTGTATGTATATGTATATGTATATGTATATGTATATGTACTAAGATAGATCTATTTCGGACTTATTAGTCCTCATCAGTTAGCCACACCTTAGTTTCCTTAGTCTCCCAATGGGCAGCAGGGTGCTTGCTGGCTGCCTGAAAAAAGCCTAGAAACTAGTGGATTGTGATTTCACTGAACTAGGACAGCATAAAAATTTTGGTTTATGTAGGAAAAACCTGGCTAAAGAGAAATACACATAAAGACCTACGAAAAGAAAAGAAAACAATACTGTACCTTTACAGGGAGGATACATGGGATGAGGGTGTGGCTAATTGATGAGGACTAATAAGTCCGAAATAGATCTATCTTAGTCTCCTTAGTCTCCCAATGGGCAGCAGGGTGCTTGCTGGCTGCCTGAAAAAAGCCTAGAAACTAGCGGATTGTGATTTCACTGAACTAGGGCTGCATAAAAATCTTGGTTTACGTAGGAAGAACCTGGCTAAAGAGAAATACATACAGATACATAGATACATAGATACATAGATACATACATACATACATACATACATACATCTTTGGTTATTCGGGTTTTCTCCTGCGTAAAATTAGAAGTGTCTTGGTGACGTTTCGACAAAGTCTCATTCGTCATCTTCAGGCTGGTGTTTTCAGCTTCGTGCTTCTAGAAGCAATGTGTGATTGCAGCTGTTTCTTCCTTTTAACTGCCAGTGGGGATGTGAACTGATTGGGTGGGAGCTTGGCTGTGTTCTAATTGGGTGGAGGTGTTTTCTGATTAGTTGGGGGCTTGGCTGTGCTCTGATTGGATGGGGGTGTGTTCTGTTTAGGTGGGGGTTTGGTTGTGCTCTTGTTAGTCTGAGTTGCAGGGGGATTTGAGCTGATGAGCTGCATTTCTGTTGTTTGGCTTCACGTTCGTGGTCGTGCCACATCTTCATGGTGGGTGTCAGTTTGCTTCATGTATGGATTGGAGGGGTTTAAAGTGGCTAATAATGCAACTGTGATCTGGCTTCTGGTTTGTGGTCGTGCCTCATCGATGTGGGTTTGCTTTTTGCATGGATGTGTGGTGGTGACATCCTGTGTGGTTTTCGTGAGTGTGGGTCTGGTGTCATTCTTTCTGTTAGGGACTCAGTAAAAGAGGAATGGAATTTGTAGATCAGCATTTTTCAATCTTGGCAAGCTTAAGATGGGCGAACTTCATGTGCCTGGGGAATTCTGGGAATTGAAGTACATGCACCTTAAAGTTGCCAAAGTTGAAAAGCCAAGAGTCTCTACAGCCTCAGGCAGAGAAGGGCTATTCTGCACCTCTCCCTCAAATGTTCTTTAAAATACAGTGTTTCCCAGAATTCCTTTAGAAACCTCCAACATGCAATGTGGTTACTCATCAAAAAATGAATCCTCTTTACCTGGAGCTTCAAAATTTGCTGTTTGCTGGGGAGGTGTGTAGCTAAAAGTCAGTCTACATTTAGTGTACATCTGACTTTGGGCATATTTCTTTATAACCAAACAAAAATGTATTTTCTGTGTAGTTCACACCCCTTGCTCGCTGGATCTGAATGTCACAAAGCATTTTGTGTTCCATTTTGGCTGGCAAAGGGCTGCAGGAGGCTGAGTGCTGTCACATCTCTTGGCCACACCCACCCTGGCCATGCTCACCCAGCCGGTTATTAGGGCAGAGAACCACTTGTTAAATTATTTGAATCCCACCACTGCCTAAATCCCACTGATAATGTAACAGAGCAGTTATGGGTCATGTATTAAAAATCACATAACACGTTATAAATGAAAAGCTTCATAGACTCATGAATTATATAGGACTTTTCTGTAGCTGGATTGAACTAAACAGGGTCAGGCTTGTATAGATTTTAGATGGGAGATTGCCAAGAAATTCCAGGCCTGTGGGCTAAACTAGAAAGCTGAAAAACACTATAATAAAAGAAAGCAGCAGCAACAAAACAATATAAACATTTAATTCATTAATCCATTAATTCATCAAAGGAAATTTTGTACCAAAACGTATCAAATTCATCATATTCTTCATTCATCAGGGATTTTTTTTTAGGTGCAGGCTCAAACATAAAAGATGGAATAAGATAAAATATCCTGAAGATCCCTTAGTATCTCAGTTAATAAAAGCAATAGTTCTAAATAATTGTATATAATTGTTTAGAAAACATCTCTTAGTTGTTCTCTATATACATATATTATTGTATGTATCAGCATACATATATTATTGCATGTTGTTCTTACATATGACAATGTAGACTAGGCTAGGCTAGGTTAGGCTAGGCTAGACTAGACTAGAATAGACTAGGCTAGGGTAGGGTAGGGTAGGATAGGATAGGATAGACTGGACTGGACTGGACTGGACTGGACTGGAATAGAATAGAATAGAATAGAATAGAATAGAATACAATAGAATTCTTTATTAGCCAAGTGTGATTGGACACACAAGGAATTTGTCTTGGTGCATACTGGTGCCCTAATTTTAACCACATATTTTGAGTCTCCTTCTCCCCCCACTCCCCCCGTAAAGAAATCATCTCTGAAATGGCAAGTTTATTAGATTTCAGAATCTATTTCATAATTAAGAACTTGCCAGGATACTGAATTTCTCAATTAGTTCAGTTCCTACAGCCATCCACTGTGCATTACAGGCAATCCTTGATTTATGACCACAATTGAGCCAAAAATTTCTGTTACTAAGCGAGACAATTCTTAAATGAGTTTTACCCCATTTTACAAACTTTCTTGCCACAGTTGTTAAGTGAATCATTGCAGTTATTAAATTAGTAACATGGTTGTAAGTGAATTTAGCTTCCCCATGGACTTTGCTTGTCAGAAGGTTGATCCTGAGACACTACAATCATCATAAATATGAGTCAATTGCCAAGCATCATAGGAGCCATGGTGGTGCAATGGTTAGAATGCAGTATTGCAGGCTAATTTTGCCCACTGCCAGGAGTTTGATCTTGACTGGCTCAAGGTGGATTCAGCTTTCCATCCTTCCGAGAGTGGTAAAAAGACCCTGATTGTTGGAGGCAATATGCTGGCATTTGTAAACCACTCAAGAGAGTACTGTAAAGGATTATGGAGCATTTTATAAGTCTAAGCATTATTGCTATTACTATCTGCATTTTGATTACAATAGTGGCTAAAATTGTGGAAACCTTTTGGGAAAAGTGTATTTTTGAAGTTTGATGGCTAATAACAACACTTTTTTTTGGGAGTTTCAAGATAATCATATTCCACTGCTGTAATGGCCTGGGAATAGCCCAGACCTTAACCCAATGGAAAATCTATGGAGCCGACTAAACTTGTTAGTCAGAAGCGACCCAGCAATAAAACCCAGCTTATAGAAGCAATCATTCAATCTTGGTTTCACATTATAACTGCTGCAGAACTAAAAGACTTGGTTCACTCCATGGGGAGACGTTGTAAGGGCGTAATTCATGTTAAAGGTTATCCAACTAAGTATTAACTGACGTTATAATTTTTGTATATCTCATTTTTTCTATGTTGATAATTTTTATATATCTCATTTTTTTCTACATGTTTCTTCTTTATGCTGTAACTGCTATTCTAATAGAAAATCCTTCATAAAATTTATTGCATTACATTCTTGATTAAATTATCTTTCCATTGATATATATAATTTTATGGTACTACTCCCCCAAAAAGTGGTGTTATTAGCTAGTTTTAGAAAATACACTTTTCCACAATTTTGGCCCCTACTGTATATATCCATGGGGATGCTGTAATGATGTTAAGTGTGAAACACATTCATAGCTCACTTTTTTCAGTGCCCTTGTAACTTTGAACAGACATTAAACAAACTGTTGAATGTCGAGAGTACCTGTACTTAGTCAGTTTACTAAGTTTTTTGTTGTTGAAAACAACAATATAAACAAAACAAGTATAGAAAAGCTTTGCCGGGTATGGGAGCAGCACAACCCACAAAAGTTAGCAAAAAACAACCCATACACCAAAAGTGGGCTCACAAAATGTCCTGGATTTGCACGTCAGGAAACAGCTAGGTATCTGGCATATGCCTAAGAATAAAGTAATATCAAAAATGTATAAAAAGGGGAGGGAAAAACACAGCAATATTTATCTGAATAGGAATGAATGAAGAGAAAGATCTTCAACAGGCACCTAAGAGGTAAAACAGAAGATGCCTTGTGAACTTCAGAGTGCAGCAATCTTAACAAAAAAGCCCTTTCAAAGTGACTTAACTTTCATATTTTGCATTCTCAACATATGTAAGAGAACCTCCCCCCACCCCACTGGCCACAGAGTTCCACTCTGTAATAGTGAGTGATGCATCTTTAGTACCTTGTTATAATACAACAAATAACTCAATATCAAGTGAAGTGACAGCGTAAAGCTAATTTCTTCATTTTCTCTCTCCCACTCCCATGGTTTTATAAAAAGCTAGAATAGCAAAATGCAGGCTCAAAGATACAAGCAATTGTCCAAGGCAGTGGAACAGCCCACTGAATTTAATCAAGGATTGGATGTATTAAAACTCACAGATTAAACTTAATGAATAGAGAGTGGAAATGACTAAAAATAACTCAGGAAGTGTTGCAACAAAGGCAGTGAAGAGAAACAATTATATTAACTCAGAACCATATTACACATCAGTTGGCTGCATCTGGCATGCAGAATATTATAGGGCAGATAACTGGTTTATGTACGCATGCCAATGTGAGATTCATGACAGAATGCTGTTGTGTTCATCTCTCAAAATAATCAGAGAAGATAGTTACAACAACCTAAATAATGCATGTGAACAACAGTGTTTCTTTTAAAAAAAATCCAAGGACTTGCTTCATTGAGTGCTAACGTTCATGAATAACAATGATTCCTTCTAACGATCCCACAGTACTGTCAAAATAAAAAACTACAAAACACTCATTTTTAAAATCTCAGCCTTAACAAATTCTTGATGCTGTTATCAGCAAGCTCTGTGACTGCCTTCTCCAGAACTTTGGGCTTGGGAAACTGAATCAGTCTCTTCTGCTGGAGATTCAGGAACTTAAACTCTTATGGCTTGAATTACTCTCAGTAGCTGCTCTTTTAACAAACTATTTTAAAAAAACCTCTACAAGTAATTTTCTCAACTTCCATTTCTTTTGGAAATGAAAGATCTGAGGTCAGTTATAAACACTCAGGGTCTCATTTAAATATTCCTTTTGAAAGAAATTAAATTCATAGACTACACAGAAAGAAATCAGAAAAAAAAAACCCTGAACTGTAGCTAATTCCATAGCATTTTTTTGCATTCCCCATTTTCAATTCTTCTTCTATACTTGCTGCACATAAAAAAAAAACATTTAAGAACCTTTAGAATACTTTCTTTGGGATTTTTCTCAGGCATGCTGAGAAGGATCATGTGAAGGGAAATAGAAATTAGATCTCCCTTTTCCTATAGTCACCATCTCCATATTAACAATAAAGATCTCCAAGAAAAATTATTTTTCCTTGATCGGAAGCCCTTCAGACAGTCACTCATGCACTAATCATCTTAAAGTTTGACTACTGCAAAATAGTCTGCATGGCATGCCCTTGAAGACTATATTGAGGCTTCAAATTGTCCAGAATATGGCAGTGTGAACAGTAATAGGTATGGCTTGTTATGTCCATGTAACATCTCTGCTTCATAAACTGTACTGTTTGCCAGTTTGCTTCTGGGTGTGATTTAAGATGCCAGTTGTTCCCTACATAGGGTCTAGTTACCTCTCTCTTATAGTGATTTGAACCTACAGGGTTGGCATACTCTGGTTCCTTTGATTAAACATTGTCCTCTCTCAAGATCCTGAAATGTGCCTTCTTCGTAGCAACATTTGCCTTCTGGAACAATGCTTTCCCCAAGAGCTAGATGCTCCCATTTAATTCCAGTTGTTTGAAGAACTGTGAAAACCTCGATTCACTCATGCCTTTTGTCAAGGGAGATTGAGACCCTCCACTTCATTCCATCTATCTATCATGCTTGCCATCTGTTATCTTTATCTTTTATTGATTTTATTTCTTTAATTGTGTGCTGCCCAGAAGTGTTGAGATTCAGGCGGCATACGTTTAATAAATTATTATTATTATTATTCAATCATATACTTCTAGAAATTCATATGGCTCTCTCTTTGGTGTGAAGATCTGGTTGTCTGGCCAAGGGCACAGTTGAGCCAGGGCAACTGTGGAACCCCTTTTGCCCTTTAGCTTGTTTTATTTTTATTTGTTTCGGTGTTGTTTGTATAAGAGCTGTGGTGGCCCAGTGGGTAGAATGTAGTACTGCAAGTTATTTCTGCTGACAGCCAGCTGCCAGCACTTTGGCAGTTTGATTCTCACCAGCTCAAGCTTGACTCAGCCTTCTATCCCTCTGAAGTTGGTAAAATGAAGACCCAGATTGTTGGGGGCAATATGCTGACTCTGTAAACCGCTTAGAGAGGGCTGTAAAGCACTGTGAAGCAGTATATAAGTCTAAATGCTATTGCTATTTTGCTTTTGTGAACAGTGGTATATAAATAGAAGGTTTCTAATTGTAAACCACCCAGAATAGTTTAGAAATTGAGTTCTCCATTTTCTGTACACTTCTTTTTCATAATGATAGGTAAACTTCCTTTTGCTAAGAGCAGGAATCTACCCTTTTCACTTTCTATGGTTTCTGAATTTTGGAAATACAATTTATTCCATTCTGGTTCTGACATTAAGTTTGGGTTTGGTGGGGGTAATGTTCACAAGAATGCTCTTTTACATTTTTCTAATACAGATTTTTGCAACCAGTTTTCCTAAATACATGTACTTTGAAAATATTTTCCTTAGTCTGTGTTTTATATGTTTTTAATGCAGACATTTTTGTAGGCCACTTTTAAATAAGACAAATGAACCACAGATTTCAGAAAAGCAGGACAATCAAAGGATAATTGTGTTCCAGTTCAAAGTCACTGTTCAGCTTTCCATCCTTCCAAGGTCGATAAAATGAGGATCCAGATTGTTGAGGGCAATATACTGACTCTGTAAACTGCTTAGAGAGGGCTATGAAGCAGAGTATAAGTCTAAGAGCTATTGCTATTGCTATTTCTTTCAGCAATGTAAACTAGGATGGTCTATGTTAAAATGCATTCCAAGTTTATTTTTCATCCTGAGATGAGAGACCACTGATAAGGAGATCATATAGAATCATAGATTCATAGGGCTAGAAGGGATCTTGGAGGTCTTCTAGTCCAACTCCGTGCCCAAGGCAGGAATCCTTATACTATCCTGGATAAATGTTTGTCCAATCTTTTCTTGAAAACCTCCAGTGATGGCAAGCCAAGAGGCATATTATTCCATTGTTTAATTCTTCTCGCTGTCAGGAAATTCCTCCTCAGTTCCAATTTGGATTTCCCTCTGATGAACTTCCACCCATTGCTTCTTGTTCTGCCTTCAGGTACTATGGAGAATAAATCGATCCCCTCTTCCCTGTGGTAGCCCTTCAAATACTGAAAGATGGATTTACTATGTGGCCAATATTGGTTGCTTAAAGTCAATGTTAATCTTAAGCATTGTTTTCATGATGAGAATATGTACATTTCAGCTGAAACTGGTGGGCTGCTACTGGCTGCTACTAGACAAATAAATTAAGCAGAATAATTCATGTTCTCAAATTTCCAGTAATAACTATACAAGGAGTAGGGTTGTTTGTATAAAGTCTTAAGAAACTATAGCCTTACCCAGAAAAAATACCATTTTCAGAGCAACTCTAGCAAAAGGATTAGATTTATTTTACTTTTTTCAACCTATTACACCCTCCTTCATTAATTTCTTCCATTTAAACAAACTTTCAATCTTTTAAGCATCACAATATTTTTATTAACATGTTCAGACAGCTACATTAATGTATTCAGATTTTTGTAGTGTCTTAAATGTTCTTTTGCTGACTAGGAAATAAGTGGCCATTTCTTGCATGCCAAATGTACTAGAAAGAAAAAATTCAGTATAATTTTTTTTACATGCATTAAAAAAATGAAAGGTAACTTGTTTAAAACGAGAAACAGTGAGCTTATCTTGTTTTCCATCTGCTGAATTCTCTCTTCTGATTGTTTTGGTTGCTGTAGCCTTGTATCTTCTCAGAGAATATAATTTCAAAGTATATTTTTCCTTTTGACAATATCCCCCTCCCATAAACCATTTTTAGTAATGTGTTTCTTTTTTTCTTTTTCTTTTTTACTTTGATGTTGCTTACATCTCTTCTTTACAATGCTTCAGGTAATGCATTTCATAGTGAACAAACCCCTGGCATATTTATTTCTGTCTTACTTTGAGCCTTTTTAATGACATTTCTGTGCATATGTCCGTCTGTTCCTCTATGCACATATATATTTGCATTTAGCCTTGCTACTATTTGTATTTAGTTAGATAAATAGAATTAATCACAAGAGCATAATTTTAACAAGAACTGAAAGGCTGGTCATATGCCTTGGAACTAGATAGGATAAGAAGCAGTACTGTTCATTTCTGTTTTGACAAAAATAATTTAATCTTTGCATTCTTCCTAACATCTTATATTTGATATTTATCTTCGAAATCATACACATTCTAATTTAGCTCAATATCAGCGCAATTGTTCCAAGTAATATTCTGCTAAAAAGTCTGATGATTCTATAAAATTTATTGTAGTGTCTTTAATAGGATTTTATAAGTTTTATTTGCTGCCATAAAATACTCTGCAACTATTCTTTATTATGTAGGGGTTTTTTTATCACTCAAAAGAAAAAAAGAAAAAAGAACAATGCCAGTTAAATAATTTGTTAGCACATACAGCATTTCACTACATAACAAAAAATCAAGACGATTTGGCAAAGCCATGAAAAAAAAGCACACTGTATTCTTTAAAAATGAAAACATAGAAATAATTTTGGAAAAAGAAATACAGCCAATATGACTTCATCAGTATATCTGAGGTACTACTGCATATGCTGATAAAAGTAAGAACAAAATAAAACTTTCATAAAAGCTCTTTTTAGTATTTGAAGTCGTGTCCGACCCATCGCGACCACATGGACAACGTTCCTCTAGGCCTTCCTGTCCTCTACCATTTCCCGGAATCCATTTAATCTTTTTAGTATACACTTTCTTATTCTATATGCAGCTTTACAAAGAGAAATCGTCATTTAACAGTGTCTACTCAGACAACATAGCAGAATGCGTCACTTTAATCTGACATTTAAAAATTACTAGAGAATATTTCTCTGACAAGCCTCATTTAAAAGGTAAATAGTCTACATACTGTTACACTATTACTGAAAGGTTATCCATGAACCCATGTTTATAAGCAATCATATGTTTATTGCTTAGAGTAGTGTCTGAGAATCAAATGATGTAACAGACTTCTATATTTAATTATTGGCACAATTTACAATTTATTTGCTACATTTTCAGCCTTTGTACACTAGGCGGAACAAAAGAGATGAAACACTGTGGGAAACAGAAATCCCACTAAGAATTGTGAGAGTAGAGAAGTGTAGTTGTGTGCAATTTAGGCACTCCTGAGCAAATGGTTTGTTTCAACAGATTCCTAAGTAAAGCTGACAAAGTCTCTATATGGCACCAAATTAAACACAACATCTTTCGGCAAATGTGAAAGCACAGTTACTATTTGTGTGCAGTTGTTTACAGATTCAAAATAAGAAAACAGGGAATATGGCAGGTGCAGAAGTTTGGAACGTCTTTTGGCGAGGACTTAGTAACACCTCCTTTGGCAGTAATAACAGCTTCCAAATATCTCCTGCAGCCAGAGTAGAGTTCTCCTATTCTTGCTTTTGCAAGATTGTTTTCTGTCACTTGATCTTGCAGAACACTTCCAGCTTAGAAATATTCTTCAGTTTCTTGTATGGACTGCATGTTTGAAATCTCCCTGTGTATCTTCAATAATATCCAAGACTAGGTATTGTCAAGGTCATTTCAAAACCTTTGTCTTTTTGTTGCACTAAGTCTTTCACAGTCATTTAGAGATATGGTTTCTGTCACTGTCTTGTGGAAATATCCAACTTCACTGTCTTCACTTCTTTGGCTATTGAGTCAATTGACAGCTACCCTATAGTTCCTAATTTTCCCTATGTTTATTATGGACAACTCTCAATTCTACCTTGGGAGACAAAAGGGTATTATAGGAGCCTGATGCTGGGCAAACTATAAAGTGTATTTACAGCAATAAGGAAAGACAGACTGAGAATAAACATACTGTATTAGCTATTTTCATTGTACCACCTTCCTTGGATTCAGGCCAAGCCTCTGAAATGAGGAACTTTGAAAAACAATTCCTTACGATTTCTAACATTAGAATGCCTAAACAGTCCAAAATTCAAGTTTATTATCTATTAGGCTAAAAGAAAAAAGGTGTGTGTGAAGAGAAATAGAGGGAAGACCGAATGGTGTGATTGGAATCCCAAACATAATGACTTTACATAGTAAAGTTTGGTTGCAAGGTTCATTTATAGTAATATCCAATTTAATTATTGAAGTTTCTTCAGTTTTTTCTGTAGTTGAAATGGCAACTGCTATAGAAGGAGAAATAGCTGGGTGGGAGTCAATTTTGCAGAAGAACCATTTCAAAAACAATTAAAGAAGTAAAGCCAAAGCAGCTCAGTTAGAATGAAAGAGGCCCAGCGGATCCAAAATGCTGACTAGTAAAGGAAACTAAAACCAAATCAGAGTCACAACAGAAGGCAGTAATCAATTACACATTAAACTTTCCCTGTTGTAGAAATAATAAAGAAAAGGGAATAATAATAATATCCACATAGGATCAAGTAATAGCTTTAAAAAAAGAACATTTTTGGTGTGAGTGATTTTATACATGGACACATACACACACTACTAATCCATATTAAATATTTCTGTTTAAAAAGGCATTAGTATAAATAGAAACAAGATAGTATTTTGTGATAATCTGTATGTGGATGCATAACACTCAGGTTTCAGATTCAAGTAAGGGCCGGATCCACATTGGTCAGTTTCAGTGGTGGGTTCCTCCTGGTTCAGCCAAGCCAATAGCGGTGACGATATGACGTCACCAAACCGGTTCTCTTTGTTCAGGAGCTGACTCTCCCACCCACCCCCCACATTATTCTTACCTTTTATTTGGCCCCGCCCCCAATCTATTTGCTGCCTCCCGAGTCCCAGCTGATTGGCTAGAAGGAAAAAAGCTGTTTAAACTCTTGCTGCGGGGCTTCAAAGGACCGCCCTACAGCTGACCAGTGTTAAAAGGCAGTGTGGTGGTAGACCGGTGCCTCCAAAAACAAATGGGTAGACCGGTGCCTCCAAAATTAAATGAGTAGACTGGTGTCTCCAAAAACAAATGAGTAGACCAGAATGCTCCAAGAACAAATGGGTAGACTGGTACAGCTCTGCAAGCAGTTAAAAGCCTGGTAGACCAGTACCTCTGCTAAATCCTAAAGAATTGTCACATGACCATCAAACCGCACCCACAAAATAAGCCACGCCCACAGAACCGGTAGTAAAAAAATTTAGAACCCACCCCTGGTCAGTTTATAAGATACTTGTGACACAAAAGAGTATTAACTATTCTTATTCTACTACATCTCTTGTGCCTTTGGTATTTTAATCACAGAATCCTTCTGGATCCCACCTACAGGCATTAGGAACAGAAATATCATATTGCAGTGGTTCTAATTCTTTCTGAATAAAAGATAAAGGTTTCCCTGCCAGTCGTGTCTGACTCCAGGGCTCAGTGCTCATCTCCGTTTCTTGACCAAGGGAGCCAGCATTGTCCAAAGACAATTTTTGTGGTCATGTGGCCAGCATGGCTATACATCAAAGGTGCACGGAACACTGTTTCTTTCCCATCGAAGAGGTACCTATTAATCTACTCGTGTTTGCATCTTTCAAACTGCTAGATGGGCATGCTTTCTGAGTAGGTGATTCTATAATTAATGGTTGCAGGGAAAAGAAGTTGAATTCTTGCACACTCTTATTGCAGAGTGCTCACTTTTTTCATCTAATGTGTTTAATGTTTGGAGACAACTTCCACAGGTTCAAGTTGAGGTATTATTAAAATGCTGATGATAATCAATTATGCATTCTACCCTGGGTCAAACAGAGAAAACAGTGGGATTTCTAAACTGGCTTCTAGAGGCTGTCAGGATCTGCAGGGGAGAAACGGGTTCAGACGAAAGGTAGAATAATTCAGAGCCTTGTTGAGTCTAGTACAAACTTGGCTATCAATAAGTTGTGCTCCTCTATGGAGAGCAGCCTCACAATTTGGAGGTCCTCCTGGATTCACAGTTCTTGCTAGAAGGGCAATAGAAGGTAGGGCCACAAGGCCTTTGCCCATCCATAGCAATAGCACTTAGACTTATATACTGCTTCACAGTGCTTTACAGCCCTCTCTAAGCAGTTTACAGAGTCAGCATATTGCCCCCAACAATCTGGGTCCTAATTTTACTGACCTCGGAAGGATGGAAGGCTGAGTCAACTTTGAACTGTTGATTCTGAGTCAGAATCGAACTCCTGAAGTGAGCAGTGAGTTAGCCCTGCAGTACTGCATTCTAACCACTGCGCCACCGTGGCAACTGTTTCAGTTGTGGTATAACTTAGAACAGGCAGCACTGAAGAAGTCATTCATATCGTTGTCATCTTGCAATTAGCTTACTGTAATTCACATTACATCAAGGTGCCCTTGAAGGCCTGAGGATGCTCCGAAGACCCCTAGAAACTTCAACTGGTGGAAAACACAGCAACCTCAAAGGTAGCTCACACTTGGAAATGCTAATATGACTTTTATTATAAGGCAACAGAAACAAAATACTGCAAGTCTGAATACATTTTCCTTTTATCTTTTTCAGAACTAGGGAGAGTCATGTCTCTTCCTCCTGTTCTTCAAAGTTATTCCTTCTGCCTGTTACACTCAAGTGTTTATGGGATAGCTTGGGGAATTATTGGGCCAGTTTTAATTGTTCTCTTTTTTAAAAAATGGATTTATTTATTTATTTATTTATTTATTTATTTATTTATTATTTATTTATTTATCAAATTTCTATACCGCCCTACTCCCAGAGGACTCAGGGCGATGAACAGCCAAGATAAAATACAGATAATACAAACATTAAAAGTCCATTAAAATTATTAAATATTTTGGCCGAAAACAAATTTAAAACACTTAATTTGTAAAACAGATTAAACGATTTAAAATTTAAAAGGGAGAGTTAGGCCAGGCCAGCCTGCTGAAATAAAAATGTTTTGAGAGCACGACGAAACGTGCACAGATCCGGGATCCTCCGTATCTCCGGGGGGAGCTCGTTCCAGATGGTAGGTGCCCCCACAGAGAAGGCTCTCCCCCTGGGGGCTGCCAGTCGACACTGTTTGGCCGATGGCACCCTGAGAAGCCCCTCTCTATGGGAGCGTACTGGTTGGTGAGAGGCTATTGGATTGTGTAACCTTCCAAGAATCTTCTGGATTCTTTTGATGTTCATCTGGAGAGTGCAGACAATAGTATTGTACCTGTACCCTGCTCCTTCCACACTGCTTTTTCTTTTGTTTTTGTTTACAATTTCTCCCACTCAGCTTGATGAACTCAATTTCCCCACTCAGTGGAAAACACTAAAAAAATCTTGAAAGGCTGTGTGCAAGGAGTAGCCCAGGAGCTGCATGTTAAGAGTTTATGTAGATAGAAATATAGGTTAACCTCAAAATCTGAAAAAAGCCCAACTTAAAAATCAAGCTATTTGCTTTGTGTGATGAGCCCCATCTGAGATGGAATGAAATCAATTAAACTATCCAAGGATCACAGGAATTTTAACAGCTCTGAATGTCTGTGTGTCTTTATGTGTCTCTGTCTCTATGTCTGGCTATCTGATTTATATGCTGTTAATTTGATTCCAATTCATGGAGGCTTACAGCTATTAAACTATCCACAAAAGATCTTAGCATAAAATGATAAAGTATCTACCAGTAAATACGAATATTTATGATAAACAATAAATTAAAGTGAATAAATTAAACCTCAATAAATCAATGCTAAATATCACAATCCTATCACAGTTATACAATCACTTGCAATTTAATCTAACAAACAGCAAAATGGCATTCAAGCATGGAGGTTGCAGTGGAAGCAAAGAAGAAATAATATATATTCAATATAATCCTTATAGAAAGGAGAGAGTCACTTCATTAAAAGTTAAGAAAAATAAGTTCAAAATTTGAACTTTTGCAGGTGAACTTGCCCTTTGTCATTATCACCCAGTGAACCAAGGCTAATCAGATGCAAACAGCCAACTCTTGTCTGTATGAACCACACCATTTCAAATGAGAGAACATAAATGGAAAACTGGAAGCCTATGAAGGGAATGGATGAATTTATGGATGCCAAGCCTGAATGCATGTAGCCCAACATACATAAAGAATTCTGCTTTTGAGCTGTTTGCTAGAAGGAAGCTGACTCGCCCAAAGAAGTGAGGAAGTTAGCTACAGCTTCAACCACCAACTATAGCTGGTTTTTGAAGAGACAATACTCGTCCTCAGGTTCAACATTCTTTATATCCTTCTTGCAGTGTATGGCCTTCACTGAAGTGGGCTATTAATCTTCTGAAACAGACTATCACTGAGCCCCAACTGCCATAATAATAGCATTTATGGGACCTGTAGTCCAAAATATAAGGAATACTGTAGAACAGGTTTAATTAAGAGAAATTTAAGGGCAGAAACAAGTAAAATCAATACCACAGAATCCTGTGATTTTTCTTTTTAAGACACAGCTAAAGTTTATATGCAGATCAAAGCACAAAATTCAAACAACTACATTGCTTAGGAAAAAAAAGGCTACTTTGAAGAGATGATTTGCAACATAGAAATGGTGAGAGAGCTGCACTTTTTTCTATAACTGCTGTTTTTGTTTTTCCTTGCCAAATTCCTCTCTGTTCACTGAAGTTTGTCAATGCTCAAATTTATCTGGAGAGCCATGGGTGGGGTCATGGTTGGGAAAAATTAATATAGAAAAACATTAACTCCGGAAGTGATTAAAAATCCATCTCAAAAATTCTTTCATTCCACACTACTATCTCCTGAAGACATCCAGGTTTTATGCTTACATCGGGTTTAAATTTAAAAAATACAAATTTTAAGAATAAAATTTAGAAAGAAAGCAGAATTTTTGTGGAACTGTAAAGAACATTTCCCCTATAAGTTACAGTATCAGAAGTAGACATGTATCCAAAATTTCTATTTGTATTTTCACAAATAAAATACATGTATTTTTCTATTACAAAAGATACATCTTTTATCAAAAAGATTATTACATAAAATGTGGCATTCAGAGATTTGCAAAGGCAACTGTCACAACTTCAGGATTAAAAAGTTGAATTTCTCATTAAATGTATATGCAAAGAAAGGACAAGAAAATTAGTGTTTCTGATAATTATGCACAAAATATTATTTCATCTTTTGGTCTTATTTTTTAAAAACAGAACATTATAGATGTGTGGACTGCTGGGGAATTAAACTGACACATCTTAAAAATGCTAAATTAAAAAAAACACTGCTATAGCTAACTGATTTGCTGTTATAGACTTTTAGTGCAATTTTATGTTTAGGACAGGTAGTCCTCTACTTATAACAGTTCATTTAGTGACCGTTCAAAGTTACAACAACACTGAAAAAGTGACTCACTATTGCAGCATCCCAATGGTCACATGATCAAAATTCAGATGCTTGGCACATGGTTCATATTTATTTAGGTTTTACTGTCCTGGGATGATGCGATCACCTTTTGGAACCTTCTTACAAGCAAAGTCAATGGGGAAGCCAGATTCACTTAACAACCATGTTACTAACTTAACAAATACAATGATTCACTTAACAACTGTGACAAGAATAGTTATAAAATGGGGCACACTCACTTAATAAATGTTTCCCTTAGCAACATAAATTTTGGGTTCAATTGTGGTCATAAGTCGAGGACTATTTGTACTGTACTTTGTTCCATGGACTTAAATGAAATACCAGCAAAGCTTTATTCGGCATATTTGGCATCGGAGGTATAGGATTTCCCCTTCTAATAATAGATGTCTAACATTAGTATGATCTCACAGAAGTAAAAACAAAATTATATTGTGTGGGATAAGTCATCTTATAGTTGGTCTCAGTGCCCCAATATTGAAAGTTCTATAATTCCAATATCCTATGGGCAGAGGCACCATGAAGGCATGGTGTTGTATACAAGTCTCTGTGTGTGCATGTGCTTCATTGCATTTATTGCTATTTCTCTCCCATTGTATATAATGAGAGGGAACATAGTTCAGCAGATCAGTGGATCAAATCTCATCGACTCAAGATAGACTCAGCCTTCCATCCTTCCGAAGTGGGTAAAATGAGGACCCAGATTGTTGGGGGCAATATGCTATCTAGTATACTGTCTTTGGTGTAAACCACCCAAAGTCCTCGGAGAGTGGGCGGCATAGAAATATGAATAATAAAATCAAATAAATAAAATAAAAATGTTTGTGAATCCAAGGCATATTGGTTTCCTTAAATCACATTTTTTATATGCTGATTTTGGTGGAACCAAAACTGTTCATTCTGGAAACAAAGGTAATCTAGTTTAGTTGTAACATTCTGTTAATCTTGGTTCTAATAGAGTCTATTACAGAGAATGATCATAAAACGGCACTGCTACCGATAAGTAGTAATGCAGGGGAAGGGAGCCTTGAGCATTTGGCTATATAGTTTTAAACATAGCACCGTGGGACTGCAGTTTGGCCAGGAACTGTGGTACAGTATTACATGATGCTGCCCAGTCATTTCACTGCCACCAGGATGCTATTGCTCCCTATTTTCTAAAATGCTATGGAATTTTCTACTTAACTGTGCTTGAGTAGTCAGAGGCCGCATTATTTTTGCAGGAAACCTGAATAACAGCGGGATATGACATTCCGGAATAGACTATCAAAACAGAAATCTTCAATTACTTATTCTCAGCACTTCCAAACTGCAGGGCTCTACTATAAGTAATACTCAAACTTTAAAACATTGTGCAGGGAGATTTTGGAGGAAAAGCTATTTATTTATTTAAGCCGGTGGGAAGGATGGGGTATAAAGGGAAAAGTTAAAAATAAAAACAACTACTTCAAATACTTTTCAAGTTCATAGAAAGTACAGACAGAAATACTATATCAATATTCTGCAGTTTGCACCTTCAAAAGCAAGCTCAACCTGTAACAAAATGTGTGAGGCACAGATGTCTTGTATAAATTGGGAGGATGAACGAAATAATGAAATAAATGTGCACTGCAATGTCACACTGCAATTCCCAGCACTTTGTACTTGTGTTTCATTGTAGGATGCAAGTACCAAAGTGACATGACCTGCATCACAATGTCCCCCTGCACATTCTGTCATTCTCCCACCCCTGTGGACATTTATGATGTGAGGTAAGAGACAAAAATAGCTATGATTTTTTTAAAAAAGCATAACAGTTTTTAATAGCGTGATAAACTAAGGATATTTCTCAAATAAAAAATTACGCCCTGCTTTTGTGGAATTGGCTGTGCTATTAGTCAGACTAAGACAATTCCTTTCTTCTCTGTTGGAGGCCACAGAGTTTTGTAATCCAGTCTGTTTTATACTTCCTAATTTCGTCTGCTTCTTTTAGATGTGGAGGATGTAAACCCACCATCGGCAGTGAAATGGAAATCCATTGTAAACTCCTTCTCTACATAACATTATCACGTCTACTAAAGATGGTACTTTGAGCTACATTGATTTTAGATTTTAAAATCAAAACCATTTTTGTAGTATCAAGTCTGACTGAGCCAAAGAGTTGATGTGATGAAACTCTTCCACAGAGGCTAAGTAGTCTCCTTACAAGAGCAATATAGCCACCCTCAGTTCTTGATAACTAGATGATGTTGACAATTGATAAAAGACAATCTTAATAAAAAGAGATGACAATTCCAATTTTTCCCCCTCTGTTTCTAGATCAGTTTGAAAGCAACGGCGGCGATTCATGATCTAAGAATTGCTGCTAACATATATATACAAATGTATGAAATAAAAGCAGACACAGGGGTCCTGTTTCAGAGGCTCCAGAAAACAGCACCATGACACAAAGCAAAAGTGACACATTCTGCTGAGATACAGTAAAAGTATTTCTCCTATCTTCCCCTGTACTATAAGCCTTATTGTTGCTGCTGAGTAAGGCTTCATATTTGTTAGAAAATTATGATGGGTAATTTCCAGTTTACCAGCATATCTCAGTCAACCCTTGTATTCACATCAGAGCAAGACTAGACACCATTAGTTCACCTACCAAAAATATAGCTTGATGTCTAGTTGTTGAACATCAGCAAACCTCCGAAACAGTTAATTGGCAAACAGGATAAAGGTCAGATAAAAGCAAGGAGATATAGATATGAGAATAGAAAATGGGGGCTGAGAAATTAATATCAACAATCAATATTATTATCTATATCTACCCTGTTTCCCCCAAAATAAGACATCCCCTGATAATAAGCCTAATCGGGCTTTTGAGAGCATGGCAATAAGGCCAAGCGCTTATTTCAGGATTTAAAAATATATAAGACAGGGTCTTATTTTCAGGGAAACACGGTATATATATATCAAAAGGATACAGAGATTTCCAGAGCCAGTAGAAGCAATGCTGTACATAATAGTAGTGGAACTGAGGTGGAAAATTGAACACAGATGATCTTCTGTTCTTCATCAAAAATGAAACAATTTGATGTATGGGGATCAGGTATTCAACACTGTTAGAAAGCTGCCCTTCAGATGCTCTTTTTAGCTCAACTTCCTACTTTCATCAGCAGTTGTTCTCCAGAGATCAAGCGAAATACATTTCTAGCATTCCCTGGAGATGCTAAGGTTTGAATCCTGGATCTTATGCAATCAATGTACTCTATCACTGAGGTAATTTCTTATTTTTTTCTTTTTGGTAATTATGAGTATTAATACTTAGATCAACCTATTGCCAAGCAACTCTTTAAATCATTTGACATATTGCAGAATTGCGTTATAACTGTGAAACAGTAGCATATCTCAAACTATTCTTTATTTTGTAATTTGTCCCAGTGTAAGCAATGTCTAAGGCCTCTAAAATATTATTTTAAAAAATATTTATTATCTTTCTTTTTTTTTATGGAGAAAAAATTAAATAATTCTATCAAAAAATATGTTATTTAGAAAACATCAGAAGAGGTCCTAAAACATCATATTCATATCCTAAACATTTAGGCTGAGAAAATATTAGTTCATCTTGTTAAAGACAGTCAGTTCTGTGATACACTTGAACTAATCATTCCCATAGAAATCAGAATGTGCCTTGCATTGATCTATCCAGTTCAGTATTGTCTATGCTAATCCATTTACTAAGCAAAATTGTTATGTCAGGCTTTGAAGAAAAGCCACTTCCAATTTTAGCTATGCATTGCAGTTTGGATTACTTGCATGCCAAGTTCACATTCTACCATTGAGCTACGGGCTTTCCTCCTCTTCTTTATTTATGCAAGGTCATAACACACTGAATAAAGCAGTGTTTGGTCAGGCAACCTGTCAATCAGAGAAGCAGGTGTTCTATAAAACAGCCAGGGAATAACATTTCTACCAACTGTATCATTCTGTTCCTCCGTAATTTATTAGCAATCACCTTCTAAAAGACCACAATTCCACATAAATAACTGACCAAGAAAAAAAAATATCACCCAGTTCATACTAAGTGAGCATTAAATTTACAATATACTACTCCATATACATTCCAAGCAATTTCATTACTTCAAATTGTAGTTAATGGATGCCTATAAATTATGCTGTGAAGCCTCAATAAGTAGCATTTCAGAAAAGCTTTGTCATTAAGAAAAAACAGGGGGAAACGTTTTATTTGGTCTTTTTTTCCACTGGGAAAATCACCGAGGCAACAGCTTTACAACAGCAAGATTATAAGTAGGTTGTATAGGTTATAGTTTATGTTGAAAAGTAAACATGGAAAACACAGAGACACATGCAAACACAACCGAAGACTGCACTTTTTATTTCTCTCTCTATCTGCAGAGCCTATAACCTTCTCATTTCTGACCCTGACAGTTCACAAGACAGAAGAGATTTGAAAAAAACCAGAAATAATTTTTACTGAAGAGATAGCATATGTATACATTTTCAATTCATTTTTAATCTGTTCCAGATATTACCCTGTCCTGTGGGATGGCTGAGATTTGGTCCAAGAAACTGCTGACAATTTAGAAGTAGTCCAGATGATTAGTGGATAGATTACTGGTGTAAAGATAGAGACTGAAAATAAGTGGAATTTATGTACATTGGTTTACATAGCTGGAGAGAAAACTGCTTATCTGAAAGTGGCATACTTATAACAAAACCTTCTATAAACATATTTTCCAACTAATTAATAGTTGTGAGTAAAATAAAATGATGCTTAGTTCAATATTTGGTCTTCTGAATGGCCAAAATCAAACAAATATATTAATTATGGATTTTTAAGAATATAATTAAAATTTTAATGTATGTTCTCTAGGAAATTATATCATACTATTCTGTATTTTACCTCTCAAGAGCTTAGTTAACAAGCTTATTAATAATCGACCTCTTCATCCTTTGAAAATCATTCTGGGCTTTTTCAGAATGCGTGAGAGTACAAAGACAGTGTCTTTTTAAAGCAGCCATGTTTCTTTTTCAGGTTGATTTACTCAGTCAATTCATTAAATTAAATTAAACGAGTAAGAGACATCTACTTTAATAAATCAACTAATTAAATAGGTCTTGTACTCCCATGAATTCTAATACATTTATTTTGAATGACTTTTGAAGCAAGTACAGCCCTGATGAATATTATTCACATTTCAAAGAAACCTGTCAGCTGACAGAAATAAGCTTTTCTTTGCTAAATAGTTTGCATATGAAATTCAAATGACATCCAGGAAAAAAAACTCTTTATGTGTTTCAATATCATTGCTTTAAATAATCTTAATATTCTTTTTTTCCCTACACTGCAGATCAGCCCTCTAATTAACATAGGTGGGACAACTGCAACAGGCAGCAAATTCTGAAACAAAATAATTGTCAATTCTTTAATTTTTTCCCCCTCAAATAGCAAACTTGTACTATATTTGATTGCATCATACAGTTTATCTACTCTTACTTTCAGTTTCTTAGATACAAGTACCAATAGTAGCAACTTTTAACCTGGACATGGAATTGGCTTCTCATGAACTGATATTGGACTTAGAAACCTCAGGGGCAATGATGCAAGGATATCACTCTTAATAAGCCAATTTTCATTACACAAATTTAAAAAGCCAGGCATGAAGAAATCCAGCAACTGTAGAGGGTAAGATGGAAACCATAAATGCAGAATGCAGTTCAAACTTTGTATCTCTATGTGATGCAACTGGTTGGATACTTTTCACTTTTGGATGGGAGGAATGGATGACATTGTAGGAATGACTTTGGAAAACAGGAGGAAGATCAGCAGACTGGACAACTGGCATGTAAAATATACCTCAGTCCAAAGGAGAGAGGAGGGGAGAAATACTTTCAACTTTGCAAGATTTTGTTAATGTAAATTTACAATAAAAAAAACTGTTAGTACTCACAGTTATGCTACCTGTCTGGGTTATTTCTAAGGGCTCACATCATTTTTTTTTCAAGAATGAAAGTAAGTGTGGTTGCTCAAATAGACTGGGCTTGTTGCAGTCTCTTGGCTTCTGACTTTACCTCATTTAGCTCTTACTGAAACTGCATAAACA
Source organism: Pantherophis guttatus (assembly GCF_059756535.1). NCBI lineage: Eukaryota > Metazoa > Chordata > Lepidosauria > Squamata > Colubridae > Pantherophis > Pantherophis guttatus. Next base: position 270,663,510 of record NC_142063.1, on the reverse strand, counting down.
TGTGAATATCATCAATAGTTTGCCTTGTGTCTCTATACTGTATATCTTTCATAGAGTTTCACATCATACAGCTGGACTGAATGCAATAGATGATTTTACTTCGGTTGATCAATGTCAGTTACAGAATAAGATATTATTCCTAATTATTCCAGTATTTATCAACATCATCACTGATTCACTTTGATTATTATTTGTTTTATTCAGTAATTAATATTCTAATTAAGGTTTCTGGCTTGGCATTGTATGGAAAACAATACAGATACATTTCTTCTGGAGAGTTTACAATTGTCATAAATACAAATAAAAGAGGCAGAATCTGCCACCAAGTTGATGATATGTCTACATTCTACGTATTTTGAAATTGTGTAAGAAATTACGCATTCTTGCATATTTCCTGGATTGTACCGTAGCACTGTAAACTGTTGCAATGAAATCTTTAAAATGAACAAAATATTAAGTAAAAATTAATATGTACATGTTATAAATTAATGGCCAATGTAAAGTACAACTGTACTGTACATCTAAACAAAGTCTAAAAAAAACAAGATGTTTGGATTTTGTTTCTTTTTGCTTAATTCAAGGCAGAGGTGATAGGTAGCAACACTGTGCAAGAAATATTCACTCCCAGCATAAACTGAAGGATAAAGTCTAAGCCTGACCTAATGCTCCAGCACTGTGTAGTATTGTGGCAGACAGCTAACCTCAAGGAGATGATTGTGACCTGCACAGTAGCTATCTTGTTTCTAAAAATAAGGGGGACAACAAAAATATTGCTGAAGAGTTTACCTTGCAGGTGATGTTCAGAGAGAAAAAGAGGGACAAATGGACCTAATAACTAACTTTAAGGACCAACATAGAAGGAAAGAGAAAGCAATATTAATTTGGGAGAAATGGGAAAGTGATTTTTTTTAAGAGAAATCAATTTTTTAAAAATGTGTATCTTTAAAGAAAAATTTATGGAAACGTTTCTGGGTTTGTTTTTAATTGATTTGGTTTAAAAAGGAATGCATGCTGCTAGAATCAGGAAGGTGAACTGAATTTTGGAATGAAAAATTTGTAGGGAGTGAATTTTGAGAGAAACATGGGGATAGAAGGTGAGTTTGGGGAATCTGGGACAGAAATTAATTTGCTAATAAAGGAAATAGTGAATAGCATCCATTTGTGATACAGGAAGTTAATTGGGTGTCATGTTGCTTGAAATCATCTAACACAAAATTCTTTTTTTCAACAGTGTGTTGCAAGATGCCTTTGGAAGATACACATTTATAAAATTATAAATTTGGAAATTATAAATTAAGGTATGAAGATCTTCAATCACTGCCTGTTATTTAAACATGCACTGATGTTGAGCATGGAGTTAACATACTGTAGCTGTTAAAAGACCTGTCTTCCACTAATACCCAATTCATTTTTCAAAGGTTAATCTGAGGCAGTGAATTCTACAAACCCACTATGCATACAATAAAAGGTGCTGCACTGCTTTCTAAAGTGACTGCGGTTTCCTTTTCTCCTTGCAGATGTGGGGATTCTGTAGTGAATATAGGAAAGTAAAGCAATTTAGAGTCTACGTGCTATGATGCCTAGTGATGGACTGAAGCTCAGATACCAACTAAACTGGATTTAGTTGGTGGCCTTTTTCACATGACATTCCTCTAGCTTTCCCCCTGAAACTGAGTAATCATGGCTCACCAAAAAGCTACTATGGCCCAACTCAGGTGAAGCAAGAAGCTTTGTTAACTGAAGATAAGGAACAATCTGGTTTGATAGCTGAGGAATCTGTGAAACTTTAGCATCTATATTTTTTGAGGCAATGGTAATTACAAGACGTCTCTCATATAAGAGAAGAGGAGGAGTAATAGGAACACGAGAGAGAAATATAGGCTTTAAAATATTATATCAACTTGAAACAGCTATGTCCATCAGATATTATATTATAGTGTATTAATTATTCAACATGGATATGCAACTTATGAAATATAACATACTTGCACACATGCACTCTCTCATATCTCATATAAGACTTCTGACTGTGAGGGAAAAAGTCTGAAAGCTATTTCCACAGCAGGAAACAAAACACTGCATAACGATATCACGTGATTCCAATACAAGAATACTGAAAAGCATCCTGTGTTTTTATACACCCACTCCCTCTCACACACACACTTCTTCCTTTACTATTCAGTTGAATTATGCCTTTTTATCCTGTACCTACCAGCTTACCTTCATTTTAAAAGCTGGTAATTGACTGCTGTTCTCCTTTTATACACCACCGTTTACAGATAAGTATTAGTTGGATCACTTTGCCTGTATTCTTTAAGAACAAAGTAAGACAAGATCTGTAATGTTTCCGGTGGCTGTGATTATTTCAGGCAAGGAATGTCAATGTCATGGCATCATGGAAAGGGAAAAAGAAGATTTAGCAATGCCCAAACAAGAATCCTATGCTTTCAAAATCTTCCTCTGGCTGCTGTTCAAGGTACATCAGATCACATTCATCAATAACCTTATTCCAAACCAAAGCAAATATTGCAGTGTTTATTTATTTTTCTAACAGTCTATCTACTGGGCATAAAATCAGTTTGCAGTACAAATGAAAACGACAAGTGCTTTGAAACAGTTGCCATAGCCAGCAAGAGTATAGGCAAGAAGGGTGGGGGGGAGGAGAGGAGAGGATTGGTATCTCCTTGCTAGAGGCGGTTAAAAGAGCACCAAAAGGAATACAGCCTGCTGATCATCCGCAGAATTCAGAACTGAGAGTGATTAATTAGGCCTCATTCTGTCCTGAATAGATTTACTCAGCTATTTTCAACTCGCCACACTGTTTGCAATTACCCCACATCGCACCTCCATTGGCTGGCCTGAGCTACCTCATGCATGAACAGCAATTTGATTGAGCACTCTTTTTTTAGTATTTCATTCGTCATTGTAATTAGCCATAATCATAGACTTCCTGGGTGCATGAGAATGTGCAAACGACCAATTCACAAACCCCATCCTATTTGAATATGAATCTTCTCACTAAGCGGCAATTTAAGAAAGGGAAACAAAAAACCGATTTCTCCAGGGAATTTTGCAAAGCAACTCCGCTTTACAAAGCCCTCCCCCCCCTATATAAAAAAAGTTCTCATTTCAAGCACTTGGATTCTGTTTGCTAAAAACAAGGGTTGCTTAATGAGGACAATGGCTTATTATTTCTTTAAGTGGCACAACAGGACCCAAGTCTTACAAGCCTAGTTCTTTCAGCCTCTGCCAAGGACACAGGAAACAAAGGAGCCAACAGGGAATGGAGGCCAAGAGAACTCTCTGCTTCGGCTGCAATTTGGGAACGCTGTCCCAGGAGCTGGACTGGGTCGCTGCGTATTGTAGAAAAGGGGCATTCTTCCTGTGAATAACTCATGCATCCAATACTTCAAAGCAAGAGCGAAGGGGAGGAGGGGTAACATTCTTGCTGCCTTCAGAAGCACATTCATAGTGAGCCATCTAATGGTGGCAAAGTTTCTTCCCCGCTCCCTTTGTATCTCTGATGAAAGTCCTGCTAGGCAAGCCTTAAGACTAAGCGCTGGAAGAAATCCAGGTAAAGCTCAGGCCAAAGCACAACAACAACAACAATGTGAAAAAATGATTTTGAAGAACATGGCTGTCACTCCATCTCAGTTAAATGTCAGACTGTTATTTTGGATTGGGAATAAATATAAATCTCAATGACATATTAAATGTAGGGAGAGAGAACTATAAAATATAAGATACATATTATATTATATAAATATAATATAACAAAATGGTGATTGTTAAGATGTCTAGCTGGTCCTTAGAAAGAAATGCATTTGAACTGAATACAGATTATGGTTCTTTTTTAAAAAGAAAAAAAGTATTAGTCAGAAATGTCTCAAATATTAACAGAATAACAGAGTTGGGAGGGACCTTGGAGGCCTTCTACTCCAACCTCCTACTCAAGCAGGAGATCCTATACCATTCCAGACAAGTGGCTGTCCAATCTCGTTTTAAAAGTCTCCAGTGATGGAGCATCCACAACTTTGGGAGGCAAATCATTCTACTGATTAATTGTTCTCACTGTCAGGAAATTTCTCCTTAGTTCTAGGTTGTTTCTCTCCTTCATTAGTTTCCATCCATTGTTTCTTGTCTTGCCTGTTGATGTTTTGGAAAATAGGTTGACCCCCCTCTTCTATTCAAATACTGGAATACTGCTATCATGTCATCCCTAGTCCTTCTTTTTACTAGATTAGACAAATCCAATTCCTGCAACCATTCTTATATGATCATATATTAAAATACAGAAAGCACATACCACATAATCAGGTAAGATTTTTAAAAATGCATTACATCTGTTTAATTAAAGAATTAAAACTATTAACAGAATAACATAATTCTGTTATTTTTTTATCCCTATTTAAAATGGTATTAAGACTGCAAATCTGATAACCCAGTTACCAAAATTAAATCTCACTGTGTGGCTTAATGTATATACATCCTTTATATGTCTCCTCAAAAGAAAAACATTATGACTGTCCAACGTAAATTGGTGAAACATTTCAAGACATGCTTTCATAATATTTATTATGCTACCGAAATAAAAATTTCAAGTTTTAAAAAACCGAAGTAACTATGCAAGTCCAAAACTTTATACATGTGATTCAACACATACTATAAATAACCAACATATTTACCCATCTCTTAATCAGCTAGCACTCCTTACATTTATATTTCTATTATTTTGCACTGAGTATATTTGCCTTATAGAGTAAGATTTCCATTACGAAAGATTGGCAAACATCATGAAAAGGGACGTTGTCTTACCTGAACGTCCATTTTGTCCTCGATGATCCGACACTCCACTCATTGGGACTTCTTTCACTTTCATTAAACCGACTGGGTGCCATTCAAAATCTCCTCCACAGCTTGGTCCCGCCCACTTCAACTGCGCATGTCCAGTCCTTTCACGAAGTCCTGTCAGAACTCTTCCAGACTGTAATCCTAGGAACCACCGGACCTTTATCCAATTCTAACTTGGTCCCAGAGCTGTAGAGGAAAACTTCAACAAAACCCCAGCCGTTCCATGCGATGGACAGTTATTGGGAGGGTCGGAGTGTCGGATCATCGAGGACAAAATGGACGTTCAGGTAAGACAACGTCCCTTTTTCCTCCTCGATGCTCCGACACTCCACTCATTGGGATATACCCAAGCCTACTTAAATTGGGAGGGAACTGTCTCCATCCTCCTGGTCACGGCTGGGAATTACAGCTTGTAATACTCTCCTGCCAAATGCTGCATCTGCTGATGCAAACCTGTCTAATCTGTAGTGTCTTATAAATGAAGATATTGATGACCATGTGGCGGCTCTACAAATTTCATCAATAGATGCCTGAGTGGCCCAGGCTACCGACATAGCCGCACTCCTCGTAGAATGTGGAACTATACCTCCCAGGACTTTTGACCCTTGCATTTTATAAGCTGAAGAAATGCACGATTTAATCCATCTACCAATTGTTGTTGAGGACACTTTTTGACCCAATGTCGATGGTAGAAACGAAACTAATAACGCTTCTGACTTTCTAAAGCTCGCCGTTCGTGATATGTAGTACTTCAATGCTCTCCTAACATCTAAAGTGTGCCATTTTTTTTCTTTTGGATGTTTCGGGTCTGGACAGAAATTTGGTATAATAACTTCTTGGGTACGATGAAATAGTGAATTAATTTTAGGAATGAATACTGGATCTAATCTCATTACTACTCTATCCGGAAAAAAGATACATAGATCTTTTCTAATTGATAAAGCGGCTAGTTCAGATATTCTTCTAGCTGACGTTATCGCCAACAAAAACGCCATTTTTACTGTAATATTACGTAATGATGATTCTATAATGGGCTCATAAGGAGCAGAAGTTAACGATTGCAATACCAAATTAAGGTCCCAAGTCGGGAATCTGTGCACTACGGGTGGTCTTAAATTCCCAGCACCATGTAAAAAGGATCTAATTCTAATATCTTGGGATAAAGGTTGCCCCTTATCTGTAGAAAGTACTGTGGCTAAGGCTGCCACCTGGCATCTCAGCGTTGCCGGAGCCAGTCCTTTATCAAAACCTGACTGTAAAAATTTAAGAAAGTCCTGAACTGTTGCAGACGTTGGATCTGTATGTTGACTTAAACACCACTGAGCAAACTTTCTCCAAGAAGCGTTGTATATGCGAATTGTTGCTGGCCGTCTGGCAGCTTGAATGGTTGCGATAACGTCCTTCGGTAGATTATCTTTCATAAGACGTATCCGTTCAAGTGCCAAACGGTCAATTTTAGCCAATCCGGATCTGGATGAAACACTGCTCCTTGGCTCAGAGAAGTTCTTTTCACAGGCAACTTCTATGGTGGTTCTATCGACCGATCTTTCAGGTCTGCGAACCATTCTCGACGTGGCCAGTATGGTGCTACCAGTAGTAGATTCGCCTTTTCGTTTATCATTTTTCTGATTACTTGTGGAATAATGGGAATGGGAGGAAAGGCGTATAGAAGGCCTCGGGGCCAAGGTGCCCTTAACGCATCCTGATCCTCTGCTCCCTGAGTCGGATACCGGGAAAAAAACCATGGCAGTTGTGTATTCTTTGCTGTTGCAAATAAATCTATTATTGGTACTCCGAACCTGTTGACAATCTGATTGAATAGACCTGGATGTAGTCTCCATTCCCCTTGATCTATTATTCCTCTGCTCAACCAATCCGCTTGTTGATTCGTTGATCCCGAAATATGTTCCGCTCTTATCGATAGTACATTCTTCTCTGCCCACTTCATCAATTTTTCTGTTTCGACCATGAGAGATTTGGACCGTGTCCCGCCCTGTTTGTTTAAATGGGCCTTCGTGGCCATATTGTCCGTAAGAATTAATACATGTTTCTGTGTTACCTGCCGTTGAAAATGGCCTAGTGCCAATCTTACAGCTCTCAGTTCTAGCCAGTTTATATTTTGTATTTTCTCTCTCTGAGTCCAAGTTCCTTGAGCTAATTGTGACTCCAGATGGGCCCCCCATCCTAACAGACTCGCATCCGTGGTCAGGGTGACCCTGAGAGGTTCTAAGAACAGAGTCCCTTTGGATAGAGTAGGGGAAAGCCACCACTTTAGTGACTGTCTCACTGGGAAAGGAACTGTGATCTTTGTTAAAGAATCGGCCACTCCTTGCTTCTGAAATGGGAGCAGAAGCCACTGCAGCTGACAATAATGCCTTCTGGCCCATGGCACGATGTTGATACATGAAATCAGTTTGCCCAACAGTTGGGATAGCGTTAACAGGGATACATTTTTTTGATATAGTATCTGCGAAATTACTTTCCTGATACTGGTTTGGCGTTCTGGAGATAAATGGACTAAACCTTGAATTGAATCTATTACAGCTCCCAAATGCAAAATTTTTGTTATGGGCACTAGATGACTCTTGTCCCAATTTATTGTCAGACCATGATCCTGTAGAGACTTGATGACCATTGTCCTGTCCATTTGAGCTTGGTCTGCTGTGGAAGAGAGAATCAGTATATCGTCTAAATAACAGACAATTCTCACCGACTTTTCCCGAAGAGTAGCTGCCACTGCCGCCATTAATTTTGTGAATATCCAAGGAGCCGACGATAGACCGAAAGGCATAGCTCGGTATTGAAAATGTCGGTTTCCGTAAGCAAATCTGAGAAATTGTCTGTGTGACGGGTGGATCGGAACATGTAAATATGCCTCCTTTATATCTATTGATTGCATGAAATCGTTTGAACGGACACATCCTAATAGAGTTCTTAGTGAGTGCATTTTGAATCTTCTGTACCTTACATGGAGATTCAACTGTTTTAGATTTAATATGCCCCGCCATCCATCCGAGCTTTTGGGCACAAGAAAAAATATCGAATAAAAGCCCATTCCCCACTGGTGCTTTGGTACAACTTCGATGGCTTCTATTTCCAGTAAATGTTGGATCTCCAAATCCATGAGTTGTTGTTTGGATTGGAGACTTGGGAATGGACATTGAATAAAATGTACAGGGGGAGACGAAACGAACTCCAGGTGAAGTCCGTCTGATACAGTTCTTACAATCCAATTGTCTGTCGTTGACATTTCCCATTGGTGATAGAACATTTGAATTTTTCCACCAATGGGAAACTGTGTCAAAGAGTCATTTTCCACGACGGAAGGAACGATAATTGGATCCTCTGAATGGTCGTTTAATCCCAGTCTGGCGCCTTCCCCTGTCATGAAAGGAAGATCTTTCTGTATAATTGTTGTACTGTTGCGCAGTGGTACGTGGAAAATAGGACCCGCCCTGTCCTTGCTCAGGACGAAATGGCTGACGTGGAAAAGGAGAAAAACGACGATCTGGACGTCTGTAAGATGAAGGTAAGACTTTTCTTTTATCTCTTCCTTCCACTAAAATGGAATCCAATGATTTTCCAAACAGTGAACCTCCTTGGTACGATGCTGTTGTTAGGCGCCATTTTGATTTCATGTCTGCGCGCCACTGGCGTAACCACAAGAGACGCCGCGAAGTGACTGCAGAAGCCAATGCTCTAGAAGCAAATTTTGCTGTGTCCAAAGACGCATCCGCAGAATATTCCACAGCAGCAATTAATTTGGCCATATCCTGTTGAAGACGATTATCATGAGTAGGTACTCTGTCCTTCAGCTGTCTGAGCCACACTAACGAAGCTCGATTAAAACAGGACGCTGAAGTAGCTGCTCTAATAGCCCAGGCTGCTGCTTGGTGGGTTTTTTTAAAAGTTAACTCTGCCCGCCTATCTTCTTGCTTTAAACCATCACCCGCATCACCAACTAATACGGATGGTGATGTGAGGCTAGCAACTGGTTCATCTATTGAAGGTACTTGTAGGAGAGCATCTAATTTAGGAGATGTACAATAAAGTTTCTTATCAAAATTATTAGGAGCTGATAAAGCACCTGGACGTTCCCAAGGTTTCTGTATTACTTGGGCAAATAGATCAGGACATGGAACAAAATCCAAATCTGCCATAGGCAAGGGAAACAAATTACTTATCGACTCATTTTGATTACCAGAAACGGTAGACTGACCTAATCCTTGATCCATATTTGTAGCCGCCTTCGCTTTACGAAGGAGCGATTTAAACAATGCAGGATTAAAGAGACCTTGAAAGGCTGGCTTGTCAGCAACCTCGCTTTCATCATCCGACATTTCCAAATCTTCTGGATAATCATCCCCTTGATCTGCCAGATCTACAGATTTATAACCTTGAACTGAATGGTTATGATCAACTCTGGATGAGTGACATTGCTCCATGGATACTGCTGCAGGATCCATTGGTGCTATAGGTAAGCCAGACTGTTGTAGTCCTGCCTGGAAAATTCTAGTAAAAGTTTGAGTCAAAATTGTTTGGAAATCCATGTCCTGGCCAGATAAAGAATTTTCCTCAACTCTGAGTCCTGCTGCTGTTGGCGTAAAGGTGGACTCAGGAACCCTTTGGGTTAATCTTTGAGTAAATGTTCCTACTTGGCCAGCATCTTGTGCTGCCATGCTTCCAGGAAATTGTGGTATTGTCTGATCCCTTGCCTCTGGGGCTTCAGGATTTTGCATATAATAGTCAGAATTCAGAGTATTGCACTGTTGGACTGGGTCTGAATGACCCTGGACTACTCTTACATCATTATCATCACTTAAAACAACTGTCTGCACTGAGCGCTTAGCTTTTTCAAATTGTCTTTCCAGGGCATTATGCCTACGCTGATCCTGTTTAGACATTTTCAAAATCCCTTCTGACTGACCAGATTCAAGATGAGAAGCTTGTGTTGAAGCCTTGGACTTAGCTTTTTTTGATCTTAATGGCATGGGAGATGGAGCCCTAGTAGGAGATGGACTCAGATCTAATTCAGAGGATAATGCTCCTACTGCCATAATCCCTATTAAGCAGTACCTTAAATTAATTAGTAATAAGGAAAAGTAATACTTCCCTGCCAAAAAAGGGTTGTAGTTGAATTGGAATATGCAGGAGGTAGGACCCAATCCAGACACTGGTGCAGTCCTTCACTTCTTTTCCCCTTAGCCTCAATCCTTGAAAGAGGACGTGGTGGAATAATAGCCAGTAACCGCTCTAATACAAAGGCGGTTGGTCTCAACAGTGGCGGTTAAATTGGCTGCGCTGGAATCACAGAGAGACCTCAGCTGAGCCGTTCCAAATGCTGCTACAGTAACAGCCTGTTAGCGCTTCATTTCGCTACTAAGTAATTAAGTACTTAAAGACAAAAACCTCCTGCTGAAAGAGTTTGCCGGCAAGGCAGGGACTCCAAAGCCGCTTGAAATTAACAAGTAAATAGAAGCAGAGAGTCTACCAGAGCGAGGGCGGTTCTCCCGGCGCGCCAGTTAACCGGCTCCACGCTCGCGGCAAATGACAGTTGAGGGGAAATTCAGACTTCCCTCAAGCGCTAAGTATTATTTAGATTAAAGTCAGCGGCAGGCGCTCCAGCCGGAAAACACCTGACCGCTGTTCGCGCTTATAATAAAGTGAGATCGTAGCTCTCTGCCAATAGCTTGTAAAATTAAAACTTTCCAATTATTTGTCTAATTTTGCAACAATGAACACTAGAGAATAAAGCACTCCAGTCTGGTCACCATTGACTGAGTGAAAGGACTGGACATGCGCAGTTGAAGTGGGCGGGACCAAGCTGTGGAGGAGATTTTGAATGGCACCCAGTCGGTTTAATGAAAGTGAAAGAAGTCCCAATGAGTGGAGTGTCGGAGCATCGAGGAGGAAAATATACACACACACACTCCTTTCATTACTATTTTCCTTTCTTGCCACAGTTCACATAATTAATTGGAGATACCCAAACCTCAAATAGATCTTTCCAGGATTTGGAGGCCTAACTAATCAGGAAGTTGCAGGGAAGTCAGATTTGCTAGTCCCAGTTTGCATAAATTTAAATTAACCTCTATCTTTAGTTTTGGTATGTGTTTCAATGACCTTTTCCTCTATTGCCAACATTAGCCCAAATAGGTGATTTTTGTCATTCCCCCCCCAAGGCACAATTGCAGATATTTATAAGCAAACAAATTAGTGATTATGTTTTAGCCAAGATTCAACTTTAATGAGATTCCACATTATTTAATTTCTAAATATGTAATAATTCTATGTTCATCAAAATGTAACATCAATCCTACATGTCTTTGTATTTTCTAATAAGTAATGAAATATTTTACAATGTGCTGTAAGTCATATGCAACTCAAATATAAAAATATGCACCTATGAACTGCATTATTCTCAGAAACAAAAGTGATTAATAGGAGAAGGATTTAGTTTCATGAAAATGGAATAATTTATCTCTTTTCAGTAGTGTTAATTTAGAATATTTGAGGTATGTTATTCTTTTCAAATAATTCACATTTCATGGTATTTTCTTTGTGTTTTTATGTTGTAGTCTGGTTTATGTCATAAATTATGTTGAAGTAGGTTTTTTCAATTTTTCTTTTCCCTGTAAATACTATACAACGGATTCATTGCATCATAATAGAAGAACTGTAAATATAAGAGTGCTATAATCATAATATATTTTTACTGAATCTGGGAGTAATGAATGGACATCTTATAAATGGATCAGAATTCTGTAATTGCTTCTAAGCCTACTTTTCCCTTAGTGAATTGTATCTGAATTACTTGAAGTGCGCTGGTTAGTATTTTTGTGAAAATCTTATATATAACTGGTAAATGACTTATTGATCTAAAGTTCTGAAAGTCACTTTTGTACTTTTCCTTGAATGAAAGTGTGATGATGGCACAATTCAATTTTTGAACTCTTTCTCTCCCTCCCCTGCCCCGCTCTCTATGATTAGAGATTAATCATATCATTAATCTCTATGATTAATGTATTTTAAGAATGACAACTATCATTCTTCCCATAACCAGTGCATCACAACTAGTCATAAAAAAATATATATCCAGAGTATATCTTAGTATGCTGCACTTCATGGGATGATAATGGCTTTGTGCCGTGGTGGAGCTTGGAATTTCCCAGAGTTTCTTGTTGTGCAGCTACAAAATATGTTGTACTTTGTGCCCCATCGTGAAGGCTTTCTCGGTGTTCTGCTACTTATAGAGAAGGCAGTGACTTCGTGCCCCACTGTGGAAACCTCCTGGTTGTTCAGTGCTTCCTGGGTGTGGCACTGTTTTGCAACACTGTTGTGATTGATCAGGGCAGGTATAGCTTCTTTCCTGGGTCTCTCTGAACTTGTCCTGCACTGCATCACCCCCATAACTTGCATGCACTAGTCCTCCCACAAACTCCTCCACTCCTACGTTCCACCTAATGACAACACAGTCACTTAACGACTGTGCCTGGGAAAGCCAGAATGTGGTTGTAAAAACTTAATGACCATAATGACTTATGACCAAAATTCCAGGATCAATTGTGGTCATCACTCAAGGTCTACCTGTACTGTCCTTAGTTTTAGCAGGAAACAGTTATACAGAGGTACACACAACACAGGTGTGACAAAGACTGGACAACAGTACAGGTTTAATTATGAATGAAAGGACTAAAATGTATTTTCACAAGTATAAATTGATGTCATCTAGAATATTCTGGATATGTATGAAAGTAAGAACCACTTATTTGGTGCCACTTAATGGTTATACTTTGGTGGGCAGAGATATTGAAAGACCAAATAGATGAGCTGGAAAAAAAACTGAGCAATGTTCTGAATGAATGCAATCCAAGGAGAAAAATACTGTGCTGGATGATGTGAACGAATGATTAGGAGAAAGATGAGAGAATACAGAAAAAGTAAATGAGCCTTTTTGAGAACCATGAGAAGGGTGATTGTTGAGTTTATGTTTAAAAGAATATCTGTTTGATTCAGCTTAAGCAGAATTGTATTTGTATATCTATATGGCAAAGTAAGAAATATACATCTTAAAAGAATGATTGATTTTATGAAAAACTGAGAGAATTAATGAAGGATCCAAGTGCGAGGAGAGGTTCCGAATGAAGGTCAGACTTTGAAATATTAAAAACCAAAATGAAAATAATAAGTTACTAAGTACCATAAAAGTGCTAATGGGATGTAAAAAAAAGGATTCTTAGTTCAGTAATAAAGTGAAAGTGGCTATGGCTGCAAAAAATTGTAAAGAAGAGAATGATTTCTGGAAAAAAGAGAAAGGTTTATAAAGAGAAAAAGACAGCTGAAAACAATATAATCAAAAGAGAGCAAAAAACAGTTAAGATTAAAAGAGGCAGAAAAAAATGCAGATTAATTTTGATAGATATAAAATTGTTTTAGAAATATGTAAAAAAGGTTAAACAAGGAGCTTCCTGTAGAGGGAATAAAATTTAAAAGAAAACTGATGAAATTACATAAGAAGTAGCTTATGTAGAAGCTTGGGGATGCTAGGAGTATGCTAGATATTTGTACAGGAATAAGATATATTTGTTGGTTGTTGAAAAATTTTCATAAATGTTTACTAAGTGGCACCTGGACAGATAGCTACCATCTTAGAACAAACCAATTCTTGATGCATTTTTGTTGAATTGGCTCATTTTTTCCATCTAAAATATTACATGGATTGGTTACATTTTAACATGTGGCTTATGTGTATGCAATCTTTTATTGATTGCAAGTTCCTTGCATTATGAAATCTACCCCAATAGATGGATGAACTGGATGGGTTTTCTTTCTGTGAGTATGGGTTATATCTTTTTTAAATTTAATGCCAAGGTATATGACAGCATATTCACATTTCTATTGTCTACATCTCAGATGCATAAGCTTTTAGTGGTATAACCATCAAACTGAATATAAATAAATAGATAACCATGTTATAATTCATAGAAAATTATGTCAGTTGGTGATTCTATAGCTAATTGCTTATTGGTAGTTCTATATTCTCTGTAACCACCAATAGGTTAGCTGGCCGGGGGGGGGGAAGAATTATTATAATGGAAATATGTTAATGGCATCCTTGATTGAAAAAATATCAGGAAATACATCTAGAGGAATGTATTCGCTAATAACCAATCATATCATCTACCATTTTATATTTTTATCCATACTCCCTTTCAAAAGACTTAAATAAGGTGTGCTGTGTAAATAATGATTGTAAAAATTACATACTGAAACAGGGTTGGCTCATGAGTCTTTAATTACAGCATTTAATTTGAATATGTACTTAATTAAAATAGAACTTGTTAATTTATTAGCCTTGGGTTATAACTGTGATACCAATTTTCAAGCATTTAAAATGTCCTCTAGCATATAATTTATTTCATTACTCAAAAGCCATTTTGGTGATTATGTCTTAAAATTACCAGCAAAGTCAAACCAGAAGAGAACCCCTCATTTCCCCCCACCCTCAAGATTCCAGATGGATTACAATTTAAGGAACATGTCAACATTTAAAAAGATGACCATGCCTAGTTTTTCTCAAACAAATGTTCAAAGGCGTTTCAATGTACAATTTACACAGTTAGGAGGGAGTCTAATATTGTAGTCTGTGCAGAAATATTTACTGATTTATGTATGCAATTTATCCACCACCTCGATCCTAGAGAATGTGAGCCAGGAAAAAAATAAATGAAAACAAAAGCAAGTTATAATATTTGCAATACAGAAAATAAATAATAATCTTGAGCTAATTGTTCTATACCAGTCAATTCACAAAGCATGTCTAGAAACAGCCAATACTTTCCAAGATTTAGAAGTACAGCATGAAAATAGAAGCTATTCTCATCTTAGAGACAGCTATTCCAGAGGGTGGGAGCTTCCCTCCCCAAGAGCACCAACTATCACATCCAGGGGTAAAATCCAGCAGGTTCTGACAGGTTCTGGAGAACTGGTAGCGGAAATTTTGAGTAGTTCGGAGAACCGGCAAATATCACCTCTGGCTGGCCCCAGAGTGGGGTGGGAATGGGGATTTTGCAGTATCCTTCCCCTGCCACACCCACCAAACCACGCCCACCAAGCCACACCATGCCCACCAAGCCACGCCCACAGAACCGGTAGTATAAAATTTTGAATTTCACCACTGATCACACACCCTCCTGTGATACCTCCTGATAGAGATTATAGCAGGCATTGTCTGACTGCCTGAATAGGTTCAGTGTATCTATGAAAGGTGTCTTTTAAGTAGCCAGGTCCCAAGCCTCAGGGGACTTTATCTTCACCCCCTTCAATTGAACCACTGGATCTCTTACAAGGAAGGGCATAATATGACAATATGTTGTGGCCCGCCAGCGGCCTGTGCGGATCGTAGCTGATCCCGACGAAGAGGAGGCTGGTGTGGCGTCGCGCCAGCAGCTTGCGCAGCCAGCGCTCGCAACAGACAGCGAGGAGGCTGAAGAGGATGTGGTGCCAGAGGCAGGGACTCAGCCAGGGCCTTCAGAACCTCCAGAGGTTCCTTCAAGTGGAGAGAGCGAAGTGGAGGAGCCTCTCCTCAACGCTCAAGCACGCAGGGCTGCCAAAAGGCAGGAGTGGCTACTCAGGAGGAGGAGGTCTACTCGAGAGTAGGGCTTGAGGATAATTGGCCACTCCCTTAGCCTATTTAAGTCGCATGCAGCTAGTGCTTTCTTGCTGGAAACAACTCGTATTTATTATCAGAGTATTTTGGTTTATCACATCTTGTTTTCTGAGCTGGTTGCCAACTTTTGCCAGTCTTGTTTATTCTTGGTACTTAATAAATTTGATAAGGACCGTTGGTGTGTGTCAATATCCTCAGAAATCCGGAGCTGGGGCAGAACACAATATTATGATTGTCTAGAATGTACACAAGTGACTGCATCCTATAAGGCAGTTAGTGGACATAAAAGACATTACATGGACACAACTAAGAGATGATAAGGGCATTAATAACAGCTCTGAGTGTGTACTATTTTACTGTATCCTAATTCAACAGCTAGAATTGGGAAAGACACTCCTGCCCATAACTTCCACTAGTTTTTCCAGAAGGAGCTGTGAATCCAGAAGGATCTCCAGAGTGCAAGCTACTGTTTCTGAGAGAGTGCAATCCCATTAAACATCAAAATTCAAATTATCCTAATATCTGAATCTAATTGGATTGAATCTGAGCCTATTCTGTCTATCCTGACTGCTTTTGGGCACCAAATCAGAACCCTTCTTGCATCTCCCATTTGGAGCCTGGGTAGAGATAGATAACCGGGTATAATTTGCATATTTATGATACTTTACTATGAAATGGGCAGTTGTAATATTTAGAATATCATCATATCATATATCATATCGTATCTTATATTCTAGAAAGAAACACGTTCCTCAAATTCCAAAATTATCTAAGAGGGGTACACTTTAAGAAATAATAACAAAATAGCCCGACTATGATCAATAGACCATGATCAATGAGGCTAATTTGGGGAAAGGATAGAACATTAGGAAAGGAGAGATGGCTGACTGGCTCCCTCCACAGGAATAATGCAATATTTTTTGCAGGTTTCACTTCAGAATCTCATATATCATTATAATCTGTTACTATTCTTCTTAGCCTGCCTTCAAACTATCTCAAAGCTCAAACAGTTATGCAGCTAAACTGAAAGAGTGTAAAGCATCTAAAAAACTCATCATAAATTTCTTCCATCTCCCTAGAGCTGCATAAAAGTAAGAGATGTTGTGAAACCAACTAAACTGAGGAAAATTTAAAAGTGGATTTTGTAAACGCAGAACTAGTTCCTCAGTTAATTAACTGAGACATTGAGGAAATATAAATATGGGATCAATCTTACAGAGATTTGCTTGAATGAAAACAGTGAGACCAAATATACTGTATTCACACAATCATGATCCTACTTTGTTACTGTAATTATACATGCCCTCTGAAACCCATTTATGAGGATCAAGAAATCCTCTACAACTGGGATTCCTAAACTTTTTGCCTTCAAATCTACCTTTAGTGTAATCTTAAATTACATGCCTCCCCTAAATATCCATGAAAAATACACTAATATTAATGAACAATGGAAGCGATACAATGAAACTTTGGGAAAGGTGGATTTTTTGTATCAATATAAGTAAAACATTCTTCACACCTCTCCTGACTCTGCTTGCACTTCTCCAAATGAGGTACAACTTATCATTTAGATAAGTCTGTTCTAGAAGCATGGATTGTACCATAGGGGATTGAATAGGAAGACAAATAGATAGTTCAAATTATGATGTGCTTTGCCTACATTTAAGCATTTTTGCCTACATTTAAGCATTTTTTCACTTATGTTATTAGTATAATCTATCACTGATGGCACCAATGTTAGGGGAATGCCTCCCTAAAACAGTAAACAGAGAATAGAAATAAAATATTCATTTTTTTTACAATTATGTATCTTTTACTTTTTTTACTTTTACTTTTATTTGATTTGTATACTGCCCTACTCCTGAAGGACTCAGGGTGGTGAACAGCCAACAGTAAAATACATACATACAAAATTTAAAAAGCAGAAATAAAATCGAATTAAATAGTATTGGCCCAGACAGATTAAAACCCCAATCAATTTAAAACAGATTTAAACTTTGAAGATTAAAAATATTAAAAGTTTTAAAATATTAAATTTGTTTTAAAAAAGGGAGAAAGTTAGGCCAGGCCCGCCTGGTGAAATAAAAAATGTTAGCTAAAACATTTAGCTAATTAGCTAAAATGTTAGCTAATAGAGCTAAATTCAGAATGATTAGTGAAGCTGTTAAAGTAGCAGAACAATAAAATTATGAAGAGCTTCCAAGGTCTATCTAATCTGGTACAGAGGCACACGCTCACAAAAGATGTCACTTAATACAAGTGAAGACAGTTTCACTTAAAACAAGTGAAGACAGTTTCCTTCAAATATACATTGAAAAGAGATATTAAATGCATTTTTTAAATGTTTATTTTTTCTGGGTCCCCCCCCCAGATCTTTACATCTCTGCATGAGGTTTAACACCATTTATGTGTGCCTAAACACTAGAAAAAGCAATTCTCAATAAAAATGGCTACATGATTGACTGTTGTATATTAAAAATGTCACTGTTTTAGTTAAGCCATTAATTTAGCATTCAGAGACATGGAATGTTTTCAAATAAAATGTAAAAATTACTTTGAAGTTAATCTTTTGAGATCTTAAACACACAGTATTTATCTTTAAATCATTCTCTGAGGCAAAAGCGTCTCATGTTTCATAGGAACAAAATTCTGCTACAGATTTAATCAGGCAAAAATCATATCAATAGAATTAGTCACTTTAGCATGGCATAGCATCCACACAATCAAATAATGAATACATTTCTACATCAAGGCTTGTAAAGTACTTGTTTACCAAATCTATCTGAACTATATCTAGTAAAGAATGATTTAGCTAGCTGAAAAGTCTTCAACTTGAGTTTCCTCTTGATACTTCTGGTCTTGTGGGACTTCAAATTGATGTCCCTGGGGTGAATCTCGGAAGCAGTTCAGGAGTTCATAGCATCCATGGCAATCATGGGTTTCTTCCAGGTTATTCATGGCCCAACTTGGGCCTTGACCACATATCGGACATGGTTTTCATATTGGAGCAGTGGCAATGTGAGCTGAGGGGAGAACTATTATTAGCTCCTCTGTCATGGTCACATCACACTATGGTGACTTTGAGATTCTCTTGTGCCCCATTCTGCAAGGAAGCTGGGCCCATTTAATTGATCCATTCCTGGAGATTGATGGACCAATAGGATATCAAGGGGAGCTGGGGATAATATCTGATAATCTGCTGCATGGACCTGTGAAAGCCCTGGCCACTGTATGGAAGAGGAAGGCAGCTGGAGCCTTGGAAAAGAATCATGCTCATGTGATCTCTTTTGGCTAATCACTCTTGGTACTCCCCATGGTTCATGGGAGAGGTGAGGGGATTAAAAATGATTAAGAGATGTCTAGAGTGCTGCTGGAGAAAAATGGGGGATGACTCCAACTGAACACAAGGTAGAGCCGCTCCTAAGACCCACTTCATGGTAATGAAGTAGCAGTACTCTCCTCTTATTGCATCTGCAGAATACTACCCGTGGCCTTGTTTGAGATCATCCGGACCTTTCTCAGGAAGGAAAGCCTGGAGGCTACCTTCAGGGCCATGCAGAAGATTTTTCTGTGCATCTGGTGGATGAAATTGCCCAGACCCACTCATGGTTGGATGCAAAGAGTGAGGCAAGTCCTATGGAGATGCCTGCGGGATGAACTTACCCAGTTATCTGGGAACAGTTGATCCTATTGGATCTGAAGAAATAACCAGGATCCTTCAGACTATTAAATGCCACCACTTGTGAATTAGACTCATGTTCCTCCTGGTTACCATATTTCCCTGAAAATAAGACCCCGTCTTACATTTTTTTTGAACCCTGAAATAAGCGCTTGGCCTTATTCTCGAGGTCTTATTATTTTGGGGCACATGGAGCAAGACGGGGCTCCTCTTGCCATTTTACCTGATTTCCATCTCTGTCTCCCTAACCCTAACCAGAAGAAATGGCAGGGACCGGCTGCGCATGCATTTAAATATTTTCGGGGAGGGCTTATTTTTTGGGGGGGAGGGTTATTGTAGTGCATGCACTTAAAAACCTGATTGGGCTTATTATCTGGGGGGGTCTTATTTTCAGGGACACAGGGTAGATAAGGCCACTTGGGAGGTGACATATGGGTAGGTCTAAGAGATGGTGAATTCATTCTTGACAGAGAGGAAGTGTTTCCCTCTCCTTTTAAAAAGGAGCTGGTTACTCTCTCCTTAAGAAGCCATCACTAAACCATACTGTTCTGGACAATTGTTGTCCAGTCTTCCACCTCCCCTTTTTAGAAAAGGTGGTTGAGAAGTTGCATTGCAATTTCAGAGGTTCCTGGATGGATTTTCTGACTCCTTCCTTTCAGTCAAGCTTTAGGCCTAGATATGGGACAGAAACAGCATTGGTTACGCTTCTGGATGATCTCTGGTGGGGGTGGGATGGTGATTAATCCTTGCTTTTCTTAACCTCTCAGTAGCTTTCAATATTATTGAATATGGTATCCTTTTGGACCAACTTGGGAGCTGGGGGTAGGTGGCAGTTATTATTATTTTGTGCTAGTCCACCTCTTTCTTATAATGCTGAGTCCAATCAGTGTTAACAAGGAGCAACATGTCCAGAACAAAACCCCTTTGCTCTGTCCACCCCTTTTTAATATCTATATGAAACTGCTGGGTGAGGCCATCCATCACCATGGGATGAGATATCATCAATACACTGATAACACCCAGTTATGCAGTACATCACTGTCCTTGGTGAACTAAGTGATGCTGTGAGTGTCTGGATGTGAAATAACAGGCTTCTGATGAACCCTGGTAAAATGGAATGGATATGGGTGGGGGATTCCCCTGTACCCGGGAGTTCATCATCTCTGGTCTTGGATGTGATTGCACAATCCCAGAGGGATCCTCTTGGACTCATGACTCCAGGTGGCAGTTGTGGCTAGGAGGGCATTTGCTCAACTTTGCTTTGTGTGCCAGTTACACAGATCCTCCTGGATCAGGATAGACTTTCTCTCAGTCATTCATGCTTTGGTCATTTCCTGCTTGGACCATTGCAATATGCTCTACACATGAGACTCAAAGTCTGTAGAGATTCTCAGTCATCCAGGTCATGGTTGTCCCAAAGGTGCTTTTTCAGGAGGCAACTACATGAGACTACCCTATTCAAAAGTTGCAAATGCTCCAACACTGGAAGTTTTAAGAAGAGATTAGATAACCATTTGTCTGGAGTGGAGTAGAGTTTCCTGCCTAAGCAAGGGGTTGGACTAGAAGACCTCCAAGGTCCCTTCCAACTCTGTTATTCTATTCTATTCTATATAGATAGATAGAGTGATATATGGAAGCTTTAGTTGGTACAGAATGCAGTCATGTGAGCAATTTTGGTTGCCCCATAGATGGCACTATAATATCTCTGCTGCATGTTGGATGCTGGTTTGCCTTCAGGTGCAATTCAAAATGTTGGTTATGACCTTTAAAGCTGTAATCGCATGGGACCAAGTTACCTATGAAACCATCCCATCCCTATTACATTGGCCAATCCCATCTGGTCAGGAAGAGAAGGTATGTTTCATTTTCATTTTTTTTCTCTTTTTCTGAGTTCCACAGAAAAGTCCTGGTAGGTTCCAGGTGTAGTGAGTAGGTTAGTAATGGAAGAATCAATAAATCTCCAAAAAAGTTGATGATGGAAGATCATCGAAAACAGAAGCAAATTTTGAGCTTTTATGTGTGAAGCTGATAGGAAAACGGAGAAATTTCAACAGTCTGAGGAAAAGCCAGAGAGAGATATTTAAAATTGTCAGTTTCAACAACGAATCAAATAAGCAAAAGTGAAAGCTTAGTGTACACTACATATGTTAAGGCATACATTTTTTACAAGTATACAAAGGAAAGAGTAAATGTAGATAATTGCATGACTGAATTAAAATTATTAGCATAGACATGTGAATCTGGCTCATAAGAGCTCTTTTATCAAGTACTGCCTTTTTTGTAGAATTAGGTTAGAAAACATATGATCAAGGTTAATAAGAGAGTCTATTTTAACTTTACAAAAAGCTATATGTATTGGCCAGTCAACAAATTAGCAATATCTACTGAAAGAAATAAGGACTGTTGAAAAACAAATTATGTTAAAACTTATTTAAATGGGTTGTAAATTAAACTACAAATGCCACAATCAAGACATGAAGCTAGGAAATCTTGTGGAAAAGGTGATATTTACCATTACATTTAGTTTTGTCCAGTATATGGAAAACAAATATGAAAAACTTAATTATTTCCTAAAAACAATTATGGCTGAGGATAAAAAATTTGAAATATGTTTCTACACTGATGGAGGGAAGAGAAAGAAAAAGAATATCAAGAAGAAAAAAGACTAAATCCAGGCCTGAAATTTTCAGTAATTATTTTTAAATGTTGACAAAAAAGTGAACTGTTGCTTTACTATTATATCCAAGATGGAGAGAAATTTATCATATTACATTTTCAGACTGAATTGAGGGAAATAAAATTACTTTAGCTTATGTCCCAAACAATACCAAAATAAAATTCTACCCAAGATATTTTTTATCATTTCTTGAAACTGTCAAGGGAGGCATTGTAATGTTTGGAGCCATGACTATTTTTCCTTTAACATGGAAAATCTGTTTTACCTAAAAGGATTTCTGTTTATTGGTCTGGTCTACTTGAAATGCTGACATCAACATATGTAGATCAAAGCCCAATAATTTTAAAATTAAACAGGGGAAGATTGAAGAGTGAAGATTTAACAAACATCAACTATTACAAGAGGATATCAAACTGAAATGCCAAAAGAAATTAAATCTTCCAAATGCATTTAACTTATTATCTTTCCTTCTCCATGATATGAAACATTTAGCAAAGCATTGATGACAGGATTGTCATCTATCTCTCTCTCTCTCTCTCTCTCTCTCTCTCTCTCTAAATTTTTATAGCATTACTTAGAAAGAAAATAAATAATGTTTTATGAATTAACATATCTTATCCAAACTGCATTTGTATGAAAGAGGTACACGAAGATATCAGTATTCAATATCTTGAATGTTGTCAGGCAGACTACATCAGAAAATCAACATCACAGGAAGACTACACTATGCTTTACTAAGGTAAACTATACATATAATAACAATCTTGGAAGCCTGATTCTGCCTTATTTTTCCTCCTCCTTATATCCCAGTGAATCAAGGGGGAACCTCATTCCTACCAAAATACTATTTTGCTTCTTAGGACTTAAAATAATATTTCTTTGCTTATATAAAAGTTCAAGGTCATCTCCTTTAGTCTCTTCAATTATAAACTATATAAATCGGAACAATAACTGAAAGCTTCTTATAGTTTGGAATAGTTTTAAGATTCTGAAAAGGATGAACTATGGCTCTACCTTTTCTCCTTCATTTTTATTGGCATTAGAAAATACAGCAAAAGCCCCAACATTTTAGGTATTAAATCAAGAATGTAATCTGAAATTGTGTACTGTGATGTGGTACTCAGCCAAGAATCTTTAGAATCTGTGAGGAAACACATTTCAGTAGTACAGTTATAGTGTCAGGATATCAGATCAATAAGGACAAAATTCAAACATTGACATGGAACTTGACTGAGGAAGAAAAGCAATGTTTAGGAGTATAATATCACCGATAAAAGATCAAATGCCTGGGAATTTCACTCCATATATATATTTCACTCCATAAGCCACACTTTTTTCCCCCCAAAGTGGGTGGAAATGTCTGGGCGTCTTATGGAGCAAATATTGCATCAGCACAGCCTGGAACAGCTGATTGGCGGTATTCTGGAAGACCGATCCAACCATCAATCAGCTGCTTGGCGGCAAAGGCTCCAGCATTTCCCGGTGGAGGCAGCCGATACATAAGACAGCAATGGCGGTGTTTCTGGTTGGCCAACCAGCTGATCGGCAGGGCTATGGGAGGCAGGGATCTAGTCGTTGCTCAGCTGACCGATGGTGGGTGCAACGGAGTGGAATATTTTTTTTCTTGTTTTTCTCCCCTAAACCTAGATACATCTTATGGTCAGGTGTGTCTTATGGAGCGAAAAATATGGTACTTCAGGATTCAAAAGAATAAGGCAGTATGGCTCCAAACTTTAAACTGCATTAGTTAAAGTAATTGTTTAACAATGATTACAGGCTAGATTGTATCCCCTTATGTTTGTGTTACCTTCACTAAGGAGAAAGGATTCTCATGTAGGCTGTTCAAATATCTTTGGATTTATATAAACAGAAATAAACACCTTATAAAAGATTATGCAATAATGATCAGTCATAAAGGTTGGGAACAGGAAAAATATCTGTCCAAACTTATCACTTCTTGCCTCATTCTTCATGACAGGTAGTCCTCAACTTACAACAGTTCATTTAGTGACCGTTCAAAGTTACAATGCTACTGAAAAAAAGTGGGTTATGATCATTTTTCAGAGTTATGTCCTTTGCATCTTCTCCATGGTCACATGATCAAAATCAGCAACTGATTCATATTTCTGATGGTTGCATGTGATCCTCTTTTGCAAACTTCTAACAAGCAAAATCAATGAGAAAGTCAGATTTACTTAATAACTGGACTACCAATTTATCAATTGCAGAGATTAACACTTAACAACTGAGACAAGAAAGGTCATAAAATGGGGCAAAACTCAGTTAACAATGTCTCACTTAACAGCAGAAATTTTGGGCTCAACTATGATGGTAAGTCATGGACTATCTGTATTTATTTTCATGAAGAGGTAAGTATAACGAAAGTTAACTCAATGGAAAGATAACAAATCATATAGACTGCAAGATTTGATTGATAAGGCAAAGTTAAAATCTTTTTAAACGTTCTCTTCAAGCTGGTCAGAACCACCTGATGGGTTGAAAAATTTTCAAATAAGCCGTATAGCTTTAAAAGCACTATATAAACAAAGAGGAACACTTACAGACTGGCTAATTTCATAAAAATGTATTTGAATAATTTGAATTTTTTCTAAATTTCTTGTAGGAATACTACTTTGACATATGGTTTAACTGGCTGAGTTGATTAACTTAGCTCTGGAGTTATCTCCATGACCCAGTATGTTGTCCAAACAGGGGCTGAATATTCTCTATACAGAAGATTTTTTTGGTGCTTAACATTTTTTTTTATATGCATGAATATGAGTTTATTTGATTTGGGAACAAGCTAGAAGATGATCTCTCTCTCTCCCTCTCTTTTTCTCTCCCTGAAAGATAGGACCCTAAACAGGATTTAAAGGATCAGGGGATTTATTTTCATGATAATAGTGTGCCATCAAAAGAAACACAATATACCAAGAGCACAAATGAAAACATCAAATGACACATTGATTTTCCTGATAGTCACATTGTCAATTTGTTTTGGTCTGTTGCCTGCCAAGCTGCTTTCTCTGTAACTGTTTACTTTAGTTTTGTTTTTTAAAGTGGGAGGGGGGAATAAGAGGAGAGAAAAATTACCACCAAATAGGATCAAGATTGAATCCTTCATTACACTTCTAACTGGGATAACTGATTCACCTCAAGAGAAAAACAACCATAATGTTCCATAGCGGCACTGAAAAGAAATTTTAAGTCCTAGAAAGAAAAAAACTGAATTTTTTTTCAGGCTGATGATTCTGTGTAGCCTTTAAAGACAAAAGTGAAGCAAACTCGGGTATTTCTGGATGGCAACCTTTCCACCTGGGAGAGAAAAGGCTTTCGGATCTGAAGCACGCTGTGATAACAAGATGTCTCCCCAGTGCCGCTGCTTACCTGCTATGCACACTCTGCTCTTGGAGAAAAGGTAACTGTTTCATCTGAATAAGGAGGGGCATTTGCTTTCCTTCTGGCTGCCAATCTACCACGTCTTTAAGCTTACAACACTGTGTGTTTCCCCTTAGGTCCATAATAATATGAATTGTCTTTATCCAAGTGCCTAACAAATCATTGTCACAGAGCAGCATACGACCTTTCTTTTCAATCTATGCAGTTTTCAGGAGTTATAAATCAGTTGACTTTCAAGCTTGATGAGATGGCATATGCCCTGGTTTGAAGAACAGATGGAGGCTTAGGGGGAAATTGTTTCTGCAGGCTTGCTACAAGAAGCAGAGCTCCATAAAAGCAAACCGTTCACACTAATTTCTCCCATAAATTATACTAGAAGAAAGCACCAGCCCATTCAGCAGAAAAAAAAAATTCATTTAGTTTTCAGAGGTCATCTTCAAATTTAAATCAAAGTTATTTCTAGAACTTAAGGAGGTTTTCGGTCTAGAGCTTCAAGAAGTAACAGTTGCATGAAACAAAACATTGCTTTTAATTTGTTAAAAGAAAAGGAATGTTAGAATTATTTAACAATATATGCTGTCTAGAATTCTAGGAAAACTATATAATGTTACCACATGACTATTTTTTCCCAGACATGTCCTTGTTTAACTGCAATCTTTGGGCAGAAAGGAAACACATCCTGTTTGGGATTTGAGTTGTGACATTGGCACACATGGCACTCTGGAGAAATGATTCAGTGTTTCCCAGCTTTGGGAAAGCGACCTTTTCATTGATGTGTGAGAGCATTTAAGAAATCCTAACTTTAGAGATTGGTTTGATTTCTTACTAACTCTAGTCTCAGTGGAACAAACACTCTTAATTTTGAGTTTAGGCACTTTAGGCACATTTAGCTATATCTCATTATTGGGGTCTAATTTTGAATTTACAATTGAGAAAATAACATTTAGCGATAGTCATCAGAATTTGGAACTTGTTTTATCACTATTGCATCCAATACAGCCAAATTAATTGTAAATTCGGGTTAAGCTAAAGACTGGAATACCCATATCCACAATGAAAACTAGATGGATGATAAGAATATCTGGTATGCAGATGACAAAGACATGTCCTATTGATTTACAATTTCGTGCAGACATAGAAAAAAAAAACAAGAAAGTTTGAAAATGACTTCATCAGAGAAATGATGCAATTCATAAAAGCAGGCAATAAATCAAGGGATGTTGTTACAGAAGCTTGTAGTTTTGCATGTAATATTATTAAGATCACAATGGCTTTAAATGAATGGATTGCACATCTTTATTGCTAAAGGAGACATTCTCTGATTTTGAATTAGTCCAAATGTTTTCAAGTATTTCAACCGAGAAAGAAGTATCCTTTAACTCTCTATTTACATATTTTGCTGATGCTGTTCTGAAAGTATTTGAAGCATAAATCAACCACTTACTAAACTGTTTTACCAATGGAAACAATCAGAGTTTATTTACACTAAATTATTCAGAATTTTTATTGGAAGAATGGTAGTTTGCAATTAAAAGGTTGAAAATACTCACAATGCAACTATTAATTCAGTTCCTCAATGCAGAAGGTTTGAAATGAAAGGACTGTTTGTAAAATGCAAAGTGTGTATTGGTGATAATTCCATATAAGGTTCAAAAGGCTGGCTTGAATGAAGAAGAAAAGAATATGCATGCAAAATTAAAGTTTATCAATATTTTCATATTTCATATGATCTCTAACCTTGAAACTGTTCTTTCTGTCACACTGCAAACTATCCACTATAATCAAGACTTTTTAAAAAAAACATTCCTTTAGTGAGTTTCATTCATTAATGAGAGGGCATCAATCAGAGGTTGAACAATTTTAAATGGAAAACAACTTCCTGGAAATTGTGAAAAACTTGAATTCACATTATTCTTTCTGAATGTAAGGAATGTAAAACTTCCTCCCTGAAAGTTAAGCAACTCCCACAGAAAAGGCATAGAAGGACTTTTGATGAATTCAGTGCTGAAGTACTCGCTCTGTAAATCACAAGCTTAAACTATTTATTTATTTATTTATTTATTGGTTCGATTTATATGCCGCCCTTCTTCGGAGACTCAGGGCGGCTTACAATGCGTTAAGCAATAGCCTTCATACTTTTGTATATACCTGCTTAGTAGGGCTTTCGCCCCCCCGCCCAAGTGGTGTTCTTTTTTATATATATATACAAAGTCAGTTTATTGCTCCCACAATCCGGGTCCTCATTTTACCTACCTCAGAAGGATTCTTCCATCAGAAGGATGGAAGGCTGAGTCAACCTTGAGCCTGGTGAGATTTGAATTTGCAGTAACTGCAGGCAGCTGGCAGCTAAGTGCTACTTAACAGCATTTTAGTCCGCTGTGCCACCAAGGCTCTTAACTAGCTGGAAAAGTCAATGTGATCCTTGGAGAACTTCTTTTGTTTCAAGTGGAATGTCTTGAATAGGTATTACAGCAAATTATATAGCTAAGAGGGCTCACCAAATACTTTTCAGAATTTCATAATCATTGAAGGAAACTAAGAGCTATTAAGCAGTGCATAGTCCCTAGCCTCATCTCACAACTGAGATTAAGGCAGGATCCATGAGACAATTGGGAGAAGATAGCAATGACTTTCATTCAGTCCATAAGCCATGTCAACATTGTGGCTTGTATATTTAAGCATGTGCGGCAGGTCATATCAGGTTATGTGATAGGTGCCTTTGACTGTTTAATCAAAGTTAGATCATACATGGAAGAGACTTTTGATTCTGTAAGTGATTATACTTTGTAAGTGATAAAGAGACATTCACAATTTCTTGGTAGGAGAGAAGCAAAAATAATAAGCATAAACAACTCTCTTTCCTTTTCTTTTTGAAAGTTGAAATATGATACATAGTGGCTTATCAATCATGCCTTTCAGAAAAGGAGTAAGACATATTAAATGAACTGCAGATAAGAAAACAATTTCAGCTAATCCAGTTTATTTATTTATTTATTTTATTTTATTTATTTTATTGAATTTCTATACCGCCCTACTCCCGAAGGACTCAGGGCGGTGCACAGCCATGAAATAAAACACATAGATATACAAAATTTAAAATAGAATAAAATGAATTAAATAAATTTGGCTGAATTAATACCCATAATTTAAAAAACCCATAATTTTAAAATACATTAAAAATTTAAAATTTACACTTAAAAGGGAGAAGATTTAGGCGAGGCCAGCTTGATGAAATAAAAGCGTCTTCAACTCGCGGCGGAAGGTGCGCAGATCCAGAATCCTCCGTATCTCTGGGGGGAGCTCATTCCAGATCGTCGGTGCCCCCACAGAGAAGGCTCTCCCCCTAGGGGCCGACAGCCGACATTGCTTGGCCGACGGCACCCGGAGGAGCCCCTCTCTGTGGGAGCGTACTGGTCGGTGGGAGGCTGTTGATGGTAGTAGGCGGTCCCGTAAGTAACCAGGTCCTAAGCCATGGAGCGCTTTAAAGGTGGTAACCAGAACCTTGAAGCGCACCCGGAAGACCACCGGGAGCCAGTGCAGCTCGCGCAGGAGAGGTGTTACATGGGAGCTCCATGTTGCTCCCATAACCACCCGCGCGGCCGCACTCTGCGCCAGTTGGAGCCTCCGGGTGCACCTCAAGGGGAGCCCCATGTAGAGAGCATTACAATAGTCCAGACGAGAGGTGACGAGGGCATGAGTGACTGTGCGTAACGAGTCCCGATCTAGAAAGGGATGCAACTGGCGAATCAGGCGAACCTGATGAAAAATCCTCCCGGTCATGGCCGTCAAGTGCTCTTCTAAAGACAGCCGTGAGTCCAGGAGGACGCCCAAGTTACGAGCCCTTTCCATGGGGGCCAATGATTCGCCCCCAATAGCCAGCGATGGCGCCAGCTGACTATATCGGGACGTCGGAAACCACAGCCACTCGGTCTTGGATGGGTTGAGCCTGAGCCCGTTTCTCCCCATCCAGATCCGTACGGCCTCCAGGCACTGGGACATCACTTCAAGGGCATCGTTGGGGTGGTCCGGGGTGGAGATGTACAGCTGGGTGTCGTCAGCGTACAGATGGTACTTCACCCCGAAACCACGGATGATCTCGCCCAGCGGCTTTACATAAATGTTGAACAGAAGGGGCGAGAGAACCGATCCCTGCGGCACCCCACATATAAGGGGCCTCGGGGTCGATCTCTGCCCCCCTGTCAACACAGACTGCGACCGGTCAGAGAGAAAGGAGGAGAACCACCGTAAAACGGTGCCTCCCACCCCCAACCCTTCCAGCCGGTGCAGCATGATATCATGGTCGATGGTATCAAAAGCCGCTGAGAGGTCTAACAGGACCAGGACAGAGGAACAACCCCTGTCCTGAGCCCTCCAGAGGTCATCAACCAACGCGACCAATGCCGTTTCCGTGCTGTACCCAGGTCTGAAGCCCGACTGGAACGGATCTAGATACGACGCTTCATCCAGGTACTGGGGTAGCTGTCGCGCAACCACACTCTCAACAACCTTCGCAATGAAGCAAAGGTTGGAGACTGGACGATAATTAGCCAATACTGCCGGGTCCAGGGAAGGCTTCTTGAGGAGAGGCCTTACCACCGCCTCTTTCAGGGCGGCGGGAAAGACACCCTCACCCAATGAAGCATTTATAATCCCCTGGAGCCAGCTTTGCGTCACCTCCCGGGAAGCCAGCACTAACCAGGAGGGACACGGGTCCAACAAACATGTGGTCGCGTTCAATCTACCCAGAATCCTGTCCACGTCATCTGGGGTCACAGGATCAAACTCATCCCAGATAACAGTCTCAAGACCTGTCTCCGTTACCCTCGCTGGATCTATCCCGTCAGAGTCCAGACCTGCCCGAATCTGAGTGATTTTGTCATACAGATACTGAACAAAATCCTCGGCTCTTCCCTCCAAGGGGTCCTCCTGCGCTTCCTGGTGGAGCAGGGAGCGGGTCACCCTAAACAGGGTGGCCGGGCGATTATCTGATGACGCAATAAGAGCAGTAAAATGAGTACATTTTGCTGCTTTTATCGCCACTAGGTAACTCCTAATATGAGATCTTACCAGTGTTCGGTCAGATTCAGAAAGACTAGCCCTCCAACAGCTCTCTAGGCATCTTTTCCGGCGCTTCATCTCCCTCAGCTCCTCGGTGAACCAAGGAGCCAGGCGAGATCGGCGCCGGGTCAGAGGCCGCAAAGGCACGACTCGATCCAGGGCTCCAGCAGCCGCCCTATCCCAGGCGGCCACTAGGTCCCCAGATGAGGCGTGAGCCAGAACCTCCGGGATTGGCCCAAGCTCCATCTGGAACCTATCGGGTTCGATCAGGCGCCTGGGGCGGTACCATCTTACCGGTTCCGCCTCCCTGCAGCGGGGTGCCACGGTTCGAAGGTCAAGGCGAAGGAGCGAGTGATCTGACCATGACAAGGGCTCGATGACTATATCCCCTATCTCGAGATCACTCAACCACTGTCCAGAAACAAAAACCAAGTCCAGTGTGTTTCCCCCAGTGTGCATAGGGCCATGAATTAGTTGGGTCAGGTCCATGGCCGTCATGGAAGCCATGAACTCCCGAGCCACCTCAGACGCCTCACCCACGGATGGCAGGTTGAAATCCCCCATGACCATAAGTCTGGGGGTATCAACCGCTACCGCGGCAATAACGTTGAGTAGCTCGGGCAGGGCTGCCGCCACATGGCAGGGAGCCAGGTACGTGATCAGCAAACCCATCTGAACCCCGTGGCCCCACTTCACAAGGAGGGACTCACAACCAGCTGAGGTACAGTGGTCTCCCTCAGCCTAAGGCCTTCTCTAATAATAACCGCTACTCCCCCGCCCCTCCCCTGTGACCTTGGCTGATGAAATGCGTGGAAACCTGGTGGGCACATTTCTACCAGAGGGACCCCTCCCTCTGGGCCCAACCAGGTCTCCGTAATACCCGCCAGGTCCGCTCCCCCCTCGTAAACAAGATCACAGATGAGGGGGGCTTTATTTACTACAGACCTGGCGTTGCACAACATCAGGCGAAGGCCCGGGCCCTGAAGGTCTGTACTACCTGGAGAATGGGTGGAGCCTTGGGGGCCGGAGCACTCTACCGCTTGAAGACAGCGGGTGCGTGCTCCCTTAACATGATATGGTCCCCTGCTCCCGCCATATCTACCTCTCCCACACACAGTACCGATGGTAAAAACACAGTCTGGACCAGCTCGACCCCCTCCGGATCCCCCACCACCCCCGCCGAACGTCCTGGCCAAGCCCGACTCTCCCCCTAGTGGGTTATCCCCCAAACCCACAACCCTAATTCCAATCCCACCCCCCTCCCCCCTCCCAGAACCCCTTAAAAGTTTAAACAAGGACAATTTTAAAAAACCCCGCAGCCCCCTCTTTGCGGCATGCCACCTCTCGGGACACCAGAGCCCGTCATCGAGGTAGGCCCTCGATAGAATGGAGGGCCAAGCCTGCGAGAGGGGGGAGTCTCGCAGACCAAGAAGCTCCGCTGCTGAGTACATTAATCATAATGGGTGACACGACCATATCCTGAGGGTGTATATAAAGGACCGAGGAGAAGACAAAGGAATGGGGGGTCTCAGAGACATAATTGCAGGACCAAGTCCCCTGTCCCCTCACAACAGAGGACATAGTCCAAAGCCAGGACGACCACAGTTCCAAGGGGGAAATAGATCCAACCACCCTCTCACGGTGGTTAGGTCAGCTGGACAGCCCCCTCTTGTGGTGGGGTGGCAGCAATGAACCGATGCATATAGACAGCGTCCGGGGGTCAGGTCCAAAAATTGCCCTCTCACGGCGTTTTGTCCAGTGGTAAAGACCGATGGTAAAGTCCCCTCGCTGGTAAAGTGCATATATGTAGAAAGCTGGTAAAGTGCATATATGTAGAAAGCGTCCCGGTTCAGCCCCCAGGGGCTCTGACACCTGGCCACCCTCTCACGGTGGTCAGGCAAATGTCTAGCCCCCTCAGCCGACGGGATGCAGCCATGTACCGGTCTCCCATTCAGGTGGAAATAGCCCTCTCCAGAGTCAGGGGGGTTCAGAATAGTAATAGAGCATAGGGCCAATGAGTCCCACAGGCTGACAGTTGGTCCAGGTGGGCCCAGTTCTAAAGAGGAACGCTGGAGGAGAGAGAAATGGGGCAGAAATGGGGCAGTTTTCTCGAGCCCCCAGCCCCCCACACAACCACAAATTGAGGCCCCCCAAGGCCCAGAAGATCACTCCGGGTCTTTTCCGCCCCAACCGTGGTTGCAGGTCTCCCAGTCCTGTTGGTTTGTTGCCCCCCCAGCTCCTTTTCCAAAAGGGGGGGTCCCCAGCGCCATCTGACCGTCAGCTTGCCTCCACAGCAACCGCCATCGCCGCTGCCCCCGCGCCATTGTCGCCAGCCCCCGAAAGAGCCTGGCGACGTCCCAGAGATCTTCAGGGGGTGCCCGACACATCTTGCAACCCTTCGGGCAACCCCCCGGGCTTAGAAAACTTGCCACGCGGCGGGCGCCCCCGGCACAACGCCGCTCAAGTCAGTTGATGGCCTCCGGCTGTTAGGAAACGCTGCCGACGTTGCCGACGCCCAGCTGATCAGCCTGACGCTCCACACATCGCCCCTTCCTCTCTGCTCAGTCACGGAGGGAAAGAAAACCCTCTCCGTGCTGGCCAGGAGCTCCCCTGACTGGTCCTGGGGTCGAAGCTCTTCAAAACGACCCCCAAAGGACCCAAAGGGTAGGTCGGCACCCCATCCTCAGATCGCGATCCCAGCCGCCATCTTGGACATGCGCAGAAGGATTTTGCACCAGCAAAATTTTTACACCAGCATTTACTCTATCATAGTATTCTTTTATATCCTTTCCAACTATCTTTTGTTCCACTCACATCTACAGTTTCACATAGTACTTTTTGTTCTTTACTGAAATTTAGTAAGTCTAATTAATCAACATAGAAAAAGTAATAACTGAAATCTTAGAGGTTCTGTACTCCCCAAATCAGATAAACTACCATTCTTCTTTGGAGGTCTGTTTTGTTTTTTAACTCCTTGTAACAGCTGGAATTCAAATTCTAGCAAAGTCTGTTATTAAAGGAAAAAGAGATTTAGGGCATTTTCAAAGTAACATCCTTTATACTGTAGGAGAAACAAATTATCCAGCTGCTAAATCAATATACATGTTGGTATTTTAATAAATGTGATATTTTACCTAAGGAAGTAGAACAGCCATTTCATTAAAATTCTGAATCATAAATATGAAAACAATATGAAGAAAAAAAACGTAATGTTGTAAACAGCTGAAACTATTTAAAAAGAAAATTCTATGATCTTTGAGCAGAAGAAATAATAATAATACTTTGAAGAGTGAATAGTTTTGAAAATCTGCTATGATCATTATTGCCCATCATAGATAGTGAGGTAAGCAAATGCAAATGCAAAAAGAACTTGCTTTTCTGTGGTTATTACAGTAATGCTTCAGTTTTGATAAAAATATTTCTATTTGGATGGATAATTCTACCTTTATTTCATAGATTATAATACTACTAAATTAGGAAATAAATTCTCACATGAAAATGAAATAGTGCCTGGTTTCTGTGTATATTCTCTACTGTTCCTTCCTGTCATGGAAACATTCCTCACTGATCCGTAAGCCATTTGACACTTTATTTTGCAATGTTTGGTATCTCGTTTAGTTGCTCAGGAAGAAAATGCAGAGATATTTGCTTAACGGCATTTTCATTTATTGTTCATACTGTATGTGCAAGATAAACCACAGGCTAAGTCTTAAAATTAGACTTTATTATAACAACAACACACTGTTTATCATCTGATTAAAATATTCTCAATACAAATTGGTCTTCTAACTGTAAAATAAAGGTTTTCAGAAATAATATTAAGAAATATTTTATTTAGTTGGCCAGGAAATCCATGGACAAGAGGATATAATAATTTCCATTCCAGATTACAAATTATTTCAACACCCTTTTAGCTTTACCAGAATTGCAATGTATTATATTCTCTGTCTCTGTCTTACATATACACACGTCCCCCACACTCTATATTGTTTTTGTATCTATTATTTCTTTACCACCCCTGGTATGTGATATTAAGTTTGTTTCAGATAGTCTGTGGATTGTTCAATTGTTTGCCTTCTATTAAAATATGAGATCAAGGAACTGGAGTTTTCTTTTTATATTAGAGACAGCCAAATAGTGGCAATAAAAAGAACATTACTATTATAGAAAGGTGTAAATATATAAGAACATATCTTAAATCAAGGTGGCTGTGCTCCAGACTTCCTTTAATTCCAGAATAACAGAGTTGGAAGGGACTTTGGAGGCCTTCTACTCCAACCCCTGCTCAGGCAGAAAACCCTATACCATTTCAGACAAATGGTTGTCCAATCTCTTCTTAAAAACTTCCAGTTGTCCAATCTCTTCCCTTTCCTTCAAAAGTATATTAGGGCAGCAAATAAACTGAACTTGTTCTACGCATTACACCATTTTAACTGAAGCACAATATGTTGTGAAGATCCTTTCTGCAAAAGTGTCTGTTTAAAAAAAAAACCAGGTTTTACGATGTTTGAAGCACATTCCAACAAATATGTATTCACAGTAACGTGGCAATCAGAATGGCATGCAAACCCTCCAGACATCATTTCATCTTAACATAGCAGTTGTTCTGCCTAATCATATTACACTTGTGTTTTGATTCCCTATAGCTTAGGTCACAAGAAGGATGATTCATTAACTATTTTTACTGAGATAAACCTGTTGAAAGTGCATGGCATAAAAATAACAGCACAAGTTCTGGAAGCTGCATATGGGACCACATGATAGCATTGATCTATGGGCTTTAGAAGGACATTGCAAATTGCAAGATTGTGCAAGTCATTCAGATCTGGGATTCTTAAGCTTTCATATTCTGGATGTTGCCAACCATCTGTCCTCCACAAAGATGAAACAATACCCCTCCCGCACACTTTTTCCAAACATAAGTTATATACTCTGCTATTACATATATCTGTTATAGAAGGTTTAAGGACACAGAAGTAGGTAGTAATATTGTTGACAATAATTCTTGCTGTTGTAATTGCAAAATGAATGTATTAACTGGAGCTGAAACAGCATTTGCCACTGTGAAAGCAGGTTTTGGCTAAAAGAAAATCAATAAAGATGTTTAAAGTGTGTGTGTGTGTGTGTGAGAGAGAGAGAGAGAGAGAGAGTGGAGAGAGAGAGAGAGAGAGAGAGAGAAAGAGAGAGAGATGTGGGGAGGGAGAGAGAGAAAGAGGGAGAGGGAGAATAAAAAAACTTTAGGAAACGAAGAGCTGAAATGTTTGGTTCCCTCCAGCACATTCAAATGGAGACTAGTTGCTCTAACTTCCTTATTTCTTTTCCCTTCTCCCAAAAATGCTTTTGCAATTTGGTGGCCAATGAACAGGCAGGATTTAGTGTGTGTTGCTTTGTGCTAGATTAGGATTTCATACTTTTTACTGAAAAAAAGACTCAGACTCCCAAGTCAATTTTGTTTACTTTATTTTATAGACCTTAACCCAACCTTTCATTCCATTTATAGGGAAATCCTTTGACACCAACCTAAATCTACAGTTGATAGCTTCTCTCATATATGCCTTTTGTATGAACATCAGACTGAGAGTGAGGTGCAATATAGCACTATATTTCATCTCTCAAATATAGTGCTGACTACCAATGGAATTAATCAAGGTGCATCCCCTCTTCATTATTATTCCATTATTATCTCAGTGCAATTGTGTGGATTTAAATGAAGAACATTATGCTTTGAAATTTGTAAACAATGCCTATGTATACAAATTTACAGTATGCAGATAGTATGATAATGCTATCAAGGAGAGCTACCCCACTTTTCCAAGGATCTGTTACTGTAATTAATGAAAAAACTAATCTCATACAGTTTGCAAGGAGTTATTAAAAAAGCTGACCTGGATGGGAAGCCCATGGAAAAGGTAGCTTGATTCATATTTGGAATGTATAAGCTGTCATGGCAGAATGGTTATAACGTAGTATTGCTGGCTAACTCACTGCTCATTCCAGGAGTTTGATTCTGACTGGCTCAAGATTGATTCAGCCTTCCATCCTTCTGAGGCCAATAAAATGAGGACCCAGATTGTTGAGGGCAATATGCTGACTCTGTAAACCGCTTAGAGAGGGCTGTAAAGCACTACGAAGCGGTATATAAGTCTAAGTGCTATTGCTATTGCTATGATGGATACCAGGAACATTTTTTCCATTATTGTGTGTATGTACCATCAGTTGTATATTGACTGAGCAATTTTATGAACTGATTGAATAAAGTCAACTGCCTGTCCTGTTCAGAGGATCTCTACAGCATTTCTTTCTTTCTTTTCTCTAGAGACACATAGCATATTTCAGCTGCTTTACAACCATTTAAAATCAAACTGTTGGCTCCACTCCTGTACGGGCTCAATTAAATCTAAGTATCATTAATGCTAAACCAGAAAGAGTGTAAACTAAGGA
Source organism: Pantherophis guttatus (assembly GCF_059756535.1). NCBI lineage: Eukaryota > Metazoa > Chordata > Lepidosauria > Squamata > Colubridae > Pantherophis > Pantherophis guttatus. Next base: position 270,626,736 of record NC_142063.1, on the reverse strand, counting down.
AAGCTTATGAAAGTCGTTTAAGATGTGTTTTTGATGTAGCTCTGTGATAGGATGCAGAGTTGCTAAAAATAAATAAGAAATAAGACAATGGCTAAGTTTTTTTCAATACTGGCTAAACATTCAACCTCTTATCTTGCTAGGCAAACTATGTTTCTCCAGAAACAACAAATTGGAGGCAGACTTCAGAAATTGGCAGAATTTGTCCAAGTTTCACTGTTGCTGAAACTTGGACAAAAACCAAATTGTGATATATTACTTACTTAAAGAATCCTTAATACAGAACTGCAAACAGAATATAGCAAAATGCCAGCTGAAATAAAACTCGAGGCAAATTAAAGTCTATTTCAACTAGCTGTATAAATGGATCAGCATATAGTTAATATATTCTGTAGAGCCTTTAACATTACTGCGCTTTGACATCTTGCAATCAGTGCATTGGAGGGCAAGTTTTAAGAAAACCCTTTATGCAGAAAATATTTGCCCTCTGTGTCTGGGAGCAGTGAATCATTGACCCTTGTTTTACTCTTTTGTGGTTTCTATAGAGATCCTCATAATGAGTTGCTAATACCCCTCATTAGACCAGTCCCACACAAACAGATACATTTTATGTGAAATTCCTTTGGGCAGGCAAAAGCAATTATTTAAACTTTCACCAAGTTTGCATGTGTAGCTCTTAGAACTAATGTCCGAATATTTTATGACTGTTGTCTCATTTTATTATTTTGTACAATTGTCATATGCTTGGTGAAGTGCAGTAAAGCTCTTCATTCATTCATTCATTCATTCATTCATTCATTCATTCATTCATTCATTCGATCATTCATTATCCTTCTATTATGGGAAAGATAGTCATATCCCATTTAGCCTACATTACATATTATCAATGGCATATGTACTACAAGATGAGAAATATAAGTTATTATTTTATTGAATTAAAAATGAGAAAGATGGTATAATGATCATTTGTACATTTTCTAGTAAACTCAAAGTATAGTTTGATAGCTGCACATTTTATAGTTCTAATTAATTGGGGGAAAGTTGGTTATTGTGATGTTGTGCCTTTGCTTATGGCATTTGATTCTGTACAACCTTCTGTACAATCATCACTGAAAAACGATATGGTTCTCTCAATGATGTTTTTAAATAGTTATGTTACATAAATATATGAATAGCAGTTTTGTCATCAAAGTAGTAACAAATTATGTACATGAGTAGAAAGCATTTCTGCATATAGGAGAGGTTAACTTCTCTCTCTACTGGCAGATTCTTGTAATCAAGGCTAATTAGGAAATCTTGCCTTTCAGTCCTGATAGCAGAAGGATTGTGCAAAAGACTACCAGAAAAGAGTCTGGAAAAGCCTTCTGCATTTCTAGCTTGAATTTCCAGACAAATGGTAGGATGTCAATGTAGTAGTATAATAGCTAGGCAAGGGATGTTATCCATCATTTTGTCACAGACCCACATAGCTGTTTTAGCCAATGACTCCATCTTCCATCTCCTTGCAAGTATTCCTATTCATCCTCTCTTGAATATAATTAGTAAAGGGAGGTTCATTGCCTCCCTGTGTAATTGGTTCTGTCATCAAACTGTTCTAACTATTGGGAAGTTACTCCTAACATTGAATCAACATCTTCCTTCATGTACCTTAAAACTATTCTTCTATTTTCAGCTGTTTGGGATACAGGAAAATCCAGGAAAAACAATTGCTGCCATATGTGCGATAGTTCTTGAAGAATGTTATATCTCCCTTTGGTTTCTTCTTCTCTAACATTCTTAGTTTCCTCATTCTCTCTTTTTGTCAGTTTCCTGTGTTTGTTGGTGTTCAGAAATATTTTTTATTTACAGTTCAGGATAGGTTACTTATCCACCTCTTCTAGGAATCATAACCACAAGTGGGGGAGAGCTTTAAAAATATTGTCACAAGCTAGCACAGTTCCTCCATTATGCTGCATTATATGAAAGTAGCAGTATTTTTGAGGTCTTCAAAAGCAATGATTTTATGAAATGGCAGGAACTATATGTCATGGTTATTAAATTGTTTTCTGTACTTGGGGGGAAATGTCCAAAATCAAAATAAAAGTACATGTCCATCATGCATTTGTATACAATTTCTTCAACATGAAAGACAATTTAAGCAAATACTTTGTATTTATCCAGTGTATTTATCATTGTGAAAAGGAGACCTTACTTCTTCATTGCTTGCATTTTTAACTTCAGCTACTGTTTAGGTTGCTGTTCCACCCTTGAATTTCCAAGATCTCCTCTATAGATATTTGCTCCAAAGAAGTGTCACTTCCTTTATCTAGGTCTGCCTCTCCTTGAAATTCAATGTTCTTGTTTCTCACTATGGAGGTACATTTTCCATGGGATATCACCATATTTTTCCCCATGTGAATGCACTCCATTGTAAAACCAAATCTGCAAACTGATTGATGCTGTAGAAATATCCTAATACACAGCCTTTTCTCATATATGGAATCATATTGACCCAAACCCAACTCTGCCTAAATAAAAAGCCTCTGTGGCCGTACTGCTATAGTAATTCATTATGACAGTCTAGTTACAAGTAAGTAGGTATTAGACAAGTATGTAAATCACTCTACTTATTTGATGATCCACTTTCTTCTATGAAGCCTAAGGGAGCATGAGTCCCCCACCCCTCTGTATTTTATTCACCGAGGCTAGAAAGTCAATTTGAAAGAGAAAATGACAATTTGATGGCTGAAAACCAAGAATTTCAATTTGATTCTCCTGTAACATCCCAACCAATCATTTGCTCATGATTTTGAATACATAGCAGAAAAACTAAACGTTCAGACAATAATTAAGAGGTTACAAAGAACCCTAAATAGCAATACTTTCCTCTACTTAGGAAAATAGCTGAATCATGTTGTGTGTGTCTAAAAGATAATACTGGATCAACCTGCTACTGCTGTTTATCTGTCTCTTGGCTTTTAGTTGTTTCTGCCTGTTTCCTGTGGAATCCCGCCCATCAATTTGGTCCCTGATCTCTTTGTCCAATCATCAATTCTTTTTTAAGGGAGACTAGAATACCACAATCACTTTCCCCCCTTTTAAAAAAAGGGATAGACCACTGATCCACTGGTCAACCCAGAAAGTACAAAGCTTTGAAACTTGCCTGACTTAATGTGTGTAACCAAAAGGACCCGAATTTTGTATTTCAATAGACTTCCAGCCAAGTATTGATTCCTCACTTCATCTCCTTAGACAGCTTCCAGTTTCCACATCAATCCTTACAGTTAAATCCCTTTAACTGCACTTCTTCAAAACTTTCAACAATTGCACTCAGCTACATGATAATCTAGATGACCATTCAATGGCTGTCAAGTGATTTAGAAGATCAACAACAAGAATCCTCAAACTCTTTGCTGCCAGCTAGGGATCATTAATTTGAACAATCATCTGGTGGATCCATAGTTTCCAAGATTTGTTTAAAAGTTCATCCTTCCTGTATACAATATGAAAGTAAAAGAAAAAAAATCATGCAAAAAATGCAAGACTTTTGTGCATGTCAGTTAAAGGAGCCTTTTCATAAGCTGAAAGATATTGGACAAGGCTGGAATTTCAGCTCAAAAAACTACCAATCATGGCTCTTTGCACATTTATATTAGCTCAATGCAGACCTCTTCCAGTTGCACAGGAAGCCACGTTGTACAACTAGCAAGATATCCTGTGCTATACAAATTCCTGCTAGCTTTGGGATAGGATGAAAGGATAGCAAAGCAACAGTGGGATGTGGCTTTTGATTGGTGCCTATGCTGTTATAAGACATCAGCTAACCTAAAGATCAAAAAATGGCTGGAATTACAGCAGCTTTTTAACATTTATGTTCTCTTGATACCATGCTGTTTTTGGAACTTGGTAAAAAATCTTCTGTTGTATACAGTAAATCCAAGCAGTAAAATAGGGACTGAAAATAATAAATGAAAGAATGAATGAAAATAATAAAATACTTATTACACTTCTGGGTATTTCCTGCCTGTTCTCTTCTAAATCTTTACCACTAAAATTCCCAAGTTAGTAATATTCAATCATGCCACCCTTTAAAAAATAGATATAATTAAACTTAAATCTGTTCAAGTTAGTCTATAAGTCGTTTTGTAATTGATGGACTTTGGCCCATCCGTTCTGCTTTGTGATTTCTTTCCTATGTCTATTAATTCAAATGAAATGTATTATTGCCTTAAGCATATAATATTGAGAAAAATCAAAACAACATAGTATCACAAATTCCATATAAAGTTAATACAAAGATTCTTATATAAATAACAAAGTTTACATTTATCTATACATATCAGTAATAATATTCTATAAGATTCTAAGATTAGAAAATGTTATGCCAAAAGTCATTGGCCAGTATACCTGAGTGAAATAGATCCCTTAAATTTTGATGCAATCTTTCTTAGTACATTACAGTGCCAAATTGTTTAATAATATAAATTATAGACGATTATTATGATCATGTCCAAGAACATTCATTTTTATTTTAATTACCTAAATTATGGTAACTTAAATCATTGTTTTTCAACATGAGCTACTCAAATGTTCTAAGAATGGCTTATCTGTTTCTTTTTATTTTCCTTTTTTCCTTTTCTTCTTTTTTTTTTATTATTCCCAATATATGATGTATCTTCAGGCTATCTTTGTCTGGTTTGAAGAGAAATCTTATTCCAGACAATAAATAATATGCAGAAAGAGTGAAATTCATTCTTTGATAACAAAAATAATTAAATAGAAAGAGCGGGTTAAAGATCAGCATTCATTTTTCAAATTAAATTTAAAAGCCTGCTCTAGTTACCTCAAAGATTGGCAAGTTTTACAAATAACATCACTGAGCCTTTTGGAGAGAAACACGGCTGCATTTGAATGAAGTCATTAGGCAATACATTTATTTTGAAGCCAATTAACCTTTTGTCAGAGATGTCAGAGCCATAATGGTTTTAGCAGTGGAGGTCAGCCTCTAACAGGGGCATGTATGACAGCGATTACGCTGTCTGACATATGCTGCAGCCTGGGAGTGAAGCCCTGGAATGAGAATCTGCCTTCGTTAGTATTCTGCTCTGCATTTCAAAGGAGCAGGCAATCTTGACCTATCCATTTAGGTAATTAAAGCTTCCATTTGAAACTGTCCTGCAGGAAGGTGAAATTGGGGTGGGGGAGTGGGGGGGGAGAGGAGAGAGATAAATGGCTGCTGCTGCTCACTGTATCCAGCCACTTCCATCACTTGATGGACTGCCTGGAAAAGGCTGGGTTGCCAGGTCCTCATAAAAATAGAGATGAATTGAGCAGGAGACAGTTCTCTAAGGCAAAGCAATTCTGTCAACTTCCTTTTTGCAGCATATAATTTAATTGTTCACCAAGGTAGATGGCTGACTCAGGAGGCCGGTCTCTTGGCTTGTTTTCCCCACCGTCTTCTATTTGCTAAGAAATTACTTCACTTTATTTACTTATAAGCCAACAGTTTGGGCAATGACATTTGTCACTTCAATAAGTGCAGCTGCCTGTCACAGCTGTGCCCTGACCTACCTTCCAGGCTATTTTGTTTCCTCTTGTATCGTGCTCAAGGGCAATTGGGAAGTCACCTCGTTCGTAAAACTTGCGAAATGCTGTGGGCTTTGTTGGTCTTTCTTTAAACGCACCTGCGGCTGGAGGACCCTTCACCTAAAATGTTTAAAGAAAAACCTTTATGCAAAAATTGGCGCATGTCAGGAAATGCATTTGTGTTCAGACCAGTGATTTAATTGAGACTATGACATCAGAGTGCTTCATATTTGAGTTTAAAGCACTGTTATTGGCGTTCACCGTGGAATATTTATCACATTTAATACCTGTGGAAATTGTCATGGCCCATGTACAGTAGCTAGGCAAGAAAAAAGAAGCAAGAGACGCACAGATTTAAATGTATGGCTGGAATAAATCAAAATCATAGAAATGATGATGCAATTTCCCAAATTTATTTATAATGCTGGCTGGGGAATCCTGGGTGTTGAAGTCCCTACATCTTAAAGTTGCCATGTTTGAAAATCACTCATTTATAGTGAGTTAATAGAGCCCAGACTCTTTGAACGATTTGAATTGCTTCTTTCTGGGTTTCTCTTCACTGAATTTAGTGGCTATTTATAAGTTTTCAATTAACTGATTATGTCTATATTCTTTTCCATACCTTCCTAAGCTTTTCCACAATCGCGCACAGGAACATTAAGTTAAGGAAGTGATTTTAAATTTAGACAGTTTAAGATTTGTGGATATTTAATGCTTTATAGCAAAATGGAGACTTATTGTCAGTATGGTTTTCCCCTGTTGTAAAGGTAATTTACTTAAAATATGTATTATTTAACAGAGAGAAGATCTTTTTATAAATGGCTGATATAATTATATTCAAGTTTGTTAAATATACCGTTTCCCCAAAAATAAGACATCCCCCGATAATAAGCCCAATTGGGCTTTTGAGCGCATGCGTTAAAATAAGCCTCCCCTCGAAATTAAGCCCTCCCCAAAAATATTTAAACACAGATCTGGAAATCAGATAAGACGGCAAGAGGAGCCCCATCTTGCTCCATGCGCCCCAAAATAATAAGACCTCCCTGAAAATAAGGCCAAGCACTTATTTCAGAGTTCAAAAAATATAAGACAGGGTCTTATTTTGGGGGTTACGTAGGTAGGATGAAAATTATTTGCTTTCAACTCAACCATATTCAATTTTGTCTCATTCTCTTAACTATAGCCAAATTGAATTATGTGCAGTGTGTTACAATACAATGGAGGTATTAGTAGAAATTTTCTGGTTTGAAGAATTCACACAAATAAGGAATGCTAAAGAATCTGTCCCTCAACCAAGAACCCACTGGTATCTAATAATAAGAAAATAAGGTCCACACAATTATAATAAAAACAATGTAAGACATTTGTTTAGTATAATATACTATTAGTTTGCTTATAAAGGGATGTTAATTTATAATAGCAAAAGACACAGCTGGAGGACAAGAACAAACATTCTAAGGTATAGTTGATTTTGAATGATGTAACTATGGCTTTAACATTAAGGTTTCCTTAAGGAGAAAAAAAAGAGAAGGGATTAGGAAAATCTGGTTTCTAGGAGTTATTTTGCATCTAAAAATTCTATGGAATTATAGTGATTTAGGAACGCAGCATGGATCAATTCATTTTGTGACAGGAATCAAAAATAAAGAATAAGACTGGAAATTTTTCATGCTGTCACCCAATTTCATAGGTTTTTCTGTAATTTATTGCTTGTGTATATGGAAGAGCAGTATAAGGTTACACATTAGGATTACATCTATTGAAGAATTGCTTCAATATTTTGGTTTTGGTTTAGAATCCATTGGAGAAAACAATATTTGTGATTGATATTGGTCTTCTTCAGCTTAGTAGTCTCCAAATATAACCAAATCCAACAGATATCAAGTTGGGGAAAGATGAGTTTAACCTCTTGTCTTACTTGAATTAATTATTGCTGAATACAGTGAAGTTTGCTTCTACATGGACAATTATATTATTGTATTATAATACTAAAACAAACTGCAGTTATAGTTCAAAATTACATTGATAATGACACCAGAAAACAGCTAAAAACTATACCAGTGCCAGAGTTTGACTTTCCTTCCTTTAATGGAATAATTTCCTCTTTATTTCATTTAATCTATTTAATACTTGACAAAGTCTGGAGACAACTTAAATCTGTTTTATCACAATTATTGTTAATAAAGTTTGGTCATTTCCCATAACCCTCTTGAAAGTAATTATAACTAAAACTACAAATTTCTATGTATTAATTTCAGAGCAAGTCTCACAGAATATATCAGTACTTACCATAAAATAAACATGCCTGGAAAGGGAAAGCTTCTCCACAAAAATCAAGTTGGTCATTAGTTGTTTCATTAGGTAGGAAGCCCAGGCCTATGCATGTTAATGCAGTAATAATCCCATCAACATATTCTTGCATAAGGATATAAGCATGTACACAATGATTAAATTAACTGGACTTCAGACGAAAGCTGCAGAAATATATGATTAACTCAATGTAGCTGGGGCTTGAGATTTTTAAATACTGGTCTCCCAAGCCATATGACAAATTGTATTTAAAATGCAAAAAAGGCTTTTAGAATAATTTTGCATGATAGTATAGCAGTTTGTTATATAAAGCAAAAATAATGTGTATCTACTCTTGGTGTCTAAAAATTGTTTGGGATTATGGCTGACACTTCCAAGCATGTTGTGAAGCATAAGCAGAACAGTTTATAGTTAAGCTGCTCACTTTGCAGAAAGTCACAGCTAAGAAAGAGGAGCGTGACTTGATTCTTTTGTGAATCATCACAATGAGAAAATATAAATTATAATGCTATTCCGTTTAATGCAAATTAGATCAATTGGAAATTAGTGTCTCTTCCAGAATCTCTGAAAATCTCACACAAATGACAGAAGTGAAATGAATGCAAAGAACAAGCAGAAACTCATTTAATTCTTATTTCTACTGTACAATTAAATCTAATGGGTTGATTTTCAAGTGTTACCTCAAATAAGCACGAGCCGCTTTGTACGGATGATTAAGCTAGCTTTAGAAACAGAAGAGAAGGGGAAGAACTGGTATCAGACATAGAAGACCTATGCAGGGGCAACAAAGAGTTTCAGAGGAATGTTCTGTGATGCAAGAGTTTCATCAAATTTGAAAGATTTAGAGTTGAACTGCTCTTACCTAGCTACCATAGACCTTCCACGACCATTAAAATTTGCTTTAACATACTGATTGAATAGTAGACCAAGTCAATCTGCTATGTTTTCTTTTAGACACAAATTTATTACCTAGTAAATTTCTTATCTAAGACTAACAGAAGAGATAGGTGTCTGTGTAGCAATATCATCTGCACTTGTAGATAATATCCCTACAGGTAGGTTAACCAAAGGGAGTAATTCCTAATATTTTAAAAACATTACAGCAAAAGAGGGAGGTACTTTCATGAGCACTTCTGACAGAAAAAAATAGTAAACCCTGACTGACTTTTTCAGAATACTGAAATACTGATTAATATTGGTTAAAAGGTAGAAAATAAAGCCAATATTGAAATAACGAAGGTAAAACACCTCTCTTGCTGCAGGGAGAGGGACCGGGCTGAGCACTCTGACTTTCTCCAGCAGCTTCAGTGCATTTTCTTATTGAGTGAGTGCCCTCCCTGCTCAGATTAAATCCACATTGACACAGCCTCCATTCCATCATCAGTGAAGCAATGGTAGGCCTCCAATCCTGTTATGAGTATATCAGCAGCAGATGGCTACTGATAGCAAAATATTTTGTGTGCTCAACATTTTGATGAGAGCGCATGGATAATTATAGATTTCTTATCAAATATTACTTTACCTAGCATTTATTTTCAGTGTAACTTTATTTCTATCTTTTCCCCTTGAATATTTCAAATAGTTTATGTCACCAGGAAAATGCTTAGCAGAGTGCTCGCAACAAAGGGAGCAATCAATCACATTTCAAAACTTAATACTGCCTATTGTTTCATAGCATTCTTTAAGCTCTGAAAAGGCTGTTCAGTCTGATTGTCTGATGTGTAAGTACTGAGCTTCTATCAAAGAACTGCCTGAGGCCAAATTTAACAAACCGTTCAGACTATTCATATTTGTAGAAGTTTCTATTCATGAATCAACATTTCATTTGCTTTTGCTGGCTTTACTATTATAGTCAATTATTTTCTTTTTCTCCATCTGGAATCCTTTAATTGTGTAACAGTTAACTGTCTTTTCAAGATCAATCTCCTTTGATTAATTACACGTAGAATGGAACAGCATGAAAGATTAATGTGAAGTTCATACAAAAATCAAACAAAAAGTGATGTATCTTTAGAAAGCATAATTTTATTAGTCATATTTTTTTCAAAAAAAAGTTATTTAGTAAAACTGCATTAAACCTAAACCATGAATCTAATCATTATTCACTCTGTACAATTGATTTATCCTAAAATTAATTTGCACTGGACTGCAGGAATGTTATGATGCAAAGCATGCAAAACAAAACAAGCAAAACATTCATGTTATAAAAGGGGGAAAAAATAAGGGTTGCTTCCCACTGACTTGATTAACACTAGATTTGTATCTGTCAACTCAAAATAAACCCAATGAATATAAAATTTCATGTATATGGTTGCTGGATTATAGCCTGAGATAACCTGTTTTCTCTGATCCAGTTAAAATGAAATATAATTGGTCACGTGCAATTGTGATAATCCCAGAAATGGATAAATACTTACAATTCTAAGTAATTAAACAGCAGACAAGTCATTCTATACCAAAAAAAAGTTACAGAAAATGAACTGTATGAAATTTTACTGGGTACTTTCCTTAATAATAATGGAACTACACTGATATATCTTACAAGTAATATTGTTGATACTGTTATTATTACATGGCTCTGAATGAAAAATGATACCATTTAATGACTGCCAAAAGAAACAGTACTCTTCTTGCTTATGAAACAAAACCAGGCACAGGTTTTAGCTGATTTAAACTTGTAAAACATGCATTCACACAAGACTGTGTTGAATAGAACTAATCTTAGCCCAAGCAGCTCTTTGAAGAAAGAGTATAGCATTTGGGCCAACGACAAGGACACATCAGGAGTAGGGACTGATTCAAAGGCAACCTTTTTTATATTAGAAAGAATATAATAGATGAGGGCATAATATTTATATGTAGAATAAAGCAATACAGTACAATATACTTCAGGAGAGATGCTGTAAAACTCATAAAAACATGTATGAAGTACTCCTCTGAAACTCACTGATGCATACACAAATCATTTTCAAATATTGTGTGGCTACTGCAGGAAGACATATGCAGATCATAAACAGATTAAGGAATGATAGAACCCCTTCATGTAAACATTATTACTAAAATAAGCCATTTTCGTTGTCTGTTTTTCTTTTGGGATTAAGATTAAGGAACACAACCTATTTCTTCACTGTTTTCTCCCTTTTCTCTTTCTACTCTCTCTTCTTAGACTTGTTCTCATTTCTAAATTTAATTCTTTTTCCTGCCTGCTGCAATGTACGATTTATTAGGCTATCACAATGTCCATATTAGATCAGTAATGTCATTGAAGATTCTGAAGGGCACCACTCCATTGAGAATTGCAAATTAAAGTTTCTAGGACAAATTATTTTACAGTCACAGAAATGTTTACACATTTCAAAGCAAGGGAAACATTTACATGAAATGAAAACATTACTATGAATATAAATGGAGCAAAACCATTTTCAGTATGAACTTTAAATCTAAAAGTTACAGTATTTTTCAGATACTGCAGGGGTGAGTGGGGAAAATATTTTATTCAGTTTATAATAATATTTATAAAATCTCTGGTAAAAAAAAGTTTAAAAATACTTTCTAGGCATACGCTTAAAGCAGTTTAAGGGAATCTAGCCATACCAAGACATTCTGTTGTTTAAGTGAAAGCAATTAATTCCCTTGCCACTCTTAGCAAAGATGCTACTACTGATTTAGGCTGTTCAACAGAAAATTCTATCACTGGTTATACCCCATCCCAGTCTAGCATTAAAAATATTTATTTTTAAAAATATCTCTTTCATAATTTTTAAAATCACTTTCCTTGGCAGGCTTCTTCTTCTGCCTGTTTAAGATATGGTAGGATTAACTGTAATGGAATTGGAAATACAGTTATGCAAGAAGCCGGTTGCATATAAAAAGCTGGAACATCCAAATAATATTACCAATATTAGAAAAACCACTGGTCACTGGGGTAGGATTTCCCACTTGGTTTTCAGCACAGCATCCATTTCTCCACTGTTTGCCCTAACCAGTTTCTAATCATCTTTTGCCTAAATGATTAGTTAAAAAATTATCCCCTCTCCCCCACATATATCTTTTATTTCACAGGAAACTGTTTCTTTGACCATTGGAATGCCAGCTGTTTAAAGAATCTGGGCCTCCCCCTCCCTTCTCCCTGGGAGATAGGCCAGAAGAGCCAGTCTGTATAAATTGTGATAGTTTGGCCAAGCATTTTATGGATAGAATTGTTCAGATCTTTTCCAGTTGGAAGAATAGGAGATTCTTAACATGTGTTAATTTCTTCTATAAACTTCAACTATATAAAAGAGAAAGTGTTTGTTTCTAGTGTAGTTCTAGAGAGTGAAACAGCTTCTATTGTTAAACAAAGCCTTGAGATTTTGTCCCTGTCAGATGATTGCAGTTCACATCTTTCACTCAATGAACATTTAATGTGAGCACCTAATATTCTTTTTAACTGCTCAATCTTAAAAATATGACATTGACACATCATAAAATTCTTCACAGAATTCAAGCTTCAACACAATGAAGGATTTTTTCCCCCTTAGAAATGCAGTCATATGTCTTTTCAGTCACTCTTCTACTACCTGTGAAGTGTAAGCTTTATAAGAGCTATGCACACTTCACAAATGATTTGGATGAAGCACTTTGGATCTTATGCAAATGAAGCTTCTTTTTGCTGTCAATTAAAACAAGCCCACTTGTTTCAAGCCTTCATCTGCTGCTTTAAAAAAAACCAACTCATTAAAGTTAGTGCAACTTTTGAAGTGTTATAGCAGACGGATAACTGCAAAAAATTAACAGGCAAATCTATACTGATATAAATGAAAAAAATATCTTATGAAATTACAACATGAACAAAGTAATGATCAAGACCAAAGTATTTAATGTGCCTTTCTGTAATTAAAAAAAATATTTGGATTGCTACATTTGTTAATATAGTACTACAGAAATGATAACTGAATAGTAAATAAATTAGATATAAAAAATTCTGCACAGGGATCTGCAGGATGTTAGGGAAAATGATATACTTGTGAGTCCTTGTGATTTAGAATCCTAGCCCAGGCTGAAGGGGAAGGAGTAGAGATATAAATTATGCTTGAGGATGTTTCAGAATCGGTTTCCTTGTGTTGATATATTTATTGCTGGGATTCTAAGGTTTTCTGAAGCTACTAAAAACCACTGTTAGAATCAAATAAGCTGTTGACATCTGGAAATAATATGACTCAAACAGGCCTTCAACTTTTATGTTAAAACACCATTGTGTGACTTGTAGGCCTCACACTGAGTGATTTAGCCACAAAGTCCTTCTCTTTTAATCTAATAAACTTTAATACATCTTTCCCTTTTATACAACGTTCTGACTAGTCAGCTCTTGAGCCCCATAAGTACATATTTAAATATTACATATTCAATCCCCAAGGGGGGTAAATCTATTTTACTGACTTCTTTATCCTAATAATAAAATAATTAGGTGTGAGGGTTATTTCTTGCATAGAAAGAGAAAAATTGGATATTGCCCAAACAAAAGACAGATTTAAAACCAGGTCTTCCTCCCTGAAAGAGAGAGCTTCCAACTCATTGCATACAGTAGTGTGGCTAGGGGAAAAGATGCACAAAAATCAATTGAATATTGATTTCACTATATAAAGCACTTGCTTTTGATACACAGCATTCCTTGAATTCGTTCATCATGCCTTCTGTTTTCCTGTAATAAAATTCCTTATCAGAAATCCCTGGATTGTGGCATGCCTGTTTAATTAATTCCAGTTTAGCTTGCTGAGAAGACATCCAACAAGCTCATTAAATGATTCTTCTTTCTCATCCCTAGGGTACTTGGGTATAATTTGTGTCTCTTTTTTTTGACATGAACATGCAACCCAAGCTGGGAGTCTCTCCTATTTATATACAGAAATGCATTTCTTCCATATCTTGCAAATGGAAGTTATCCTGTGGGATGAGCATCCAGTATCAAAGGTTCTGCCCTGCATTTCTTGATCAAACAACTTTCTAGGATCCTTGAAAAGGCTGATCCATAATGATAGTTATAATTCCCTCTTTTTTTGCCTTTTCTCTTACTTTTGTAAAATCGCATGGAAAGATTTAACCATGAACCATGAGCAAAGATTTCTGAAGACAACTCACTATGGGTTATTCAACTGAGTTAATACTGAATAGGGAGGTGGGGGAGAGAAACTCCATACTCCATTAGAGCTTTATGAGGAACAGAATTTTCCTTCACTTGCATTTTGAGCAATTTTACAGTGGCTCCAACAAATCCATTACTTTGGAAGAATTTGGGAATATATTATTTGAGGGTCGAACCAATAGCTCCTTCATAAAAGCCAGATAATTTTTGTCATGTTATATTAACAGAGCTCAGGGGCATTATTTCATTAGTACATCATTTGCTGGCCTTAGTTAAAGTGTACAGGATGCCAGAGAATGTGATTTGTGCCGCCTGTATTGTTAACAAAAGTTACAGTAATTTTCCCCACTGCTAAGACAACAAAACACATGAGTGTTAATTAATTTTTGTTGCTGTTGATTTGCAGAATCATCTTCTGCTAGATTTATTCCTTGTCTCTCTTCCCCTTGTATTATTTCATTGGGTTTGATGGCTTTTGGAATGCTCCTCTATATTCTTTCCTCTGCTTGAAACTTTTACTTCTGGGTCTAAATACTAATGACTGGAGAGATGAGACTGTTATTATGAGTAAGTGTTGGCTCTTACATTCTAATTTCCCCATGACTTTTTCCCCCTCAATAGAAGGCTTTCATCTAATGAAAACTTTCCAACAGTTTGAGGTCTGGAACCCATGTGCTTTAGTCTCTGATCTACCGTATTTTTCAAGGTATAAGAGGCACCTTTCCCCCCCCTAAAACGTGGTGAAAATTTAGGTGCATCTTATACACCGAATGTAGCCCCGTCCACCCACTGGCCCCCACCCTTTGGCCTCTGCCTCGCAGCAGTCACCTCCTTGCAAGCAAACAGCAAGAAAAAACAGCTCCTTTCAGCTTCAGCACAGCCTAATTAGCACAAGTTGATTGGATCAGCCTCCCAACTCTCAGCTGATTTGCTCTCAGCTGTTTTGTGCAGGGCTCTGCTGCTTGCTCCAAGGAGGTAAATTGCTGGAGCATATTTTTTTCTTCCTTGTGCTAATCAAGCTATGCTGAAAACGAAAATGAAAGTAAAGTAGGCTGTTTGCTGTTTGCTGCAATGAGGCAAAATTGCTCAGAGGCAGAGGGAGATTTCTTTTTCTTCTTTTCCTCACCAAAAAAGGTAGGTGCATCTTATATTCCGGTGCATCTTATACTCCGAAAAATACGGTATTTATCACCTATATCATCATGTTTATAATTTTTGCTAGAGTATATTCTGAAGTGATAAAATGAATAAAAGCATGCACGGCTTCATTCGCTTTCCATACTTTGAGTGAAATCCCATTAACTCATAAGCTACATTTTCTTCATAATAAATTGTACTTCAAATCTTTCCAGAAGATCAAACTCTTAAAACATTTTCCTAACTTCAACCTGAATAAAAAGTCCTAATGCAATTGAAAATAATATTTCTTAAGGTTAAATTGTATTGCTCTTAGCACTATTAATTCATGATTCTGTGATAGCAAATACTAGAAAACAAAAGCTTCAAAGTAAATTGATCTGCTTAAAAAACGTTTGCTATTCTGAGGCCATAATGGCCTCTTTATTAAAATAAAGATAGCACCATAAGATCATAGCTTTATTATTATGAATAAAGAAAGATAGTTCTTTTTTAGGTAAGAAACAAAACTGGGATGGATTGAGTTGCAGGAAGAGAACTTAGTGATATAGTAAGACCCTATCTGAATCAGGATGCAATTTCAGAAAGGTAAAAAGTTTCCTAATCACTGATAAAATCAGTGTACGGCTTATGTAAAATAAACTGTTTTTTATAAACCTGTTATGAACCAACATGAACAGGTTGCCACAAAGTTCATAGACTAAAATAAGAAATTAATAATTTGGACAAACGAGTTACAGAAGACTAATCTTGTTAAGCACTCATTGTCATACTAGTAAATATTTATGGAAATGTTGAATTGTTTTACTTCTTTGCAATCCTATACATAAATGAAAGCACTGTGACCAGTTGTGACCACTGAAGCTATTTTTCATGTAAAGATCATAAAAAGAATATTGCTGTAACCACAGTAAAAATTCCAATTAAGTTATATGTCACAATTACTCTGTGTTCATTTTGTTCTATATTATGTTGTTAATTTGCTTTTGGGTTATGTCCGGTATTTGGTAGTACTTAAGATTCTGAGAAAGCAATACATTATGGATCTCTAGGCAGAGTTGTGTAACAGGCAAATAGGCCATCACAAAAAAAAGAATGCTCCTTTCATTTTTGTTTAATTGTTTTGGTGTAATTAAATAGCAACTTATTATATGATTAAGTAATCATATAATCTTATATAAGATTTGATCAACATAAACAGTTCTGTTTAATAGGATGTGCAGAGTTTCAGATAGATGCTATCTTTTAAGAGTGCTTTGTTCCAAGGCCCTTTCTAAGTATTTCAAGAGAAGAAATCAGGTCCGTGACTCCAAATAATGGAGTAATATGACCACTCTGTTCTGCTTGAACTGATAAATGAGCTTTCTATGTATGTCAAAACCCTCATTCATCCATATGAGGTGATCAATCAAGGGACATTAGTCTCACTTTGATATGATGAATCAAACCACCTCTCCAAAGCAGAGATGTGATGCTGTCATATTTTAGATTGTTTAATATTGCTGATTTTATAATTACGATGGTCATATTGGACTTTTTTTCCTGTCTTACTGACAATATCCAACCTGAGATCTACTGCAAAAGATATATAAAAAATAAAGTCCAATAAAGTCCAAGTGGAGCCCAACTCCTGTCTCATCTTTTAGGTTTCCTTGTCAGAAAAATGGAAGCTGCCTTATAAAAAGTTTTATGATTTTCAAATCCAGTTTACAGCCCTGGGATTTTCTCATTCAAATGCTTACTAGGTCTGACCCTGCTTAGCTATTTTTATGATGAATATTTGGTACGTGCTGCCTGTAACACCAACACTAAAAGGTATACGCACATTCAAAAAAATGCATAAATACCAGATTCCTATTAATAACAGGATAGATACCAGACTACTCAGAGGCTTTAAATAGAACAGATATTGCATCCAGTAATTTATAGCAACACAGAATGAAATCATGATTCAAGAAAGGAATAGGTTTATACGGCTTTTACACATTGTAATATAATCACCACCAGAAATTAGTACCTCAGAATCTTATAAAATGCATCATATGCTTTGATCACTCAAACAAAGGAGATCACTGAAAAAATCTGCTGACTCAAGGAAACATTGCCCAGTATTTTGTAGCTTTTGGAACAGGTAATAAAATAGAAATATGAAGTACTTCACTAGGGCTAATAAAATTGCTCGTTGGTTTTTTTTACATCTGGCAGTATCAGAAGTAAAAGGACCAGTAAAAGATTAATCAAATATCAATCTTATTCTTATTCTTATCCTACTTTAAAAAAAGGAGAGGGGAGGATCACATACATTTTCTTCATAAGATCCTTTCCATATCACTATACTTTACTATCTGTATTAAATTATGATCTACAAAAGAATAGCCTTTAATAACATAAAACACAAAAGAAACAATAAGTAAAAATGAAGTGAGATGAAATGAAGTGAAATACGGGTAGTCATCGCTTAATTACCACAATGGGGACCAGCAACTCTTTGGCTAAGCGACAGAGTCGTTAAATGAAACATCATGTGTCTCACTTCTGCCACAGTTGTTAAGCAAATTATCTGCATTCATTAAATAAGACATCATGAGACCAGAGGAGACTTATAGTCACACTTGTTAAGTGAATCACCCATGGTTGTTATCATGGGATATCATGAGATATCATATGAGTGCAACTTGTGATTTTATTGCCAGTTTCTCCATTCTCTCTGCTTATTGGAAGCTGACTGTGAAGCACCAGAATCTCAGTCTTGTGATTGCAGGATGCTGCAGTGTTTGTAAGTATGAGGACACAGTTATTTTTTCAGCACTGTTGTGTACTTTGAATGATCATTAAACAGGGAGCCGTTCAGCGATACTATAGCTACGAACTATAAGCCTACAGCATACTTGCATGGCGATCAATTTTATTTAATTCAACCAAATTTATTTCCAAATACACTTAGAACTACATAGGACGACTTGCCATCTCAGGGGTCACCTAATGTTGAATAAAACATTCTGCTAAAGGAGATGCTGTCTTTTCCTGTGTTATGTACTATTACACTTGTGGGCTGATATAAAGAAGCCAAGCTGATTTCTTTTTCAAGAATAATCTGTATTAAGGTCTAACAGCATTAACTTTCACTCAGCCTTTTAAAAAGAGAAGTGATATAGCCAATTCTGTTTCTGTTTTCCTCACTAATGCTTATTTCATTATCTAAGAGACATTATCTAACAAGTTCCAGAATTTTCTCACCTCCCCTATATCTCAACCTGGACATCTGTGACCTCAAAATACTAAGTTTTGACCACTTTTCTCCAAGTGATAAATATTTTCCATTGCATTCAGCTTCCAGGTTTCCTCTATTAGCACCATCTTTGCTTCTTCTGGTCATGAGTTTAGCTATACCTTCTGAATCACTCCTGTTTTTAATGAGATATTGCAATATATATATATATATATATTTCTCATAGTGACATTACAGATTTTCTTTTTCTGTCATCACTTTCTTCTCTAGCTTACCCTTAAATTGCTTATTCTCCCAAAATATAAATGCACAAACTCTATCTATTGACCAGGCAGCGGTTTCTTCAAACATAAATGTATGTTCTTGGTAAAAGAGGGATGGAAAGAAAAGAAGATTGGGCAGGGAAGAAATATTTGAGTTTGCTGAGGTGGACATATTCAGCTATGTCCAAAATTTGGTGATACCTTCACCTTAATAAACAGGGACATGATAAATATCTGAGAAATTCTTTGTAACATTCACAGTGGATATTTAGAAAGTCTTGTGGAGTTATTTATTTGGGGATAGAACAATTTTTAAGTTAGAGAGGCTCCTTTCTGAATTTCTTTCTTTGCTAGATATGCAGCTTCTGAGCTATGCCCTCTCTCCTCTGATAATTTCCTAAGCAGCATCTCTTCTCCCCATCTCCCAAGATCATTCTGACATATGATTACAATTGGCCTCTATTAAGCTGTTTGACACTAGTAGCAGTCCAGTATCATAGAACACTTGTTTTGAGAATATGTGAAGAACTTCAAGGATCCTTCTTATATTAAAAAAGCATTAGAAGTATTGTTGCATATTCAAACGTTAAAAGGTTCTTTTGTGGGGATCTGGGCTTAGAAGCCATACCTCTTTTTCCACGTCAGCACATTCAATTTGATAGGGCAAACACTGACTTAATAAAATTGCTTTCTGAGAAATCCATTCCCTGTTATTTATTCTATTTAACAGACAGCTTTATTTGTGTAGGTTGAAGTCCATGAATACATGCTATGATCATTGCAATTTATAGACAGACCATTCTTTATTTAATCCCTAGCCTGGAAGCTCTTATCCAATGCAGGGTAGTTCTTAATTTACTGTCATGGATACTATTTTCCATTAGATAGGTGATAACTCTTAGCTGATTCACAAAATATAACCAAGAAATCCAATAACTGTAAACTAAGCTGGGAAGTTTTAAAGAATTCATATAGGTTCCAAGAATTTTGAAGAAAATTCAGGTTTAGTTTGTTCAAAAATAGAAATCTCTACCCAAAGTATATGTGCAGTTAACCCATATTGCATTACAGCTTCATGATGTATCTGCTGGATCTTTGGGTGAAAGGCAATCATTAATTTTACATAACTTTACCACTTTTAAGAGGAATAGTAGTTGAAGCTTGTTATTAAACATTACTTCTTTCCTATGTTACTTAATCAGATGCAAGGTTTATTATAGTCAGAAATTGAGGTATCTCCACAATGTGTTTGTAGCTATCATCTCTAATTTTAGCAAACCTAGGAGGCTTGAAAAAGGTTAAGTTTTCAATGCATAGTCACAATTGTGAAGGTTAGAGTACATTAGGAGTTCACTAATATCATCTAAATACTTTGTATTTCTCAGTGACTTTGTATGTCTCAGATTGATAAATATTTTCCTTCTGAATCTACTATGGGATAATAATAACAACCACCTTTATTGTCGCTGCACAACATATGTACAATGAGATTGGTGATTGGATTAAATGTTTATTTGTGTTCATATACAGCAATAAGCTATAGCACCTTCTGAATACATACCTTGAGATAATCATACAGGCCAGTGATGGCTAACCGTTTTGCCGTTGTGTGCCAAAAGCGGGGGGAGTGCAGGGGGGTCGTGTGTGTGTGTGCCCACACCCATAATTCAATGCCCCCTGTGCCCCTCCCCTCTGTGCATGTGCATGCAACCCCCCGCGCTCCCCCCGCTTTTGGCATGCAATGGCAAAAAGATTACCGGTGGGCCCTGTAGGCCCATTTTTCACCCTCCCCAAGCTCCAGAGGCTTTCTAGGAGCCGGGGGAGGGCAAAAACAGCCTTCCCTACCCCCCTGGAGGCTGGAAACAGCCCATTTCCCAACTTCTGGTGGGCCAGAAAGGCCCAAAGATCAGGTTGCCGGCGCACAGATGTGTGCTGGAGCTGAGCTAGGGCAACGCTCGTGTGCCCACAGATATTGCTCTGCGTGCCACCTGTGGCATGCGTGCCATAGGTTCGCCATCACGGATATAGGCTATGATCTTCACAATTTATAGAAAAGACCGTTCTTTACTTGGGAGCTCTTATCCAATGCAGGGTAGTTCTTTATTTATTGTCAAGGATACTATTTTCCATTAGATAGGTGATAACTCTTGTTTCACCCCAACATAACTGCATCTATAGCACCTTTTGTTGGCTTAATACAACATATTAATTTGGTCACTGCTTTTATTCAACAAACTTAAAACAAATTACAAGTTTGTACAATACATGTATCTATTAATGTCAAGCCATTCTTAGAATAGAACAGAAACGGAGAGAAGATGAGCATGTTATGGTCACCAGTGACGGAATATGAGAAAAAGAAGAAGTAAAGCAAAAACTTCGTTACATGGGGAAAAAACAGGGAAATATTGTGCTGGATTTGAAGTAGAAGGAGGTATAAATTTTTTATCAGCCTCAAGTTCACTCAGTCAGTGTTGTTTGTATAGTAATTAGAACTGGGATTTCTATTCCTGCTTGGGGATTGGACTAGAAGACCTCCAAGGTCCCTTTCAATTCTGTTATTGCTAAATGATGCAATCATAAACAGAGATGGGTTGCTACCGGTTCGCCCCAGATCTGGCGAACTGGTAGCGGTGGCGGTGGGAGGCTCCGCCCACCCGCCCAGATGTCTCTGCGCATGCACAGAAGCTTCTGTGTATGCACAGAAGTGTTGCACGCACTAGAGGGCCCGCACACACCCTTGCGCCCGTGAGCGAACTGGTAGCAAATGAAATTGAAACCCACTACTGATCACAAAGTGTGGTATCATGTGACTCTGCCACTTAGCAATGTTAGTTCCAGCAATTCACGATTACTGTTGTTAAGCGAATAACCATGGATTGTTGAGTGAGAATCTTATGGAACCACAACTTCTGACTTCTGGCTGACTTTTGTTGGAAGCTGGCAGGGAAGTCACACATCAAGATCACATGAAGGTGGGATGCTATGAAGATTGGAAATACAGGTCAATTGTTGAGCACCCAGTTTATGATCCTGTGACCAAGGGGGGGGGTTTAGTGGCCAGAACCTTGAGGACCAGTTATAAGCACTGTCGTAACTTCAAGTGGTCAATGAACAAGTGGTCATTAACTGAGGCTAATTGTAAAGGCAACTATTCTAGATTTTGAGTTTAATAGCCAGCTGAGGAAGCTTAGTTTGAGCCTAAAGAAGTTGACAGTTAAGTTTACATGCAATAGCAATAGCAATAGCAATAGCAATAGCAATAGCACTTAGACTTATATACTGCTTCATAGTGCTTTATAGCCCTCTCTAAGTGGTTTACAAAGTCAGCATATTGCCCCCAACAATCTGAGTCCTCATTTTACCGACCTTGGGAGGATGGAAGGCTGAGTCAATACCAAGCAATAAACCATGGCTTATAAATTGCAACAGGTTCTCACCATAGACCAAGCCAAAACTGCTGTGCATTATTTCTCACAGGAAAAGACTTACTGTTCTGGAATATTCATTTCCAAAAACAATAAACTGCCCCAGATAATCTGGGTTTGCCTGCTTTGGGAAGAATAGCAGAATATTCCATGGCACTTTGAAATACTGCAGTATAAGAATATGGAGTTTTCATATTCCTAATGATATTTGGAAGAATATCTTTTGTTCTTTCTGTAATAGTTCCCATATTTTTAAACACTTAATTGCACTTAAACATGGACAATTACTGGAATTTGTAATGGATTATTAACTCTAACAGTTTTTAAAAAGGATTTTATTTAGCTTGTTGATAGAGGAACTGATATCATTATCACAAATTCCAAACAGACTGCACTCATAATATGAAAAGTTTCAAAATAATTGTAGGCCATACAAGGAAAAATATATATATAATGTGCACACTTGTGTTGTTGCCTCAAAACATGTTAACAGACTATTTTCATTGGAAATCCATGGAATGATAAAAGATGCCAATGTTCAAGTTAAGCTAGAACAAATGGCCTCAATCTGTGTGTATAACTGGTTGAAAGCCATCAAATTTTATATGTTGTTTTGAACAATAATGTAGCGTTGATGGGAAGAGATGGGTTACTTATACAAGAGACACTATAAAACATTATATTGTCATGTTTATAGTAAATCTGAATCAGTGGTGGGTTTCAAAATGTTTTACTACCGGTTCTGTGGGTGTGGCTTCGTGGGCATGGCAGGGGAAGGATACTGTAAAATCTCCATTCCCACCCCACTCCAGGGGAAGGATAATGTAAAATCTTCATTCCCTCCCCAATCCAGGGGAAGGTTACTGTAAAATCTCCATTAACTCCCAATCAGCTGGGACTTGGGAGGCAGAGAATAGATGGGAGCGGGGCCAGTCAGAATTTTTACTACCGGTTCTCTGAACTACTCAAAATTTCCGCTACCAGTTCTCCAGAACTGGTCAGAATCTGCTGAAACCCATCTCTGATCTGAATGTTTATATAGCACAAGTATTACTCTTCCAAAACTTATTACACTAAAATTTTAAAAGTAAACTTTTATATTAAAACAGTTTTCTCGTTTTCATCCTTTCTCCCTTGTCAAAGATAATGGCTGCAATTTGTGCATGCTATTTTGGTAGTAAAGCTGGGTTTTTGGAAATAAGACTTGGAAAATATAAGATGGAAAAGGGGGAAAAAGTGCTTTTTGAGACACCATCAAAGATTCTTTTATTTCCAATTCTTTTGCACCTGAGCTATTTTGCTTTGAAAACTTTCTAACATTTGTTAAGAATTACACAAATACATTACAAACTGTTGCTTCTGGAGACATACAGCTCTGATTTTATATCCAGCATCACTGTATCAAATTGATGATCAGAGATTCTTTTATCCTGGAATAATTCCACCAATTTTAGTAGACTCATGTCAGTATAATAATCAGTGAGGGATTTTTTTTGTGACTTCTAGATTTGTATGAATTATACTTCCTGAACATTTATTCAGGATTATATTATGAACATGTCCATGAAGTCATATACTAGAACTGCTGTTCTTTTTATACTAGTCAAAAATGTTGCTTTAATGGAGTTTAGTTCTGTTGTTTGAATTGCCGTTTGATGCCATGCTTGCAGTATGAATAGGCTCATTTGAAGGTGAAGAAAACACAACTGTTATGTTATAACATCATGAGCAGGGAGATAATTTGGTTTGGTTGTTGGAGTCTGTTTGCCTTTTTAAAAACTTTTTTTTTAAAGTGCTTTTTGAGACACCATAAATGATTCTTTTATTTCCAATTCTTTTGCACCTGAGCTATTTTGCTTTGAAAACTTTCTAACATTTGTTAAGAATTATAGAAATACATTATAAATTGGCTTTCTTTTACAATAATATTGGCATTCCTGGCTTCTTTATTATGCAGCATTTGGATTTTGCATTGCTGCTATTCTGAAGTTTCCGTTTCTTTGTAAATTTTAAGAAATCTGGAGGTTCCCCTAAAATAAGAACTTTTGGAGTTGTTAAAAATATTTTCAGTGGCTATTTCATAGTTTTTAATCACACAACTATTCACTCAAGTTAAATCCTTAAATGCCAATACTACAAAAACCTTAGTTACCTACACTTACATAACACACATCAAACTGATAGCAATGTTTCTAGTATTGAAGCATTTTGGAAAGTTAGCCTTTTTAAAGCCCATTAAATAAGTATATATGGAAAGAACATTAACAAAGATCAAACAAACAATGTTCCATTTAGCTTACTTAAAGAGGAAGAGAACACAGAGAAGGAGCATTATAAGTAAGTGTAATATTAATCAGTAAAGTGCAAGAAAAAAAAAGGTTGTGACTTTTGGATTTGAACGTCCTTGACTTTCATAATTCTTAAGTACTTTCTTTTAGTCATTTTGCTGATGTGTGCTCTATTTTAAAATCAGAAGGATAATGGATGTGCTTCTTCAACAGTTAATTGGGTTTTATATCAGAGATGTATCGGCTCAACGACAGGCTGACCGGGTGGTAGACTTTCAGCTCTCACTTTCATGTCTACTGTTGAAGGTGAGAAGGTCAATCTTAAGCGAAGTGCAGAAGATTGCTTGATCCCCAAGGAAACATCCCGAAGTCATAACAACATTTGTTGTAAGCTATAATCATTTTATCTTCTTTTCACCAGTTTAAACTATGCTTTTGCATGGATTTTCATTAATCAAGAGCATTTAAAATGTGAACGAATACCATAAATTAGTATGTGGTGCTTCTTTCTAAAAGATGTTTAGCCTGTGTCAATTTCCAATGGCAAATGTGTATCTGATGATATCAGTATCAATGCCTTATGTTAATAAATTCTTTCATTTATTAAAAGAAAAATGTTTCTTTTTTTAGTTTAGTTAACTTTAATGCAGAGGAAAGACTACAGCTAGTCCTTGCTTAACAATCAGTTTACTTAGGGACTGTTACGACAGATCTTCCTCCCCCAAAAGGCTATGTATTATCCAATTCCAGAATTCCAATGGTTGCACACACAACCCGCAGTCCTGCATTCACATGACCACATTTTGGGCATTTGACAACAGGCTCAGTTTATAGTCAGTTGCAATGTTCCTTTGTCATGTGACTGCAATTTATGATAAGTTTTGCCAGTTTCTGGTCTTTTCCCAGCAAAGGAATACATTAATTCACTTAACAACTGCCACATTCAATTGATTACTGTGGTTAAGAACAACTGCAAAAAAAAAGTCATAAAGTCATAAAATCGGGCCCAGTCACAAGGATGATTCTGGGCAAGGAATTTAAATTCTGTGCTTCATTATACCTGTAAGTCAAGGACTACCTGTAAATCAGATAGATTTCCCTTTTTGTCTATAGAAGCATTGTACATGTGGATAAAATCATTTATGAGAAGTTCTTAATGCTCTCTGAGCTTGCTTGTTTTCTTGCAGACATTTTATTACCCAAACTAGCTACCTAGTTTGGGTAATGAAATGTCTGCAAGCCTTAAG
Organism: Pantherophis guttatus; assembly: GCF_059756535.1. Classification (NCBI taxonomy): domain Eukaryota; kingdom Metazoa; phylum Chordata; class Lepidosauria; order Squamata; family Colubridae; genus Pantherophis; species Pantherophis guttatus. The sequence continues at coordinate 270,601,151 of NC_142063.1, read as the reverse complement.
CAATAGTTTAAATAAATAGGATGCAATATAACAGGTAGAAATGTAAAGCTTTCATACAGGGAGGAAAAACATAAGACAGAAGTATGGGTGGTGGTGGTGGGTGGAATATGGATTGGCAATAATTAATGTGAAACAGAGTTACACGTTTTTGCGACCTTAGCTTGACTAAGAGCCAGCCATGTGATGTAATTGATAAGAAGGCAAATGCTGTCTTGGACTACCTTAACAATATGGAGTCCATATCATAGGAAGTAATTCTTCTTTTTTGTGGTCAGACCCATTTCTTGAAGGACCAAACAATGAAAAAATCATACTGGAGAAAGTCTAGTTATGTGATCGCTAAGAGTTGGCAATGACTTGATGGCACACAATCAATCAAATCTTTTTACAATTATCAAAACTTAAGGTGATGTTGCTACTATAAAGATTGTGCTTCTTTTTTCATACACATCTTTTTCAAATGTGTGCCAAACTGGCATTACAATAATTCTTTAAGAATATGCTATCTTTAGAACAACAAAACAGGATAAATAATCAGTATGCAGTGTAAATTATTTGTATTACCCAATTGTAAGAAAATATTTATGCAAATTATAATCCAATATTATTCTCCAATTCTATGCTTTCTGTTGTTGTACCTGTCCAACAACAAACAGAGTAAAGCACAAGGTAATATGACATCTTTCCAATAATATTTCATTGTAAGGAAGATGCTGACCGCTCTGTCCTTTTTTAAAACAGAAGTCCACACTGAAAATAAATTGATATTGAAATCCATAGAAATGGTACATAAATAGACCTCCAAGGTCCCGTCCAACTCTGTTACTGCTACTTATATTTTAGGACAAAGGTCCTTTGAATTAACTATTCTTATAATTTAAGGACAATATAGTATCCTTAGAAGGGATGTTAGGGAGGCACAGATTTGTTTCTCATTTTTGGTCAGAGATACAATATCTTGGGAAAAATGGTTGGGAGCTGTATAATACTCAAAGATATTAAACGTAGACAGACTATCCTTTTGCGATACCTGTTTTCTCTGTTCCCTTCTGCCTATCCCAGAGGTTTGTCAAAAGAGCAGCAGACCATTGATCAGTGACCCCCAAGTTTCCCTGGCCTCATTGAGATATCTAAAATATTAGGCAGAAATCAATGAGAATACAGTGACCTTTCTGGAATCAGCACACATTGAACTGACTTGGGAGGAAAAAAAGAGCCCATGTGCGAGAGAGATAGGAAATACAGCATTTTGAAACAACTGTGAAAAATCATCATAAAGGAAAATAAAAACCCTGCATGATATAAATTTGCCCAGCTCCAAAGTAGGAACCTGTTTCTCTGTACAAGAATTTAATACCAGAAAGATAGCCTAAGGACAACATTTATTGTGAGGTAATAGCTGAGAAATTGGAAGCGCTTGACTTCTGCCATGAGGCTCCAGGGACATTATGATTAATACATAATCGCTATAGCTGTTGTTAAATTATAGTTTAATTTGTTATTAAGGTTTTATTATTACTTATAAAAAAAGCAAAAAAAAATGTTATAAACTTTAAGAAGGAGGAACTCTCTCATTAGTTTTTGTAATTTAAGGTGCCAGTTTATGAACTATTATAATACTCCATAAAATTTCAATGACTTGAACAAATATAAAAGAATATGTTGGGTTATTTTCCCGTGAGGATATAAATAAATAATGTATTTGTGAAATCCTTATAAAATCCCATACAGCATGAAAAGCATACCTATTTAACATCAACTGGAAAGCCGGAATAGAAACGAAATGAATGAATTTGCTATTATTTTTGAAGGATACAAGATATTAGCTATAGGTCAAATATTTGTTGTTTAGAATATATCACCTAACATACAACTTTGGGCAAGTTATACCTAATCTTTTGATACTAAATTCTAATCCTGTAAGATTATTTACTGTACTTTTGGTTACTCTCTAAACATGGAATGCCAAGGTGTAAAATAAAAATGGCAGCTCAAATCTTCAGACAGAACCTTAAAAAGATCTTCAGTATTTCTCCTGGTACAAAAGTCAAGAGTCAGAATAAGATCTTTGCTTAGTTAAGATTCATAACTTAGCTAGATCCTGTAACTGGATCTTAGTAGATCCAGTAACTTCCATACTTTAAAACTTAATCTATTTTTGTAAATCCTAAAATTACAGTACAAAGCTTAACTGAATTTTATCTGCTTGTATGAAAAAGAATATCATAAGGGCAGTGATGGGATTCAGCCAGTTCGTACCACTTCAGGAGAACCGGTTTTTAACTTTCTGAGCAGTTTGGTGAATTGGTTGTTGAAAGAAATCATTAGGGCAGAGAACTGATGGTTAAATTATTTGAATCTCACCACTGCATAAGGGCACTTGCTAATAGCAATACTGTAATCAGTGACTCCTTGTATTAGTTTAAAAAAAAATTACTACAAAATGCCATAGGATTTTGAGCTTTCGCTCCTTTATCATCTAACATCTAATTATTTCAATTTTATAAACTCACCAGAAAAGAAAAAAATACCAATTTCAGCACTATATTACTTCACTGCCAATTTTGAAAATTGTTTATAGTTGTACAACTGAAACAACGGTTATTCTCACTACAGCAGGTATTGAGAAGGAAGTGCTGTTTTGCTACAATATAATACCAAACTTAATAATGCTTGCTAACTGAAATTCTTTCAGCATCTGGCTAACAATCAAACAAACTGTAAAGACCACATTTACCATGTAGCCTATTCTAAGAATAGCAGATATATTAAGAATATACAGGTTCACTTAACAGAATAACAGAATTGGAAGGGAAGGGAGGTCTTATAGACCAACCCCCTGTTCTCTTCTTAAAAACCTTCAGTGTTGAAGCACCCATAACTTCTGGAGGCAAGTTGTTCTAATTATCAGGAAATTTCTCCTTAGGTCTAGGTGGATTCTCTCCTTGATTAGTTTTCATCCATTGCTTCTTTTCCTACTTTCAGGTGCACTGGAGAATAAGTTGACCCCTTCTTGTTTGTGAAAGCCCCTTTCACAAGTTTACCATCAAAGCCATCAATACCTGGACCATACTTATGATACACTGCTGGAATTACCTGGTTACAAGCTGAACTGAACAGTTTTGACCAAAAAAGAAGAAAACTGATGACTGAATTCCCCAGGCATTTCATCCCTATAGTAATTGATTATACCTGCCCCATAGAAATGGAGGCATAGGTTTACTTCAGATCAGACAAACTGTTGTAGAAGAAAAGCATGCATTGGATGATTATATAAAAGACAGGTAAGGACAAGTGTTGATGCAAGTTAAAAAAATGGAAGAGACTAAATGTACTGGAAACAAAAAATAAATATCGAAATAATGTAATAAAAACGCAAACAGTATGCTAGCAAGATGTACATAGTCAATTTCTACCAAAGATTGAAGAGAGAATGGATAAAGATAAAATTTGGTAAAGGATTACCACTGGACATTAGAAAAAGAAACTGGAGGCTTGATTTTGGCTATTCAAGAGCATGATATATGGACTAATGTAATAAAAGCCAGAATTGAAAAGGCATCAAATGATTAAAAGTGCAGATTGTGCAAAGAAGCAGAAGAACCAGTAGATCATATACTAAGCTTGTGTAAGAAGACTGCACAAATTGATTATAAACAACAACATAACACAGTGGTCGAAATAATTCACTGGAACATCTGTAAAAATTATCATGTATCAGTACTGAAAAATTGATGGGAGGATAGAGTGGAATAGTAGTCGAAAATTAGCAGGTTAAAATATAGTGGGATTTCTGAATACAGACTGGTTATGTCTTGGCTCATAACACCTCAGATATAACTGTGGTTGAAAAAAAAAGAAAGTATGGATAATTGATATGGCAATACCAGGTGACAGTAGAAGACAAAGAATTGGAGAAGATCACAAAGTACCAAGATCTGAAAATTGAAGTTGAAAGACTATGCCATAAATTGATTGAAGCGGTCCCAGTGGTTATTGGCACATTGGGTGCTCTATCAAAAAAATCGTAGATGGCACTTAGAAAATCTGTGCATTGACCAAACTGCCATCTATCATTTGCAAAAGGCCACAGTGCTCAGATCTGCACCAATTCTACACGAATACACTATGACATCTTATGTTCTTGGGAAGAACTTAATGGGTATGAAGGTAAGCTCCAGCTAAACAACTGGCAGCTATGATCCCATTGTGAACTGGTAGTAAAGGTAAGTAGAACCCACCCCTGACGTACAACCATAATTGCAGGCTACTTCTGCTGACTACCGGCTGCCAGCAGTTAGGCAGTTCGATTCTCACCGACTCAAGGTTGACTCAGCCTTCCATCCTGCTGAAGTCGGTAAAATGAGGACCCAGATTGTTGGGGGTACAGTTGACTCTGTAAACTGCTTAGAAAGGATTGTAAAGCACTGTAAAGTGGTAAGTCTAAGTGCTACTGCTATTACTAAAATTGGATCAGAATTTCTATTATTAAGAAAGGCAGTGGTTAAGTTAAATCGTGCCCAATTTTATGATTGTTTTGCCATGGTTGTTAACTGAATTGGGCATTCATTAAGTGATTCTGGTTTCCACCATTTGGAAACCATTTGCTTATTTGAAGCTGGCTGGGAAAGTTGAAAATAATGATCAGATGACTGAGATGATGCAACCATTGTAAATATATACCAGTTGCCAACTGCCCAAATTTTGATCACATGACCATGGGGATACTCCAATTGTTATAACTGCGAGGACTGGTTATAAGGCATTTTTCAGTGTCATTGTAACTTCAAATGGTCACTAAATGAATGGTTGTAAGTTCAGGTTTTTATTACCTGTATAACAAAACAATTTTGGAAACAAAAATAATGCACATTGTCTACAGACAAAATCCTGAAACAGTAGATTTATATTTGCTTTTCAGAAAGATGAAGCTGTTCCTAAATAAACAGCTGGTTCAGTTAGAAGCTTTCATATTTAAAAACTTGTAAGGGTGAAATAGTATTTTCTTTAAAATTCAAATTCCCATTTAACAACTATCCTAGATATCTTATCCATAACAAAATTATATGTTTTGTTATATACTATTTTCCTAAAATGCTAAGCCAGAACTGTCAATTACAATGGAATCTATAGCCACAGATACTAGCTTCTTAAAGCTTTAGCTCCCATTACACTACAGATATGCTGTTCACAGTTAGAATGCAATTTATTGTCTTTGTACTGTAGCCTTGCTTAAAATAATTTTAAAGACTCTTCTGTTTTCTCTTTCCCCAACCAAACAAAAAACAGTACCAGTATAGATAAAGTATTAGAAGCTGGGAAAATAATAATAGAGTAGAATAATAATAGAAATAATAGTATAGAGTTTATTTACAGTCTTAGAAATTGGAAAACTAAGTAATTGTTTCCTTCCTGGCTTCATTGCTCAGATATATCTAAAGCAGCTTTTTGAAACATAATTCAAAAGCTATGTGGGCTAAAAGTATTTGTAGAAATAAAACTTGGCATTCTCTGAATGTTTCTTTAGCAGAGCTAGCTCTTTCCAAATTGGGAATAATAATCAGAAGGCAGAAATAGTGTAATAATTTGCAATGAATTCAATAGCCTCAGACCTGCAATGTAACAACTTTTATAGGGTAATATTATATTACCCAATCTATCTTTTTTTCTAACTAGACTAGTTAATTTCCCAGTAGTTCCATGTGTTACTTCTAACTACAGTAACTCAAAACACTAGAGAGTGCTTTTCTACAATGGAAAACTACTGCTAGGGGTAGTTGAACAACTTATCACCTTTGTAAGATAAAGTACATTTTCCCCTTTGTGTTTTATCTGTGCATGTTTATGGACAAATAAAACTATAGTATCAAAACTGTAATCATTAAATATTATCCTGCTTTCATGGTTCTTTCCTGGCAACTGAGATTCTGAAAACTATAATAATTATAAAGATGAAACCAGCTTTTTCATTTAGTTTTAGATGCACAAATGATCATTACTACATACAAATATCTTAATTAAAAAGAGTAAACACTAAGCATTTGCATCTTATTTAACTTCAAACTGAAAATAGGCAGCAAGACTTATGCAAGAATCCTGGGATCTTTATACAAATGCTTTCAGTATATTAATCTGTATCTTTATAATATAATACTTGATTCTCACATATATTTTACCTAAAAATCAATTATCAGGTGAAAATAATACAACTTTCATACTAAAAGTATCTATTGGCTGGCCATTTCTAAAAATACCACATTTATCAGCTCTATCATTCTGTTGGAAGGAATTAGATTATTTTTGCCATGATAGACTATTTCCAATATAAAAATATTGTTGTAGATTGAATTTATACACTTACTTTGATTGTAATATTATCAATTTAAGTCATAATTTATAACTGATCTTATTGTCAATGCACCATAACAAGTGGAGAATGTGTATGTAATAAGGGACTTCTTTATCTATAATGTATTGCTACTTCAAAGTTATTGCAAAGATAGAAGTAATGTATGTCCCTGGTGAAAATCTGAGAATCCCAGTATTTGGAACAATCTTTCAATTTCTTTTTTCTTTCAATCTCTCCAAACTCTCTTCTATTCCTTTACTTAAACTCTGAAGTGCTTGCAGTTCTGCTCTTGTTATTATTTCGCTAGATTTCAAATCATTACCCTGTCAGGAATAGAGCAGGCAGCTGCACTTAAGATGATCTGGTCTAAGTTCAAAGCTAAGCAGTAATAATTTTGGTTTGTACTTGATAGGATACTACCAAGTCATATCAGGACTGAATGTTAGACTAAGAAGTGAAAAAGAAACAACTCTGAAGAATAGAAATCTTTGTTGCCAGGAAAATTATATGGTTATGTCCCTCAAGAGTTAATCTTAGCACAAGGCATCTTTTTAGTTTTTATATCATGTTTGGTCACCTGAAATTACTGTATGTATCTTCAGATATCATATTTCCCAATAATCTTCATTCATAAGCTTCCTCAACAGGTGGCTAAAAGTTTGTAGTTTGTTCATGGATTGTTTACTAGCAGTCTTGACTCAGTTCCTTAATGTTTTCAAAGCCTCTAACTTTTATTCAAACCTACGGGCCATACTAAAGTAAGCTATGGTGCTAAAAATACCCAAACAGTTTGTGTGAAAATTAGTGCTATGCTAAAATCTATTTTGAACCCATAAGATCTAAGATACACTTGGATTTTCCCATTGCTTGGCAATACTAGTACATGTAGATCTCTATTTTTTAAAAAAACCTGTTTTAGAAGAATGGCTCATATTGAATGAAAAGCAGTGTGGGTGAAGATGTTTACACACTGCACCTCAACTGTGTTTGCCCAATTTCAACACTATGTTAGCCAACTGCATTTTGCTTGTGAAATGTAGCTGGTTTATGGTGAGCAAGTTCGAAAGCAAAACAAGCAACAAAAAAAAATCTGAAATGAATACAGTGTTCTGTGTGAACATAGACCAGGGGTCCTCAAACTTGGCAGCTTTAAGACTTGTGGACTTCAACTCCCAAAATTCTGGGAGTTGAAGTCCACAAGTCTTAAAGCTGCCAAGTTTGAAGACCTCTGACATAGACTATGGCATGAACTTATACCATGCTCCTTGATAAAAGTCTCATAGAACTAATAATGGCTGGGAAAGTTGAGTAGAGTTGCATAAAATAATGCTGATGAACTGTGGAAAGGAACAGAAAAGTAGAGATGGTAATATATTAACTTGCAATCCTTGGGCATTATACAAGTGGACATTGCATTTTCTTTGGGTAGTAATTATCAATAACACTGCAATGCAGGGGCAGGTTCCAAATCCCATTGCTACTGGTTCACTTGTGCATGCTTGCGCAGCACTTCTGCGCAGAAGTGTCCAGGTGGGTGGGCAGAGCCTCCCGTCACTACCGCTAACGGTTTGCCCGATCTGGTGCAAACTGGTAGCAACCCACCACTGCTGCAATGTTATATAACTTCTATCTAGAAATTCTGTGATGAATGGTTTTTAATCGCAGATAAAGTTACAAACAGTTAATTCAAAATAAAGTTCATTACATGCTATGATGACTTCTTGACTCTTGAATAAAAGCCACAGTATTTGTTTAGTGTAGTGATCATTCATCACTGACTTATTTTGGAATAATTATGCACAGAATCACACAGCACTTCCCCATATTTAATATATGACAATGCTTTAATCATCTCTCTCACACACGAAAGAAAACTCCTAGAATTTAAAAAAAAATAAGTAAAAATGGAATGGTTTGGACCTTTTCCAAAAGTGTGGTTTATATTTCCATATACGAGTTCCAATAGAAAGTAGTGGGGATACAGGTCAAGATGTAGAGTTTTATTTAATGCTTACTTTATGATAACCTTGAGAGTATTTTGAATGTTTTATGAAAAGTTGAACATCAGGAGATTTGGGCTCTGTGGAACAGATGAAATATTGAAGAAGAAGAAAGAGATAAAAGTAGTACAGGCAAAAATCATAATAATTAGAAGCGCAAAAAATTGCAAAAGAATTGGGTTAAAAATAAGCAGGTCATTAAGCTAGCAGCTAAACACAGAATAAACATTTCAGATCAAAAGCCGGAGAGAGCAATATCTTTCAATCAAGAACAACTTCTTAGAATCTGGGTGGCTCCTAGCATAGTGTATGGGATCTCCTGGATCTCAAGTCAGACTCGTTAACCATGGGAAGCAATGGGATGGATTGTTAACGTATTTGGATGAGAAAACAGAAAGGAAATTGTTTCAAGTGCGACTTTGGTGACATTATAGCAGTGTTCCAATATTTGAGGTGCTGCCACAGAGAGGAGGGGGTCAGGCTATTTTCCAAAGCACCTGAAGGCCAGACAAGGAACAAGGGATGGAAACTGATCAAGGAGAGATTCCAGCCTGAAATAAGGATAAATCTTCTGACAGCGGGAGCAATCAAACAATTGCCTTCAGAAGTTGTGGGAGCTTCATCACTGGAAGCTTTCAAGAAGAGACTGGACTGCCATCTGTCAGAAATGGTGTAGGGTCTCCTGCTTGGGCGGAGGGTTAGACTAGATGACCTACAAGGTCCCTTCCAACTCTGTTAATCTGTAATGGTTGGTGGGTGAAGTTCGTTTAGGGGGACCTGGCAGGCAAATCCTCCCCCCTCTCCTCAAGATGTCATCCCCGTCCTTTCCTCACCCATTGCAAACGGCAGGCCAGCCCTTCCTCCCTCGGGCGCTTCTGATCCTCCAAAGGATCAGAAAGCCTTCTATTATTTTAAGGGCATCGCAACATACCACGGTGTTTTTCATCATTGCTTTGATGGTGAATCCATCGCTGACCTGCTTCTTGGTTCTTTTTGCGTGTCGCAGCGGCTCCTGCAGCTGCTGGGGTCTCAGTTTGGGGGGGCTTACACCCTCTTTTTCTGCCACCATCTTCTCCGGAGGCTGCTTGCTGCACGTGGGATTTGGAGGTCGGGATTTTAAAAGGAAACTATTTGGATACGAAAACAGATTTTTTTCCTCCCCCCCCTTGGGTCAAATTTCCCCCCACCTAATTTTCGTCCCTTTGCATTTGCTCCTTTCACCCCTTGGTTTAGCTCCTGGGAAGGCTCCTGTGTGGCTTCGAGCAAGAGGAGGAGGGGAAGGGGGGAAAATATATGCCTGTTTCTAACACCAACTCGCTTCTAGGAATCGGTTGCTAGGCAACGTATCAACAACCAGCCTCCGGAGCACAAGGATTCCGCCCTTGTCGGCAACTTCGGTACAGCTGAGCGGATTCGATTTACATACGCATGCGCATTCGGCGTAACTGAAGCCGCGCGACTCCGTGAAGTCACGAAATACAGAAGCTGAAGGCTTTTGCCCTCAGTTTAAGGAATAGGGAAGGAGAGGATGGCAACGTAGCAGGGTTCAGACGCGAAAAGCAGGCTGGACGCTGGGTCGCTTTTATTAGTCCTTTGACCCTCGCTAGCCCACAACTTTCCTATGAATGGTTTTGTTCTGAAAACCAAAAGTAAATTGTCCTGAATCAGAAAATGTGAGCGCCGCTGGTTCCATGCGAAAAAGTTACCTAGTTCAGAAAAAGGGAGCAAATTAGAGGGATGAATTGACTATCCCCATATATAATATCCTAATATTTGGAAGGATTTAAAACATCTTTTAAAAAAAAAAATTCAAAGTACACTTTATATACAGTTCCCGAAAATGAAGGGACTTTTATCAATTCCATCCTGCGCGTTTCCTGACGAGTAAATTCTACTGACAATTCTAATCTATGGGATTCGTTCTCGACTAGCGTTATCTTCTCATTTCTTGCAAAAAGAGCAGGAATGTGGCACGCTGGCAATATTTCATTTGTTTATTTTGCAAACGAAATATCTGTAAGCCTCCCTCGTCTCCAAAGGCTCTGGGGCATCTACAACTTCGACTAAGGGACGTGCCGTCCCTGTCCTAATGTTCCCTTATTCATGTATTCATTTTATGTATTCAATTCATGTTTATACTTATATATATTATCCAATATGTACCCGACAAAATAAAATAAATAAAAATAAATCCAAATGACCCCCAGAAACAAAACAAGCACACACAAAAAAACCCTCTACGTTATCATCCCCACAATTGATCCGTTAACGCTTTCTACTTTAATTGGACTGGTGTGGCTTTTATAGTGAGAAAGCAAAGAATTGCAAAGTTTGTTTGTTTGTTTATTATTTATTTATTTATTTATTTATTTATTTATTTTCTATACCGCCCTTCTCCCGAAGGACTCAGGGCGGTCTTGAGCGCTATGCTATATAAATTTTTAAAAAATGCGTTTTTTTTTTAAAAAAAAATGGTACTCCTGCTCTGAACATTACTGCTTTAACATGAAAAGTTTGGTCAGATGGACTCTTTTTTTAAAAAATAAAACTTAAATCCAATACAGAATAACGTACGTATTCTACATCTATTATAAGATGATGGAAAACAAAAAACCAAAGCAACCCCCCCCCCAAAAAACAAAAAAACCAGGAACATCCGGAGAAGGAATTGAATTCACTTCGCTATTTCGCTGCCCCTTTTTAAAAAAAGCGTTTGTTCCTTTAAGTCTCGTTTCTTGAGTGGCGTGGAAGTCGGCAAAGAATTAGTTCGAACTATGCTGTGGTCTCTTTTTATTTTTAAAAGGATGTGCAAAGCGCGCGAGCAATCTCGATCTCAAAAAGGAGGAATTCTACCCGGGATCAATGCAGAACTAAAGATCATCTGCCTTACGCTGAATACGTTGAACCAGGAGACTTGTAGTACTGAAAGAAGGTAGCCCGGCCGATTGAGAGATACGTTTGATTCCATATATTTACACGCGGAGTCCTCCCGCGGCAGGAGGAAGGTGGAGCACTACATTTCCCAAAGCGCTTTGTAACGTGGCTTTTGCTCGCCTGCGCACTGGGGCACCTTACCGTCTGACCGGCCTGCAGGGAGCGTAGATCCTCAAGTTTGGCTTTTGCAGTTCGAATGCGAACAGATCAGGGTTTCAGGGCGCCCCACCCCATTGCCAGCACTGGCCATGATCGGTGAGTGAAACCCGGATGTGGTCCTTCACATATACAACCCCTTATTTTGTGCGGGGAGGGCGCGAGATGGCGGAAAGGAGGTTGTTATGCGAGGTTGTTGTGTTTACTGCAAAGTGCAGGTGCCCCTTTGCACACGGATGCCATTTCAATATCGCGTCATTTCAGGTTTGGAATCCCACGTTCATTTTATAGCTCGCAGGTTAGCTAGTCGCCGATGAGCCCATTGGAGAACTTGCGAGATATTTTGATGTTTTCCAAAGGCAAGACGACAAGAGAAAAAGAGGACAAGGGAAACCCGCGTTTAAGTGATCTACAAGCCGCATAAAGGAATGTGGGAGGCGACTGTAGCTATTCAGATGAGCTTTTGCGTGACGTTGTCATATCATGTGGCACTGAGCTGTTCTCCTAAAATGATCTAATCCACAGCAGACTTGTGTTGCACGGCTCATTGCTCGGGAACTCTTGATTACAGCAAAAAAGGGGAAGATCTCATAACACTGAAGTTTGTTGACTGCTTGATGGCTGTTGTGTCACCCGCCCTTTTTCAAAACTGTTGTCTTTTTGTTGTACTCTTTATAGCGTGTAAAAAAAATACTTCCATAGTCATGTGATCAAAATTCAGACGCTTGGCAACTGACATGTCTTTATGACAGTTGCAGTGTCCTGAAGCCTTCGGACAAGCAAATCAACGGGGAAGCCAGTTTCACGTGTGTTACTAAATTAACAACTGTAGTGATTTGTTTAACAACTCTAGCAAGAAAGGTCATCAAATGAGACAAAATTCATTTAAGCAGTTTTGCTCAGCAATGGAAATTTTGGGTTCAGTTGTCCTAAACCAAGGACTACCAGTATTTTGTGATTGCAGAAGATTGAAGTAATTACATTATTTAGGGGATAATGATGGACTCCCTAATGGATGAATTTAGTTGACCTATTTGGGTATAAATATCTTTATTGAAGTGGCTGAAGTAAACCAGTATGGAAGAATGAATGAAACTGCTCTAGAAAATATGTCATACTTACAAATGCTAAATTAATATGTACCATATTTTTCAGAGTATAAGACGCACCTTAATTTTGGGGGAGGAAAACAAAAAAACAAGAATTCTGCCTGTGCTTACCAGCATCAGGATCACCGGCATCCTCACTTCCATTTGGATTTTGATAATGAGTAGCACAGATTGCTTCAGGGAATTGGGGAGGAAAAAGAGATTGCTTCCATGCATCATGTTTTCCGGCGTTTTCCTCCCCAATTCCCCAAAGCCACGCACCTTCCTCCTCCTTTTCTGCAGTCTCACTTTCTCTTCCCTCCTGGCCATATCCGTCTCCCGGGCCAGGAGCAGAAGCTAACCACCCTCAGGAGAAGGGGCAGGCTGGGCGGCGAGCACCTTGCCTTACACCTCTCACGCAGAAGCACCCACTTCACAAGAGTATAGCCTCCATGCATCACATTTTCTGGCGTTTTCCTCCCCGATTCCCCGATGCAATTCACACAGCTGCGCGCCCTCATGAAAATGTGGTGGCGGCAGTTTTCAGCCGGTTCCAAGCAGCAGCCTAACTGTTTCTGCCTCCTATCTCCCAGTGTGCGGAGACCGAAAATGTGATGCTCATTTTTGGCCATGTGAGGATCCCCACCGCCTAAAACGACTGGAAAATGTGATGCACGGAGGCTGACAACCTCCCAAGGGTGGGGGCCAGTGGGTGGGTGGGGCTATATTCGGAGTATAAGTCGTACCCATATTTTCACCCCCTTTTTGGGGGTAAAAAAGTGCGTCTTATACTCCGAAAAATACAGTAATAACAAAATGGCATCTGTAAGATTTCTGGATAAATTTCTCAGTGCTTCTGTGTAACCCTAACTAATGAAAAAATTGATTTGATTTGATCATCTCTACATTAAAACAGCAAAACTTTCTCCACAAACTTTATGGTTACATATAATGGTTATCTATGGTTGAGTGTTCATTGTGGTTTACTGAGTTAATCGGATTGTCTGTGTTCATATACTACACAGAGCTGCAAACCAACCAACCATGTTTTATTGCAGCATGTGGTGCAAACAGTTTTTCTTTCTCTTTCTCTGATTTGTGTTGAATTCCAAAGGATGGGGAGAAAAATCCCAGCTAGCAAGAAAGGTACAATTCTGTTTAAATCCTGTTTGAAAAAAAATCAAATTCTCAGTGCTGATTTCAAGTCAAACATAATCTTACATGAATTTTTTCTGTCCTTTGGTCTATGACCGTAATAAAATAATTAAAATATTTTTTAAATTATATAAAGGCAAAACTAATTCTCCCTTATTGTCCCTTATATCTTAGTCACTTCCCATTGTTCTATATTGATGCAAGAACTTCCATTGGTCCAGGACACAGCAACACACATACTGTAGTTTTGGGCAGCTAAGGTTTGCCTAGATTACATTGTTGTGTGAATTGTATTGACTTCCAGTTGTTTTCTGAGTGTAATTCAAGGCATTGGTTATTATCCTTAAAGCCCTGCATAGCGCAAGACCAGGTTACTTGTAAGACTCAAAGGGTCTCTGCCTGTCCCAATTCTTCTCTATTAAACAATGTTGTTTTGTGAGTTCAAGGATTGCACTTTTTCTGTTGTGACACCCATCCTATGGAGTAGTTTCCATTGAGATCCAGAGATCCTTGCCTCCCAGAAAACTCTAAAGTCCTGGTAAATTGAAGTGTTAGATAAGCCTGATACAGGTGTAGTTTTTCTGGTTGAGTTTGTTACATTGTGCCCTGGTCACTGTATAATGATTATATTAATTTTGCTTGATTTAGAGAGGTGTTATTATGCTGCTTTAAATGATTATTGTTAGTCATCCAGAGATCATATATAAGATGGTTACCATGTACATTTTCTAAAATAAACAAATAAACATAGCAAAGAATCTCAGCACAATACTATGTCCAGTTCCTTAAAAGTAGATACCGTTGTTTTTGGTGATGTTTGCTCCCAATAAGAATGTACAGAATATTGAACTAAGTAAGGGGTTCATGAAGTTGTTGGATTCCAATGAGCTCACTGTTTAACCCTCTCAATTAGATTTCACTGAGATAATTCCAACCAAATACTATATTTTTCATAGTTCTTTTTTAGTTGATTCCTTTTGTATCAATAAGAATGTATTTTCTTTTTCTGCTTTATCTTTAGTGGTGACCCCTGAGGACGTGGACAGGATTCTGGGTAGACTGAACGCGACCACTTGTTTATTGGACCCGTGTCCTTCCTGGTTAGTACTGGCTTCCCGGGAAGTGACACGAGGCTGGCTCCAGGGGATTATAAACGCTTTGCTGAGTGAGGGTGACTTTCCCGCCGCCTTGAAAGAGGTGGTGGTGAGGCCCCTCCTCAAGAAGCCTTCCCTGGACCCGGCAATGTTGGTAAATTATCGTCCGGTCTCCAACCTTCGCTTTGTTGCGAAGGTTGTTGAGAGTGTGGTCGCGCAACAGCTCCCCCAGCACCTGGATGAAACGACGTATCTGGATCCGTTCCAGTCGGGCTTCAGGCCCGGGTACAGCACGGAAACGGCAGTGGTCGCATTGGTTGATGATCTCTGGAGGGCTCGGGACAGGGGGTGCTCCTCTGTCCTGGTCCTGTTAGATCTCTCAGCGGCTTTTGATACCATCGACCATGGTATCATGCTGCACCGGTTGGAAGAGTTGGGGGTGGGAGGCACTGTGTTGTGGTGGTTCTCCTCCTTTCTCTCTGACCGGTCGCAGTCTGTGTTGACGGGGACAGAGGTCGACCCCAAGGCCCCTCATATGTGGGGTGCCGCAAGGGTCAGTCCTCTCGCCTCTCCTGTTTAACATTTATGTGAAGCCGCTGGGCGAGATCATCCGTGGTTTCGGGGTGGAGTACCATCAGTACGCTGACGACACCTAGCTGTACATCTCCACCCCGAATCACCCCAACGATGCCCTTGAAGTGATGTCCCGGTGCCTGGAGGCCGTACGGATCTGGATGGGGAGGAACAGGCTCAGGCTCAACCCATCCAAGACTGAGTGGCTGTGGTTTCCGACGTCCCGATATAGTCAGTTGACGCCATCACTGACTATTGGGGGCGAATCATTGGCCCCCACGGAGAGGGTTCGCAACTTGGCGTCCTCCTGGATTCACGGCTGTCTTTAGAAGAGCACTTGACGGCCGTGACTGGGAGGATTTTTCATCAGGTTCGCCTGATTCGCCAGTCCCCTTTCTGGATCGGGACTCGTTACGCACGGTCACTCATGCCCTTGTCACCTCCCGCCTGGACTATTGCAATGCTCTCTACATGGGGCTCCCCTTGAGGAGCACCCAGAGGCTCCAACTGGCGCAGAGTGCGGCCGCGCGGGTGGTAATGGGAGCGACATGGCGTTCCCATGTAACACCCCTCCTGCGCGAGCTGCACTGGCTCCCGGTGGTCTTCCGGGTGCGCTTCAAGGTTTTGGTTGCCACCTTTAAAGCGCTCCATGGCTTAGGACCCGGGTACTTGCGGGACCGCCTACTACCACCAATAGCCTCCCACCGGCCGGTACGCTCCCATAGAGAGGGGCTCCTCCGGGTGCCGTCAGCCAAACAATGCCGACTGGCGGCCCCCAGGGGGAGAGCCTTCTCTGTGGGGGCACCTACTATCTGGAACGAGCTCCCCCCAGAGATACGGAGGATCCCGGATCTGCGCACCTTCTGCCGCGCCTTAAAGACCTTACTATTTCACCAGGCCGGCCTGGCCTAATTTTCCCCCTCTTTTATAAAAGATTTTTAAAATTTTAAATATCTTTTAGTATTTATATATTCAATTTTAAATTGGTTTTAAAAGTTTGGGGTTTTAAATTTGTCGGGGCCAAAATTATTTAATTTGATTTTATTCTATTTTTTAAATTTTGCATTGTATGTGTTTTTATTGTTGGGCTGTGCACCGCCCTGAGTCCTTCGGGAGTAGGGCGGTATAGAAATCTAATAAAATGAAATGAAAAAATGAAATCTCCAGTGCTTTTTTTTTTAAAAACAAAACAAAACACCTTGATGCATTGTCCGTATGTTTAAGGGTGTAGTTTTGGATTGAATTATAGATTTGAGATTAATCAGTGATTATGCTAAAGTGGACTGAAATACTTGAAAAGTATTCAATTCAGCAGCAATTATTGTCTGGCAATATTTAGTTGCTTCTGAATTGCAGTGGTACTCAACTGCTTTGAAACTCATCCAATTTGGTACTCAATGCATTTTGATGTGAAAATTTTGTCAATGCCTAAGCTACAACTTGTTGGTGTTGGCTGCCTTGTTACTCACTACATTATTCCTTATGGGAAAAAATTGTTTGGTATTCATCGTATTTGGTATTCATTACGCCTCCCAGAACCAATTAACAATGAGTACTGAGGTACCACTGTATTGTGCAAATACTTCCCAAAGTAACTCTAAAAAGCTTGTTAAAAGCCAAGCTTGCCATAGGGCTATAAGATCTGAGTTACAACAGTCTGAACAACCAGTAAATATCAGCAGATAATTATTGTAGTTTGCCCCTCACTGCTGCTCTCTGTGGATCATCTGGATTTCTGAAGCACTGGTTAGTACTATAAGTACTATCTTGAAGTATCGTCTACAACTACTGTGGAAATATTAAATATTATACAGACTTTGTCATTATAATGCTTGCCTTTATTTTTATTTGTGTCATCTTTATTTTCAAGAGAATTTTAAGAAATCTGATTTTCAGCAAAATGTTTTATGTATATTTCTGAAGTGTACTTATATTGAAATACAGACTTGCATTTAGTTTATTAAGTGTTACTGTTATCCAGAATAGAAGTTTTTGTTTCCATGTGTATGGCAGGGGAGAATCATAGACTATCTGCAATCTTATATTGTGTGGTCAACACTACTTGCTAAATAATGTAACTTGCAAGTATCTCTGGTTAAGGAGACAGTTCCTGGATTGGAAGATTCCAGTGCAGCATAAAATCACTTGTCAGATGACAGGCCAAGGAACTTCTGATCTTCAGCCTTCTTGGAATCCATTGTGATTTCTCAGCTATTATTTGCACACCTGTTTCCTCCATAAAGAGACTATCTCAAATGAGAGTTTGGTCTGTTAAGATGAACAGTTCCTGAGTCATTAAAATCTCTCTTGCATACTGTAGAACCCATTTATTCTAGATTATTTTTGAAGGTGTGAGAGATTGCTTAGTGTCTCTACATATTGGATTTCTCATGTGACAAAGGGATCTCCCAGAAATGAATTAAAATATACATTGCAGATATTTCTGTCAAGCCCCACAAATTCCAGTGCTATTGAACATTGAAAAAGTGGTGGATGTCAGTCAACCAAGAAAAAGAAGAACCGAAGAACTCAGATCAGTGGTGGGTTTCAAAAATTTTTTACTAACGGTTCTGTGGGTGTGGCTTGGTGGCCATGGCAGGGGAAGGATACTGTAAAATCTCCATTTCCTCCCGATGAGCTGGGACTTGGGAGGCAGAGAATAGATGAGCCAGTCAGAATTTTTACTACCGGTTCTCCAAACTACTCAAAATTTCTGCTACCGGTTCTTTAGAACTGGTCAGAACCTGCTGAAACCCACCTCTGACTCAGATCCTATTTTATCTACTTATAATGCAAGATTGATAAAGCAGCTATTACTTTGGCAGATTGATTAATGAAAATCAGCTTGGGATATCACTCACACACATAATCATAATGGATCTGTTTGATTTTGGCTTCACTTAATGGCTCAGTCCATCAGTTGTGGTTTGTAATGGTTTAAAGTTTAACATGATTGTGAATGTAATCATCTGAAGTTTATTCAACAAGCATGGCTTAGCATTATAAGAAGGAGGCACAGCCTCCATTTCTTGATTTACATTTTGAGTGGCATTTATCTTAGCAGTATGTTTTATGTTTTGAAGCTTGTGTTTTTATTTATTTCACCGAAGTTAAGAGCAGTAGGCATGCACAATCCGTTTTCTGTTCCCCTGAATCTATGGGTACAAATTTCCCCTGTTACTCCCATCTTCTTAACTTAAGGTAAGGGCTTATATTGGCACTGGCCTCAAACAAGAAACTCCCTAACCTCAACATTGGAGTTTAAAAACACTGGTCAAATCCCAGACCCTGCTCCTGATGTTAGCTATTAACTTTGCATTCTCTTCTTTTTGGGTTCTCTTGGACTTTAATATTCTAATAAACTGAAATAATTATGGATATACTGTTTGCATTTCTTCTTTTTTCTTGAGTTGGCAGCCTCAATGGAATTAACTCAGTAGAAACAGATGCCCAAGATTTCAGAATAATTATAATACCACTAAAAGCTTCATAACTTGATTAGTGCAGCCTAATGTTCAAAATTTGATTTTCAGTGGTCTTTCAAATTATTCCTAGTCTCAATAAAAAAGAAATGTCAGGATAAAATAAAACAGTACAGGTAATGCATTTTAAAACATTCAAGATATATCTAGCAAGCAAGCAAGCATACAGGTAGCTTTTCAAGTTTTTTTTTAATTATATGACTGTGTCTTCTCAATGTTTCTTTAGTTTTATGTATGCAATTACAGTTTCCTTATAAGGATTCTGTTGTGTTTTGACCAGCCTAGCTGATCTCACAGGGTTCTTGTGTAGGGAAAATAAACTGAAATATTAGGTGTTTTTGCTGCCTTGAATTGACTTTACACACCCACACCCACCCACCCACACACACACACACCATGACAGTTGAGTCATCATTTCATAGATATTTCCTTACTTAAACAGAGAAACAGAATGACAATGGGCAGGTGAAAAAGCAGTGGAAGGAACAACTTCTGACTTCCTGCTGGCTTCCCCATTGACTTTCTTTGTATGAAACTGTCAGGCAGCATTGGAAATGATGATTACATGACCGTTGCTGTCTGTTGTGATACAGCAGCACTGAAACAGCTACAACTTCGCCAGATTTCAATCCCATGGGAGACTTAGCTCACAGATTTTGGACAAATTCTGTACATTAGCTGATTTGAAGCACATTGTTGTTGCCCTATGATACATCACTCTGACCAACTGAAGGTTACAAACAGACATGAAAGTGTATATGTATATATGTATCATTATTATATCATCATTATATCATTATTTAGTTTAGGTCTTTCACTTGCAAAAAAATATCTTTCGTAGAAGTAGAAAGGACAATTTTCCTGCATACCCATTCATCCTCCTGTGATCTGCTGCAGATGTATCAGCATTAGTTTTACTCTTCATTCCTTCTATGTATTAAGTGAATCTGCTGTGTAAGAATGGCTACACTTTGCAAGGATGCTTAGTTTTGTCTGTGTCTCCCATGGAAAGCTTCTCTTCATCCTATGCCTTCTGGGTACACTGAAGTACCAAAAGTAATAAAAATAATAGCTCTAGGCCAAAATCATTTTGTTTTTGCTATCTTGTCTCCAGAATCCTACTTTACATTGTTGCTGTTTTCATGAAGTTAATTTATTTTGTTTAAAAAAAAACATTAATGATTTGAAAGCACCAGAAAACTTTTTATAATACCTATGTTGAAGCATTTTATTGCTGTAGAAATCACAACGGAATTTTAGCATTATTAGAAATCAGATATCTAAATCCCATCAAACCTAACTCCCACTGGAGTTGCGGATAACATTAACTAAGTAACCAAAAAATAAAAACCATCCAGTTTTTTTTTAGATAAATACAAAATAGGACATTTATAGATTTGTATTTTAATTATGATAAAGATTAGAAAAGAATCCAGTCGGTGTAGCTGCCACTGTTTTTAACATGAGCTGAGCACTGCTGTTTCAGATTTTGTTTAAGATTAAAAATCAAGAATTGAATTTATTATGAATTATTGACTTTTCAGGTTTCATTGCCAAGTTTAAAACTTGTTTCTTAGTATCTTGCAAAATAAATGTGGTTGGCATTACTTATACTTTGGCACTGCTGCTCTGGCCATTTGGCCATCCCAGTACCCTGGCTGTTTGATATCAAGAAGACTTATTTAAAATGAAAGATCTGGGCTTTGACAATATTGGTAGACTAGAAAGTTTACTGCAGGAGCTTGCCCAGCTGGGTAAACTCCTAGAGCTGTTCCAGATGGTAATATAGATTCATCAGTGATGACATCCTTATGCGTTTCCATGACAAAGCCAGCAGGCACTTGGAATTGCTTGTTCAAAAGTGTATGACTAAAGTGGACGAAAGCCAGAGCCTTCACATGTATTCAGCGAAAATGCTGTGGAATGAGGTGGGGATCATCTCATTCTGTTACTGGATCTAAATGCATGCCTGGAAGAACCATTGGCATAAGACTTGGTGTTTTGGCATCAGAAATTGGAGAAAAAACAAGTGATGCTTCTTGATAACTCTGGGTTTAAAGAACTTCCAAAAATTTCAGATTCCTTTATGGCTGGAACTGCAGAAACTACAAATAGTCCTTGACTTATATTCAGTCAGCAACTGTTCTAAGTTACGGTGGCACTGAATGAATGGTGGTTACAACTGGTCATGGGAGTACTAGTCCTCCCAGCACCCCCACAGTCAGATGATCTTAGTCTGGGTGCTTGGCAACCCACTTGCACTTACGACCGATTGCCAAGCGCCCCTTGATCATGTGATCACCATTTACAACCTTCCTCTGGCTTGCCCAGAAAATCAGTGGGGAAGCTGGAAGAGAATGTTGCAAGTTGTTGAGATAAGTCTCCCCCACCCATGCACCATCCCCATCCCCTCTGCAGTCCTGCCACATCAGCAATTTTCACACCCCCTCACACTCCTATCCCAACCTATGCTACACCTCTTCCATGCTCTTGTACACCCTCCCTGACTCACATTGCATTTCTTGCACATCCCCTCACACCCCTCCTTTGCTTCTTGCACATGCTCCCCAACGCCTCTGTGCATCCCTTTGCTCCATCCTCCAGTTGGCAGCAGCTAATTTCCTTCCTATAGTCCCCGGACCTGCAAGTTCCTACTGGATTCTGTAGTGATTTTACTTATAGGAAGCTGGCAGGAAGTTGCCTCAACAGAAATTCTGACCCCAATTGCCATCGTAAGTTGAGAGCTACCTGTATAGCATAGTAATACTATGAGTCTTATATAATAAGAGGATTTTTTTTTCAGAAAGGATAAAAGTTGCAGAAGGCTTCTACTGAATTAGGGTAACCTGAGGTTCATCATTGAGTCCTTTTCAAGGATGCTGATGTCAGATACTTTTAGGTCGGCCTTAATAATTTTGCTTAGCCCCACAGCACGGTTTCCAAAGTTAACAGGGCTAATTAAAGGAAAGAAAAAAGTCAGGAGGCATTACTGATGTTTAAAAATTAATTCTTCCACAACAGTGCAGAAAATAGTTATTATTTCTGAGAAATAATCTCAGAATAGTTTAAAATTTATGAAATTTTATTTAAATGAGCTCATTTAAAAACACATTAAAATATAATAATTCAGTTTCCATAACAATAAAACTATATCCTGTAGTATCATAATTCAGCTTAGCTGTCCAAGTCAGCTAAATTCAAGTTAAATACAGTTTGGTAACTAACTTATTATAACATTGACCTTCGACATGATCACTCTAGAGCCTTGAATATTTTAATGCTGGATTCAAAATTTATACAGGCAGAAGAGTTTAACAAAGGTTAACAAAACAAGTCAGGTCTTGAGAAGGTGGAGTCTGATCTCACTTCTAGTGGCAATATGTTCCAAAGAGTTGGGTGGTGGTGGTTGCATGGCAGAAAAGGACCCCACCAACTGAAACTCTTTGACCGATGGGGTCCGCAGCATGCTTCTTCTGCCAGACTGAGTGGGTCAGGCCAATTCCGAATCTCATTCGTATCCATTGCCATTTTCCAACTGGATTACAGTATTGTAACCCCATTTCAGGCAGAAATAGATTTCAAATTTTTAGTCACTGGCATCATGTGCTGCGGGAAGGGGGGGGAATAGAAGGACATAGATACCAGTTGGGTCTTTCCTAAAGTTAATACTACTGCTTACCCCCTTGAGGACATTACAATTATAATCTAGCAGCATTTATTGGCGGTGTTGAAGGCTTTACCAAAGATTTTGGTGCCACTTGTTTTTTGTTCCTTAAGAGATATTTGGAGTAGAGTTTGAGTGCTTCTAGTCCAGAGTTGAAGAATAAGAAGCAAATATATATGGATACATCTGTGTATTCAGGGAATAAAATACAATACTTTGCTCAGTAAAGATATGGTTTAAACATACCACAAAGCATTCTATTGTTGCTGAATATTTTTGACACCCAGCATGGTGCAGAAAAAAATTCTGCTTGTGAATAGGATATCCCTTTTCTCCTCTTACTTACTCCCTTACTTGCATGTAGCAGCAATGTGCATGGAATATTATCACAATTCTTGAGAACAGTTTTTGGGAAAACAGTAGCGATGACAAAAGGAAAACAAATAGGTTGTTCTGTCTTAGACAATAAACACCATTGGATTTCACCCTTTGTTGTTGTTGTTGTTGTTGGTTCTTTCTGTTTTTGGCTTTGCCTTCCCACTTAATCTGTTGAAATAGCAGTTGAAGCTAAAAAAAACCCTCCTTTTTCCCAGTACTTCTAATAGTTTCCTCTAGAATTATCTTATTGGAAGAAAATATTCCATCTGCTCCATTCCTTAATATAGCAAAACTTCTAAGTGAACTGTGTGACAAACCCTGGCTAAATTCCATACCATGTGGTTTGTGGCCTCAAGCAAGATGAACACAATCTGTTTTCTCTACATTTAATAAAGGCAGAGATGGGTTCTTTCATTTGGCAAATGTGAAACTTGATTTGGTGATGCTTTTGTTTTATGCCCTATTATCTTATACGAGCAGCTTCCCTGCTGCCCATCTATTTTTTCAGTCATTCAGATAGGCATCACCTACACATATTTAGATACTTTTATTTATTTATATTTCTAGATTACCCATCTCCCTCAAGGATATGTAAGATACAGCAATAGAATTCTACTTCCAATAATGTTTTCCAAGAACATTTTAGACCTTTGGCTACTTGACTTCAATTACACACTTGAAATTTGCAAATAGCGCTTTAAAAACTTTTCATGGTTCTTTCCAATAGCACACCTGTTCTTCCTGCCATGTAATAGTGTTTTAAAAACATTCCTGTGTATAGAGTTTGGCTTTCCAAAACAGGAAAAATTCCATTTTAAGGAAGTTATATTACACATAATACATATGAAGCCAGCTTTATCTGTGGCACAATTTCATTTGTATTGGTGAAGTTATCTCTTTCACTTGGCTGTGTGTATATAGGTGTTTTAAAAATATATAGTATTAAAAATGTAAGAACCAAACTGACATTGCAACATTCATTTGTTTGGCTTAAATGCTAGTTAAAATGTTAGGATACTGAAAATGTTATCTTAGGTAAGTTTATTTTAAGAGGCATCTGTCTCCCTAGGCTCCATATAAAACAAGAATTCCAGAATCTCACAGCCTATGATATTTAGCCTTGCTTTTAATTTTTTGAAAGTTCTGCATCAGCTAGAAACCTATAGGATTTCATTATTTGTCAGGGAATTCTGTTAGGAAGGCAAAGGCATAAGTCTAAATAGCTGAATGGATTGGTGCCACACCAAGAAACCACATGATGGTTTAGCTTGCAGAGTGAACCCAACTGTTGTGACTTTCGTCCGGAAACCAAGGTTAAAAACATACCATGGGTAAACTTGATGTCTGCAGAGAGCCTTTTATGTCCTGCTAAAATTAATCTCCATGTTAGATTAACTGTGTCAAAAATAAAAGCAATATAAGGGAATTACTTTTATCTCCTTTGAGGGGGCAGAACCACCATATTTTACCAACCTCTTTTTGTAGCCATTCAGATACTGTGTAGTAATCCAGATAAAAGGTTGAGCAGGTGCTGTCCATTTTTCATCCTCTACCCTTTCTGATAGATATATCCTGTTGGAAATAGATTTTTTTTCCAGTTCATGATTTTTCTTATTGAGGCTATATTATTTATATGAATATGTTAAGTCATGCAACAAAAGCAAAGTAGCCACTTTGTGGATGATAAGTGTTGTTTACTTGGGTTGGTTTCAACTTATTTCCTGGCAAATTGGAATTTTTTCCAGGAAAAATGGAGGGATACCAGTGTTTTTGACCATTCTCGTATATGTGCTATATTGTTAGTGTCTCCTGGGCTTCTCTTCTCATTTTTGGGGGTGTTATCACTTAAGTATGTTTTTGTTCCCCCACTCCCAAAGTGAGTATACTAACTGAAAAGAATATGCTGATGATACCAATTCAAGTGGAGGATGGAAAAAATATATGAGAAAAGCCAATGGTGAAATCCAATTTTTTTTACTACCGGTTCTGTGGGCATGGCTTGGTGGGCGTAGCAGGGGAAGGATACTGCAAAATCTCCATTCTCACCCTACTCCAGGGGAAGGATACTGCAAAATACCCATTACCAGCCCACTCTGGGACCAGCCAGAGGTGGTATTTGCCGGTTCTCCAAACTGCTCAAAATTCCCACTACTGGTTCTCCAGAACCTGTCAGAACCTGCTGGATTTCACTCCTCAGAAAACCTTTGAAAATCCTCAAGTGTTTTGAAATAAATTAAAAAAAAAGTGAGATCATAGAGGCTGCTGGCCTAAATGAGGCAATCTTACAGATTGTAAGAAGAAATGCTCAGAAAAATAGCAAGAATAAGCAAAAGTACTACAAAATCTATTCGATCAAAACACAAAGCATTGGAAGAGATGGAATGTTTATTAGGTGTTTAGATGGAGGGTCAGGCCAAGAAGAGTCTGCAGCAAATTCTCTAAAAATAAAAGAGAAGATCACAAAAAGAAAAATAAATGAAAACTTGATGTAGTGCCGTCTTCAAATGTGAAGTGTAAATTCTTTATTAGGATTATGTATTTGCTTGAAAACACATTTGTAACTAAAACATAGCCATTTTGAATGGTCTACCTCTAACCCTATTCTTTTCACAAACCCTTGTGTTCGTATTGAATGATTTTGTGAAGCACAGAGGTTCCTAGGAATGCAGCTGTTGTGCTACATGAGGTCAGAGCTAATTAGTACTGTATTTATATTGGAAACTATCGGGATATTCCAGTCTGGGCAGTCGAAAAACAAAAATAAACGTCATATGTAATATTTTGTAAATAATTTACAAAACAGAAAATAAAGCACTTGCTTTTTGTTGCCAAGAGGATGAAACTGAAGTTTCCATGCAGTCCCTAAGACAGGGGTCTGCAACCTTAAACACTCAAAGAGCCATTTGGACCCATTACCCACAGAAAAGAAAACACCGGGAGCCACAAAACCCTTCCCATGCCTGACTATTTCTTGAGCGGCCACAAAACTAGCATATGTAGTTGAATTAAATCTTCTGTTTTCTTCTGAAACTTTTATTTTCTGGGATTTATCCATGGTTGGCCTATCAAGGGTTGAAAAGCTCAATAAATCATGTGCCAATGGGTGTTGCACATTGGCGGTTGTGACGCATATTTTGAGTGACAGGGAGCTGCAGCAGAGGGGTGAAAGAGCCACATGCGGCTCCAGAGCCGCAGGTTGCTGACCCCTGCTCTAGGAGTTGAACTTGACTTAAAAGAATCTTTGTAGTATTTTTAGTCACAGTGGCTAAAACCTCCAAATCCACAGCATTCACTGTCTTCTTTCCTGCTAGGTCAGTATCACGTCACCGTACATCTGTTTTGGACATCAGTAGACTGATACTTGTATTTGGAACAGGGAAGTCGATTTTCATAGTGAAGTCTTACTATTCTTAATAAAATCAGAAATAGATCAAAAGAACTAGAGAGCAATAGTCATTTGTATTGTCCCTCATAATAATACATAGGTCTTGACAACTTGTGCCAGCATTTGTCAACATGTACATTAAGCTTATATTGTTAATTTTTATTTTATTTGACCAATGCTGGCTATAGCACTGTTTGTATTGTCCATTCTCCTGACATGGAGTAAGAAAATAAACTGGTGAGAAAAGAGTATTAAATGACACTGCAGAACTAGGTATTTAGGTTAGCTAATACAAAGCTTTTGAAATATTAATTTCTAGATAGGAATGTGAAGCAACTGTAGGAGGATAAAGTGTATTCTCAGTAGAGAGATTTAATTTGCTCTGCCGTTTGCACAGATGTAACAGAAGAGGAAACACTAAGATATAAAAATATTTGTTTCATTTTAAATTAAACAGTTATACATATTGAGTTACTGCACATCATTACTTGAAGATGAAGATGCTTTAAGTTCCATGCATTTATATTAAGATTTTATGCTTTCTTTTTTCTTAAAGTAGTAATAATACATATTTTAGTTACATTTTAGATTCAAGTATACATACAATTTTTATATTCAACTATTCATTCAAGATGTCTATCTAAACATTTCACAAATCAGCCTGTGCTATGTGGAACAGGGATGTCAACTGCTATATTCTTAAGGGGTGTCTTCTTCTCTAGAAGCTTCTGGTTCTTCTTTAGAAGATTCAGGCCTGTAGCCAGTGGTACATTTCCTAAATGAACAAACATCTTCACCTCTGGTTTTCTTTCACAATAATGTTGAAGATACTGGACACGGAGACCTTCCCCCTTATGGAAATAACATCTATGGGCTGCTTTGCAAGGGACCATATTCTTTCCCCAGATTTGGAAAATAGATTGTATAATTAGAATCCATTGGAGTTTGGCAGCTGTTAATGACTACTTTAGCTTCAACTGCAACAATACACGAGCACACAATGACACAAACTTAAGGTAAACTGCTCCAAACTCGATTGCAGAAAATACGACTTCTGCCACAGAGTGGTCAATGCCTGGAATGCACTACCTGATTCTATGGTTTCATCCCCAAACCCCCATAACTTTAACCTTAGACTGTCTACTGTTGACCTCACTCCATTCCTAAGAGGTCTGTAAGGGGCGTGCATAAGCGCACCAATGTGCCTACCGCCCCTGTCCTACTGTCCCCATTTATTCGTATCCATTTTCTGTATTCATAATCATGTTTATACTTATATCTGTTATACATGCTTGACTAAATAAATAAATAAAATAAAAATAAATAATACATTCAAATAAACAGCAAAATGTTTCAAAGTCAAACTATGAAAAGGACGGTAGCCTAAGCGTATAAGGAAAAAATAAAAATAAAAATTCTATTTGCAAAGATTATATATATTAAATATATTATATTTTCCTGATAAAGAAATAAAGGGAGACTAGTATAGAGCTATTTCAAGCTATTTAGCTCTCATCAGCTAGCCATACCCTTATTCGGATTCGAACTTGGGCTGCCTGCATAGAGGTTAAACTTTGGGTTGTTGGGTTTGTTTGGGGTTTTTTTGCCAGAACTGCTGCTCATTTGAAACTATGAGACTGTATATAATCATCAGAGTGAGTCTTTGAAATCTGGCCTGATCGCATCTTGCAAGGCTAGTGAATATGAGGAAGACATTTGATACAGAAGAGATGGCAGATTGCTCTTAAAGTGTGCACTCTGTTAAAATGAATGTCTGAACTGCGATTATTGCAGTGTGGCAGGCAGACAACTGTGTAATACATTTTCGAATGATTAGGGAAAGAGAAGGGTACGATAAATAAAAACACACTCTCATACAGTATATACAGTATATAGCATAGATTTTCTTGTCAAATTTTGCTGTCCTGCTGTTCTTAATGCCTCATCTCTGCAGCTTCAGATAAAGGTTGCCAAATATTATACTGAAAATAAGCAACTGCTTGTGCATGACAGAGAGGCAAAACAGGATATTTCTGTCATGTCCTTCTGTTGCTAGATGTTTGTCCACTAGCATATTTTTAGAGAGCTATGTATCAAAAATAATAGCAATTGAAGATGCTTCTATTGCAAAATAGGCTAAGTAACTTCATATCTACTTTTACAATTTGAATAATCCTAGCAACCCTTGAAGCCTTAAAGTGTTTTGCAAAGCACGAACATGTGGTTGTTTCTATTTTAAAGAAGTATTTTAAGTGGTGAAATACTTAAAAGTTCTTCTCCCATGTTCATAATCCTCCTTCTTTTCCACCTACCTTCATACCATGATTTTGGTTAACTGTGTGGTAAAATGATGTAACTCTTCTTTAAAGTTATCGTATGTTAATATATTCCCTTTAACTCACTTTTTAAAACCCTCGTTTAAAGTAGTAAATATTCTCTGTAATCCAGTGAACAGCTTGCTCTTGAGAAATGACGTGATATTGATTTTTGTTGCTTTCTATTATTCCCAGAAGCATAGCAACTGTAAAATGTTTTCAGTTCCTCATTTCTTTCTATAGATTATGGTGCTTTACATTGTAGATTGCCGATCTGGACAAGATTGATTAGTATTGACACTTGTCAGGGTTTGACTTAAAAGCACAGGAGATGGACATTGTACCAAAAAAAAGGCAGATCGAATACCAATCAGGACTGCTTATGTTAGCTGGCTTTCTTACTGTTACTTTAAATACAATACCAAATCAGATTAACCTGTGTTAAATCCAGGCATAGAAGCACCCCTTTCTTTATTTCTTGGCTAGCTTTTCATTGTCAATCCCATCTCTTCTGTCTGAAATACTTGCTTCTGGAGTTGGTTGTTTGCTGATAAATGATGTCAGGGCTATAAACTTAAGACCAGCAATTTCAGTTTTATTGTCAACTTGGCTGCAAATGCAATTAAACAGAATTGCCAACATTCCATTATATATTATTTCTCTGAATTTATCCATGTTTTGCTGGGATTAAACCCTGCTAAACATCGTGGGATTTATTTTTGAATAAACATAGAATTGGCTTGCATATTTTGTATACTTGTATTAAATGTAGGCCAGCACCATAATGGTTCCTTCCCATCTGCTCTTTCTGTTTCGCACACCCTTAGCACTGTGGAGCTGGAAGGGATCACATGGATCAATTAATCCAACCAATTAAAATAATTATGATATTAGTTTTTCCATTTTGAGATTTTTTTTCTTCTTAAAAAGCTTCCAAGGTTGAGAACCCACAATGACCATAGATTGACTCTTTCACTATGTTCACATTTTATTGTCAAGCTTTCTCTTATATTTAAACAAAATCTGAATAACTGAAATTTATCCCTATTATTTCTGGTCCTAACCTCAGGGGCAATGGAAATAATACTTGACAATTTCCCCAAGGGACATTTTTATGTGTATATGAAAACTGATATGTCTTCCCTCTGTCTTTTCTCTAGATCTACCATCCCAAGTTACTTCAGTTTGTTCTTGTAGGACATGTCTTCAAGACCCTGTATCATTTTTGTCACCCTTCTCTGTTCTAATGTTTCAACATCCTTCTAATGGCCAGAATCGTACACAGCACTCCAGATCAGGGGTGGGTTATACTTAATTTTACTACCGGTTCGCAATGGGATCGCTCGCTTCGCTTGCGTGCACGGCTTGCTTCACTGATGACAACATCCAGGGCAGTGGGTGGAGCCTCCCGCCGGTTTTACTACCAGTTCTTGCGAACCGGTCCGAACCTGGGGCAACCCACCACTGCTCCAGATGTATTTTCATCAGTGCAGAATAGAGGGAACTAAAGACTTCATGTGTCTTTGACACGTTGCTTCTTATGTACAGTAGAACTCCATATCTTCTATGCGTGCTGTACATTCTTCTTCCCTGGATGTATTATCTTACATTTCTCCCTGTCAAAGGACATTTTGATGATATTAATTCAGTCTCCCAACCTGCCCAGACTAGATTGCATTCTCATTCTTTCATACTGGATGTCATCCAGACCTCTAGATGTTATATTAGCTGCTAAGTTTACAAACATTCCATCAATCCTATCATCCAAATATGGAGATGGCTTTGAGGGAGACAAGAACCATTACCAAAAAGATGAGAAGAAAAACATAGGTTAAGTCCTGGATGCGGAGAAAGTGTGTGCAAACACTTCAGACAGATACTTCCCTAAAGCATAATGTTAGGAAAGAGAAGAGGGAGCACAATCTGACTTCCAAAATTACATTACTACAGTCACTTCAAATCAAAGTTGTCTTTAGTCTTCCAGCAGTTATATCTTGGTTAGATCTGCCTCATAGGGCCGACATCACATCATTAACAAAATTTCAAATGGTAAGATATAGTAACCCTATGGACACTAATGCACTCAAGTTCTGTTTCAGGTTGCAGACACACAAGCACAAACACAGTTGCTATGGAGTTAAGCAGATAACAGTAGACAAGATCATAAATCAGGGTCTGTGCAAAGAGGGCTTGCCTGAATAAGACCATCTGAAGTTTAAACAACAAGAGTGATCCATATTCATTCCAGATATCAAGAGTGCCTAGTTGGATAGTTAGCCAGTCAAGAGTCAAGGGTTCAAGAGTACATAAACACACAAACAAGAGCCATAAACTAAGTCTCCAACAAAGACTGAACCCAAAAGCAGCTATATAAATCCACCTGAAAGTAGCTGGCTACAGTTACTCAGATCTTGTCCTTTGCTTAGTGAGGAAATGTCACCCTGCTCACCACTGCGTGCATTGAGGCCTGCAGTTTGAGGGTTGTGTCTCATTGTCCAACTGCTGTAGCTGATGCCTGTGTTGCTCATCCTTCTCCACAGGGTGGATTTGATTTAAATCAAGTCGATTTAAATAATTTTCAAAGAGCAACTGTCATCTCTGTCCCACAGTGGCTCCTCTTCTGGCCCTCTGTTGACTCACCAACAGTCCCATTCCCTTTAATGGGATGGCTGGTGATGCGTCAGTGACACAACAAGGTGAGGGACGTGGCAGGCAGCAGGTGAGTGGATGCCTGCTAAAAGGTGCTGCCATGATGGATTTGAAATAACAGGTGCTCTTTAAATGTAAGGACTCATTCTTGCTGGTAGTTAGAATCTTTAATATTATTATTTGCAAACAAAATGAGGGTTTTCTATTTAGAGTGCATGTTATCTCAGCTTGCAGAGTTTGAATTCATTGAACGAGTTTACCAAAAATGTAAATATTGCAGAATATACAGCCTCGTGCTCCATAACTAAGCTCCATTTATTATGCTGAATAAACTAAATTATTAATGTATCTTAAATAGAAAACTATGTTTAGATAGATTTTTACTCCAAAAGCATTTTATTAAACTAAATTTGATAAAAATCAAAGAAATCCGAATTTAAAAAGTCTGATTTTTTTTATTTTTTAAAAAAATCATCTATTTTTATCCACACTGCTTCTCCAATGTATCATAGCTTGTAGATTCCAGCAATCCATAGATTCAGCTGGACCAGTGTTCTCAGAATGAGAGAGAGATTTGAATCTGAATCCTGGCCCATGACATAGCCACTGAAGTGGACTGAAGTGCCATCTAATCCACATTTTAACAGCTTGTCAGAAAGAATGTGATGTGGAACCTTTGTTAAAATCAAGGTAAATTATATCTATCATGTTCCTTTTGTCTTTCAAATAAGATGTCTAAAAAAGGACAGGAGAATTGTCTCACATGCCCATTTTTTAAAAAGCCATGCTGAATCTTAGCAATCATGGCATTTTAAGATGCTTACAAGTGACCTGATTTATTAACTGCTCTAATATCTCTCCTGGTATTGATTTTTGGCTCACTGCTCAGTAATTACTGGGATCCTTTTTCCATCCTTTCTTGAAGAGGAGGCTGTGTTTGCTCTTCTCCAACTTTCTGGGGCCTCTCTAGTTCTCCAGAATTCCTCAATAGATCCAGTGGTGAAATCCAAATTTTTTTACTACTGGTTCTGTGGGCGTGGCTTGGTGGACGTGGTGTGGCTTGGTGGGCGTGGCTTGGTGGGTGTGGCAGGGGAAGGATACTGCAATATCCCCATTCCCACCCCACTCCAGGGGAAGGAGACTGCAAAATCCCCATTCCCACCCCACTCTGGGGCCAGCCAGAGGTGGTGTTTGCCGGTTCTCCAAACTACTCAAAATTTCCACTACCGGTTCTCCGAACTGCTCAAAATTTCCTCTACTGGTTCTCCAGAACCTGTTGAATTTCACCCCTGAATAGATTTCAAGCTTTTCAGCCAGTTCTTTAGTTATTCTAGGACACATTTTATCAAGACCTGGAAATTTGAAGATCCTTAGCTAGCAGTTCCTTTACCATATCATTTCTGACTTCCCCTGTTGTGTTCCTTCTATCTGTGGTATTCATTTATCTTTAGATATAAAGAGGAAAAATATAGAGTTGAAGTTTTTTGTGTTTGTTTGGTTATCTATTAAGATTTCTCAATTTGGATTAAGTGGCAAGCCAATTGTCTCCTTTTGTTGTCCTCTTGTTGAGAAAGAAATGGAAGAAATCCATGCTACATTTTGTCATAGTTATTTTCTGCTTCATTTTCCTGACCCTGTTTTTGCTGATAATAAATTAAAGGTGACCATTTTGATGTCAGTTTCAAAGACTGTGATTCCACCCTTAAAAATGAATCTCTCAAATGGTTTAGGGAAAAGTGAGTTTACTATGCTCATGGGTTATAAATCTATTCACCCGAATAAATCTATTCACCCGAACCAGTAGTAAAAAATGCTTTAAAAAAGTTTTTTTTAAAGGTTCCCAAAATCACGTAGCACAGCTGTGATCTTGAAAAACTTTTTTTTACTTTTTTAAATAATTTTTTTACTACCTATTCGCCCGAACTGGCAGTAAAAAAATCCTTAAAAAGTAAAAAAAAAGTTCCGATGATCAGCTGAGCGACGCGTGATCGTCAGAACTTTTTTTTTTTTACTTTTTAAAGCATTTTTAGCTACCGGTTCAATAGTAAAAAAAATGCTTAAAAAGTAAAAAAAAAAAAAGTGTTCCGATAATCGCACGTCGCTCAGCTGATCGTCGGAACTTTTTTTTTTACATTTTTTTACTACCAATTCGGTGAACCAGTAGCATTTTTTACTACCGGTTCAGATGAACCGGCCCGAACCGGTAGCAGTTCACCCCTGGTTCAAACCATTAAATTTAGAAGATAGGTTATCTGAGGAACCGTCTCTTGCCAGTCACATCTACCCGACCCATCAGAGCGGGGAGACAGGGAATGCTGTGGGTCCCATTCCTGAGGGAGATACACCTGGTGGGACCCAGAAGAACGGCCTTCTCCATGGTGGCTCCCTCTCTCTGGAACATCATTCCCCCAGAGATTAGAATGGTCCCCACTCTAATACTCTTCCTGAAGGTGCTGAAGACCTGGTTCTGCCCCTGGGCCTGGGAAAACCCAGAACGGGATGGAGCCTATTAAATGGCTCATGTGATTTGCTGTCACCGGGGCGGGGTATGTGATTATATTATTTATTTATTTATTATATTTCTATACCGCCTTTCTCCCGTAGGACTCAAGGTGGTGTACAGTCAAGAAAAATATAGACACACAAACATCATAAAATTGCTAATTAAAATTATTACTTAGTTTGGTCAATTAAATAAAACCCAGAATTAGATCACATTTAAAAAATCATTCACATGTTCATATGTTTAGCCCCGCCTGTATATTATATTATATTATACTATACTATACTATACTATATTATTATATTAATTATTATATTATATTATATTATATTATATTATATTATATTATATTATATTATATTATATTATATTATAATATTATATTATTATTATATTATATTATTAATTATATTATTATATTAATTTATTTGAATCTTTTTATTAGTTTTATTGTTTTAAATGTGGTTTTATATTCTGTAAACCGCCTTGAGTCACCATGGGTGAATAGGCGCAATATAAATTCAATAAAATAATAAATAAATAAATAAATAGATCTAATAGCATCAACAGCAATAATAAAAAAAAAATTAAAGAGTTCCCTGAATTTATTAAGAGAAAGGTGAAGAGAGAAATGGAAAAGCAGTTCCCTCATGATTTAGCCAGAGTGGGAAGAAGAGACATAGGGCAGATAATACTACTACTACTACTACTGCTAATAATAATAAAAATAAAAATAACAACAACAAAACATTGAGTAAATAAAAAAATAAAAGCAAACAAAAGGATCAAGGGACGAGTTTTTCAAAAAATAGCACAAGTAGGCATGTTTCCAAGACTCAGGTAATGAACCCATTGTAGTATACTAACCTTGTAAGAAAATGGGCAAAAGAATGAAAAAGAATAATGTAATGTAATTGTTATTTAGTTAACTTCAAGTTAAATACTTGCCACTGTGTGATAAAATACTTGTTATTTTTTAAAATTAAATTCTTGGGAAGCTTATTGCAGTAAGCATGACTTAGTCGTGTGTTCTCGTTGTTGGGGCATTGTGGGACATAGGCGCTGAGTAATGGTCTTGCACTATAGGCAGTCTACAGGCTGCAAAACATGCCCAGGAATTCTCTTCAATGTCACAGATTCTCAACAAACAAGAAAACGTGGAACTTTTGTAAAGTCTAGCTGATCACTGACACAATACATTGCAAAGAATTGGCGGGCAAGAATAATTGCAGCACTTCAGGGTGATCTGAGCCCTGGGATTTTTTGGAATGCTGTTACTTGTTTGTTTGCTATGCCTCTTCTTTTAGTTAGACCGGTGTGCCAAGAGAGATGCCCCTGTCATTCACAAAGGAGGCTGCCCTGAATTATTAATAATTGGACAAGTTTAATGTGGCCTTATATCCCCTGAGGCATTAAAGATCATGTACTTGGTGAAAACCATTGTACTTTCCCTGACTTGATGAATTGGGAGCATTAAAAGACACACATACAGCCCCTTCCCCCTGCATAGCCGCTGCTTGTTAACACGAAAGGGAAGGAAGGTGACTTAAGAATGCATCTCCCGAGGACTGAAAAAGTATATAGAAGCAATTCAGAGAAGGGACACTTCAAGTTTGAAAGTGTTATTCCGATGATAATCTCTTCCATTAAGCATTTCTGTTCTATTTTCTATTTCACTGAAAAGATAAAAATTAATTCCAAATTTAGAGGATAAGAAGTAAGTAGGTTTGTCTAGCTTCAGTCATTCCTAACAATTTGATATTTATGTCCATAAATAAAGCCACTGAAGTTGGCTTTAGGAACTACAGCAATCTCATAACATGAACTAGTTAGTATAATGGAAAAGGAGAGTGTTCATCCTTGGCATTTACCAGCAGTCTGTTAAGTAAGGATAGTTACTAGGAAGAGGAAGTAGATAAACATTGCATGCTTGCCTTATTATACACGTGCCGTTGTTTGCTTTGAATGTGGGCAAGCAGGTCTGGGATTGAGCTTGGCTATGTTAACCCAAGTTTCAGTTGTACCCATGGCTGTGGAGGCCACCAAAAATAAAACTTTTTCAGCTGCTAAGTCAAGTCCAACTTTTTGGGACCCCACCAACCATAATATACCAGCCTTGCCTGTTGTCTACTGTCATCCGGAGTGCCCATTGCGTTGATGACACTATCTGACCATCTCCTCCTCTGCCATCCCCTTCTCCTTTCCCCTTCATTCTTTCCCGACATCATGGCCTTTTCCAATGATTCCTCTCTTCTCATTAGGTGGCCAAAGTATTTGAGCTTCAGCATCTGTTCCTTCCAAAGAACAGTCAGGGGTGATTTCCTTTAGGATTGACTGGTTTGATCTCCTTGCAGTCCAAGGGACTCTCAAAAGTCTTCTCCAACACCAAAATAAAATTAGGTGATATTAAAAGGTATTCTGAGGAGAATTTGAATTTTAACTGTACAAGAGCATTAGACATTATGAATCTAGTATGCAGACACACTGGTGTGCATCCAGATGCATCTCTCATTTGTAACCAGTTTTGCTTAGTAGAGCTGGCTCATTAGTTTTCTTATCATATTCAGGCTTGGCACTGAAGCAGAGAAAAAATATGCTGATTGCCTTACTCAGTTTGAGTGGTCAGTGTAGAACTTGCCTGCAGTTCCCTCTGTTTTATTATTATTTTTATTTGCTGCATTTCCCTCCCACTGCCCGCTGCTCTGCTTTTCAGGCTGATTTCTCCCTGAGCAGCTTGCATTAATTAAAAGAGAAAGATACATAAGGGATGAGAAGCAGAAGAAAAAGAAGGAAAGAGGTCAGTTCTTCAAGGCCATAATAGAATGAATATTGTGATGGAATTTATATAAGGGTCAAATTAAACTGACCTTCCCTGCCCAGAGCTCTAGTTTGTATAATGCCCTGTCTCAAGTACTTCCTGGTACTGATGGATGGGGCCAGAAATGACATGGATGCGGTCAGAATGATGTGTTATCCTGACACACTCTGGCCCATGGCTGCCTATGAGGGTGGGTTATAAGGGGAGACTTGTGTCGTTCATTAAGACATAAGTATAAGGTTGTGGCATTTGCATGGTGACATTACCATGGATTGCTCTGGATGTTTCTATTCTTGTCCTTTGGCAATGGCTGGTGGGAGCTGAGCGTTTTATACAGCAAATTCCCTAAGCAACCCCAAGGCCAATTTCTAAATTATTTCTAAAATAATATCCAGATATCCACCTCTCTAATTTGGGACCTTCAGGGTTTCCCTAATGTGCAGGCTAACATTCTTTGCAGATGCAAATACAGTTCCCCATTATTTCACATGTTTCAGGCATTCAGAATAATCTCCAAATTTATGACTACTGGCTAGGATTTCTTGCTCATTGTCTGCAGTATTAATCAGGTCTATTTATTGTTTCCTCTGTGGGAGATCTGAGCTTGGTTTGAAGCTGCATCAGCCTGGAGAATAATGATTTGTATCTTAATAAACATTTCCAAAGCTACCCTAGTAGACAAGTAATTAGTCCTTCACTTCATACCAGAAGCCCATTCATCTGTCTGTATGCTTTGGATATGTATCTGTCTGTATTCTTATTCCACTTCTCTTCCTGGTATCTTCTATGCTGCTGAGATGTACCCTGTTTCTCCCAAAATAAGACATCCCCTGATAATATGCCCAATCAGGCTTTTGAGAGCAATGCAATAAGGCCAAGCTTATTTCTGGGTTCAAAAAAATATAAGACAGGGTCTTATTTTGGGGGGGGGGGGAAATAGTATTTCTGATGGTTCAAGATTATTGCTAAAATGCAGATGGAATGGGAATCACTACACAAGCAGGTTTTACTAATGAACTAACATCATTTAATACAACTCATTGACTGTAGCATTATTATAGATTCCAAATTATAGACCCATGATCGTATAATAGGCCAAAGGCATTTCTCACCTTATTATAGTAATTTGGAGGAGAAAATATACTGCTCAAAAAAATAAAGGGAACACAAACAGAAGACGTCCGAGATTTGAATGAATGAAATAGCCTTATTAAATACTTTGTTCTTTACATACAGTAGTTTATACACTGCTCAAACAACTAAAGGGAACACAAAACTACTGTATGGAACGAACAAAGTATTTAATAAGGCTATTTCATTCATTCAGATCTCGGATGTCTTCGGCTTGTGTTCCCTTTATTTTTTTGAGCAGTGTACATCACTGCCTATTTTTTGAATGGCCACAGGAATTGTAGTTAGCAGGGCATTTGTTTTGCCCCATCTTGCAAAATAAAACTTAGCTATGTTCTGTTTTTGGAATATTGAGTTTTTAAAATTGTTCTTTGCCTTTGGGAAGGTTCTAAAAAATCTGTCTTGCTATTGCAAATGTCTATGGGAATTTCTCAATCATCCAGGTCATGGTTGTCCCAATGGTGCTTTTTTCCAAAAAGCAACTGGACTTTTACTTATTTTGTAAATATTTTGCTTTCTCATCTAAAAAGTTGCTTCAGTTTTAACTAAAGAAGTTAGAACTGAAGAAGCTTCTTGGATGAAAAGTGAAACATTTTCAAAGAAAAAAGAACAAGAAAGTCGAGTTGTCTTTTGGAAAAAGCCCCTTTGGGATGTCTTGCTATTGTATTTTTTGAATTAGCGGTTTCAGATTCTCTTTGGAGAAATCTTAATATTTTATTTTAACATCTTTTCCTAATTTCTGGCATAGTGCTTTATGACATCTGGAATGTAAATCTCAGTGAAGTTAATAAGAGACTTCTGCAGCTGCTTAATTTTATCCGATTGATTTCTGTGCAGTTTAGATGGCATTCCTGTTGTGTATTTACTGTTGCATATTTCAACAGTAGATATCAATAAAAGCCTTGCTACTTTCTTCTTACTTTTTTCCCCTTTCAAAAGTTAGCTAACGCTAATCCTTATCTTTAAGACTTTTGTGATATTATTGCATCCAGAATTACTGTTTCTTTCTCATTCCTTTCCCTGGCCTTCTGCATTGACAAATTCAACCGGATATTATTCATACTGAGATTAATCTTTTTTTCAGAAACAAAGCCCATCATTTGTTGAAAGTGAGGCTGTTCTTCCAGGCAGGAGGATGGACCAAACTTTTTCAGTGACAGTGTCTTCACTTAGGAGCAAAAAAACCCCTTTCTTTATACTTGTGTAGTAAGATTTTTTTTTCAGGATTGTCTATATTTGTGTTTGTCACCCTGAGCATTTTTGTATGCTGGCTGGGGAATTCTGAGACTTGACGTCCACCAAGCTTAAAGGTGCTGAAATGGGGAAATACTCTCTACAGCAACTACAAACCACTCTTGAGGATTTCAAGCTGAAGTCCTACCTGGAGAGGCCAAGGGCTTAATAGCTTTGGATCTTTTCCAAGCAAAGTAAAAATTCTACCACTGAGTTATAGTTACAGTCTTCCTTCAGTACAGTCTTTTTCTTCAAAGATTTTCTTCATATTGGCACTTTCTGAGGTCTTTTCCACTTTCCTGGATCTTTAATGTTAATTTAATTTAATTTAATTTAATTTAATTAATTTAATTTATATGCCGCCTCTCTCCGAAGACTCAGGGCGGCTCACAATACATTTTAAAAAATCATTATAAAAAAACATTTAAAAATTAAAAACATTAAAAACTCATGTTGAATTTTTTTTAAAAAAAATGCAAAACAGATTTAAAAAGGAAGGGTGGAGAGGAAAGAGAAGACTAAGTTCATGACTGGATGGAATTGATAAGATCTTCAGTAAGAGAGAGGTGAGAAATTTAAAAAATAAAAAGATGGTGCCGTAAGAATGGTTTTCAACAATAAGAAAGGTATTATTTGAAAGTGAGTAGTTTTGCTGTCAGTTAGATTTAGACAGATTTCTTTTTCTTCTCTCTTATTTTCTGGCTCCAATTTCTCCTCCCCCCCACCTACATTCTCATTCTTTTCCTTCATTTTGCATCACATTGCTCCCTCCAAAATGAAATTATATATTTTATAGGTATGCATTTTAATGCATAATTCTTAATCTGATTTTGTATTACTTTAGTCGAAGGCCAATATTTTCAATAAGGATTTTAAAACTGCTATATATATTGTAGGTAAAAGGTTTTTTTCCAGAAACATAGGGCAGGCCAATTACATTAGATTACAATCACAGAGCCATATTTATTATGCTGCTGCCCTTGGTTGCTCCAGTTGTACATATATTCCAATTACTGAAGGTTGTGGGATACCATGAGTATAATTTGTGGATCAAAAGAATCACTTCTATTTCTAAGTAGTAGTCAATATAAAGATAAGTAATCAAATTACATTGTTGAATTGTAATGTTTCTGGAGTTCTCAGGAATTGTCAAATAATGTTTTTTTTTTTTTTAAAGAGCTGCCTCTTCTTCTTCCACCCCTGTATCAACTTACTCACACAAAAATCTAATAAAAATAATGTTGCCACATGTATATTGGTATATGCTTTCTGAGTGACAAGGAGTTTTTAAGGATGTATGTACAGTACTTGATTTTGATCAGAGTATATTGGCCTTCTCAAATATTGAATATGCTAACAAACAGACTTTATGAATAGAGTTACTCCAGAACAGATGCCTAGAGAAAAAATCTGGCACGAAAAAAATATTCTCTTACCTCTTTCATATTCTCTGTACCTGGCTTCACAGGTTACACCAAGCTATAGTTTGTTTCCTTATAAAAATTAACCATTGTTGACAAGGTTTGTCTGATATAACCACAGTTTATAAATAATACAATTCATACACTATATTAATCTAGAGTTTATTTTGGTTTAGTGCAGGGTGCAAATCTGATTTGTAATGTGCAAATCTGACTTGTAACCATGCTGAAGTAGCATATTAAGCCAGACTTAGTACAAACAATGTTTAAAATCATCATAGAGTAAATGTTCCTGGAAACTATTCCCAATTCTATATGGATGCTTCCTCCTAATCTTTCTCCTTGAATGTGAATAATTTGTAATGTCTGGTTGGCCTTTGTTATTATTTAAAACTAATCTCAGATACAGTAGGGCAGGGGTGTCAAACTGGCGTCATCATGTGACATATCACAACTTTTTCCCCCTTCGCTAAACCGGGCATGGGTGTGGCCAGCGTGTGATGCATCCAGCCTGTGAGCCGTAAATTAGACACCCCTGTAGTAGGGGGACAAAAAGGCTAATCTTGGTTTCTTTATTTTGAAAAAAATAGCTCCCTAATATGAGAAATGGAGGTGGACAGTAGGGTGGAGAAAACAAGGTATTTGACTGGTTATCTTAGATGAAGCAAATCAGTGAGGCTGCTGGAAGGCTCAAAATAAAAAGGCAGGACTAGAACTCAAGGCTCCCAGTTTCTAGCCAGGTGCCTTAACCACTAAACCAAACTGGTTTACTTTTGTTTTAGTTAGCAATAAAAAATGAACGTTCATGCATGCACACATAGATACCTGCAGAATCCC
The DNA here is from genome assembly GCF_059756535.1 of Pantherophis guttatus. Taxonomy (NCBI): domain Eukaryota; kingdom Metazoa; phylum Chordata; class Lepidosauria; order Squamata; family Colubridae; genus Pantherophis; species Pantherophis guttatus. Next base: position 270,559,986 of record NC_142063.1, on the reverse strand, counting down.
AGAATTACAACAATGAATACAATTCAAATATGTGATCTATGAATTAGACAACACATTTTTGGTTTACATTTGGTCTTGATCCTCCTTTTATTATTTCAGTTTCCCTCTCTACATCAGAATAGAATAATAGAACAGAACAGAACAGAACAGAACAGAACAGAACAGAACAGAACAACAAGCTTCACACTGTTCTTTTATTTGCATTGCAGTTTGAGATACAGCTTTTTACACACTGTAGGGTCTAGGATGTAGTTGTTTATTTCTAGCCAGGTTGCAGAGGAAATCCTTCATTTGTAAGCTATTTTGATGTTTGGTTCTTTGTGCTAGAAACTCTTAAATTGTTTCCAGCATTCTCTTATTGTTAAAACTACTAAAACTAAGGGCTGAGCCATGGGCACGAATTGTTGCATTCTGACTTACTCACCTTCTTTTCAGGAGAGAAAATCCTGCAATCATACCCAGTGAGTGCATAACAGTTTGTTGCTTCAGAGCAGCTACCATAGCAAACAATTTAAAATGTTCTCTAATGCAAGAAGCTGTTTCATGTGGACATATTTGATATACCTGGAAGTTTAGCACTTCGCTGCATGGCTTTGATGATAAGATAATGTCTGTGGTAGATAATTTTTATGCTGCTCTCCCAAACTCTAAATAAAGTGGTGTATTCTCCTGTCATTAGGTATATAGTTAAGGGGTATGAGCATGTATTACTTTTTTACATTGTTTTGTTTATTGTTGTATTTGGTGTTAAAACAACAACCATTCATTTCTTGCAACAAGTTTCATATAAGTCTGAACTGTAATGTATTCTGACAGGGCAATAACCCTGTCTGTGCAAAGAAACTATAAAAAGTGAAAGTTTTCTTCTTGCATCTGCAAAAAAAACCCTTATGGGTGGCAATGACAACAGCAATTAGATACTAAGTTACCTGGTTTTTCTTTTCACAAAATTGGTTTTTATTGGGAGCTATTCCACTTGACAATGTTACTCACAGAAGAAGATGCTACAACACTCATTTTGATGTTCCTCTTCCCGATGAACAGCTTTCGTGTCTATTCTTTTTATGTCTGAATGAATACTTTGATCAATTTCATGTTCTCTTCTCACCCTCTTCTCTTTTTAATGTGCTTATCAGACTGTAAGAATTGGGTTTGTACAGTGTCAAGATAATTTCTTCCAGAAAGATTTTAGTCCTCACAGGCTAGTCATGTGAGTTAGATGCAGCACCACAAGTGTTTTGTGAACATCTTAAAGACCAGAAAAAAATTACCAAAGAAACTTTTTTTGTGGCTCACAGACACTTCATCAAATGCATAGAATATTGTGCAGAGAAAGATACGCTTTTCTTAAGACAGTTTTCTGTGTATCTGATGAAGTGAACAATGACCCACAAAAGCTTCTGCGATAATAAATATGTTAACCTTTCAGGCAGCCCAAGAGTCTTTGCTGCTTTAAACTCTCATCTCTTAAATTGCAGGAGGCTTGGTGTTGACAAATAACTCCTGTTATGTTTTCCAAAGTAAATGATTAGAGTTATTCTTACTCCACTCTCTTCAAAAAAGAGAAAGGAAAAGAGCAGACATTCTCATAAAGAAATTGTATTGCAACCATCATCCACGATAACTGTATTTTAATATATATATATTCAGATTAATGAATTTCTCATTACAGAGATTCAGCAAGTGTGTATTGTAAAAAGACTTTGGAAAGTATACAGAAAATAATTATTGGACCTATTTGTGCAGCATGCTTAAAGTTAACTACTAGTAACCCAATCAAATATCCTTACTGGTGGCTCTGGCAGTATACAATCTCATTAACTAGATCAAAGCTTAATATATATTTATTATATTTATATTTTTGGCATGGGGACTATATCCCTATCATCCAGAAAATACCTAGTTTCTCATCAGCCCTTGCATAACATTTGCTAAGTTTTATATGACACCACCAGCTTCTTCCTTTCTAGCTAGGCAGGCTAAAATAATATCCTCCATGCCTAGATCATGAGTTTTTAGCAACTGCTCATCTTTAGCTCTTCTTTTTCTTGAAGGAATATTTCTGGAAACTGTAGTTGGTTCATTGGGTAAGATCATCTGATAATCATGGACATCTCTGCAGAAAGTGGCACTTAAAAAGCAAAAAGGATTAACTGAGACTGTAGATTTCCCAGGTTTGATAGGAGCAAAGACACTGCTGTCAATTGCCCTACGTGTAAGAACACGTAAGCCTGGCAGGCTTCTAAAAATCTTTGCATTGGAAATGCAGCAAATGATATCTGGCTGAAGAAACTGGGAGATACAATACAGTCCCTTATTTGTAGTGGTATCACAATTTTGCTTTTTAAACAGTTCATAGAATATTTTTATTATCCAAATGTTCCTAGTTTTGACTTTGTCTTATTTCCCCTAAGGGCATTTTCTCTTAATAAATTGCACTCCTGCTGGTTTTATCCCCAAAACTGCTAAGGGATTACAGTACTATGGAATTACCTCAGGGATCATTGCCTTTCATGTCTGCCCCTTGGGAATCTGAGGGTGGGCTTTGAAGGTCATTTTCGGGTAGCCTATCAAACTTACCTTAACAGAGTAGTAATAGCTACTGAGAAAAGGGCTCTTTCAGGGCTCTTTCAGTATCTCGATTATTTAACTAGTTACTCATTTACTTCTAGCATTTATTTATCACCTCAATCAACTAAAACTTAATGATTTGCCTTTTATAAAATTAGTAGGTTGTATTCCACTGTCTATATCCTACCACAAGTCATCCAGTGTAATAACCATTATGTTTCTATCCCATTCCTGAATCCAGATTGTGATGCATTCATATCCTCTAGAACGCTCTGAAATTGTTGCCCTGTAAAACTGAATCCTGAAAATATGTTGGTAGTTTTCATTTTTATTGATTTCATTTATTTATTAAATTTGTTTGCCGTCCATCTCATTGTGAGTTGGAGTTTTCCATTACCATTGGCTCCAAGACTGGACTTTTGAGTAGCTAACCAGCATCTTTTCCAAAGCTGTTGGAACCTCTCCTTCTTTCTTTCTCTAAAAAAAAGATTGACTACCAGCTGTATTCAGCTTCTTGACCCCTTCCTGGATGTCTTCTGCCTGGCTGGGCAGAAATCTAATCCATATATGAGAGAGCTAAAGCTGAAAAGACCCATTTTCTCAACATTCATACGTAAATTCAAAAATTTATCATAAAATAGCATAAAATGTTATCTCTGTCTTTCTGCCCCTCAGGTTTCTAGCTTAGAATGAATTTATGTGATTTTATTGATGAAATAAGAAAGCTAGTTTGGGGTAATGATTAAGGTGCCAAGTACAAAACTGGAGGCTATGAGTTCTAGTCCTGCCTTAGGCACTAAGCTAACTGGGTGACTTTGGGCCAGTCACTCTTTCTCAGCTTTAAAAAGTAGGCAATGGCAAGCCACTTCTGAAATCTTGCCAAGAAAACTGCAGGGATGTGTCTAAGCAGTCTCCAAGAATTAACATGGACTCCAGATGTCTCTTTACCTGCTTCGTTTCTCAGAGGTCCTCAGAAATGCTAATAAATAAACCTGGGTTTGCTATGAAATCTAGGCCCACCTGAAAAACACAATCTGTCCTGTTCCTTCAGTAGGAATACAAGCAGTGATGTATTTATCATAAGGTACATTTCAACCAGTACTCAATGATAGAACTATTTGAATTAGCTATTCTAATTATAGTAACATCTTTTCTGTATATTCCTTCATTGAGGTATGGAGGCTGAATCTCACCAGGCTCAAGGTTGATTCAGCCTTCCATTCTTCCAAGATGGGTAAAATGACCGATTGTTGGGGGCAATATGCTGACTCTGTAAACCGCTTAGAGAGGGCTGTAAAGCACTGTAAAGCAGTATATAAGTCTAAGTGTTATTGCTATTGCTAATAGTGAAGGCAGATAAGCACCTTTAAAAGTCTTAGGCATTTACTGACGATATGTTTCCTGTATTCTGTTTTACTCTACAACTTACATGGCAGAAAGAAAGGAATGAATGAATTACCATAAATTTTTTGTAGGTATCTTTCATTACTATATTACCTTATGTGGTATTACAAATGTTATTAGTTTATCATAATATAAAATGCAAGGAAAAAATGAAAATAATGGGAATGTAGGAGAGGAAAAAGGAAAGAGGAAAAAGTGTAGGACAAAAGGGGAAAGAAAAAGAAAAGCACTGACTGTTTTTAGTGTAGGATAATAAGATAATAGCATACAACCTCAACTTTTTACATATAACTATTAACCCAATGTACTGGGCCCTTCAGTTGAACACAAGAAGCTAGACCTGAGTATACATTTTATAAGGATGTGTTGTATTTCACTTTCAGTAAAGAAGATGCTCTGGAGGCAAATCGTTTATGCAATTTATATCTTCATTTTTGTTCTCCCACAGTAAACCTGTAAGTCGCTCATTAAATCATTTATAGTTCTTTGGTTGCTCTCACCAGAGTAACTTAAAACTTGTTGTAAAGACAAAACAGTCACTGCCACTTAAACTCGGGTTAGTTATCCAATCTCTCCCCCCTCTCTTCCCCTCCCTCCATCTCATTTGGTCAAGAGACAGCAGAGAAGAGACATGTTTCCCAGAGAGTAAAACAGGGAAGTGCTGCCTCTTTTCCAGTGACTGTCATCAGACCTGATGTTTTCAGAATGATTTTTCCTCTTGGCTAGATTGAGTATGACTACAGCTGTCATGCAAGGGGACATGTCCAGAGAAATACAGATACATAGCAAAACTAGTTTTGCCTGACTATTTCAGATGATTTTTCTTTAAATGTGTGTTAAAAAATCTACTGTACGTATAAAATGTATTTTACTCTGTTTGCTCAAGTCAGCTGCTTCGTGTATCTAACAAAGATCAGTTAGATACCTTCAAAAAATTAATAGATGGTTTGAAGATAACGCTCCTTTTTTTCCCTCTCCATGGGGTTGTTTATTCACTACATAGCTGACAACTATTATTCTAAAGCAGTGAATCCCATAATTTAATTATATTTTTGTGCAATGAAGTGCTTCCATCTGTTTTTTCTGCATCCAATGCCTATCACTTTTACTAGGATTCAAATGTCTGAAGAAAGGATGAAAGAATTTTGTTTCCGCTCTTGCTAGACAATTTATTTTACTTTCTAATATAAAAATAGACTGCTTTTCCTTGAAAGGGGATCAATTCCCACTAAATATGATAACATTGCATAATAAATACAACATAATCTCTGTGTGTGTGCATGTGTGCGTGTGCGTCCGTGCGTGTGTCTTTTACAAATGATAAAACATTTTATTAGGAATTAGTGAAAAGAAAGAAAGTGGCATAAATCAAAGATTATCCTGGGCAAATTAGTTTTAACATACAGCAGAAATATTACATAGAAAATACTTGCCTATTTTATAAATAACCTCAATTTTATAAATTTGATTGCCTGGGCTGAAACTTCCAAGATTGAAATAAAGAGTCAGAGACTAAACAAAACCAATTAGAGCATCAAAATATAGTGTAGCTGTCCTCCACCCTCAAGACCAGGGGTGAAATGCTCCTGGTTCGGACCGGCTCGGGCGAGTAGGTAGCGATGGCGGAGGGCAGTTCGGAGAACCGGTAGCAAAAATCCCTGCCCCCACCCCCCATGCCCAGCTGAACCGCGGGATCATCAGAGCCTTTTTTTCTTTTAAATGGCTCTGACAAGCCAAGCTCTGACGATCCAAGCTGAGTTGCCTGCTAACCGGTAGCAAAAATCCCTCCCCCCTCAGTTTTGCTGGCTGAGGAATTCTGGGAGTTGAAATCCACAAGTCTTAAAGTTGCCAAGGTTGGAGAGCCCTGTTCTATTGGGTAAGTTTTTTTCCCCTTTGGGAGCTTTAAAAAAAATAGTTAATTGGGTTTTTTTTTAGTTATTCCTTTTTTAGACCTAGCCATTTAAAGTTTAGGAAGTTTTAAATTTAGCTGCTTTTATATAAAAATAAAAATAAAATAAAATAAAATAATATTTGTGCAGTTTTCTGAGATTTAGTGTGTTTCTGTAGTGTTTCACTCTAACTACACAAACACACAAAATTTCACAAAGCTGTATGTGGAATTTTGTGTGTGTAAAGTGTGAAAGTTGTTTTTTTGGGCTTTTTGTGGCTGTGTGAGATTCCTGCTTGTTGCAGGGGACATTTTGGGTCTAGCACAGCTGCTTTTACATTGTGGGTGAGCCAGTTGTGTTGTGTTGTGTTGTGTGTGTGTAAAGTGTGAAAGTTGTTTTTTTGGGCTTTTTGTGGCTGTGTGAGGCTCCTGCTTGTTGCAGGGGCCATTTTGGGTCTAGCACAGCTGCTTTTACATTGTGGGTGAGCCAGTTGAGTTGTGTTTTGTAGGTTAAAAAAGGGCAAAGAAGTGACATTGACTTGGCCACGCCCTCCCGGTCACCTTACCACCAAGCTCCGCCCACTAATTAAGCCACGCCCACAGAGCCGGTAGCAAAAAATTTTAGATTTCACCCCTGCTCAAGACTGAAAAAATAAGTGACAAGAAGTTGATTACCATGCAAGAGCAAAAAAAAGATACTTAAACCCTGGATAAATATAGATGGTAGACTGGATTGCTAGATTCTGCAGAAGCAAATCAGATATTCACCACTATTGAAAGCAAATCACTAGAAAGGCTTTTTTTTTTTTTTTTGGTATTTTCAGTAGTAGCAATTTACCTATCCAAACTTATTCTTGACTTTCCTATCATTAGCTCATGACTGCTGGTTGAATTTCTAAATAAAGCTGCATTTATGATCAAATAGAAGAAATTGAATATTTTTGTCAACTCAACAGGAATAGATAGCCATTGTCTCCTGGATTCTGCAATTGTGCAGGTAGGCAGTGGTGTGTAAAAGATAAGTTGGCCTCCAATTTCAGCAGGCAATAAAAGGCTGGGGTATACTGGTAGAGTGAAATATATGTCGCATTTCATTTACTTACTCCTTCCATCCATCCTCTTTTCCTACTTGGAAGAGGAGTCTAATTCCTAGTCTGAATTACTTTCCTTTCAAAACATTCAGCTTTTGTATTCATCATAGTTTGGCTAGCTACACTTCATTGTTAAATCAATTTCAATAAAGCACATCGGGCTTTATTTCCCTATTTTCAAAATAAGGTAATTGCAAAGAGCTCTAATGTGTTTCTTTTTTCAATAATAATAATTTAAAATAGAAGTGACCACTATTTTACCTTTCATATTAAAGGTAAAACTCAGGTTTAGAAATATTGAGTGCTGAACCACTTGAAGTTGCAGAGAAGAGAAATGAGTAAATGTCCTACTATACAACTAAAATATTTAGGGAAATGTTTTTCCCTTTTGATGGACCAAAAAATGTTTGGAAAACTTTATTAAAATTTCCCCAAATTTCTCTGACTTTATCATTCATACTACAGTACAGCCTATGACAAAATGTACTATAAGTAGGCAGTCACAGCTTGGCAACTACACAGTTTTATTTAATTTAGGGAATAACATCTAAGGTTATTTTGCAGTAATGATTAATTTTGTATTCTATCCAGTGATACCACTCTGATGTTGTAAAGCTATGAAGGGTCAGATCAGTGCCTGGATTACAAAGCTTGTTTCCTATACTTCTTGTATATCCCTGAAAATTCTCCTCTTATATTCTGCTGTATATATAGGCTTTTCAGCTATGATGGCTCTTGTAATACACACACACACACACACACACACACACACACTCACTCACTCATATACATACACACACACAAACGTGTGTGTGTGTGTATAATATATGTCATTGTTAGTTGCGAAGTTGTGTCCAACCCATCACAACCCCATGGACAACTTTCCTCCAGGCCTTTCTGTCCTCTACCATCTCCCGGAGACCATTTAAGATGTGTGTGTGTGTGTGTGTGTGTGTGTGTGTGTGTGTGTGTATGTATTACAAGAGCCATCATAGCTGAAAAGCCATCATATATATGTGTCTGTGTGTGTCTAACTTTTTCTGCTCTAAAACCTTTATATCTGGATACTTACGGAGATTCTTGTCTTAAGTACATCTGTCAGAGGGAAAGCCAGATTCGCTTAACAATTGCATTACTAACTCTTTTGGAAGTATGTATGTTGGAATATTTAACAATCCTGCTTCAATTTGTATCATAAAGTAGCTTTCTCTTCCATTCATTCTCAAAAATTAAGCTGCTGTTCTATCGCATCCCAAGTCTACCTAAGGTTGTTTCTCCTTTCTGTTCCAAATTGCTTTTTATATGATGTTTAATTTTGGACATCTGATACATTTTCAGAAAGATCAGACTTTCCTTCATATTCTCATATAGTAGATCTATATCCTGAATGATGGCAGAATACATAGAAATACAGTTCTAAAGCTAGTTCTATATGTTGCCTAGAAGCTTTGGAAACAGTAACAGTTACATTATTTAATTTATTTTCTATGTTATATTCAGCTTCGAAAGAAAACCCAACTTTTAATATGAAAGGACTGATAAAAAAAAGTTGCTGTAAGAGAAAGATTATAAAACACTCGAGGATAATTTAAAAAATCAAAATACTTAGGGAAAAATATATGACAAATCAGAAAAGATATTACCAAGCTTACTAAATCTTAAGTATAAACATGCCTTGTCAAATAACCTACTAAAGAGGATCCTTTTCATAACAGTTTTGCTCAAATATAACCCCCCAAATAATATAGAGTTGCATAAAAGAAATACAACAAGACCATACAGGATGCAATAAAAAGTTTTGAGAAGTATTTTATTAATAAACTTAACGGTAAGATAACAATGATACAATAAAAATACCAAGAGACCACTGGATGGTCTGTTGAAAATATGAATGTTAAAATATGAGAAAAAATATTGCAGAGAAACTGAATGAATTGCTTGTGTCTCTGTTCGGTACAGATTATATAGATAGAGTAGCTCAACTGATATTGTATAACAAATAACCGGGTACCTGGTTTGGAACTAGGCTGCTCCTGCCCCCACCCGGGAGCGCAAAGCTCCACCAGACCCTGGAGTGTTGTCCAGTCTACGAGGTTAAGCAGTCTCAGGGCAGCAAGGAGCTGAAACACCCCCCAGTGAACCAGCCAAAGCTAGTCACTGTGGTAATTGGAGATTTAATAAAATTGTCCAAACTCACAAGTAGAAGAGTCAAGAGGGCAGTCCAAGAGTCAAAACCGAGTAGTAAGCCAAAAAAACCACAATTCTGAAGCGTAGAATTAGCCAGAGAAACAGTCACACACGTCTGTCCAGACTGACGGACTGAGTCAAAAGCTAGAAGCCCCTAGCAACGGGCGGGATTTAGCTTCTTTGACAGACTCAGTCCATCAATCTGAACAGACGAGTACAACCCATGCCTGACTGCTGTCTCCACCCACAATGGAGAAAGAGTACCTCAACTGATATTGTACAACAAATAATTGGGTACCCGATTTGACTGGGTGATGACATGGAAGCTATGTTATGGAAAATGCAACAATAAAAAAAGGGGGTGGGTGGGAAATGCTTCAAGGGAAGAAAGGAGAAACTTTGCCTCTGGAAATATGGAATGGGAATGTATTAAGAAGGTTCTTCAGGAGCTGAAATATCTTAAGAACTAAAAAAAGCTGTAGTGATCAGGCTAAATCTTGTTAATCAGCATTCTGTTTGCCTCCAGATGACTCTGTTTGAAAACAGTACTCCTTTCTCATTATAGTTCCACTAATGGTATTGTACTTTGAACATATACATTTTGTAAACTTAGCTGGTGGATAATGAATAGTGAAAGGAGTCACACAATAATTTGAGCTCTGGAATACCTGGGCAGTTTCCTAGATAATTGGCGTTTTATATTCCCTTATCAAACATAGGTTGACAGATCTTAGGGGAAAATATTATATGTATGTAGTATTAAAAGTAGTCCTCGACTTACAACAGTTTGTTTAGTGACCATTTGAAGTTACAAGAGCCTAAAAAAGTGACTTATGACTGTTTTTCACATTTATGACCATTGCAGCATTCCCATGGTCACATGATCAAAATTCAAATGCTTGGCGACTGACTCATATTTATGACAGTTTCAATGTCCTGGGGTCATGTAATCACTTTTTGCGATCTTCTTGACAAACAAACTCAATGGGAAAGCCAGATTCGTTTAACAACCATATTACTAACCTAACAACGTCAGTGATTCATTTAACGACTGTGGCAAGAATGGTAGTAAACTGGGACAAAACTCACTTAACAAATGTTTCACTTAGCAACAGAATTTTTTTTTTATTGAAAAGTTTTATAGAAAAAAAATCCCCCCCCCAATATTCCCCCCACCCTTTCCCTCCCAGACTTCCCAGAGCAGAATACAAGGTATTCAATGCAACAGAAATTTTGGGGTCAATTATGGACCTAGGAATTCCTATATTTACTATATTCCTATATCAGCACTATGATGGATTTACAAGAAAGAACCGCTCAACATTTGATAGTTTGAAGGTCAAGTTTTAAAAACTATATCCTAATTTTAAGATATTTGGGAGTATGTACATGTTCTTCATATATTTTCTCCCAAAGAACATAACTATATTCATATATATATATAAAAACTAAACAGGGAGGCTATGGCTGTGTCTCATTTCTGCTCTAATAAAATCAATACAGACAAAATGAGAGTTCCCCAACTTTTCTCTTAATTTGGTCTCAACACTTTTTTTTCTTTTGGCTGCCCTGCAAAAAAAAAAAATCTGACCTCTCTGTATTAGTTTGCTAAAGTATTTGTCTTTCATGAAAACCAATACAATCAGTGGAGCTAGCATAAAGAATGCTGACCATCTCGGGTTGCATTATAATAGCGAGACTGTTTTGTGACCATGTTCTACAGGCAGACTGGAGGTGACAATATTATTTACTTTTGTTGCTTAGGGCCCAAAGAGGGAATAAATTGCTATTGATTTTTGGAACATTATAGTGAAGTGTCTAAATGTCAACAGAAGAGCTGGGTGGCAGGACAGCAGGAGAGACTGTATGGAGACTGCTTTTTAAAATGAAATGTTGTTTTCTTCTTTAAACTATTTATATCTTTCTTTCGCTCCCCCTTCCCCTTCCCTTGTTCCTGTAAGAAAACTTCACTGCATATAGTGCTTCTGTTATGAATAACGCCATTACCTTTTAAAAAATGAAATTACTGGAATTAGTGTTTAATTCTGTAATCATAGTCAACTATCAGAATGACTTAGTACACTGATGGCTAATCTTTTCCAGACCGAGTGCCGAAAGCGCGCATGCCCAAACCCCCAAAATGCAATACACGCGGTGCCCCGCACGCCCACAAACCCCACACATGTGCGACAGAGACCTAACCACCAGTTGGCTGGCAGGAGGAGCGCACATGCGTGGCGGAGCTGAACTGGGGTGACAACTCGTGTGCCCATAGAGAGGGCGCTGTTTGCCACCTATGGCACGCGTGCCATAGTTTCGCCATCTTGGACATAGTCTATATTGGCTACTTGAGCCAATTTTCCATATATACTGTATCAGCGTTGTAAACTTAATTGTTTGCATGAAGGAATGGTGCTGATATTCTTTAGCACACATACCCTGTGGAAGGTGTTAACTACAGTATGGATAGTAGGTTTACATGTTTTGTTCTTTGCTTTTGTTTTTGCTTGTACACATCATTTGCAAAAAAACAAAAACAAAACAAAACACCCAACCTTAATTTATTTCCATTTTCAATGAATCTTTCCCTTTTTGCTTCTTTTATTCTAACTGCAGTGTTTAATTTTGGTTATAGCTGCACTATTGTGTACTGGCACCTGCTGGGAGAGATATATATGAAAAATCTACAATTATACCATACTGTTTAATGGTAGCCCTTTTCCTTGACTTAATCATGCATACCCTGTTTAGTAGTTTTGAGATGAGTCATGTTTCTGAACTTCCCTTGAGGCCTTTTGCTGTCATCTCTTTCAAAAGAGGTGAACTGCACGCCCGGTTTCTTGGAATTCACAAATCAATCAGAATGTTATGGTAAATTTGAATGTTTCAGATGACATTTAAGTTGGTTGCTTCAAAAAACGTATAGCCCTTTCGTCTGATTTTTATCTTCAAATTTTCTTAGTTGATTTTTTGCACGTGACACTGAGGATGCAGTCATATTTGAAATGAGTTTGGCAGCAAGGATGCCCATGATCAGAAGAATGGACAGATTCAGGGGTGGTATTCACTTACCTTCCCTACCGGTTCGCAAATGTGCATGCATGCACAAGGCCTTCTGCGCATGTGCAGAGCCTCAAAAACGTGGAAAAATGGGACATGAAGTCCGCACAGGTGAGCGGGGCATTCCACAGTCCAGAGGTGGGTTTCAGCAGGTTCTGACCAGTTCTGGAGAACTGGTAGCGGAAATTTTGAGTAGTTCGGAGAACCGGTAGTAAAAATTCTGACTGGCCCCGCCCCCATCTATTCTCTGCCTCCCAAGTCCCAGCTGATCAGGAGGAAATGGGGATTTTGCAGTAACCTTCCCCTGGATTGGGGAGGGAATGGAGATTTTACAGTATTCTTCCCCTGGAGAGGGGGGGAATGGAGATTTTACAATAATCTTCCCCTGCCACGCCCACCAATTCATGCCACGCCCACCAAGCCACACCCACAGAACCGGTAGTAAAAAATTTTGAAACCCACCACTGCCACAGTCGCCCCTACTGGTTCTCCCGAACCGGATAGAACCGGCTGAATACCATCATTGGGCAGATTGTGAATAAAACATGTCTCTCTTCTGATTGTTATCTGTAGAAAGCAGCTAATCAACAGCTCTCTGGAGAATTTGCTTGTATCTTTCCAAATGTTTACTTTTTAGCACCAGCCTTATGACAAAAGCATTGAAATCTATTATTTTTCCAATACATGAAAGATTTCTTTTTCTTCTCTTTTTTGCTTCTTGCCTGCAACTTATGTCTTGTAGCACCTCATTTCTCATCAGATTAGCTTTTTCCATAAGGGTAGAGGTAGTCCTCAACTTACGATGAGAATTTTGCCCAACATTTCCTTTGTTAAGTGAGACAGTTGCTAAGTGACTTTTGCCCCATTTTACCACCTTTCATGGCACAGTTGTTCAGTGAATCGCTGAAGTTAAGCTACTAACACCGTTGTTAAGTGAATCTGGCCTCCACTTTGATTTGATATAAATTCACAAAAGGTGATCACATGATCCAAGACACTATAACGGTCATAAATATAAGTCAGCTGCCAACCATCCGAATTTTAATAATGTAATCATGGGGATGCTGCAATGGTCATAAGTGTGAAAAATGATCGTAAGCAGGGTGGATAAAAATCAATGATTTTTTTAAAAAAATCAAAAAAATCAGATTTTTTTTTATTTAAATCGGATTTTTTTGATTTTTATCGAATTTATTTTAATAAAAAACTTTTGGGGTAAAAATCTATCGTAAGATAGTTTTCTATTTAAGATACATAAATAATTTAGTTTATTCAGCATGAAATGGAGCTTAGTTATGTAGCATGAGGCTGTATATTCTGCAACACTGGGACTATCGGTGAGTCAACAGTGAGTCAAAGGAGTAGCAGAGATGACAGTTGCTCTTTAAAAATTATGATTTAAATCGAGTTGATTTAAATCAAGCCTTTTTACTAGTGATTTAAATCATGATTTAAATTGTGATTTAAATCAACTCGATTTAAATCAAATCCACCCTGATCGTAAGTCACTTTATCAGTGGTTTTGTAACTTTGAATGGTCACTGTTTATAAATCAGGGACTACTAAATTTGTGGTCTCTGGGTGTTATTGAATAGGATGGTTTTGTGGAGTTCTGTCAGGTTTTATGTTCTCCAGAAGACTCAAGCAATCTCCAGACAACCTTGTGGGATCTATGGGAGTGGGATTCCTTAGGAAAATATTTAATTCATGTTCAGTTGTTCTTTGATAATAAATCCAAGGAGATGGTTAAGTTAGTCGGTTGCAATCAGATTACCTTAGAGAAATTATGGCAAAAACATATGAGCCATGATTTAAGATTTGCCTAAATGGCCTCTACAGAATTGTTTTTTAATGTAGAAATAAACATAAATAATGCTGTCTGGTTTTAATGTGATTGAATTTAATCTCATCTCAGCAGAGATTATTATTTGTTTATCAAGATGAACATTTATATAAATTTATTAAATAAATAAATAAATATGGCTGACTTCTTTAAGTGGCATGATATTACTGGATTGCATGCAAGCACACTAAATTTGGGGTACATTTTAAAATGTAGGTAGTGAAGGATTAATTACTTCTTCTATTTGTCATGTTACAAATCTTTTGACAAGGTGATGAAACATGAACAAGATGATTTTTTAAAAATTATAGTGCCAAAGTACTTTTTATGTATAACTTCTACTTTCCCTATTGAATTTGAATGAAATTGGCTTTTAAAATGTGCAATAGAAGAATATCACAAAGGGAAATCTACTTTATAAATCAGATTGAAATCAAATTGGTTTGTGCATATGCATAAGCATGTTTAAAAAATAATGACATGTTTTGTTATATCCTAAAAATAATTCTTTTAGTAATTTGGTTGCAGAACAAGTCTTCAGGAAATAATTGCATGAAGTATCAAGTGCAAAAAGGAATGTGTGTACATGTGTGAGTGCGGATGTACACACACACATCACTGATTCACCCAGTAAGGCAATACATTTTCAGCTTGTTGTTTGTAAATGATTTTGTTTGTGCAACATACAATGAAGCATGAAGTTCCATCAATTCTGTATTGCTAGTTAGATTTTGTCATTGCTCAAGGGCTTTTCCTTGAAGAATTTATGCCTGTTGAACTTAATTAATTCATCTTTTTTTTATTATTGGAACAGATTATGGAAAATTGCTAAACATATAAAAATGTCCTGTATTGTTTCAAAACTTGCTTTATGAATCCACATTGCTTCTTGACCAGGCAAAAATGTGCATTCATTTTGAGTTGTGCTGTCACATAAAGAGCATCTTTACTATAAACAAATGGATGCTGGAAAGAAGTTTGGTTTTTAAACCTAAACCAAGCTAAAAACCAAGAAACAATTGTGTTCATAGTTGATGGAGAGTTTGAAGGAAGTTCAAAAGGAGATATATAATAAACACACACACACACACACATACGCACACACACACACACACACACACACACACACCAATGCAGAACTCAAGTGAGATTTCTTCTGTGCAAAGCATTTATTAAGGTTACTGAAATGATTAATTCTATATCCCATTCTAAATAAGGACTTGCCATTGTACTATCTCTGAAATACACTTGTGAGAATAATGTAATATAATTATACTTGTGGCTACCACAAAGAAGAGGAGGTCAACCTATTATCCAAAGCAACAGAAGGCAGGACAAGAAGCAGTGGGTGGAAACTAATGCAGGGGAGAACCAGCCTAGAACTAAGGAGAAATGTTATGACAGTTAAAACAATTAATCAGTAAAATGGCTTGCTTTTATAAGTTGTGGATGCTCCATCACTGGAGATTTTTTGAAGAGATTGGACAACCACTTGTTTGAAATGATAATAGGGTCTACTGCTTGAGCAAGGGATTGGACTAGAAGGCCCTTCCACCTCTGTTATTCTGGAAGTATCAAAAGAAGAAAATATCTGAAAAAACATGTTAGTAAAAAATACAAAAGAAGTGAATCAAATTAAAGTGTGTGTCTGTATGTGAGTAGTGGTAATTTGTACAAAACACATCTAAGATACATTTAAAATCTGTAATATATTTTCAAATTGCATCAGTGTAATTCAATTTTAAATCAACTAATTCTTTCAGATGATTTACTATACACTAAAATAATTTATTTCTATAACACTGTCTCTAGCTTAGAGACTAATGAAGGGTTGTTTGTTTGCTTTCTCTGGGGAAATGAATATATTAAAACTAGATATAGCCTCCAAAACATAACCTGCATCTTTCTGAACAGTGTCTCAGCAGAGGAATTTTAATTATTTGCTATTCTATGTTAACATATTCTGTTTCCCACGATTTCAACAAAGAACAGAAATGAAAAATGCCATATGCTTCCCAATGTAATGCTAATATACCATACTGACAGCAGGAATAGTTCTAAAATGCTGGTGCTAAATGTATCATCTTGGATTTTGCTTTTAATTTTATCTGTGTGCTGCAGCCCAATACATACATGCATGTGCTTAGAAGATGTGCATAATTTCAGACATTAAAAGAAATGTGTAAGATGTTCAAAATACTCTTGGAAAATTGTATGAAAATTGATAAACCTAATCTTTCCTTGTTTTCTTTGAAACATGGTAAAGTGAGCTTTACAGCATTGTAGAATGGTGGGGCACATGAATCTGAGCATAGTTGAACAGGGGGAGTATAGTATGATTCAGTAAGTGTAAACTCATTATTGTAGATTAGTAGAATGAAGCCTACTAACTATTTCAGATAGTTGTGATCATAATGTTTTCCAGTGTAGCTGCAGAATAGTCCAGGAATGGGTTCCTATAATCGGATCTGCCCAGAGACTGAGTCATAATTTCTTTAGCCACACCCTCCTGCCTCTCTCTGAGGCCCAGTTTTTCGTCTCAGTCAGCCTGAGAGAAACATTCTTTTGGAGACGGCTGGTCTTCTGCTTCCATTCCTGAACTATTCTTGCCTTCAATATCACTTTTTTCTCTTCTGTCTCAGTTTTGCGATAGACAGCGTTCTCCTGGCTTGCGTAAGGGCCTCCAGAGATTGTGCTGGCTAGTCCAGCCTTGCTGGCAACGCCACCGACACTTCAGGCCCCATTGTCATCAAAGTGGGCCTGATCTCTATCGCGCTCCCAACATTGAGCGAGTCGGAGGCTTGCAAGCTGGAAAATTTAAACGCCGCTGTGGTGCACAGGTTGGAGGCGCCAGGACTCGCACTTGAGCAATGCTAGTTGGTGATTTCATCACCAGTCCCTGGTCCTCCAGGTTGACGAAGCGGCACAAGGGCGTCAGTTTGCGGTGTGGCTGTGGCCCCTGGTTTTCTCAGAGCGAGGAAGGGGCGATCTGTGCTGGCTACCCCTTGATTCAACCTAGGAACACCACCCGTCACAGCAGTGTCTGTCTAGCTGCTCGTGCATGTGTACTGGCTAATCTGGGTTCTTCCAGCACTGCTGCCACCGCATTGCTACCTCCTGACTTCGGAGGGCAATTGGAGGCATAGGTTTCCTGTCCTAGACCCCTGGGAATTACCCTACTTTTAAGGAGCAGGACTGTAACATCCAGATTCCTCATGCTCCCCTGTGGCTATTACATTGTCATGGTTCAAAATGACAGATCGCTCTGGAGCAGGAAGGCGACCTGGAAATCTTCTAGGGGAAAAAAGGGCAAACAGGTCTCCAAAGCTGAGTTGAAGGACCTGGAAAGAAGACAAAGGGCTCTGGAGAGGCAGGTCTCCAGAGCTGAAAAACTGCAGGCTACTTCTGCTGATCACCGGCTGCCAGCATTTTGGCAGATTGAATCTCACCAGGCTCAAGGTTGACTCAGCCTTCCATCCTTCCAAGGTCGGTAAAATGAGGACCCAGATTGTTGGGGGCAATATGCTGACTCTGTAAACTGCTTAGAGATGGCTATAAAGCACTATGAAGCGGTATATAAGTCTAAGTGCTATTGCTATTGCTGTTGCTAAACTTACATGACCATATTTTTCCAGCCACAAGGGGACACAGAGGTGAACCTAGACAAATCTTCCATGTTAAAGAATTCCGTTGGATGAAAAGATCCTTCCTTATCAAACCAAGGACTTAGTGTGATGGGCCATACAAAAGAACCTCTTCTGGAGATCTTAACATTGTACCTCATTCACAAAGAAATGTTTGGAAAAACCTGTTACCAAGCCTGTAGAAATTATAACTTATATCTAGGAGTTCTAAATGTGTCTAGAATCACAGCCATAACCACTAGAGTTTATTTTTACAAGTGAGTCCATGTTCCATATAACCAATGCCAGATACAAATCTAAGTGTTTTGGACCAAGTGAAATTTCCTTAGGACCATAACATTCTGGGCAATGGAACAGATGCTTTTTGTAGCTATGCAAAACTTGGCAAGATAAAAAGAATTGGGTAAAAGCACACTTGGAATCTTAAGAGCTTGTTAAAGAATTGATGTTGGAGAAGGGATTAAAACATCCTTAATATGGGTAGAATCATATTACTAAAAGAGTTTTGATAAACAGAATTCTTATGAATATGGCATCCTAGAACTAGCCAGTTGACAAAAGAAGTCCATGATTTACCAGATTTTTGAAAATTTTAGGTAAATCCTATAAGTGATTACTTAAATTCAATATAATTTGAATCTATCTTAGCTTTATACTACACTGCCAAATTTGCTAATGAAAGTGGCTGTAAAGGCAGCCAAGAAATAGAACAGAATACATTACTCCACTAAGTTCATTAACAAGTATTTAATTGGAGTTGTTGTATATGGCAGCTGTTTTGGCTCATTTTCAACACTGCATTGCTAGCAAAATGGGTCTCAGCACTAGAATAGCCAATAAAGTTATCTAATAAACTTAACTCCTTTAACCCTTCTAAATGTAAAATACTGTAGTATGTTTATTTCTAGAGTACAGTTTATTTCTTAAAAACAAATAAAAAGTAGCATTTATCAACCTAATAGAATTCCCTATCATCACGATATTATTAAACCCAATTTTTGTAGTACTAGTCAGATAGTATTATTTTAGTAAGCATAGGTACAGATATGCTTCAGTTCAGACTTCCAACCCCATATTCAGCACTAATTTGTAGCATTGAAAATGTCTCTGGGAACCTTAAATAATCTTAGGAAATAAAAATGTCCAATCCTTTCTTTGGAAGAATGTCCTTGCCCTCTGCCCTCCTCTAGCCAAAATGACAAAGGTAAGCTGAAATAATAGGAAACATCTTGAGGGGTGGGGGATGACTGGAGAAGTTATCTTACAGTTCATTTTTTGGTAAGTGAGTATTTTGTGAATGAATGCACCTACCATAATATCCATGATGTAATCAGACAACTTCCTACTTCTCCTAATTGCTTAAAGATAGTTAATTGAACCACTATTTACTCCTTTTTTGGGGTGTGGGGGTGTGGACCACAACTAGGTTGGGTTATGCTGTATGCTAGAATAAGTCTGACTATAGTTCATAAATCAGCTATAGGTGCTCTAAAATTTGAAATGCACGTATAGAACAAAAACACTATATCTAGTATCCCCATTTACAAGAAATGAAGTAAAATGATTTCTCAACTGCACGGGAACTGAATTGCTCTTTAATTAAAGAAAGCCATTGATCAGGATCCAGGAAGAACACAAACTCTTTTGCAGTGCTTGTCCTTCAAAATTAGGTTCCTTCTGAGATCCTTTTGGTGCTCCAAAGAGCCCTAAGGATCTGGATCTTGTAACACACCTTGGACCAAATTGACTGGTGCCCCTTGACAGAGATCAATTGCTGGTGGCATGTTTTGGGATATATCGGGTTTACCATTTTTATTTTTTTCCCTTTTTTTATTTGAGTTTGGTGCTGTTGATATTTGTCAATTCTGATATTGTTTGGGTGTATTGTTAGCTGCCCAGAATTGTTTGGAGTTAGGCAATATCAGATAAATTGAATAAATAATTGATAATGCTCAATGGATAAATTACTGAGTGTCATCTGAAGTGTCATATAAAGCAACATTACTTCCTTACAAGACCATTTTTTAATGTTCAATTCAGGAAAAAATATGTAAGGTATGCACTCAAAATAGAATGATGTGGCGGTATGAATTTAGCTAAAATCATGGGTCATGGAAGCATTTCCTGAAGCAGTCCTAGTTGCCATGATAATCCAGAGACACATGGGTTGTTATGAGAGACCCTTACATGACACAAGGGTGACAAGCAAGAGCTGCAGTGGATAAGTGAGTGGTACAGACTGGCACTGCTGAGTGCAGGGAACCATGCAGTGGTGGGTTGCTCCCGGTTCGCACTGGTTCGCAAGAACTGGTAGTAAAAATTTGTAGTAGTTCGGAGAACCAGTAATAACATTGGCTGGCAACATTGGCTGGTCCCCGGCCCGGTCACCGCTCGCTTACCCCGCCCATCTCATTTTTAACTTTTAAAAGCATTTGTTCCACAACCTCTTTGGCCTTGAAAAAATGCTTTTAAAAGTAAAAAAAAAAAAAAAAAACTTCACCACGCCCACCGAGTCACATTACCCCCATCAAGCCACGCCCACAAAATAAGCCACTCCCACAGAACCGGTAGTAAAAAAATTTAGAACCCACCCCTGGAACCATGGGTGGGTGCTACAGAGTGTGAGCAGTTTGATGGAGACTATGGGTGGACTGGCAGGAACCATGAGCAGGCACTATGGATTATTATTATTATTATTATTATTATTATTATTATTATTATTATTATTAATCAAATTTTTATACCGCCCTTCTCCCAAAGGGACTTAGGGCAGTGTACAGCCAAGATAAAAACCCGCAATATAAAAGTTAAAAGCAATTTAAAATTATTAAATAGTTTGGCCAATCATCTAAAACACAATAACCCATTAAAATAATATTTTAGGCCAGCCCTGCTTGATGGAATAATAGCATTTTAAGGGTGCGGTGGAAGGTATGGAGGTCGGAAATCCGACGAAATTTTGGGGGCAGCTCGTTCCAGAGGGCAGGTGCTTCCACAGAGAAGGCTCTCCCCCTGGGGGTCGCCAGTCAACACTGTCTAACCGACGGCACCCTGAGGAGACCCTCTCTGTGGGAGTGTACTGGTCGGTGGGAAGCTATCAGAGGCAGAAGGCGGTCTCGTAAATATCCAGGTCCTATGCCATGGGGCGCTTTAAAGGTGGCAACCAACACCTTGAATCGCCCCCGGAAGACCACTGGGAGCCAGTGCAGCTCGCGCAGGAACGGTGTTACATGGGAGCACCAAGTCGCCCCCATAATCACCCGCGCGGTCACATTCTGGACCAGCTGGAGCCTCCGGGTGCTCTTCAAGGGGAGCCCCATGTAGAGAGCATTACAGTAGTCCAGACGGGAAGTGATGAGGACGTGAGTGACCGTGCGCAAGGCGTCCTGGTCCAGAAAGGGGCGCAACTGGTGGATCAGGCGAACCTGATAAAAAGCCCCCCTGGCCACAGCCGTCAGATGATCTTCTAAAGACAGCTGAGAGTCCAGGAGGACACCCAAGTTGCAAACCCTCTCTGAGGGGGCCAAGGTCTCACCCCTATAGTCAGTGATGGAACCAACTGACTATGACGGGACGCCGGAAACCACAGCCACTCGGTCTTGAAGGGGTTGAGCCTGAGCTTGTTTCTCCCCATCCAGATCCGTACGGCCTCCAGGCACCGGGTCATCACTTCAAGGGCATCATTGGGATGGCCCAGGGTGGAAATGTACAGCTGAGTGTCATCAGAGTACTCATGGAAATCCACCCCAAAGCCACGGATGATCTCACCCAGCGGCTTCACATAAATATTGAACAGGAGAGGCGAGAGGACCGACCCCTGCGGCACCCCACAAATTAGGTGCCTCGGGGTCAACCTCTGCCCCCCTGTCAACACAGACTGCGTACGGTCAGAAAGGAAGGAGGAGAACCACCGTAACACGGTGCCCCCACCCCTAACCCCTCCAACCGACGCAGCATGATACCATGGTCGATGGTATCAAAAGCCGCTGAGAGATCTAATAGGACCAGGACAGAGGAACAACCCCTGTCCCGAGCCCTCCGGAGATCATCAACCAATGCGACCAATGCCGTTTCTGTGCTATACCCAGGCCTGAAGCCCGACTGGAACGGATCTAGATAGTCCGCTTCATCCAGGTACTGGGGAAGCTGTCGCGCCACCACACTCTCCACAACCTTTGCCACGAAGCGAAGGGACGATAGTTTGATAAAACAGCTGGGTCCAGAGAAGGCTTCTTGAGGAGGGGCCTCACCACCGCCTCTTTCAAGGCGGCAGGAAAGAAACCCTCACTCAGAGAAGCGTTGACAATCCCCTGGAGCCAGCCTCGTGTAACCCCACCAGCCTCAATTGTGGTTAGGCTGGTGGGGCCCCAGGTAGGTATTACAGAGGATGGGTGGTGCTACAGTGTTGCATCTCATATTCCATAATACGGCTTCTCTGTGGACGTATAGAACAACTTGTGACATTGCCAACTAGCTTCCCCATTGATTTTGCTTGTGGGAAGCTGGCAGGGAAAGCTGCAAATGGAAATTATGTGATCATGTCTCTCTGTGATATTATAACCATGAGCTAAGTACCAAGATCATGACCATGCAGTTGTGGGGATGTTACAATGGACAGAACTCTGATTCACTGTCATCGTACCTTTGAATGGTTGCTGAAAAAATGGTTTTATCTGAGGACTAGCTGTATGGTTCTCTTCTATTCAATGCTTACTTGAGTTTGGCCTGTGCATTGTGACTTCCTTAATATTTGGAATATCATTTTCTTTTTGTACTCTACATGATCAATTCTTTAAATGGCTGTTATTCTCAATTTGAGGACCAAATGTTCTTCAGAGAGCATAGCCTACCATATAATCTTACGTATAATAACAGACCTCCGGATTTTTCGTCGGGCCCTGAAAACTTATTTATTTCAACTAGCTGGGCTGGCTTGAGCTAAATTTTAAATTGGTTTTAAATTGGGTTGTTTTAATTTACGGCCAGAATATCTAATTATTTTAATACTGTTTTTTAAATTTTGTATGCTTTGTTTTTACTTAGGCTGTGCACCGCCCTGAGTCCTATTTGGAGAAGGGCGGTATAGAAATTTAAACAAATAAATAAATAAATAAAATAAATAATCTGCCACTTCTAGCAGTATAGTACATCTGTCTCCTAAACCCGAGAATGTATCAACATGAGAAGAACTCAAAAATTAAGAAGACATTCTTCTAGTCTTGCTGTAGACCCTGAGGCTATGGTACAAGAAGAGATGTTGTAACAAAGTTTAGCATTAGTCTTTTTTACTAACACAACATTAATGACTTTTAGTCATTATTGACTTGAGTTGTGTTTGTAGTGACTGACCTAGCGGTGAAAGGCTCCACATCTTATTTCCTGTCCCTGGAGAGATCTACTCTTCCACAATTTAACTTGATGTAATGCAATTATTGGTCAATTGATTTTCATTGATTGTGCTATGGGCCATAAACATGATAACACTCCTGTAACTGCCAGCTATTAATTCCTCTGAGATGTTCTTTAGGCAACATCTTGAGACACAGAAAAGCCACTTACAGGCAAGGACTCACATTTCAAACCCTGAAGTCTGCACAGTTCTATAAAAACATAGTATTATAATGATACGCAAAGATGAAGAGAAGGGTAGGAATAAATCCAGAAACAAAGGTGCCTGAAATAATGTTTATGTGTTAAAAAGTAGGAAAGTAAGTGAAATGTACTCATAGTGCTTCTTTAACACAAATTTTCTATCACTAGGATTCTGTGAAATGGGTTTCAAAGGATCACATAAACAATATGGCTGTGATCATACTCTTATACCTGTTTACATGAGCCACAGTTAATTGAATTAATCTAAATGCTTGTGTTCTCACAACACACTAAAACAGAAATTAATCTAATTCTAAACTAAACTAAAATGAGTGCTGTCCAAATATAACCAGTGTGACAGAAAATAACTAGGCACCAGCAGTGGGATTCACTTAACTTCCCTACCGGTTCGCAAATGTGCTCGTGCGCGCTTCATTTGCTCATGCACATGGCCTTCTGCGCATGCACAGTGCTCGCGGATTATGTCCAGTCAGGTGGGCGGAGCCTCCCACAGTCACTGCTACCGGTCCGCCTGATCCAGAGAGAACTGGCTGAATCCCACCACTGCTAGGCACATTGAACTGCATCTTGTTGGATAAGGCCCAATGCTTAGGTCTGTCAGTTCCTCTACTGTGAAATTTAATTATTCTTCCAGGTCTTACCCAGTTTTTCATCAGTTCTAGTGTTGAATATATTGGAAAGTCTTCATTATATTGTTGTTGCCCAGCCAATTAGCTGAGGGCATGGTTTGATAGCCAACCAACCAATATTTTGGTTCACATTGGATGACGAATTAAGAGTTATTTGAGACTAAAACGGTCCCCTTCCTATCTTTGAGTTGACGAAGTGATTGATTTATCCACTACATAAGACTAAAATATTCTAGATTAGTGGCTTGTGCAAGCTTGCCTTGTCTACATAGGATTCAGTGAATAAATACCAGATTCTGGCTGCAACAGTAACCAAGAGATACCCAAAATAACTCTCTGTTGCCATCTGGATTTTTCATCTGCAAGTCGAGCAAAATGACTGTATATGCATGACTCATTGAGCTCTAAAGCAAAGTTTAGCATAGAGCTTAAACCCAGGTTATATGGTTAGCGTATGAAAAAAATGTGATTAAATTGGTTCCACTAACCAAAGAGAAAGTATGTCATATTAAGCCAATATGATAAAAAAGCAGAGTCACCAATGTATCTTTTGCATAGAATGATTGCTATCTGACTGCCATTTATTTATGCTTTGATTTGTCCTTCCTGATTAACTAGAGTCCTTCTATATGACTAGGTGAAATAGAAATCCAGAAAACTGCCTCCTCCTGCTTTCTAATAAATAATTTTTGTAGTTGTCATGCTAAAATTGTTGAACACACACACATACACACAGAGGGACAAGGACACAGACTTTACTTTGATCAAAGACTTCCATTCTGTATTTAAACTTTTTGCAGTAAACATGCATAATTATCTACCCAGAGAATATTACACACATATAAAGGATACCTTCTAATTTAGAGA
Source organism: Pantherophis guttatus (assembly GCF_059756535.1). Taxonomy (NCBI): domain Eukaryota; kingdom Metazoa; phylum Chordata; class Lepidosauria; order Squamata; family Colubridae; genus Pantherophis; species Pantherophis guttatus. Next base: position 270,535,189 of record NC_142063.1, on the reverse strand, counting down.
AATAAATAATCTTTATATTCTATTTAATGTATTGCAGACAATAAGGCTTTAGAAGTTCAGCTAGTTAAATAATTAAGGACAATCAGATCTAGATCATTTGATTGAGAAATTCTTTGCAAGTTTAGTTCCGTATTTGCTGTGTTAGGAATTGTTCAGAATAGATGATGTGTATATGGTGGATGTAAGTGAGATAAGTATGTTTTGTATCTTCTGGAGTTCTACAGGAATATGCTGCCATGCTCCCTTGAACAGTTCATGGTCAACATTTTTTTTAAATTTGTGTTATTGCTGTTTGCATTGTAATACTGGTATTCAGTTATTTTAACTCATCTATTCAAGTTCACAATATGTAAAGGCTGAAATTTTGAACATGAATACAGTGGAACTTACTTTACTGTAAAGATACATAACCATGAATACTCTACTCAGAATTAAAAAAAGAGAAAGAGTATTATCTTTACCTAAATAGAGATGAAATTTGTGGATAAGTAGTCTAATAATTCATTTGACCCAGATCACAGATTCTTCTATTTCCAGATTTTACAATTTGTATATATTGGCATATTCATAACTAATAATTTTATCACATACAGGTAGTCCTTGATTTATGACCACAATTGAGCCCAACATTTCTGTTATTAAGCAAGACATTTGTTAAGTGAATTTTGCCCCATTTTATGATCTTTCTTGCCAAAGTTGCTAAGTGAACAACTGCAGTTGTTAAATAAGTAGCATGGTTGTTAAGTGAATCTGGATTCCCCATTTATTTTACTTGTCAAAAGGTCGCAAAAGGGGATCACATGACCGGGACACTGCAACTGTCATAAATATGTGTCTGAATTTTGATCACGTGACCATGGGGATGCTGCAATGGTCATAAGTGTGAAATATAAGGCATAATTCACTTTTTTCAGTGCCATTGGAACTTTGAACGGTCACTAAATGAACTGTTCTAAGTCGAGGACTACCTGTAGTGTTATATCCATTCACCAACACCCTCCATCCCCACCCCACAGAATGCTTTTTCTTCATCCTATCTTGGAATACATGTTTTATCAGAATGTGTCTATTTACTAAAAAAGTTCAATTTTCTAAGCCTGCTGTATCTTTTCTGAAAATCTTGGTAAAGGGAATAAAGAAAAATAACTGAGATTGTTGCTTCTGTTGTGGGTGAATGGGGATCTCTGGTTGATGTCAGAAAGCAAGTAAATCTGAGAGTGTGATGGGTAGTACAGTATCTAAATTTGATAAAGAAATAAATACCAGTAAAGGTATTTAAGAATCAGATTGATCACATCCAACATATTATAACATATATTATCTTCCATTGTAAAATCAATTATATAACCATCAAGTAAGAAATTTGTTTATTTGTTTATATGCTACTGTATATTTGTTTATATACTTATGATTATAATGATGATGATGATGATGATGATGATGTTTGTTTGTATGTTAAAACCTTGGACACCTAGAGAGCACACTCCTCAAGATATAAAAGAAATGTATGATATAAAACAATAAAAAATACTGCAATAAAAGAATCAGATTGATCACAACAGCCTTTGATGCTTAACGACATTTGGCAAAATAATATTTTAAGATGCTAAAAGATGTTCTGTATGTATGTAAGGATGGCTAAGGATGCTTAATTTCATGTAGCATGTGACAAGTTAAAAAATGATAGTGTTAGACAGTTCAGATGGGATCTACCATACTATTCCCTCCAAGATTGCCCTCTCTGACAAAATATTTAATTGTAAGAGAAGAAGAATTATGGAAGGTACTTCATTGAGGAAGGTGATAGAGACAATGGTGTTTTACTTCTTTTTCTGCCAACTGGGAGAAAATTTGAATAGGTACCACTTCATGACTTGAAAGATAAGAAATTTGTAATTAGGATTGTTGTGCTATTTATTTATTATGTTTCAATATGTCTTGAATATTGACATGCACTGTTTTGTGCAGTGCTATTTGTGATTATGTAGCATCACTGATCATTTGACCAAAATTTTGGGGCCCTCATTTTCATCCATCACAGCATCCCACAATAATGTCCTGTGGAAACTGCTTCTATTTCAATTTCCCCTATGACCTACAGTATCTTCCCTGATCTGTGTTCTTTTGGTCACCCTGTACTTTAACCCCCGTCTGATTTTTACTATCTTCTTCTTCCTGCTGCTGTTCTGGCACTGGGATCAGATGCTGCCCCAGATGCATGTGGTAAGTGTGAGAGGCCGGCAAAGCCTCAACTACCAAATGAAGCTTGTCAGGCCCAGCCAGGAGAAGGCAGCAGTGAGGAGCTTGTGGAGGAGGCAGGGTAGCAGTACAGGTGAAAGAGGCCCATTTTCTGCCACTGATGGAGGAGCAGTAGCCTCCAAACTGTTGAGGGTGCAGTGGGATGGGACATCAAGTTACAGCACAGGCCATCTCTGGGTGAGGCAGGAAAAGTTGCAGCTCCTGAGGCAAAGGAGGTGCTATTTGGGATGGCAGTGAACTGCAGGAAGCAGTAACAGTAACAGAGTTGGAAGGGACCTTGGAGGTCATCTAGTCCAACCCCCTGCTCACGCAGGAGACCTGTATTAGGGATTCGAACCGCCGACCTTTCTGATCGACAAGCTCAGTGTCTTAGCCACTGAGCTACCTAGTTAGGCTAAGCAGAGCAATGAGGGCTTCCCAGAGGTGCAGCCCATGCTCTGCAGTTTATTTTGGAAGTGTTCCTGGAGAAGCAGGCTGTGGGTTTCACTGATGGATGGAGGTGAGTCCAACACCAACAGAGCCTACCTATAGGCCCTCTGATTGCTCAGCCCACCCTTCCTTTTACAATGTCTCATGAACAGCCTGAAGCTTCCAACAGGAATTGCAGATGTTATGTTCTTTTGTTTGTTTGTTTTGTATTCTGTTTTATATCGGGAGATGCCCAGTGTCTGTTTAAAATTTAAGGGTTTAAGGGTTCTAGATTCTAAGATCAATAAGAATATAAGCCCATCCAAACTAATTGGGAAAGGTTGTGCTGATTGCAAAATGAGGCTTACATTTTTACTATATCTGGAGGAGAAAGGTATGATATTTTCTGTATTTAAAAAAAAAATAACACAAAGTGTATCATTTTCTGATAAATGTGCTTGTCTCAGTTCTAAAGTTTTTATTAGCTGCCTACATTTGTGGAAATACAATGAGCACATATTGGGCATTTCTTTCTCTCTTCCATTTCAGAGCAAAAAAGCTGTTCTATGATATAGTTTTTATTTCTCAACAGTAGTGCATTAGTTGTTTTTTTAAAAATAAACAAAGCAACATAGCTACTGCATGCTTTCCAATAGAGGAAAAAGAAAACAATTTTCATTCTTTTTCTTTAAAAATGCTTCTCTGTAAGATATAGCGCTGTTAGCCTCAGTAGGTTTCATGGAGACATTTGCTCAGTAATCTTCATATTGGTTGTACTTCTAAGTATTCTGTGATTGATATGTTTTATGCTTTCAGTTGAAAAGTAAGGCTAAAAATAAATGGCAGGCTGATAGATTATCTTCTGTAGGACTTTGTTTAGAGATAAAACTTTTTTTTTTCAATTTTAAAACTGAAATTCCTTAATAGAGGATGTTTGGTTTTTAGTATTTGTGTGTTTGTTCGGATGGATCTTTTCTGGATAGTTTTGTGTGACATTATGACAACAATGGTTGAAAAGAAAGGTGATAGAGCCGGGACATCTTTGGGTAGAGATTTCAGATATTTTAAGGAGTTTCAGAAGTTTTAAATAACCGGTATTTTACACTTCTGCAAGAGTTACTCCTCCATTATGCATTTTTACCGCTCCCATCTCCATTCTAAAATATAGCTGGACCTCCCTTTGACCTCCCCACTTCGTAAGTTGCGGGAGCTGCAAAACGGATGCTGATGGGCCTAAATATGATCCTCGGGCTTCATTTTTTGCAGCTCTAAAATCTGTAGCAATATTTATAGCAAAATAGTGTATGTTCTTACCTACCCTCCTGTCTTTCTCAGTGGTGCTGAAGCCATTGACTTGCATTCCCTTCTTCTGTGTCCAACCTTTCTATTTTGGCTTCTTGCCAAAAATGCTCTCCTCCTCCTCCCCCTCTCTTCCCTTTCTTTTGTTCCCTCATGCCTTCCCTTGGGAGCCCCTTTTGCTTACTAGCTTCCTCTTTGCATTCAACAAATCTTCTATACACAGAGAGGGCCATCTAAGCCTTTGTGACCACTTCATTGCTTCTTGCAGGAATCTAAATTAAAGCATCTCCAACTGATGGCTGTTCAATATCTGCTTGAATAAATCAATGAAATTGATTTATCAATAAATCAATAAATCAAAACTGCTCTTCTGGTTGGAAGATTTCTTTTAACACTCCACATCCTAGAATCTGCCTTCTTTCATTCTATCTCCTGTTTTCTGAGATGATAAACAAGACGTTTTGCCCTTTGTTGTAACATCCTTTCAAAGTTGCTATCATATTTCTTATTGATCATCTTTCCTAAGTCCAAACATGCCATTTTCCCTCAGTCTCTCCTCCTAAGCCTTAGTTTCCAGTGTTCTGGATGCTGTCACTGTTTTTCGTTGCACCTGTTCTAGTTTCTCTGACTATTTCTTAAATGTGGCACTGATGGAAGCAATTTAGAATATAATGGAATTATTACTTCCCACAATCTGAAACTGCACTTCAGCTGGTGCATCAAAAATTAACTTATATCCTGTTCCAGTTTTATATAAGGAACCATTTGGTTTGCACAGCAATTCAGCCAATTGTATAGGAATCATTGCAGACCCATTTATAATTTTTCATAGCATGGCAGAATGATAAGATGCAAAGGAGCATCATATTCATAATGTGTGTTCTATAAAGCTGGGTAGACAAAAGAAAAGGGTATATCTGTTAGTCTTTTTCTATGTGTTTCAAATCAAACACAGTTTGGCATGGCATCTTTTGGTCAGATGGTAAAGTAGCATAAAAGTCACAAGTTACAAAATCCTCTTTTTTTCAAAAAACATCTTTAAATATATTTATTCTGATAAAATACTTTTGGAGTAGTAGAGTAAGAGAGTTTACCAGCACCTAAAACACCCCCCCTTTCGCCCCCCCCCCCCACATCACAGAAAAGAATTTGGATTTTTCTCCCACAAATCCTACTGCAATTACCTTTGTTACTCTTTTTTTGTATGTAAAGATAAGGTGTTATGAATGTAGTTGAGCACCACAGGAGTTTTATACTGATGTAGTTTCTTCATTATTTTCCTTCTACTTTTGTTCTCTTCCTAAAATTATTTCTTTTACTAAATGCTTAGATTGATTCTTATGTGAAATGAAGATAAATAAGACAGATGTGAAGCTAAAATAATAGAAAATGGAAGATATTAGTAATTTGGACTATTCATCTTTCAATAAATTGCTTGAATTGGCTCATTAGTTAAGAAAATAGGGATTTGCATTTTCTTAACTAATGCAGTAATTTTGGGGAATAGCAGATCCATAAATTATTTGAAGTATAAGGGTAGGATAATATGACTTTTTTCCCTGAAATAATTTAATGAATTTAATATAAAAATTGTTATAAGATGGACACCTATATAAATGTTTTAAATAAAAAAATAAAAATTAAAACATAACAGTGACAGTAATTTAAGTGTTGAGTGTTTTATACATGCAACATTAATGTAATGTTAGAGGAGGAAAATTCAACTGGTGCTAAATGAATGGGAAGGTTCATGATAGACAACATGTCTTGCGTGTATCATGTCCTGCATTCAATTCCCAGCATACCAGTAGTGGATATTTGAGCAAGTTTGGTAATATAGCTCCCTTAGATCTGATGGAACTACTCACTGCTAATCAACTGAATAGTTGGAGCTCATGTAAAGGCATTTTACTATGTTCAGTCTGCAAGCACTATTTACAGGAGTCCTCTATATAATTAGGTGTCAACTCAAATAAGTGCTATGCTACATCAGAGTAAAGATTTGTCGAGTCTGGCATTCTATTACAGTGGTCAAATAAATGGCAAAGGGAGCCCAAAAGCAGATATTTTAAAATTACTTCAATAAGATACTGAGGCTGCTATAGTAAACTTTATTAATAGTAGTTCTACTGTTTTTCACTTGCAGTCATCATTGTCTGAAAAAGGTCAGATATGTTAAGAAAGGTTGGATTAATCAGAATTTTTCACAGTGTGACAGTATGTCACGAACCAGGGCTGGCTGTCATCCTGTCATTTGAGCTTGCAAACATATATGCTGTTCTATTTTAGTTGATAATAGAAGTTGGGAGTGGAAGAGATAATAAATGTTCTCAGAGAGTAGCTTTTTCATAGGAAAGGGGCTGCTGGCAAGGAGGGATAAGAAAGCTAAAGGCTTATAGAAGGACTGTGGAGGAAGGAAAAGGTGCTTGTTGATCATTGGCAATTTTGAACTGCTGAAGCCATATTAGTTCCAGGGCAGTATCTGGAGAAGACTACTGAAGAGTTTTACATGTTTGAGGATAGGTTAAAAACTATGAAAAAATAAACATTTTAAAGGGATGAATATGATTTCCAGGGGATGCTAACAAGAGCAAAAGACCAGTTTTGTCACCCTGAGAAGAATGCCAGCCAGTGTAATTATCATCCTTACTTAACTCTAGGTAGGAATCTAGAAATAGTAATGCACACATTTATACATATTTAACACACATTTAGTCAGTTGGCTGCAGTGATGGGTTTCAAATTTTTTTACTACCGGTTATGTGGGTGTGGTTTGGTGGGCGTGGCATGGCTTGGTGAGCGTGGCTTGGTGGGCGTAGCAGGGGAAGGATACTGTAAAATGTCCATTCCCACCCCAATTCAGGGGAAGGTTACTGCAAAATCCCCATTTCCTCCTGATCAGCTGGGACTTGGGAGGCAGAGAATAGATGGGGGCGGGGCCAGTCAGAATTTTTACTACCGGTTCTCCGAACTACTCAAAATTTCTGCTACCGGTTCTCCAGAACTGGTCAGAACTTGCTGAAACCCACCTCTGGTAGGCTGACTGAGGTATTCGGGGAATTAAAGTCCATACAGTTAAAAATTGCTGAAGTTGAGAAACACTGATACAGAGTAAAAAGATAGCTTTAGAATGCTATTTAAAGGTACAGATAAATCAATTTTATTTATAATTTTATGGATACTACTGCTTATTAGGGAGATTATAGGGTGGTGGGATAGTGTGAAGAAAAAAATGTAGCTTGATTAGCTGCTGTAATGAAACATTGTCTGCATTGTTTTACATGCTTGAAAATGAAACTAAAAAATTAACTTGTTTTGTTAATGAAAAGAAAATAGTCAAAGTAATGTGAAAGTGGCAATCAGTTCTCATCAGTTCTCATGAACTTTCATACATTTACAATACATACATTAAACTCTTGTCTTGAGATTCTCACAGTAGGTAGAGGGAATAAGTAATTATTTCTCTCAGATAAAGACTTTAAATAGAAGACTAAATTAATGACCACTAGAATGACAGATGATAGACTCTTGTTGACAACTTTCGGATTGCTGACAAGATCAATGCTGTGATCAGTAAAGTATGGCCTGAGTAGTGTAATTAGAGTGTGAAATCCAAATAAAATTCCTTCCTATAGGAAGAAATAATCTTGTTAATGGACTAATTGCTAATTGTTAATAGATTAGTTAATTAGCCAGTTGTAACCTCTTAATGATTTAGACAGTGTGACATATCAATTATTTCACAGTACCGCGATATACTTTGCTTCACCATTTCAAGAACAAGAAATGGGTGGACTATTTGTAATATGGTGATATTGAAACCTCATCAAAGAAAAATGCTTATTTTTGACATAACTCCCGGGCAGTCTTAATGTATTAATATTACTTTCACTGAGAATTTGATCACTAGCAATTCCCCTCAATGACAAAACATGTGGGAACATCATGATGCAAACTCTGCCTCTTACATGGGTGCAACACTGTGACATGTGTAAAACAGTAGAATTGGTGTTGTTAAAATCACTACGTATTATTGCCATTTTGAAAAAGTACATGGATATTTATTGGGTTAGGTGCTGTTGTACTGGATTCAATGCTGGAATCTCTGTGTCCTCTACCTACCTACCTACTTACCACCCCCACCCCCCACCCCCCGTATAGTTTTTGGGATTAACAAGTGGAGTAAAATGCTAAAAATAAATACAATTACAAACTGTAAAATTTGAAAAGATTTTCAAATTTTGAAAGTACATCAAAATTTGGTGGGAGTAAGAAATCCAGACCAGGATGCAAAGCCATGTTACATCTATAGCCCTCTCTATCCTTTCCAGTAAAGGCGGATATGTTCATATGGAGAGTGACTCATGTATTAAGAAAGCAATTAGCTAATTTTTAATCTTGCAACTAAGAAAAGCATAAATCCCTTATATTGAAAAGTAAGGCAAGCATAAAGCAAAAACAGGACAAGTGGGGGTGGAGGTTTGAAAGTAAAATAGTGCAATGAATAACACAATTTACTATAAACTGTTGCTCTTACTAGTGTTCATTTCTTTCAATACAAATACATCTGTTCTAATTAGTCCTGAGAGCTGATTTTGTTCCTTGATTTACAAGAATGAGAATGGTTGCATCCACCACCTGCCTGTATAATTATTCTGAACTCTAGGCGGAAAATAAAATATTGTTAAAGAAACTCCTTTATGGAAGCCAAATGCAGCACTAGAAGAAAATGTGTGCCATATTGTTGAGTTGGTAGCATAATATACTTTATAATTTTTTGTATGATGGATTGGATGTAAGGTTCCCAATTATAATAAAAGCCTATTGTGTTACTGTTTTTTTTTAAAAAAAATATTTAAAATTATTTTTAAGACATGTTCTCAAAAATAGGTTTTGAATAGGAAGGGAAATGGAACTGAAAAATCAGATTTATTGGAATTCCTGAGCTGAAATTTCATCTGATTCAAATGGTTATATGCCAAACAATACCTCTACTATAATAAAACATTCTCTATCAGGTTATTTCATTAGATAGTTAAGTGTCATGAAATTAAAAACTATTTCCATCACTTTTCGCCATTTAATATTATAATACTTGCCTAGAGGGTGTAAAAATAGACATATTAAAGCAATTCCAATTATTCTGAAAGGTCAGTTTCGTACTTTGAACACCAGGCAAATAACTATAACATTTATGGCTAAACAACTGCCTTTGTTCCACTAATGAAAAATAAAAAAAAATAGAAGGCATTTTTGCAAATTGTAGTTATCAGTACACTTTACATTGGTTTTCAATTAATATATCTAAATAAACTTAAGTGAAAGGCGAGGCACAAATGCCACCCAAGATTTCAGTTAATAATGCCTTCCCCGTCTCTAACCCTTAGTCTGCCCTGTCACAGCTTTGTCTTCAGTTTTTTTCTTTTTTACAATTCTGAAAACCTCCAAAGTAATTGGTATTTCATTTTAATGACTAACATTTAAATAAGGCTTTTTCAATTTCCTCATTTTCTTTTGTGATAACTTTCAGAATAGGCACCCTAGAAATTTTGTTTTGTGCTTCTAGTTGCATTTAATTATTTCACAGGTCTCTTTCAAAGCACAGGAATAGAAAAGTACTTATACTTCTGGTTTGTTTATCCTAATATTATTTTGGAATAAATCACATATATATGTACAATATATACACTTTCTCATTTATTAGGTACCCAAATACTATATTCACCTAAAAGTAAGATGACTCTATTCTGAATTTAAGGTAATCCACAAAAAGGAAAATTAGGTTGTCTCTTTATTGACCTATATTTCTACATATCCGTATACACAGAAATAAAAGTTCTATACAATACAGCTTCCCCATCTTATTAATCAAGATTATCAGCTGCAACTGAAACTAATTGTGGAAATGTATTTATTGATTTATGGGTCTATGTATGTGTACAGGTAATATAGATGTATGTTATATCAATTTTCAAAATTTATTTTATTTTTAAAAAATCTCTCTTTGATATATCGTAGCCTATGTCTCACATAGCCACTGTCAGACTGAGGAACACTTAATTCAAAACACATTTTCCTTCCATCTCCTAGCAGGAATGAATGAATGAATGAATGAATGAATGAATGAATGAATGAATATGGAATGAGGGAAAAGCACAGCTGCATTGGGGAGGGAAAAAGAGAGAAAGGAGACAATAAACTGAGGAGATCAACAAGGGTAATGGAACTGGGGGGGGGGGGGAGTAAAGAGAGAAGCCCAGATTAGATATTACAAAAAAAGTTAAATTTATCAGGCAAACTACCCCATTCAAGTGACAGACTAATCTTCAAAGTATTCATTTTTTCAGCAGCCATATTTGCATTAATTTGTACTCTTACTTATTCCCTGAGTTTTAACATCTTTTTCATTTGTGTAAGACAATCCACTCAGTCCAGTTCAAGATGTGGGGAGAAAACTTCATTTTTCAATGGATGAATAGAGGACATGTTTTGCAAACTTTAAAATTAATCCTACATTTAGAAGTTGCCTGTCACTTCTTTGGAAAAAAAAATAGGTGCAAGTTGAAAGCTTTTCAAGCCAGAAAATAAATGATATATGCTGGATTTTATGTTCAGTTACATTTGTGTACTTTGGTACATGTACATAGCTGCATGTAGATCATAGATTGGCTTAATCATACATGAAGTACATCAATCTCTGGTCCAATTGTGCACCTCCTTCACTTTAAATCACACAGAAAGATGCATCAAGTGAGATGTTAGTCATGCATCTTGCATTTTGTCCCTCATAACATTACAAATATTCGTGCTACCGTGTTTTCCAGAAAATAAGACCCTGTCTTTTATTTTTTTGAACGCTGAAATAAGCGCTTGGCCTTATTTTTGGGGAGGTCTTATTATTTTGGGGCGTGTGGAACAAGATGTGGCTACTCTTGCCGTCGTACCTGATTTCCCACTCTGTCTACCTAACCCTAACCAGAGGAAATGATGGGGACTGGCTGTGCATGTGGGGAGGGCTTATTTTCAGGGATGGCTTATTTTAGCACATGCACTCAAAAGCCTGATTGGGCTTATTATCAGGGGATGTCTTATTTTCGGGGAAACAGGGTACATAGCCACCATTTTATCTTTTTCCTTAGTTATTTCTTATTAAATATCCCTACCCAGAACATAAACACTGGAATTATTGCATAAAATCTGATAAGTCTGTTTTGCTTCTCTTTCTTTTTTTGAAACTTCTACTCCTTGTAACAACTGTCTCCGTGTTTCCTGAATATGTGTGATCTATGCTCTTACAAAGACTTTGAAGAGAAAGAGTGTTCCTGCCACAACTTTGAAATTTTGGTGTTTTGCTTTGCAGTTCCTAGGTTTTATTTGAATTATATGCCTTCATTACAATTAATTGGTTCCTATGTGTATACTGGCTGAATATATCACTGCATAGCAACATACATAGACACATACATACACCTGCATAAAGAAAGTAAAAAAGATGTGGTTAAAAAAATGCTACCCTCACATTTCTGCAGGTTTCGATTCAAATTGAAACAAGTCTTATTAGTGATTTGTTTGCAATTAAGGTTGTAATTTTAATTAGTCGTGACATCTGAGTGCTTCATCTGTATACCCAAGGTGGAAATAGAAATAAAAAGATATGACATTCCCAAGCAACTTTGTTTGACAAGATTGAAATGGTAGATACCCATTTATAAAGAGGCAGCAGGGGTTACCTTGAATAAAATTGAGTTAAAAAATCTGCCTCTAATTTGTATTGTTCATATTTCATTAAAATGAATGTGTGAAAAACAATTAGATTGAATGTCTAATGGTTTGAACTACTCTCTCTGTCCCTCAAGATGAACTTTATTACCAGTTAGCATATTACTAGATTCTGTATCTTCTGAGAGAGAATTGGTTGTGTTCTTACCACAATAGAAGTGTCATTTGAGATGTCCTTTTTCCATTGCAAGTGATTTGCTGGAGAATGAAGATATTCAATCATAATAGCCTCATTTTCTCTGTTTTAAGCACATTTATAATTTTGCTGGCATATCTACTTGAAATGCATTATGAACACTCCATCAGAGAGAAGATTGTGTGTTTGTTTCATTACGATACAATATTGTCTCAATCATCTTGCATCACTTGGGCAGTATCCATTACCAGGCATCATAAATCACTGGGAGGGTTACAGAAATGGAGGAAGTAAAACCTGTAAGTTCATTAAACTCCTAAAAGAACCCCACTGATTCATATAAAACCTAAAGTAAGTACAATATCTCATTAAAGCTTATTTAAAAGTTTGGTATTCTAACATATTTCCCTCACATTTCCTCAGTTTCACTTAACAGTGAATAGGTTCACACATTGTGCTGAAATCTAATGATTGGTTTGGTTTTAGCCATTTGTGTAAATACTGCCACTGTAGTTTTAAACAGTAGCATAGTTTTGTATATTAAAACTAAGCCAAGTGTTCATCACATTAGCCCTAAACAAACTATGGCTCAGCAGAGGGATGAAAATTATACTAAATGCTTCCCTTTATACCTGATTTGCAATTTCTTAGGCCCCTGAAGTGTAATGTTGCACAATCATTGAACAGTCATACAGTTTAAGTACTAGCCCAGGGTACAGAATTTCACATAAATACAATTTATCAGCATGTCGGCATCATGTTGAAACAAGGCTTTATTTTCTCTTAAACATCAATTTCAATATTATCATACAGGTAGTCCTCCATTTATGATCACAATTGGGCCTGGAATCTCGGTCACTGAGCAAAAAAGTTGTTAATAAGATGGCGTATGACCACATAAAGCCTGAGTGGCGTAGGAGTCTAATGCCTCCTACTAAGGCAGCATTTAACATCCAGCTGCCTTCAATTACTGCAAGTTCAATTCTCACCAGGCTCAAGGTTGACTCAGCCTTCCATCCTTTCTAAGGTGAGTAAAATGAGGACCCGGTTTGTGGGGGCAATAAGCTGACTTTGTATAAAATATACAAAAGTATGAAGGCTATTGCTTAACGCATTGTAAGTCGCCCTGAGTCTCCGGAGAAGGGCGGCATATAAAAATAAATAAATAAATAAATTTCCCTCAATGATTACAAACCAGCTCTGCCATTTGTGGTCATTAAGCAGACTTCTAGGAAAAGGGCCTGGTCTTTGGGGTATGGTGGAGTCAGGAAAGGGCCCCAATGTTTCACCACACCTGGGAAGCCAGGGTCCTCTCCTCATCCCCACGGGGGAAAGTTCAGATCCTGATGTTCACTTAAAGTGTTCTCCTCTGGAGGAACAGAAACACTATTGAACACTATCATTCTGAAAGGCTCAGAACAATGGCATTTGTTACTGTGTTTGTTCCAAGACTTTCAAAATGATGCCATTTGCTACTATTTTAAGAAACGCCATTGTTTGTGCTTGTGCACAATAGGGAGCACTAGAGAATTAGCATTCTGAAGCTTCCAGAATAATATTTTTTGCCATATGAGTGCCTCTAGAGTGGGGGAAGATTTTCCTCCCCTGCATGAGGTGGAGGGAAATCTGTCAATGTGTTGGGGAAATTGACCTCAAATCCAACTTTTCTGAATGTCTGAAGTGTATTTTTATAGACTACTACAGACTGTTGATAAGTCGTCTTCTCCCATTAAGCAATAAATAAATGATTGAATGTCCTCCATTTACTAATCATACTCATCATCTGCTGATGACATTAGGATGTCATATCAATATATTATGGGGGCTGCATGAAGACATGAACATTTCCCTGAATGGCACAAACAACATTATTATGACATTCTCCATGAGTCATATGAACATTCTGATATCTTTAGGGGGTGTTTTCTTTTTCTTATGACATTTTAAAAAGGTGTTCTGGATTACCATGATAAGGGGGAGGGGGAAGATTCTTACCGATGAAAGATCTGACTCTTAGATTTAGAAAGGATTCCAAATAATATTTTAAATTTCTCACTAAAGAAGATGGAAAATACCTTGACTACGATCCTCTATGATCCTCTTTGATTATTCCTCCTTGGATAGTATTAAAGGATAGGAGATCTGAAACTCAGATCCTCCTTTGGCTGGGAATGGGGGCTATATAGAATGGAATTTGGGGATGGACATTGCGTAGAAGAAGAAAGCAGAGAAGACAGGAATGCCAGAATATGGCTTCACCATGAATATTATTGACTAAAGAGTTATCTGGGTTTGCTCCACATACTTGCTATCCATAAATCATGTTTTACAAAATATAGTAGTTAAGGTATATGTTGCACTAAGTCAAAATTAAGCAAACCACAATAAAGTAATATGTAAATCCATCCATGGATTTTTCATGGGCCCATGGAATACCAGTGTTCATTTTTAATAACTCTGATGAATGGAGAGAATCTTTTCACATTTCATTTTTTTTCAGGACCAAGTAAGAGTTTTGTTTTGTTTAAAAGTAAATTAGTGGAATACATTGCTGTTACCTAACTGTGTGGGTGGAAGTGAACATCTGTCTTTAATTGAATAAAGCTTGCAGTGTTAACTGGTTGTGCAGAATACAGAATTACTAAGGGGAAAATGATACTCCAGAGCAATGTATGTTTCTGTAAGCGAACTTGCTGAAAAAAATACCTGGAAGTCTTCAAAAATAGTCTTCATGATTGCATTAAATCTGTCATTCAAGCTAGTAGTTCGTTTTTGCCGAAAGAGACTTTCATTTTGATTGTGATAAACAAGAAAGTGCATACCTTTACATATAGATGATAACAAGTCATGGGTGTCTTCATTTCAGATTCTGTTTGTCCGCCTCACATAAACGTATTCCTCTTTAAGCTAAAATAAAATCCCACTCCTTTGAGGAAAAGATTTATTACAATTTTTAATATGGAAAAATATTTTGTGTAGAACTCTTGGTATTTTTTTTTATTTTCTTAAACAATTTTATATGGTTGTGCTCTTCACAAAAGTGACTCTATGCAGTGCACAAGTGTTGAAAAAGAACAATTTAACAACAGTTATAGAACCCAGGTCTCAAACACAAATCCACTTGATAAAAAAGAGTATTAATCAGCAGAGCGTGCCATTCCTACAAATATCTGGGAGAAAGCCCAAGTCTTCGATGTCTTTTGAGACGCTAACAGGCTGAGACCGTCCAGATATCTGGAGGGATGCTGTTCCATAGGACAGGTAACTGCTGTAGAGAAGGACTGACTGAGATGCAAAAAATTGACTGTTTAATGAAAGGAACCAGGTACATGTCCTCCCTGTTAAATTTGATGGGATGAGCAATGGGAGAAATGGGAGCAGAGACAATGGGAGATCCTGTAAATATCACAAGCACATCTATAGTCTGAAGTAGCACAGTCCAATCGCTGCTAAGTACTTCTATGAAATGCCAGATGGATAGGTATGTAATTACAAGTAGTCTTCGACTTACACCCATCTGTTTAGTGATTGTTCAAAGTCATAATGGCACTTACGACGCTTGCAGCATCCCCAAACGATCACGTGATCAAAATTTGGATGCTTGGCAACTGGCGTGTTTTATGACAGTTACAGTGTCCCAGGGGTCATGTGACCTTTTGCCATCTTCTGACAAGCAATGTCAAGGAGGAAGCCAGATTCACTTAACCGTGTTACTAATTTAATAATTGCAGTGATTCACTTAGCAACTGTGGCAAGAAAAGTCATAAAATGGAGCAAAACTGACTTAACAACTGTCTTGCTTAGCAGTGGAAATTTTGGGCTCAATTGTGGTTGTAAGTTGGAGGACTACCTATATTTGATTGTGATGTGGCATATGTTACATTTGTAAATTTAGAGCTCAGGGTAGCAGGGTTTTGAATTGTTATCCACCACTAAATCCCAATCGCTTCATGTTGTCCGTGTGTCTTTGATTCAGTTTTTAGCTCCTCCTGACTGCCTGAATTAGTCACTACATTTTTCTTCGCAAGGGTTTTAGGAAGTGGTTTGCCCTTGCCTTCTTCCTAAGGCTGGGAGAGAGACAGTGTCAAACCCTGGGTGGCCTGTGGGGTTCTGGCCACACAGTGATGGCTGTGTTGGAGAGATCAGCTGTTTGGAGGGCCTGCGGACCGACCGACAAGTGTCTAATTGAGTCTCCTGACAATCAGCCAATTGGGCCTGACAGAGGGCCGGTTGCTGCAGCGGCGGGAGGGCGTGACTCTAGTATTTAAAAGGTGCTGGGAGGCAGACGCTCCCAGTGCTGACTTTATTCCTGTATGCTTTTTTCCCTTTTCCAAGCTATTTGCTTGGAACTCATCGTGTGCCGAGAGTTTGGCTAATTAAATCCTTCGGAACTCAAAATGCGTGGTATCTTGATGCTGGTTTAGGTCCGGAGCTCGGACCATTGAGAGAGAGATTGGCCCAAGATCACCAAGGTCACTTTGTGCTTAAGGCAGAACTATAACTTACGGTCTCCTGGTTTCTTCTTTGGTGCCTTAACCACTACACAAAATAGGGTCCCTTTGCCTGGACTAGTCCTTATATTTTTCTCAGCAAGATTTTTGGGAAGTGATTTGTCCTTGCTTCCTTCCTAAGACTGAGAGAGTGGGATACTGGTCCAGGATCATCCTGTTTAAGGCTGGACTAAAACTCACAGTCTCCCAGTTTCTAGCCAAGTGCCTTAACCACTGTACTGAATGGACTCTCTCCCCATGTATTCCTATACAACTATTTGTAATAATAAGAAAAAACATTGATTCTTATTGTGTTTTGCCAAAAAGTGTTTTGCAAAAAAGGAATCTATTTGTGCTCAGAATCCATTGTTATTCTACTCATTCCTAAATATGTAATTACTTAGTTCATGGTGGCTGAGTAATCAACACAGGATATGTTATCTAGCATTTTATGGGGTCAATTCAAGTTCCTATAGCATTTTCACAAACCTCCTTGAAAATTATTACAGAATTAACTGTCTGTTTGCAAAATCGAAGAAGCTTATTCAGCTGCAATGCAGAGCAAGTGTGCAAGTGTTTTGAGCATGTAAAGATAAGAACATTTTCGCATTAATGTTGCATTTATTGTGGAATTAAAACCGGACAGCCAATCTTCAATACCAGACGATGACAGTTCATGATCCTTTTTTAAAAAGTTATTCCTTTTCTGTAAACTAATGAGCAGATCAATCAACATATATTAAGGACTTTCAAGCTATTCTCGTTGATCCTGGCTCCAGTGGTCAGGATTGGGTAGTGACACGCTCCAATTACTGATTGAGTCTGCAAAGCTGAGAAGCTCCTCCCCTTTGTCTTGCTTCCCAGCTTTCTGACTCAATCCAGTTAGATAGGCACGTTTGAGCTTAGCTCTTGCAAAAGTTTTCCTTTTGCCACAGGATTTCTTCTCCAGCTCCCATAAAAATCTTGGTAGAGCTCCCAGCGCGAAGGGGTTCGTACCCGAGACCGCTGGAGGCCAATTTTGGCTGGTGAGGGCTGTAGGTTCCCGGCTGGTTGAGCCTGGTCCTCACCCTAGCGTGGAGGGCTCCTTCCCTCTACTGCTGCATACAAGGGGCTAGCCTCTTGCCTGGACAGGCAGAGGCATCGAAGAGGCTATTGGGGATCCGATAGCCAGCTAATCGCGGCGCTATTTCAGCGGAGCCGCATTTGGGGCAGAACACGAGGCCTGAGGCCCCTATTAGCCGCATCCTTTCTGATCGGCTCCTGGGCTCAGCACAGTAGCAGAGAGCCTCGTTTCAGCAGCCCCAGCCCCTCGGGTGGATCGGCTCTGCTGATCAACTCCCAATCGCCGGATTCCAGATGTAAGTATGAGGGGATTTGGTTTCGGAGTCCGGGCGGCCATTATTACCTCCCTCTACCATTCGTAATGTTCCGGCGGCCATTTTAAGTGTCCCGGCGGCCATTTTAAGTGTACGGCGGCCATTTTGGGAAGGTCCGGCGGCCATTTTAGGTGTTCCGGCGGCCATTTTGGGAAGGTCCGGCGGCCATTTTTAGTGTTCCGGTGGCCATTTTGGGAAGGTCCGGCGGCCATTTTAAAGGTTCCGGCGGCCATTTTGGGAAGGTCCGGCGGCCATTTTGACTGTACCGGTGGCCATTTTTGGAAGGCCTCGTGGCTAATAGAGGCCTAGTAAGGGCGAAAGGCCTCCTTAACTGTCTGCCTTGCCCTTTCTTTCAGCTTTCCCCCTGAGTTCTGATCCTTCCCTCAGGGGATCTGAGGAATTCTCATGGCTTCCCAACGGCCTTCCAGATCTGCCAAACAACCTTTGCAGCAGGAAGACCCTGGATCCTCTGACCCTGTTCCTGCTAAGAGAAGCAGAAAGACCCATCACACCACAAAGGGGTCTAAACCTTCCCAATCCTCGGCTCTGACCAGGGAAGAGCTAAAGCGCCATAAGGCCATTGAAAAGGCGATCCAGAAGGCTATCCAGGCAGCTTCCTTGCAGGAGAAAGCCACCATTAGCCCCCTTTCATCTCCTGGGGTGGTCCCTTCTACAAGTCCACCCCCTGTTTCTGCAGTCCCATCAAACGTGGATCCCCAGGTTCAACCTGATAAAGGGGACAATCCTGAACAAGTTCCATCCCCTGCCTTGTCCCCAGATAGGGACATCACATCTTTTGTCGGGCCTAAGGCGGTCAATGTAGCATTATTTGGTCCTCAACAGGAAGTTTCCCCTGTCCAGCCTCAACCCCAGGGACACCCTACTCAAGCCCCCCTCCCTTTAGCCCCCCCTTCCTTGCCCTTAGGCAATCAGATCTCCTCTGATTTGGCTTCCTTCATCAGGGAAGCCATCAAAATGGGGGTTAGGGAGGAACTGCAGAAGACCTCCTCTTGGGGCTCCGGTCGCTCCTTCTCACAGATTGATGTAGAAGGCTCTATTGTTTCTGCTGCTGACGCAGACCTTCAGGGACCTGAGTCTCTAGCCCAGGTAAGGTCTCCTGATCATTCTGACAGGGAATCCTTAGCAGCCCCTGATCCTCTGGACCAGGATTTGTCGGATGACGAAGGTCTGGCCCCAGACCAACCAGCATTTGTGGGTCTCTTTAAACCCCAACTTTTTCGTTCCCTGCTCCACAAGGCCAAGGCCGTCACAGGTTTGGGATCCTCTCATATCTCATCGGTTAATGCGGGGGAAGGTACTTCCTCTTCCATTCCCCTCTTTGAGGAACCGGCCATTGAATCTGAGGAAATCCCTGGCCCCAAGTTATTTAGGGATGTTCTTCAACGCCAATGGGCAGCCCCTGCTTCTGGACCCAGCCCCAATGCTAATGACAGACGTCTTTATAATTTGGCACCTGAACTGTCATCTATTTTGCAGGTCCCCGCAATAGACCAGCCTGTAGCGGAACTGTCAGCCCCCTCTAATTTGACAGGTCCTCCTGATGAAGGTCTACGCCCAGAGGATAGACGGCTAGAGCATTCCCTGGTTAGATCACACCAGGCCACTGCCTGGTCGGTCAAGGCCTCCTTGGCCGCCTCCTTTTTTAACCGAGCCTCTATTTTATGGCTCCGCCAACTCCAGGCCAAGCTCCCGGTCTCAGACCTGAGGACCCACCAGGACATAAGCAAGGTTATTGTGGCCCTAGACTTCTCAGCGGATGCTACCTTAAATTCCTCTCGCTTCGCTGCCAAGGCCATTGGTTCCTCTATAGCTGCTAGACGCTTGCTCTGGCTCCGCCAGTGGCAAGCGGATGCTAAGTCTAAATGGCGCCTCGCTTCTTCCCCATTTGAAGGGCCCAAGCTTTTCGGGGCTCCACTGGAGCCCCTCTTGGTTGAGTCCAAGGACAAGCGCCGCATCCTGCCTAGCCTATCCCGGCGGTCTGACTTTAGGGCCCAATCCTCCTTCCGACCATTCCGGTCTTCTGAAGGGGGTTTCTCAGGAAGCCGTCGTCAACGGTTTCCCCCGCCTAGACAGTTCCGACCTCAGGATCGTCCAGGTCCCCCTCCCAGAGGTCATAACAGACGGCCCTTTCGAGGGGGCAGGGGGCGGGGATTCCGTAGGTCACGCTGACGGCTTGGCCCAGCTACCCATTGGAGGCCGCCTGGCGTCCTTCGCCAGCCAGTGGGCAGCTACCTCGTCGGACGCCTGGGTCAGGAGGACTATCAGTTCTGGCCTCTCTCTCGAATTCCTGTCCTCCCCCCCAGAGAGGTTTCTTCGTTGTCCCATCTCACAGAGCCGAACTTCCAGGCTCTTGGTGGCTTCTGCCATCCTCCACCTACTAGAGATTCGGGCCATCGAACCTGTGCCCCAGGGGCAGCACGGACAAGGCTTCTATTCACGCTTGTTCGTTATCCGAAAGTCCTCAGGGGGGTGGAGGGCGATTTTAGACCTCAAATCCCTGAACCGCCGGATTGTTTACCGGCGGTTCAAGATGCAGTCCCTCCAGACCATCCTAGAGGGCATCAGGGTTGGAGATTACCTCTCGTCGATCGATCTGACGGAGGCGTATCTCCATGTCCCCATCCTCCCGGCTCACCGCAGGTTTCTCCGATTCTGCTTCTCGAACCAGCACTACCAATACAGGGCCCTCCCATTCGGCCTCTCATCGGCCCCCAGGGTATTCACGAAATTGATGGCCGCCATAGCGGGCCATCTCAGGGCCATCCCCATCCGGATGCAGTTCTACCTGGACGACCTTCTGGTCCAGTCAGTCTCGAAGCCCCAGGCCCTTCGGGACCTTACGACCACTCTCCGGGTTCTGGAGGCCCATGGGTTCTCCATAAATCGGGCCAAAAGTCATCTAGTCCCGACTACTCGCCTCCAGCACCTAGGGGCTGTTATCGACACGAGTCAGTGCAAGGTCTATCTTTCCCGGGATCGCCTGGCCAGTCTGCGGTCTCTGGTCAGGGCAGTGAGGACAGCGAAGGGCTCTTCCCTGGCCTCCCTCTCCCAACTCCTGGGAAAGATGGTATCTTGCATCGGCATAGTCCCCTGGGTCCGTCTCCACTGCAGGCTTCTGCAGTGGTTCCTCCTCCCTTACCAGAAACGGGGGCTGGGGTCCTCCCATCGATTTGTCCACCTTCCCCCCAAAGTGCTCAGGTCCTTCGATTGGTGGGACTCGGGGGCCCTTCTCCAGGGGACGGAATTCAGGGAACAACAGTGTCTGATCCTTACTACAGACGCCAGCCTTCTCGGCTGGGGGGCCCACCTTTCCTCGTCCCTCGCTCAAGGTCTCTGGACTCAAGCGGATTTAGAGCACAACATAAACTGGTTGGAGCTCCGGGCCATCCACCTGGCCCTTCGGGTCTTTGCCCACAAGGTACAGGGCAGGCATGTCCTCGTCAGGACGGACAACGTGGCCGCCAAGGCCCACGTGAACCGCCTGGGAGGGACCCGCTCTCGACCCCTCATGGAGGAGGCCGAGAGACTGGGCTCCTGGGCGGAGACACACCTCAAATCCTTGAGGGCGGCACACATCTCAGGTCTCCAGAATTCTCAGGCGGATTGGCTGAGCAGGACCTCTCTGGACCCCGGGGAGTGGTCCCTGGACCCTCGGCTTTTTGCGGAGATCACTTCCCTGATGGGGTCTCCAGTCCTGGACCTTTTTGCCACACGGTCCAATCGGCAGACCCAGAGGTTCTTTTCACGGTTTCCGGAACCAGGGGCGGAGGCCGTGGATGCTCTCCACAGCGCATGGCCCCCCGGCCTTCTGTATGCCTTCCCCCCACTCCCAGTCATCGCCAAGGTCATCAGGAAGATGCTACAGGAAAAGGCGGAACTGCTGCTCATCGCCCCCCATTGGCCCCGCCGGCCTTGGTTCGCGGACCTGATGGCCCTCTCGGTTCGGCGTCCATGGCGTCTCCCTCCGGACAGAGTCGTCCTCCGTCAAGGGTCTCTTCTTCATCCGGACGCCGCATGGCTACAACTAACCGCCTGGCGATTGAGCGGCGTCTACTGAGTTCCCGTCGTCTGCCTCCCAGAGTCGTTGCAACTATCCAGGCAGCTCGTAGACCGTCAACCACCCGGATCTACGACTCCAGCTGGAGGGCATTTTCGTCTTGGTGCGACAGAAATTCCATCGCCCCCACGGCGGCCTCCACGGAGCAGGTCCTCATCTATCTTCAGGATCGCCTCGACTCAGGTTTGGCTCCCAACACTCTCCGCAGGCAAGTAGCCGCAATTTCCTCCATTCTTTGCTGTGGTTCACGGGGTTCCCTAGCCTCCCGCCCACTTATTCGGCAATTCCTTAGGGGTGCCTCCAACCTTCGGCCTCCTCCTCTCCATAGGTATCCCACCTGGGATCTTCCTCGGGTCCTGGATGCCCTCACCAAGGCCCCCTTTGAGCCTCTAAGGGAGGTGGGGCTTCGATTCCTATCGTATAAGGTTGCTTTCCTTCTGGCCATCACTTCGGCCAGGAGGGTGTCTGACTTGGCTGCCCTCTCAGCCCGAGAAGACCTATGTATCTTCCACCCTGACAGGGTCGTTCTCAGATTGGACCCCACTTTCCTTCCCAAGATCAATTCCCCTTACCATAGAACCCTCGAATTAGTCCTTCCCGACTTCTGCCCTAATCCTTCTCATCCCCTCGAGAAGGCTTGGCACACTCTAGACGTCAGAAGGGCCCTCCGCATTTACCTCCGACGCACCTCTTCCCTGCGCCAAACGGAAGCCCTCCTGGTTTCATTTCAGCCTGCCTCCTTAGGCAAGAAGGTATCGGCGACCACTTTGGGTCGTTGGATCCGCGCCACCATCGCAAAGGCTTATGAGGTCCTCTCCATTCCGGTTCCTCGTGGTATCACGGCGCACTCTACCCGTAGTGCGGCCACCTCGGTCGCGTGGGCTACTCAGGCTTCCTTGGAGGAAATCTGCAGGGCCGCCACCTGGACGTCCCCCACTCCCTTCGTTAGACACTATCGGCTCGATAGGTTTGCCTCTGCCGAGGCTGCCTTCGGACGCAGGGTACTCCAGCAGGTTCATTTGGGAACCTCCCCACCCCCTCGGGCAGGTCCCTCCCTACAGAGTTAGGCTTGGGTATGTCCCAATCCTGACCACTGGAGCCAGGATCAACGAGAATGGGCGTTGACTTACCTGAACGCTTCTTCTCGTTGCTCTGGCTCCAGTGGTCAGCCCCGCCCTGTTGGTGCCCTCGTGGGTGGGGAGGATTCTGTGGATCTCTCTCTATTTTTGTCTTACAGCTCAAAGTGCCAGTCTGCGTTGCTGTCTTTCATCAGAAAGCTGGGAAGCAAGACAAAGGGGAGGAGCTTCTCAGCTTTGCAGACTCAATCAGTAATTGGAGCGTGTCACTACCCAATCCTGACCACTGGAGCCAGAGCAACGAGAAGAAGCGTTCAGGTAAGTCAACGCCCATTTATGTCAGGGAATATTTCTCTTTTTCACTCACAAAGCTACGAATTGGCAAACTCATAAATCAGAGGAACAGCAGTAGACACTGGTGCTAACCAAATTAGGAACTGAGTGATTCCACAGTGGGGGGAAAAAAGTAGTAATGAAAATAAACAGGATTGTGTTACGTAAAATAGGGTCACATCAATAACCAAATGAAAGCATAATAGCAAGCTAGATTGTCAGAGTGCATTTGAAATGGAGCATAAAAATGACATTGCTGCAAGACAAACATGATCAAATG
Organism: Pantherophis guttatus; assembly: GCF_059756535.1. NCBI lineage: Eukaryota > Metazoa > Chordata > Lepidosauria > Squamata > Colubridae > Pantherophis > Pantherophis guttatus. Next base: position 270,511,675 of record NC_142063.1, on the reverse strand, counting down.
TAAAGTAATAATTTGTGCCTTATGGCCAAATGTGCGGTCTTTTCAAGAAATACAGTTGCAATTGTATTGATGGGTTTATCCCTAAAGGCCCAAGCATTGCTACATTTGATATAGCAAATGAAGCTTACACAGTCTGCTGTTACTGGTTACTGGAGGAGCAGAGGGAGGATGCAATATGTATTAAATTGTTGCTCTATTACATTATAAAACTGACAGGATTGTTTCAACAAATGAGTAAATGCAATAGAAAACAGTTATGGTCATGACTTTTCTTCCAAATACAAATATATATGTGTATTTGTATGTGTGTTTATATCTACAGAGTTTGTGCTTGCAGATCTTGGAAATTTGCTCCAGATTACTGCGGTTTTCAAAGCAAGTCTCCGACTCAGGGTGGGTTCTACTTATCTTTACTACTGGTTCGCATGCACAGATCACTTACGATGACGTCAGGGTCGGTGGGCAGAGCCTCCCGCCGGTTTTACTACTGGTTCTTGTGAACCGGTCCAAACCGGGGGCAACTCTTCACTGCTCCAACTCTTGGCTGTTAATCCTCCCCCCTTTTTATCTTTTGTTGAAGCATTTTTTTCATATCCTTCATTAGTCATATTCCTTGACTGGTGTGCATCACTTTCCCCACCCATTTTCTCCTTTGGCACGACAGCAGCAAGTTTGGGGTATAAAATAGATGTACTCTAAGAATAAACAAGTTTTCATGTCGTGCACCATCTCCATATTGGAAGTAGCAAGTGCTTTCACTATTGGAAGAACAAGCAATTGGTTTTATGTCAAAATTTGGTTGTTCCCGCAGAGTCCCTCTTTGAGGGAGATGGGAGGGTTTTAGAAATGTGAAATATAAACAAACAAACAAACAAACAAATCTCAAGAAGGATGCACCATAGACAGGGATTTAAACATTTCATTTATAGAGCCACAATGAGGCATAACATTCCAAAACCAGGCGATTTTAAAAATCTTTTATCAATATTTATTTTAACAAATGTTTAGCATACCATTGATGGTTTTATTTTTAGATTTATGCTATAAGGGAGACGACATAAAGAAATCAAACTAGGGGTCCTATTTAAATATTCATTTATGTATTTATTTCAATCAAATTCTGTGGTTTTTTGTAATTGGATTTTACCTAAAAATCCAAGGTGGCTGAGAAAGTGCAAAACTATTTCCTGAATGCCCTCAATCCAGTATCTAAAATTCTGGGAAGTTCTTTATATCAATTCAAGATCAAGAATGAGCTGTAATGAATGAGTAGGGGGAGAAAAGCATACTGTAATATGCTCTCCAATTGTTGGATCAGAAGGCTTATGTAATAAGGTATCTTGGTTTGGAGAATCTTTACTCCAGAGGCTTTGAATGAACTGAGCTTTGAAGTTAGAATAAATAAAAATGCTGAATTCAGCGTGTGAAAATTAAAAAAAAACCCTTTCTTTACGTATTACTTGATCTTTTGCAAATCAAGTAATTGAATATTATTAATAATATATCTTTAGTCACTGGGTTAGAATGTAAAAGATATTGAAGGAAAAAAGAGTTCTCTGGAGAAATGTTAAACCAGTTAGTAATAACCAGTAGCTGTAAAATTGGTACAAAGATTTGTAGATAATTAGCTAAGAGAATGATAAGACCATATGGCCAGGCATTATGTGGTGCTTTTTTTGTGGAAAAACAAAAGCGACAGAGCAGGCTTTCCCCCCTAATTAATTTGTGTTATCCTTTGATTTATGCAATGTGTTCCATACTAAACTGAAATGTAATTTGTAAATTAATGTAAATATATCAACAGTGTTGGATTATCTTAGACAGTGTTTATATTGCCAGATGGAAAAGCTGGTGGGAGACTATTCTTTATCTAATTGCAGGCAGCAGAAGACCTACTTGCATTCCATTTTAGTCTGTTTTTGGCATTGTGCTTTTATTTTCTGTTTTTGCAGTGACCTTAATTGATTTATTGAGACAACAGTTTCAAGAATTAATATTCATATGACAAAGTCTAAAGTGCTTTCAATGAATGGATTCTATGCCCAGCAGAATAGAATCTATTTTTCCATGAAAAATTGCATACACATTAATGAAATAAGCATATAGGTTTTTTTTGAAAGAACAGTATTCTAGAAGGAAGAGTATATTTAAAGAATCTGCTCTATCTTTTTATCCTTGCATGAAGAAGGGTGGGGGGAGGTTTAGTTAATTAGGAAATAAGGCATTACATTCAATTTAAATATCCTTCTCTCAATCTCTCTCTCCCCCTCTCTCTCTCTCTCTCTCTCATTTTAGAAATTGTTTCAGAAAGTTTTTCTTAATTTTTGTTAAATTAAATTTTGTTGAATCTAATTCTGAATATCTTTTTTTCCCTTGAACTTCTTGCCATAATAGTTTAGGTCAGGGGTGTCAAACTGGATTTCTTTGAGGGCTGGATCAGCATTGTAGTTCTCCTCCACAGGCCAGCAGGGCAGAGTGGGGGGAGATGGGACGGACATCACCTGTAGCACTCTGCCGGCCAAAATGGGGCATGGGGGGGTGCAGCCCCCTCTGCCCCATTTTTGGCCTGAATGGTCTCCTGCAGCACTTTAGTGGCCAACCCCCCCCAGCTTGTTTTCGGCCTCCCTGGCCTCCAGCAGCACTATGCCAGCCAAAAACAGGCTACGTGGAGCCTCCCGAGGCCCCTGCATGGTCCATTTTTGGCCTCCTTGGTCTCCAGCAACACTCTGCTGTAGGCCTCTGTGTCCCTTCAACCTGTTTTTGGGTGGCAGAATGCTGCTGGAGATTTTAAGCACCTCACAAGCTGGATCCAGCCCTCGCACCTTGAGTTTGACACCCCTGGTTTAGGTGATAGGAAAGTACTTTTCTGGAGCAATTAAAGCATTACACACGGAGATTGTATATACATTTCTACAGGTGTGGTTTAATTAGAGAAAAATGAATTAATAATTCTGTATGTGTATATATAGTCAGTATATTAATATCTGTTTATAAATCCCCTCCCTTACAGAATATTATCCAAAGAAAGAACATATTACTAGTGTTAATTATATTTTTGGATAAGGTATTTTTCTTTCTTATTAAATGGTGATGAACTTTCAGGTTAAATGGCTCCAGGTTAGTTTTCTGATATTCGGATGTTTCACCCACAATTGTGACCAGCATCTTCAGAAGTGAAGTGACCCTCTGAGTAATATAATTCTCAGCTGTTCTGTTCTGGCTCTTTCATTTGAACTAATTGGATCGTTTTGAGGCAGTCAGTGAAAGATGGTTGGTCCTGATTGGCAAGCACATTAAATTATTCATGTTAATATGATAATCATATTAATATTAATTATAATATTACATATGACTGCATAGAGAAGCCATTGAGATTCATCAACTTTCTAACAGCTTTAACAAGGAAGAGAGTCTGAAGGTTAACAAAGCCTAGATCCTAGATACTACTAACAAACAGACCTTAATTAATCACCAAGAAAGGAAATTTGCAGCAGTCTCGCTTGGAGAAACACTTAGCAACCATCTATTTCAAAGACAAGCTAAACAGGAAATAGCTTATTTTTAAAATCAGGACCAAATATCTTTCTCTGACTCCCATGATACAATCCAGTGAGATCAAACAACAATCGGAGCAACAGAGAATTATGCTACTGAGTGATTCATTCCTCCTCTGAAGAGGCAGTCCAAATACTCATTATCAGTTAATTGACTCTGGCCATGAAAGTCTACAACCAAATGTAACTCTAGCATTTAATAAAGCAATAGCTTTATTTCTTGGGAGAAAATTGCAAATCATAAACCACATTCTTCATAGTGTTATGCTGATCAGTAACCAAAATATAGAAATAAGGAATGTACCGTATATACTCGAGTATAAGCCAACCCGAATATAAGCCGAGGCACCTAATTTTACCACAAAAAACTAGGAAAACTTATTGACTTGAATATAAGCCTAGGGTGGGAAATGCAGCAGCTACTGGTAAATTTCAAAATAAAAATAGATACCAATAAAATTACATTAATTGAGGCATCAGTAGGTTAAATGTTTTTGAATATTTATTTCAAAAAAAACCCACAGTAAACAGCTCTGTAAGTGCATAGTGTAAACTACATTATAACTAAATTACACAAAAGAATGTAGTATATACCGGTATACCAAAAATAATTCAATAACAATTTAATCTGATACATTGCCTTAAGTGATGTAGGGCTTGATCTAATTTCAGGAAGTTCAAGCCTCTGTTAAGAGATACCTGCATTCTCTCTCTCTCTCTCTCCCTTCCTTTTTCTTTTTCTCTCTTTCTTTCTTTGTCTCTTTCTTTCTTTCTTTCTCCCTCCCTTTCTCCTTTCTCCCTTTCTGTGAAGAATCCCAGAAGGTCTTTGGTAGGAGGAAGAAAAGCCAGACATTTTGAAACGTTTTGTAGCTTACCCTGAGCAAGGATAGCTTTCTCCTTCTCATCTGGCATTCTTAGAGCTCCACTATTGATTAGCTTAGCCTGAGCAAGGATAGCTAGCAGCCAGCCTATTACAATAAGATCTCAACTCAAGCTCAGTGCACGTGGGGGATCTCCCCAAACAGTGAGGATTTCTTCGTTTCTTTCTCCCTTGAAGCCCCCCCCAGCCCGTTTTTGCTTCCAGGGGGCTGCAGGGAGTCTTGCTAGACAACCCCCCACGCCCCATTTTGACCTTAGCAAGCCTCCCTCCAGCCCCTGGAAGCCAAAACGGGTTGCAGGAAAAAAGGCATTTTTTCCCTCACTGGAGTATAAGCCGAGGGGGGCTTTATTCAGCATAAAAAATGTGCTGAAAAACTCGGTTTATACTCGAGTATATACGGTTTTACAGTTGATGTAGATTCAGACTACATGTTCTTTTTAGATCCTAGATCTGATGACTGCACTGCTTTAAAAAAAGATTGTGGCCCTCGTACGCTCTTTTTATACTCCAGCAGCACTGCCCACTTCTCACAGAATCACAGAGTTGGAAGGGTCATCTTATCTAAACTGATGCTAAGCACAGCATCCACTTAAGATGACTCTTTAGCCTCAGTTGGAATACTTCCATTGAAGATGAACTCAATACTTTTATGCGGCAGTCACTGCTTGACAGCACTTATAGTCAGGATGTTCCTCCCAATGTCTAGCCTGAACTTTCTTCCTTATAATACTACAACAAACTCTAATTCTGCTGTCTGAGGCAATAAAGAATAAGTCCTCTTCTGTATGACATCAGATGTTTGAATACTTTGTCTCTCGGCTGACTCTTCTTCAGGTGAAGAATGTTGAGATCCTTTAATTGTTCTTCAAAAGGCTAGATATCTAGACTTCAGATCATCCTGATAGCATTTCTCTAAATTTACTCCAATGTGTCACGGTCTTCTTTGATCTAGGCTGATCTAGATATAGTATTCCAAGTGCAGTCTGATCAGGGTAGAGGAGCAATAATTTCCTATGATTTTTCTCTTCTCCATTGTATTAGTCATGACTAGTTAATAGTGAAAAGTTTTGTAACTTGTCTTTGATGCTAATGGCAACAGGGAAAAAATAATCTTTACTGAATCCACGTAGGGAGAGTAACATTTTGCTTAAGTCATTCTGGTATTTTGAAATTGAGCAGGCGGGAATCAGTAAACTTCAGATCTCTTTCCCCAGTTTCTCATTCCTGCTGTTTGGCGATGTCCTGTGTCTTTTTTTTTGAAATGGAGAAGGACAAGTCCATTTCAGAAAAGGGGTGCAAATATGCATGCATTTACGCCATCCATTCACTAGGGCTATATGTGTTTCTCAAGATGGAAAGGAATAATTGCCTTCCTTATCATTATATAAATATATTTCAAGTCATAATTTCAAGTAAAATGGGACTCTTTCAATAATTGTATTTAAGTTAATAATCAAAGACTACCACAGAAATTCAATTAGTTTTTTGTGAGTATGGGAATAGCATCAGTATTTTTTAGGCACAAAATGAAATAAATATGAGCTAAAATAGCCTTCAGGCATTATTGATTTTTATCACACCTGTCAGTTCCAGGACAGGACAGTCCATACTCCTCTAGTGAAGATTCTCTTAGATGAGCAAATCAGAGCTGGGAGAAATGGAGCTTGAAATATAGAAAGCAGACTGTGTTGCTCTGCTGAACTGGTAAAGATAATAATCAAGATTCTGAACTGATGTTAGGTCTGGTTGATCCAAAAGTTTCCTATTGCTGGCAAATTGCCAATATTGATGTTGCTGAGTTACTTTCTTTTATGACTGAAGCAGCCTTTATGTTCTAAGATGATACCAGTTCAACTGATGTCAATCTCTAACAGAAGTCTACAGAAGAGAAATTCCCTGAAGATGGGCTCCAGCATGAGTCCGAAAGCTCGTAAGAGTAAATCTCTGGTCCCAGTGACCGACCCAAATTCGATCTAACAGAAGTCTCCAAATTCAGACCCTTAAATTCAGACCCTTGAGGCAAATGCCTACATAGATTCATCAGTTAAATCTCTGTATTACTCAGGATACAGTTAGCCCTCCATCCCCCCCACCCCCACCCCACTTGCTTTTGGGAAGGATTGGGAATTATATTTTTATTGAGGATGTTGTGGATAAGCCATATTTACAGGAAATTTCTTGTCTCAATTACTTCGCTTCTCATTTTCTATTTTCTACTGTTTTTCTTTAATTACTTTATTTCCTTTAGTTTCCTGGAGCAGTAAAAATAAATACAGCTATACATTTAAAAATACCTTCAGCACACTACTTTTTGATAGAACACACTTTCTGATTCCTATCCAAAATCTCTGTTTACGAGGCAACTGTGAATGATGGGATATGAAGAGAGAACATTCTGTAAAGTTTATTTAAATGATGTGTTTGGCCATTCACATCTTAAATGAAAAAGATTTGAATACCCACTCTTTTATGACTGTCTATAAAAAGTGTGGCTTTAAGCATACATTTCATTTGTTAATGACATTATAAAAGTATCATTTATTTCTTTGGAAAATTTATATTGCTGCCTACTCACTCATGGCAGCTCAAGGCAGCTTATAGGAAATAAAAACACAATATAAAACAAATAAAAATAATAAAATAATAGCCCCCCCCCCACACACACACCGATGACAATACTCTCATACCAGCCATTTAATGGGCTCCATCCCTCTCTGGATTTCCCAGGCCTGCTGGCAGAACCACATCTTCAGAGTCTTCCGAAAGACTAATTTCTGGATAGTTGATGTACCAGAGAGAGAGAGGGAGCCACCACAGAGAAGGCCCTTCTTCTGAGTCCCGCCAGGTGCATCTCATTAGGGAACGGGACCCATAGCACTCCTTGCCTCTCTGCTTTAGTGAGTCAGGTGGATGTGATTGACAAGAGATGGCCCATCAGATAATCTGATCCCAAGCCATAAGAGCTTTAAAGGTGATAACCAGCACTTTGAATTACATCCGAAAGCAAATCAGCAACCAATGCAGCTCCTGCAGGAGAGATGACACGTGTACACCAAGGTCTGCACAAAATCATGTGGGCTGCTGCATTTTGCACCAACTGGAGCTTCCAAATGCTTTTCAAGGACAGCTCCATGTAGAGTGTGTTGCAATAATCAAGACGGGAAGTGACTAGGGCATGAGTAAGTAAGGCATAACTGGTGCACAACCTGTATGTGATGACCCAGGACAAGGAACAAAGGCCACACAGCCAGCTGAAAGTTCAAACTTCCCTTTAATGCTCGAACTCTCCCCCCAAACACTCCCATGTTATGCAAGTCCCAGAGCAAAATGGTCTCTCTCTCTCTCACACACACACACACAGCAGCCTCTAGCTGCGAGCAGTCCAGTGAACACTATTAGTACAATGGCTTCAAAGAAGTCCAGCAAGGCAAAGGTACAAAGAAATGAATCCATGAAGCAAGGAAGAAGCAATGAGTCCACAAAGCAAGGAAGAAGCAAGCAATCCTGCAAATGCCAGATGTTGGCAATGGCACCCAAAACTTCACCAATTCAGTATTTGTTCCTGACAAACACCCTTCCCCACAGTGTCTCCTTAAGTCTTAGTCCCCAGGTGTGCCTTGTGAAGAGGGATGGGGCACTTTCTTCCTGAGTCGTAGGGTCAGCCTGTTCTGTTCCCATTTCCTTCCACTTTACGTGCTCGGAGATCAGGAGGGGGCAGTCCTTGCTCATTGCCTGAGTTCCATCACTCCTCATTTCCACTGCCTGCTCTCTCTCAGTCATCCTGCCCTGTTCCTCCCTGCTGGCAAGCCATCCCAAGCCAGAGAGGCCCGGGGCTGCCTTGTCCTGCTCCTTCCCACATTCCTCCAAAGCCAATGAAGCCGCCCCTTTAGTCTCTGTTGACCACAGCTGCAACTCATCCTCCCCCACGGATTCAGGCTCCAATGGGGGCACGACACTGCAGTTGTGCAAAGGCCCTCCTGTCCATAACTGCCACTGCTCTTCGAGCAGGAGTTGCGAGTCCAGGAGAACCCTCAGATTATGCAGTGGATCTGTTTGAGGCAGTGTCACCCTTCCCAAGACCAAAGGTGACAATTTTCCATGGACCAAAGAACCACAAACCCAAAGCCACTCAGTTTTGCAAGAGTTCAGTTTCAACCTGTTGCTCCCCATCCAGCCCCTAACAGTCTCCAGGTACTACTAGAGGGAGGTCACAGTATCGCTTAACTCACCATGGGCTGAGATATTCAGCTGAGTATCATCAGCATATTGATGATATCTCAGTCCACGATGTACAAATGATCTCAACAAACAGCTTCATGTAGATGTTGAATAGGAACAGAGAGAGTACCGAGCACTGCAGGAATCTGCAAAGCAGCAGGCAAGGGCTGCATCTCTCGCTTCTTATTTACACTGACTGAGAGTGGCCCCAGAGGAAGGAAGTGAACCAGGATAGCATAAAGCCCCCCCACTCCCAACCCCCGAAGCTTCTCCAGAAGGATACCATGGTCAATGTTGTTGAAACCTGCCGAGAGGTCAAGTAGAGCACCTACCTCATCCTACTTCCGACAAAGATCATCAAAAAGCATGACCAATGCTGTTTCTATTCCATATCCAGGTCTGAATCCCAATTGGTACAGGTCTAGATAATCTGTTTCATCCAGAAACTTCTGGAACTGCCGAGCAACCATCTTCTCAACCACCTTCCCCAAAAAGGAAAGATTGGAGACAGGTCGAGAAATTATACAACAGGGTGGAATCCAATGATAGCTTCTTGAGAAGAGGGCAGATCACAGCTTCGTTAAAGTGCTGGGACACTACCTCCTTCTGTAAGGAAGCATTAATCACTGCCAGAGTCCAACCGCATAGCTATCACAAGCCAGGAGAGACATGGGTCTAAAACACAGGTCCTTGTGCAATACTTCCTAGGATCCTGTACCCTTCCTCAGGAGCAACAGGGTCAAATCATTATCAGGCAACAGGGCAAGAACCTACCCCAGGGGCCGCCACTGGACCAGCAACCACACCAGCATCTAACTGGGAATGAAGTCGAGCAATTTAGTCTTCCAGAAAATCTGCAACTTCCTCAGCTCACCCCTTCAGGACCTCAGTCTCCTCCTTCCCCAGGAGCAGTTAGTGCGAATAAGTATTTACACTTTGTCGCACGAAGGTAGGTTTATTAGCAGCTCTTACCTGTGTTCGATTGAGTTCATCTCTTGTCTTTTACCAGTGGCACTTTAGATGTCATTAATTACACTTGTGGAGTTAGGTCCATTTCATTTCTTATTTTTAAGGAACAATATTGCATATTCCTCTCAATCCCTCCAAAGGCTTTTTGAAACTTACTTTCTTTCTTTCTTTCTTTCTTTCTTTCTTTCTTTCTTTCTTTCTTTCTTTCTTTCTTTCTTTCTTTCTTTCTTTCCCTTCCTTCCTTCCTTCCTTCCTTCCTTCCTTCCTTCCTTCCTTCCTTCCTTCCTCTGTCTCCCTCCCTCCCTCCCTCCCCCCTCTCTCCTTCTCCTCACCCCTCCCCTCCGTTCCTAAAATGAAAAGGAAGGTATAAATAATTCTGAAGGGAATTAATAGAATTGTTTAATATGAGAATATGTTAACAAAGTTAATTCTTGTGTGAATTACTGTCAGGATGAATGCTGAATAAATATATTGTTAACATAACCATAATGTAACCATAAAGTACCACTGTCCAAAGTGAAAACTGCCTATTACATTTTTTAATAAGGGCTATATTCAAATATCACGTATCATACACACATACACACAAGCAAAATATTTCTTTGGTTCACCCCAGTTTGATGGATAAATTGGAAATTGGAAATCTTCCAGAAAATATTATAATTTTCCAATTATATGTTTTTAGAAAACTCAATATGAGTTAGATATAAATCATCTATAAAACATAATCCACAGCTGAGGTTAAAAATGCTAAGAGAGAGAACTGCTGCCCTCAAAGAACATTCTAGCTTTACTTTTTAATGTTGTCATTCAGAAAGTAAAGACGATTTTTTTGCTAAATGGAAGATAGCTGACTTACTACTCAGCTATATTGCTGTTTGTTATGTTCACTTGATTGTTCCCCACCCATCAGATTGCATGGATAATGATGTTCAAAGGCTTTTGAGTCAAGAGTTGTAATAGAAATTGGCATTTCATTTTGGAAACCCCATCACAAAGTGTTTCCCTAGTCCTCTTTCAAGAGCTTACAATATTTGAAGGTACAGCTTTCAATTTCTTTGTGCCTAGTAATCACAGTATCACTTTGAATGTACAACACTGCCAGAAAAGAACTCTTCATATGTAATTCTCAGTATATTTTAGAGTGCTGTAAGACAGTGCTCATGAATAGAAACAATGTTCATATGGACTTTAAATTCCATGAATTTCTAATAAAATGTCAATTACTATATCTTGTCAGTGTTTGTTGCCTGAGCCCAAATGTTTCAGAAAACACATTTTGTTTGGAGGTGGCCTCAAGTTAGCATTGTCAGGCAATTGTTGGGGTTCACAGTGACCCAGGCACACCAGTTGTAAAGATTGATTAAAGTCAGCCAAGTCGATTAAAAGCATTGTCAAACACTTACAAAAGGCTTAGGGTGAATTTCCAGAGCAACTGATGTTTGTGTTTCATTAATGCAGTAATGAGAGGAGTAACCAATAGGAACTGTGGAAGAATGGTAGGATAGCAAGAGCTTCCAAATGTGAAAGGCAACCTCCATAGTCTAGGCCAGTGATGGCTAACCTTTTCTGGACCGAGTGCCCAAAGCGTGTGAATGTGCACGCCTGCCCCCGAACCCCCAAAATGCAATGTGTGCATGCCTCCTGCACATCCCCCGTGCATGCACATGCTCCCTGCACGTCCGCTGATCCCATGCATGCATGCACACCCTCCATGCCCACCACGCATGTGTGCATGCCCCCTGCATGTGCCCTGCCCCCATGCATGCACACATGTCCGCCCACATGTGTGCATGCCTCCCATCCCCCCACTCCCTCACGGACTGAGTGCCCAAAGCAGGCGAATGTGCGTGTGCACCCAAACCCCCAAAATGCAATGCGCGTGTGCCCCTGCATGCTCCACATTCCCTGCACATCCCCTGCCCCCCCACATGCGTGGCAGAGACCCGAAGACCAGCTGGTTGGTGGGAGACACACTCATATGGGGTGACGGTTGCGTGCCCACAGAGAGGACGCTGCATGCCACTTCTGGCACACGTGCCATAGGTTCTCCATCACGAGTCTAGGCTTTACTAACTTTCTCTTAAATGGAGTAAAAATGTAAAGTAAAGGAGTCCCTGCAGATTTTACTCCAATAGTCTGCCTCAAGAAATATCCATCAGGTTCAGTTCCAAGCTGGGAGAAAGACACTGGAAACATGGAGGCTGATTTGAAAGATTATTTAATGATGAACAGAACCAACAGCAGTCCTGGGTCAGTTGACCAACTGGTTTTATTAGTAATGGCTTTTTATAAGTTTCAAAGATGCTACTACGGGGGTTGTGCAATGTCTGAAATACCCTTAAGAGATTGTACAATGTAGTGAGCTCTGTGTCTTCTGCTAAATGGTAGTGGGTTAATCTTACTATGTCCCGAAGGGTCATGTCTTGTTCTTAATCCCATCACTCTGGAGCTGAAGGTCTTTTGTTTTGTAGATAAGGTGGTCCTTAATGGGCACAAAATATCTGCTGGTGGGAGGTGTCTATTCTGTCTTAAGAGCATGTTTCTCCATTTCTTCCTTTAGAGAAATGTAATATCTTGCCTGTTTAATATTCCTCAAAATATTTCATTCTTCTAGGAGGGGTCCTCCCACAGTCATTGTTGACTATAGGGGGTGATGCTCATCTCCATTTCAAGGCCATAGAGCCAGCTCTGTCCAAAGACATTTCCGCAGTCTTGTGGCCAGCACGACTTCACAGAGTATTGTTACCTTCTCATCAAAGTGGTATCTATTTATCTAGTTGCATTTACATGCTTTCGAATTGCTAGATGGGCAGGAGCTGAGGCAAGTAACGGGAGCTCACCCTGTTGTGTGGCACTCAGGTCTTGAACCTGAGCTGCTGGCTTTCTAGGTGACAAGCCCAGCATCTTAACTGCTAAATCATAACACAGTCCCTTCTTAAATAAAGTGTTACATACAAATGATAGCTTGCTTTCTCTTGGAAAAGCCTGGGATAATAGCCATCCATAATCAGTTGGTAATTTATAGGATTATTTCATGTATATCTTAATTTAAACATCCTGTAAGAGCTTTTGCATTTTCCTCCTCAGAGGTTGTATGATTCATCTAATATGGCATCATAGAATATTGTGTAGGAGCATATGCCATAAATATATCTGATGTCCAAATGATGCCAATCATTACAGTGTATACATCACCTTCTGTGGGAGTACTTTACACTTTACAAATAGACATATTTTATGTATAATTTAGTTAACATTCTCCTGCATCATTGTAGTTGGAGAACTTTATTATTAGTCAGAAGCAATCAATTAAAATCAAGCATTAAGCCCTACTTCTCTTCCCTAAGGCCCATGATAATATTTTGCAAAGAATGCATTTTCGTTCTGTTTAATCATCTCATTTAGATATAATGATCTTCTGGAATTATCATATCAAAATAGCTCTTTAATTGGTAGGAGCGAAGTGAAGACTCATCCAAACTATGCCTTTGTATTTTGCTCTGAAAAAGATTTGTACTATGAGGGAATACAAGTTGAAAAAAAATGTTATGTTAGTTTTATTGACTTGGTTCCTGTAACAACACAATTTTTTGAGGAGGGGGGGGAACCCTGTCTATCAGTGCTTTGATCTTCACGTCTGCTCTACAGGAAGCTCTGAAAAGAATGTAGATACACTTTGAGAAATCATATTTATTTGATTGAAAGAATTCCACATCATGGTAATATGCGAATCCATCTCATGAATGTCAAGCTGAATTTTTTTCCCCGGATTGCTTCTTTAGGCACAAATTGTTCATGTGATGGCATAGCTTTTTGAAACTGCTTTACAGCTTCAGAGATCCAAAGAAATTCAGGATTTGTGATTCATTATCTGATTTATTATTGCCAAGAGTTTTAGGACTTGGCTGTATTTGCCCAAAAGAGAAAGTGAAAAATTATTTAGGGTGAAAGGAGAGTCAGTCAATCAGTCAGTATCTATCTATCTATCTATCTATCTATCTATCTATCTATCTATCTATCTATCTTCCATCCATCCATCCATCCATCCATCCATCCATCCATCCATCCAATACTTTTAAAATTTTTCCAAAGTCCTATCTGATATATACATGACCTGAATTCTTACTGTCCTTAATATTGCTCTCATTTGCACAACAACTGGGTGTGATTCTGGAACTGAGAATCAAATGTATTAACTAACATTCAGCATTCATAACCATGCTTCCATCTTAGCATAGGGCTACGGGTTGTTCCTGACTTGTACAAAAACCCTCAGGCTAGTTTCATGTACTTTGTCCTTGATTTGATCATGATCCCTTCAAGGCTTTTTTCTATTCCAATCGTTCTGCAGTAATGCTGTCTTGTAAACATAAAACTTCAGGTAGCATTTAAGAGTATCAACCTTGGATTTTGACTACTTTGAAATTCAGATCATTTATAGACATATATCAGTATGTGCTGGTTTTAGAATTAACAAACATCAGTTGTTTCATTGTGTAAAGAACAAAGTAGGTCTACAGAAAGTGTTGGAAAGAAACTTAGATTGCCTTAATTCTCTTTGGTATTAAGAGGGAGGGGAAGGAAAATGCTCTTAGATTTTGCAGTCTATTACTATAACCTATATTAATGCACTACAGAGTGCATTAATTTTTTAATGGGGACTGCTTTGTAATCTACCTGCAAACTGGTCTATTATTTGGAAGATGGATAGTCAGTTTCCCTCTCCCACAATGTGGGAGAACAAGAGAAGAAAGAAATTTCCAGCCTGATGAACTTGGAGATAAATTAGGTGCTAAAGTAAAAGAATTCAGTTGTCAAGATATCTGATTGTTAACCCTTTTTTCCTTCTAATAAGTTTTGCTTCAGAAAGCCTCCTTGAGAATGTAGCTTTCAGTTTTCAAGACCTTGGCATGGGAAATGAAGAGCTGTCTGTGGCTCCAAGTACTTTGCAGTTCTTTTCCCCAACAGTTAGTACGGCAAGTAGACTTTGAGAAAAATCCAGCTCATTCGCTTATCAGAAACACTGCAGCTGTGACCTCCTTGTCTCCCCACATCCAAATTTACACAAGTATTTAGGCTGGGAGGGGGGGAATAATCTGGATTTGCCAAAGATAGATTTTTTTAAAAGTGTTAATTGCCCCACAAAGAGACATTTTTAAAAGATATATAAATGGTGTTTTTTAATTATTACTTATATGTATCACTGAATTCCCAGTGACTCTGGGATACTTTACAAATTATTTAAAACATTGTCCCAAAGGTGGCATTTTTCAAGAGGCAGCTGGACTTTTTTGTTTTTCCTTTTAGATGTTTTGCTTCTCATCCAAAAAGCTTCTTCAACTCTGACTGGACGATGGGGAATGGAAGGATTTATATTTCTTGCAGACAGATGGTCAGGCAGCTGGAAATCTGTTCATACTTCCGCACCATTCGAAGGGTGTTCATTCCAAAGCACATAGCTAAATGTTTACGCAGATTCTCAGTCATCCAAGTCATGGTTGTCCCAAAGGTACTTTTTTCAAGAGGAAACTGGACTTTCTTATTTTTCTTTTTGGACATTTCGCTTCTCATCTAAGAAGCTTCTTCAGCTCTGACTGGATGGTGGAGAATGGAAGGATTTATATTCTTGAAGAAAGCACCTTTGGGACAGCCATGACCTGGATGACTGAGAATCACCATAGATATTTTAGCTATGCACTTTGGAACAAACACCCTTTGAATGGTGTGAGAGTATGAACAGATTTCCAGAAAAATTGCAGATTACAGGAAAGAGGAGTCAGGTCCTCTAAGGCTCCAACCCAGGGATGAAATCTAAAATTTGTTACTACTGGTTCTGTGGGCGTGGCCTGGTGGGGGGGGTAATGTGACTGGGTGGGCGTGGCCAACTTTTTTTTTTTTTACTTTTAAAAGCATTTTTTCTACAACCTTAAGAGGCTGTAGAAAAAAAATGCTTTTAGAAGCCTCTGACAATCAGGCAACTCAGCTGGAATCGACAGAGGCTTTTAAAGGCATTTTTTTTTCTACAACTTCTTCGGCTGAAGAAGTTGTAGAAAAAATGCTTTTAAAAGTTTTAAAAAAAACAGCCTCTGATGATCGCGTGGCTCAGCTGGGCATGGGGGGGGCGCGTGTACAAGAATTTTTGCTACCGGTTCTCCGAACCACCCGCTGCCATTGCTACCGGATTGCGTGATCGGGTCCGAACCGGGAGCATTTCACCCCTGCTCAACCTCCAAGTGGCCTCAATGACTCTGTAAAAGAATGCAAATGACCAGGTGTCTGCACAAGGAATATAAATCCTTCCATTCCCTACCATCCAGTCAGAGCTGTAGAAGCTTCTTGGATGAGATGCGAAATGTCTTCAAAGAAAATCAAGCAAGTCCAGTTGCCTCTTGAAAAAGGCACCTTTGGGACAACCATGACCTGGATGACTGATAATCTCGTAGACATGTTTAAAACAATAAAAACAGAAAAAACAACAAGAAACAAAAGGATAAAATGACAGAACAAATGGGAAAAAAGTAAAACAATCTATGTTAAAAGCAGGCTTAAGTTTTCCTCCCCAAGGGGCTAGCTTTTGCTTTTAATATATAAACAAACTAGACTTAAAAACAAAACAAATGTTATCTGCATGCGAGTCAAGGTTAAGCCTAGCTCTTGGATCTGAAAAAGATAAGAACTTCAGTTGGAGAAGACAGGGAAGTTGTAAATTTAAAGAAATTGTATATTTATTACTTCATATACCACAGAGGGCTTTGAAAATTAGCACAATTTTGAATTGTACTAAAAAATGGATTGATAAAATGAGATGCAATGAAATCAGGTTCAACTAGTTTAACTAGGTTCAGGAATAACTGCAAGAGCATATCTGATATATTATCGTCTAATATCATACAATGTTCCTTCCACCAATTGAATAAAAATAATTTCGATAGAGAGAAAATATTTCCTGCCTGCTAGTGCTTTAGCTGCAGGTTGATAAATAGTGTGGTTGCGAATCAATTTCAGCATCGATCTGAAAGATAATCCTATTCACAACCACCATATACAGGGATGTTTTTTATTGTCAGGTATGAAAATGAATAACAATAAAAGAGAGGTCAATGTGGGAAGGAAAATTAAGCACACAGCAAAAGAGACAACTTGTCTTCTGTCATGTGTGACTAAGAGCTTGGCAGTCTGGAAGTGAGACAGGAGATGACGACATGAGTGAGTGGTATATGTGGGTGTGTTTTCATTTGCACCCCAAATTCTGTCACTGAAAAAATAATCAAGTTGATTATGAATACATGAGCAATAATTTAATGTACTGTATAAAAATCTATAAAATCTGTCCCAGGAGAAAGTGTTCCGGTATCTATGCAGCCTAAACTTTTGTAAATAACACTTGAGATTTCCTATCCCGTCTATTATTTTTATTGTCCTTTTAGATTTTCATATATTTTGACTGCTGAATTAAAACCAACATTAAACAAATGAACATCAGAGTACTTGCTTGCAGAACTGGAGTGACTTTTATTCTCTGTCTAATTTACAGCTATTACTTTCTTTGGGGTCTTGCAACTCTCCCAAACCAATATTGGAAAGTAATATTGGATGTTTTGATTTTGTTTCCCTTTGAACCTTAAAAAGGTAAATGGATGAGCAAAATCATCCTCTATAATGAGGTTTTTAAGAATGTCTGTAGGTTTGTGAGAAAGAGGAAGGAAAGAAAACCTCACAGCATTGTATCCACTTTGGATGCTTAGAATAGAATAGAATAACAGAGTTGGAAGGGACCTTGGAGGTCTTCTAGTCCAACCCCCTGCTTAGGCAGGAAACCCTATACCATTTCAGACGAATGGTTATCCAACATCTTCTTAAAAACTTCCAGTGTTAGAGCATTCACAACTTCTGGAAGCAAGTTGTTCCACTTATTAATTGTTCTAACTGTCAGGAAATTTCTCCTTAGTTCTAAGTTGCTTCTCTCCTTGATTAGTTTCCACCCGTTGCTTCTTGTCCTGCTCTCAGGTGCTTTGGAGACTTCACAGCTTCACTTTAAAGTGAAGCTTTATAAAGACTTCACTTTATAAAAGGAAGTACTAAATTCAGTACTAAAATTGCAAATTTATGAAAGTGAATCGAAACCACTGGCTTGTTCATTTAAAGTGGCATTTCTGATCATCTTTTTAAATGTTGCTTTTAAGAAGTAACCCTGGCTTATTTGATACTATTTTTTATGTTAATAGTGATTTGGATCAATATTGCTCTTTTTATTGCTCTAAAAGGCCATATTCCATAAATGTTTGAAATACCTAAATCAGTTCAAATTATATTGGTACTTTAAAGTATGAATGCAATGGTTTTGCTTCTTGAAAGCTGTGTTTCAATTATATTGGAACAGTACTTTAATTTAGTGCCTACCAATATTTCTTTTGTTTCATATCAGCATCATTTCCATTCTTAGGTCTGTTGCTGATTGTAAACAGTTTTATATTCCTGTTTATCAAACAGTTTTATGTGCAAGACAGTTCTCAGGAAGATAAAGGAATTTGACGAGTGGCTTATAGTAAATTACTATTACTTTTGTATAAATTCAATGAGACTAAGAAGCCAACTTTATACTGTATATGTCTTTATGCAACATACACATCAATTTTGAAGTCTCTTGTTCATAACCATTTATTTGTAATAACCAAGTTACTGCCAGTTTGGAGCATTCTGCTACAGGGAATCATGGTTGTGTACTTCTTAATTAAAAAGAGTTGTTTTAAGGATCAATTGGAGCCCCACTGCATATAAATAGTTATATTTATAGATAGTTATCTCCATGAAATTTAAATTTAACAACTTTGTTGCTGTCAAGAGTTGTCGTGACAGCAGCCATCTCTCATTTAGACATTCACAGATCTCAGGAGATTTGATTAATGGTATTAATAGGCGTACGTTGCTTGAACTCTTTTGCTTTTGAAGGAAACTTTAGGAAATGAGACAAATTTTACAACATAATTTGTTTTGTGGTTATATCAATGAAATGCATGAATTTGAATGAAAACACATATGTATTCATCAATTTATAATTGTTAGACTTGGCAACATATTAAGGATAGCTAGTAACTAAGTGAATTCTTACAAAGGAATCTAAAAATTACAAGGTAACCTGCCAACAGCACTGATGATCAGTTAATTATTTAAACAGTATTCAGAATGTGAAGAGAAAAATGCAGATAACACAATTTGCATCAAGCTGTTTAAACTCAGTAAAATGTTCCACAGATCTCAAAGACCAAAATGTTCACAATGAAGAAACTATTACGCTAAACATACTTACATTTAATGTTAAACAGATTAATATTCAGAGTCCTCTTATGCTGTAATCCTGTACATACTTAACATACTTACCTAGATGACACTTGGCTTTCTAATTTACATAAGATGATCTGCAATCCATATTTATGGAAATTAGACAACTGCTCTGCTTTCTGTAGAAATTGATTTCCAAACATTTTCCACCATATCAAAAATGCCAGTTTATTCTGAATCCTCTTAGTCCAGATAACATATAATAACAGGCTTTTCCTCAAGGCAAGTGTGATAAATACAAGTCTTTGTTAGGTATCAGTGTAGTTCAGTGTTGTAACTGTAATGCTGGGATAAGAAAACGGGAAAATCTCGTTCCACAATGTTTAATTAGACTTCCTTAATTCATCAAATCCAAGAGCTACATAGGCAAACAGCTTTCCTTCCGTTTGTGATTTTTTATTTATAGAGTATGAAAGTTTTGCTTGCTTAGGAGTGAGAATGGATAAATACAAGATGGAGGTTATAAAAACTTGGGCTTATAGTTTGCATGGGGACTAGAAGGTTAGGTACACATTTTGATCCAAAGTCAAGAACCAGTAGAGCCAAGAATAGTTCTATTAAAACCAGATCCTCATCATTTACATATTTATGTTGTGAAGTACTTAAATCAATTAAGACTAAGAAACGAGCACCAGTGCTTTATATAATGAGAATGCACTGGTCATTCCTATGCCTAATATAACAGAGGGCTTTGATTTCTTCTCCCTTACAATTCACCAGTTGTATAGCAAGATATTTTTATAAATTTAGTAATTAGATTTCACCCTATCATAATTGACCTGATAATACCCAAAATGTTTGTATCAGAAGTGTGCTCTTAAAAACAGTAGCTTCTGTATCGAAACTCTGTAGTTAGAAACTATACTTCACAAAACTCCAAGAAAACTTTTAAGAGAGTTATACTTCCTGGTTTGAATTATTTTGCAGCATCTAGATACTGTAGAAATACAACCAATTAACATGTGTGACATCCTTTTAAATTCCAAAATAAGCACTTCCCTCTGGAAGAACAACTGGACCATTAAAGGAAGGGTTTCTAATTGTCTTGTTCTTCTACCCAAATTCTTCCTGAAACAATTACTTGATAAGCAATATGTTGAGATTGATTCATATTGTGAAGGCACTTAGACATTAGAAGACTCTCATTCTCTCTGGTAAGAAAACTGTTTTTTAGTACTCACTATGAATATTAGGTTTGCTTTTAAGCAAATATACATATGGAAATCATGATAGTGACCAAGATGATTTATGGTTCTTGGTCTATGATTTTAAGCAAAGCAAGCTAAATTGCACTTCCCAGATTAATGTGCAGATTGGATTAGAATTTTGGATTGAAACTTTCTTTTAAACCAGAGTTTAAAACTTTGGTTCAAAACTTGGCAACTTTGAACTGTATGAACTTTCAACTCCCAGAGTTCTCCAGCCAATAATAATGTCTGGGAAATTCTGGGAGTTGAAGACCACATATCTTCAAGCTGCCAAGGGTGACGGACCTGCTCTAAATATTCCAACTGATTTCTTTGCTAAAATCAAGTTAGCACTATACTTATTCAAAATATTTATACTATTATTATCCTATTAAGGAAAGTTAGTAAAATGGGTATGGTATGAAAACTGAAATGTAATATCTACCTGATTAAAAAAAGGAGCCTATTAACAATGCCTTTATTTATTTGAAAACTTTAAGGTTTTCTAGATAATTTTTTTTTATTGTTTGTTCCTTATAGTGTAATGGAATGTATGAATGATCTTGGGGAAAGAGGGGAACAGATGCTGCCTAGGAAACAATCAGACAAGAGAGGCAGAAGCTTCCAGTGGCTTATTAGTCAGAGGAAGAAATTTAGAAAGGACCCACCTTAATTGTTCAAACTGTTAAACGTGATGGTGAGAAGTTTGCATCTTCAGACTTGCATGATTCTATTAAGGTAACCTTATAATACGAATTAGCCCATCTAATTGTGTTTCCTGTCTGGTTTATCCAGAAGGGTTGACATATAGTTTCAGTATTTATTTTTGGCTGAACAATGTTGCTAAAATACAGAATGACAAGCCTTTAGTCCTATGTATTAAATTGAACTATAATATTCAGGATCTTTCATCACTGACCAGGGTGGATTTGATTTAAATCGAGTTGATTTAAATCACAATTTAAATCATGATTTAAATCACTAGTAAAAAGGCTTGATTTAAATCAACTCGATTTAAATCATAATTTTTAAAAAGCAACTGTCATCTCTGCTACTCCTTTAACCCACTGTTGACTCACCGATAGTCCCAGTGTTGCAGAATATACAGCCTCATGCTACATAACTAAGCTCCATTACATGCTGAATAAACTGAATTATTTATGTATCTTAAATAGAAAACTAGATTTTTACCTCAAAAGTTTTTTATTAAAATAAATTCGATAAAAATAAAAAAAAATCTGATTTAAATAAAAAAAATCTGATTTTTTTGATTTTTTTAAAAAAAATCATTGATGTTTATCCACCCTGTCACTGACCATGCTTGTTGGGGATGTAGGAGTTGAAATTTAAAAACATATGAAGGCTACAGCTTGTCCATCCATCTCAATCCACCCAAATGTTTATATTTAATTTCATGACAAGTCCATTGCAGTTATATAGTTGTCTAGTTGTCTTTGTTGACTTTTTGTTTTTAATCTTGCAAATTTCATATAGAATGGTTATGATCCATAACTGCCATAAAGCCTTTAGTCTTCAGGATAGAGAGGGCAAAATAGATTAATTGTGCTGCATCAACCATATTCCATTGAATGGAGTCTGGCTGATATGGAAATCAGTGTGTAACATTGGAAGAAATTGGATCCCAAAGTTTTCTGAAAAACTGCCAGCTTTCAAACTAATATTTTACTTAGAGGATGGTGGTGGTAAAAGAAAAGCAAGACCTACCAAACATAAATTATTTATGCACTGGAGACAATTTAATTAAGGTAATGTAAATTATATGAATTTTATAGAAGAGATTTATTTTCAGAAGTGGCTCTCCGAGCTGCCTGGCTTTGTATTACAGTCTAGCGTTGCTAGCATCAAGCAATTGTGATGAATGACCTTCAGTTCCCTATTTCTGTAATCGCACTAAATGCAAGGAGGAAAATAGCATATTTCCCTTCACTGTCATTTTCAATTTTAATGAGCATAAATACCACCAAAGGCTGCCATAATTAATTTTGTCTGTACTTTATTCCAACTGCAGGTTTTTAAATGGTTTCACTATTTAGGAGACAAAAATTAATCTTAGAAGCTGGAAAACTGTAGCAGTTTCATATCTGAGAAAGAGCATAGAAAGAAAGTCTAACAGATAACAGTATTTAATCAGTTTCCTTCACCCATTTTTTCACTAAACCTTACTAAGTCTCAGTATTGGAAACAGCCAGCTCTTCTTTCCTACCTGATCCATCCCACCACATGTTTCTTCAGTATATAGTGGGCAAGCCCCACTATTGGCAGGCATTATTATAAATATTGTCCAGAATCTATCCTAGTGGGAATTTACAGGAAGCCCAAAGACCTGAAATGACAAATGTGGCACAAAATAGGGTCACAGTTGCACCTGTTGCTGATTGTCTAAGAATCCTCCACTTATAACTTTGCAAGGAGAAAGTTGCATCAAACTAAGTGTCTCTTTAGACCAGAGGTGGGGAACAATGACCCCTTTATGACTTGTGGACTTCAACTCCCAGAATTCCTGAGAATGGCTGGCTCAGGAATTTTAGGAGTTGAAGTCCACAAGTCATAAAGGAGCCATTATTCCCACCCCTGCTTTAGACTGTTGTCCCATAAAGGACAACTCCATATCCCCCAAGCCCATGGAGAGGTAGAAAGATGTACAGTTCACTCTTGCTGCTCCTGAAATTGTTAATTGGATACCTGCTGCCATTGAACCTAGAGAAACATAGCATTGTGACTGGCTGCTTACTAAATCATAGTAATGATTTTCCAGCTGTTTTAGTTCCAAAAATGAAAGATCATTTTTTTCCCTAGAAGATCTGAAAAGTACAGCATAGTTTACAACCTTTAACCACACTCTGTACACAAAATTCTTGTATGGGAAAGCGGAGGGTGCATTGAAAAAAAATATTCTGGCCCTTTTAAAAAAATGTAGTCAATAAAATCCCAACAGACCACAAGGGAGATTTCCTTTGCTTTAGGAAAGATGCTCTTAAACCTCTGCTTCCTAATTTCTGAATCCTTGTCAGCCCTCTAGGGTAGGCCAGGTCAAGAAACAGACACCACAGGGATTTCAGGAATGATATTTTATTGTTGGTGGGTATATTTAACAAAATGTTGAAAATCTTTCCAAGTTTCTCTCTGCCTCATTTTGCACTAAACAAAATCAAGGTTTGGTTATCTCACGCTGCTTTCCCCTACCTACTTCAATCTCTAGACTCTAATCTTTTCTGCAAGTCACTTTTTAATGGTTTCTTCGTACCTTCCTCAAGGTCATTTCTAATTCCTTGAAATTGTTTATTGCAAAACAAGAGTCAGTGACCCGCTTGTAACAAATCCACTGGAGAAGACATGTTTCTATGGGAGTCTTGTGTATAATCTGCACTATTTTCACATTATTTAATAAACGGTGGCATCCTCAAAATTATTCATATAATCTCTCTCTGTGTGTGTTTGTGTGTGTATGTATAATTCTCCAGTTATTTTATGCTGGTTCTGTTTCTGTGTGAGAAGCATGCTGAAGTACAGTAATACAGTATCAAGCCATAATTATGAGTAATACAGCTTTTCCAATAACTTGGTTCACTCTAACCCTAATTTTAAATCTGCTAAGATTTCTTTTTTCCTTTTATTGTGCTTCATAAGCTTGTGGTTTGAGTTCTAAAGATTGATATTTCCAGAAAGTGGCTTTCCAAAACTGTGTTGATCTTGCTTAGTTTGAGGAGAAGTTGTAAAATAAAATAAATAAATAAAACTGTGGTTTTATTTTTAAATCTTACTTTAATATATGAAAAGAAAGAAAAAAAGAATTGAAGTTTTTTTAAAAAAAAAATCATCAAAATAGAAAAAGCGAAGAAAGGAAATATGGGAACTTATATATTTATTTTATTTTATTTATTTTATATTGGATTTCTATACCGCCCTTCTCCCTAAGGACTCAGGGCGGTGTACAGCCAAATTAAAAAAAAAAACATGCAGAACAAATATTAAAAACAATTAAAAGATATATAAATTTGGCCCAATTAAAACTCATTTACCAATTAAAAACGTTTAAAACATTTAAAAACAGTTAAAAATTTCATCTTAAACCAGCCCGGCTTGTTTAAATAAATGGGTTTTAAGGGCGCGACGGAAGGCACTGAGGTCTTGGATTCTCCTTATCTCTGGGGGGAGCTGATTCCAGAGGGTAGGTGCCCCCACAGAGAAGGCTCTCCCCCTGGGGGTCACCAGCCTACATTGTCTGGCTGATGGCACCCCGAGGAGGCCCTCTCTGTGGGAGCGCACGGGTCGATGGGAGGTCGTTGGTAGCAGCAGGCGGTCTCGAAGATAGCTAGGCCCTATGCCATGGAGCGCTTTAAAGGTGATAACCAACACCTTGAAGCGCACCCGGAAGACAACTGGGAGCCAGTGCAGCTCGCGCAGGAGCGGTGTTACATGGGAGCGCCATGCTGCTCCCGTCACTACCCGCGCTGCTGCGTTCTGGACCAGCTGGAGCCTCCGGGTGCTCCTCAAGGGGAGCCCCATGTAGAGAGCGTTGCAATAGTCAAGGCGAGAGGTGACGAGGGCGTGAGTGACTGTGCACAGGGAATCCCGATCAAGAAAGGGCCGCAACTGGCGAATCAGGCGAACCTGACAAAAGGTCCCCCTGGTTACAGCCGTCAGATGTTCCTCCAAGGACAGCTGCATATCCAGGAGGACTCCCAGATTGCGAGCCCTCTCTGTGGGGGCCAATGACTCGCCCCCAATAGTCAGTGATGGAGTCAACTGACTATATCGGGATGCCGGGAGCCACAGCCACTCAGTCTTGGAAGGGTTGAGCTTGAGCCTGTTCCTCCCCATCCAGACCCGTACAGCCTCCAGGCACTGGGACATCACTTCAAGGGCATCGTTGGGGTGGCCTGGGGTGGAGATGTACAGCTGGGTGTCATCAGCGTACTGGTGGTATCTCACCCCAAAGCCACGGATGATCTCACCCAGCGGCTTCACATAAATGTTGAACAGAAGGGGCGAGAGGACCGATCCCTGCGGCACTCCACAAATGAGAGGCCTCGAGGTCGACCTCTGCCCCCCTGCCAACACAAACTGCGACCGGTCGGAGAGAAAGGAGAACCACCGCAACACGGTGCCTCCCACCCCCAACTCTTCCAGCCGGTGCAGCATGATACCATGGTCGATGGTATCAAAAGCCGCTGAGAGGTCTAACAGGACCAGAACAGAGGAACAACCCCTGTCCCGAGCCCTCCAGAGATCATCAACCAACGCGACCAATGCCGTTTCTGTGCTGTGCCCAGACCTGAAACCCGACTGGAACGGATCTAGATAAGATGTTTCCTCCAGGAATTGCGGAAACTGTCGTGCGACCACACTCTCAACAACCTTCGCCATAAAGCGAAGGTTGGAGACAGGACGATAGTTGGCCAATATTGCCGGATCCAGGGACGGCTTCTTGAGGAGAGGCCTCACCACCGCCTCTTTCAAGGCGGTGGGGAAGTAACCCTCACTCAACGAAGCGTTGATAACACCCTGGAGCCAGCCTCGTGTAACCTCCCGGGAAGCCAGTACCAACCAGGAGGGACACGGGTCCAGTAAACATGTGGCCGCACTAAGTCTCCCCAAAATCCTGTCCACATCATCAGGAGTCACAGCATCAAACTCCTCCCAGATAACATTCTCAAGACTATTCCTCGTCACCCTGCCCTGATCTACCCAGTCAGAGTCCAAATCCCCCCGGATCTGGGCGATTTTGTCATACAGGTATTGTCCGAAATCCTCCGCCCTGCCTTCTAAGGGATCCTCCCGCACTCCTGGATGGAGCAGGGCGCGGGTCACCCTAAACAGGGCAGCCGGACGATTCCCTGATGACGCAATAGAGGCGGAAAAGTAGTTAGACTTTGCCGTCTCTATCGCCACTAGGTAGGCCTTAATATGCGACCTTACCAGTGTTCAATCAGATTCAGCGAGACTGGCCCTCCAACCGCTCTCCAGGCGTCTTTTCCGGCGCTTCATTTCCCTCAGCTCCTCAGTAAACCAAGGAGCCGCACGGGATCGGCATCGGGTCAGAGGCCGCAAAGGCACAACTCGGTCCAAGGCCCCACCAGCCGCCCGATCCCAGGCGGCTACCAGGTCCTCGGCCGAGTCATGTGCTAGATCCTCAGGAAATGGCCCAAGCTCCGTCTGGAACCTATCAGGATCCATCAGGCGCCTGGGGCGGATCCATCTAATTGGATCCACCTCCCTGCGGCGAGGGGTCGCGGTTCGAAGATCTAGGCGAAGGAGTGAGTGGTCAGACCATGACAAGGGTTCCATGTCTATATCCCCTATAACAAGACCACTCAACCACTGGCCAGAGACAAAAATCAGATCCAGAGTGTGACCTCCCCTGTGAGTAGGGCCATGAACTAACTGGGTCAGGTCCATGGCCGTCATGGAAGCCATGAACTCCCGAGCCACCTCAGACGTTTCACCGACGGATGGCAAGTTGAAATCACCCATGACTAAAAGCCTGGGTGTATCTACTGCCACCGTATATATATCATGTAGAAAACTACTTAGCCTAATTTTTCAACACATTGTTAAATCTTAACCACATGGATAAATACCAATTAGTCTTTACATTTCATCAATCAAGAGCTAGTTGATAAACAGAAACCAAACATATATTAGAGATCTAAAAATTGACTCTTACTGCCTTTACACCATTGCAGAATAGTATTTTCTGCTATACTCCATGCTTCATATATCCATAATTCTTGATTTAGAGGGTTAGGTGCCGAGTGTGGTATATAGAAGAAAAGTACAGCCCCATGTTTCAATTATACTGATCTTTGTAACAGCAGATTTGCGAATATTATGCAGTGATGTGCTGGAACCAGCCCATACTGGCTTGCAAGAACTAATTGTTAAATTTTGTGGAATTTTGTGAGACAGGTGAGAGCAAAGCATAATGGCCTGATCAGCTACTTCAGGACTGTCAAACTCCCGGCCTGCAGGCCGGATGCATCACATGCTGGGCACACCCACGACCCAGTTTAGCGAAGGGGAAAAGAAGTCCCAATATGTCACGTGACGTCGCCGTGATGAAGTGAGTTTGATACCCCTGAGCTAGTTGGTGATGATAACAGTAACACTGTCACAACTAGTTGTTAAAGATTTACCAGCATATCACTGATATTATTCCAAAATGGGGCTTTACTGGAACATGATCATATGACCTGTCATTTACATGATGTCTTTGTATACTATACTACACTTCTAACATAATTGGATCAAGAGTCAAACTTTTTAAACATATTTTGAAGTATCCACAAATTTCAAAAAGAGGATTTTGTTGAATTTGAATCATCTGAAGACATAAGTAATAATGCACTTAAAAGTTCTTTAGAACCCTTAGCTGTTGATCTGAATACAGAATATCTAACTTTTTATTCTGGAATCTTGGCAGATAACTAATGTCCACCTTCCTGTTGCTCTGTAATTGCTAATTAAAAATGCTATTGATTACTATGTAATAATTTCAGAGATTTAGATGCTAATACAACTTTGTAATCAAGAGATTTGCATTGAATGTTCTATCATTTGCAATTTATGGCAATCCAGATTCTCTTTGCAATAATACCAATAGTTTAAAAACCTTAATGAGCAATATTCCTCTTTGACTATGACTTCCTTGGAAAAC
The DNA here is from genome assembly GCF_059756535.1 of Pantherophis guttatus. Taxonomy (NCBI): domain Eukaryota; kingdom Metazoa; phylum Chordata; class Lepidosauria; order Squamata; family Colubridae; genus Pantherophis; species Pantherophis guttatus. Next base: position 270,483,847 of record NC_142063.1, on the reverse strand, counting down.
GAAATACTTGCAATTTTCAAAATTAGTACATGTCTATGATTATCAATGGCTCTCATTATAGCCCAATCAGTGCTTTTCCAGTGGATTGTCCAGGACTATCACTGCACACGTAATCTTCTCCAGTTGAAGATCTTCTATAGAAATAAAAAGCTCCACATTTATTTTTCATCATTTTCATTTGTTGTAATGCAGGGCTCCCTGCAGTTCAACTGATTTTAAAGAGTCTGGGTCAAATGCTTGCTAATTGCTGCTTTTAGTTGGAAACTTATTGAGCTATTAGACATCTGCTTAATATAGTAGTTACTATTAAAGTCAAACCACTTAATCATTTCATATGTCATATAATTGTTTCAATTCTAAACTGGGCATGCAGAACATTTTGAAAATGCATATAAATATAATTAAAGTTTAATTTAAATTGTGACAATTTCTAGTGCCTTGTAACAAAAGTTCCAGGGTGAATTTAGAAGTATTTTTTTATTTTTTTATTTTTTTGCAGAAGCATGTCATTTAAACGATCCATAAGAGTACCATCTCCTTTGTCCTACACTCAGCTTACCTAGGGATGATCTATAATAGCTTGCTTTTCCATTAGAGCATTAGAGGTATTTTCAGTAGAGGCATTTTCAGATAAGATAACTCAATTTAAAAGTCATATCATTTTCATCAAAATACATTTTTTGAAATAGCTAATAGAACATCTTTTCATGGAAATAATAGATTTGGAGTTATTCCATTTGATTTGGAACTACTAAAACTAAATGTTCCCCTCCTACCTTATTGTTGCATTCTTTAGCATCCTTGCACATTTACTCTAAAATCTAGATTATATTCTGATGCACATATGTTGAGGAATCCTTCATGTTTGGCAATATGATAACTAGTGAATTTATTCAATAATATACATCATAATCAATTAGTTAATTAACTATCAAGTCGTTAATTAACCTACAGAAGCTTCTGCTAGTACATAAAAATATTAGATTGTTTTATTAGCAATCTAATAAATTATTTATCTGGTTAACATAGAAAGACTAAATTTGTATCTGATTCTGAAGTTCTATGCATGCTACCTTTAACCATCAACCTCTGTACCATCCAAAATACGCTGGACCGTCTACATCAGGAGTGTCAAACTCGATTTTATTGAGGACCGCATCAGGGTTGTTTTTGACCTCGGGGAACCGGAGTGGGTGTGACCAGGGTGGTGTGGCCAGCTCAACATCATTCGTGTCAGGGGGCCACCACTGGTGGCCTGAGCGCTCTACCAGCGAAAACAGGCTTCCGAGCTCCGCTTCCGGCTGCAACAGCCTCCTGCAACCCTCTGCCAGCAAAATTGGAGCATGGGACAGCCGCACACAGCCCTCCCGAGCTCTGTTTTCGTTGGCAGAGGCATTGCGGGCCAGTCCTTCACTGTTTCCAGGGCATCCCCACAGGCCAGATCTAAGCACCCCATGGGTCGAATGCGGTCCCCGAGCCTTGAGTTTGGCACCCCAGTTTACATCTTCTGGCCCATTTGCTGTTGGTGTTTGTTTTTAAAATGGCTTGAGACCTATACTAGCCTCTCTTAAGATGTTGGAGGGAATATCTGTATTAAAAGATACACTTGATGTAGCTGCTGTAAAAGAGTTTTAAATGCTGCCATGGTGCTTCATTTATGTTACTTGAACTCAGTGGCTAGCAGGCAAAATGCAAAACCATGGCTCTTTGTTAAGTGTGTGTGCTTTTAGAGATCTTTGAAAGGCTGTAAGCAACAGAAAACCAGCAATTACCAACTGCACACACGGATATACACATCTATTGTATGTTGGTGAGTGTGTGTAGCAGACCCAAGGTCTTATGTCTCTTTCTCCCTCCTGTGTTCCCTAATGGACTGCAACTGGGTCATTTGTCACTGGACAGGGCACTTGATATTTGTAGATTGTTATTGGAAGGTACCCAGCTATTTTCAGGCACTTTTGCTTCAGGCTTTGGTTTTTTTTAACCATCATACACCTGTTCATGAAATGTCCTCATAATGAAGTGCATTAGCAGTATGGCTAACTTGGCCCTCTTCATGGGCCACGTTAAAAAAAAAAAGTTTGTTAAAAGTGTCTTGTGTTGGTTAGTCTGCTCTCCCCTTTTTGCCTTTTAATTATTTTGTCATGAGAATCTTATATTGTGATTTGTATCAAACATCATTAAGGTTTAGCACAGTGGTAGATTTCAAATTTTTTTACTACTGGTTCTGTGGGTGTGGCTTAGTGGGCGTGGCTTGGTGGGCATGGCAGGGGAAGGATACTGTAAAATCTCCATTCTCTCTCCAATCCAGAGGAAGGTTACTGTAAAATTTCCATTCCCTCTCCAATCCAGGGGAAGGTTACTGCAAAATCCCCATTTCCTCCCAATCAGCTGGGACTTGGGAGGCAGAGAATAGATGGGGGCGGGGCAAGTCAGAATTTTTAGTACTGGTTCTCCGAACTACTCAAAATTTCCGCTACCAGTTCTCCAGAACTGGTTAGAATATGCTGAAACCCACCTCTGGTTAGCATGACTGAAGCTGATTATGTTTTTACCTATGGACTGTAACTTCCTCTCCCTTCTTTTCTTTGTCCTGTACATATATATATATTGATTCAAACGTATGACTATTTCTGTTCCCAAAATTTAAATAACTCAGAGAGCCACTTATGCACCAGTAGAATGTTAATAATGCAGATTAAAATATAAAATGAGCAAAAGCAAAGTGACACTTCCAATGTTCAAAATATCAGTGAAAATTAGTACTGAAAAAACTGGCCAAAATAGCCTTATGTTTGAAACTCCGGCTCATTAAAAAATCTGCAGCATTTCTATGATGAGAGTGGCCAGTCAGAAAAGACCTCTCAACTAGTTCATAAAGACACTAGCAAAAGATCACCATTAATTGAAAGGGATGCAAAACTAATTCAAAATGCTTTCTTTTAATTGGAGCCATTAATGCTGACTTAGATATAGAATAAATAAAATATATAATAATCAGTTCCTGTCATTTTTAACATGCTGCCAACAATTGTGGGGGAAATTGTGGCCAAGGCGCTGATACAAGTTTTTGTATACTTTAGGATTCTATTACACTTTGGACAAAGAGTGAAACAGTTATTTTATGTTCAAGAAATATATATATTTTTAATGAAACTACTACTAAGAAGCCTTCCTTGATGCCTTTACAGTCATCAATTCTACAGCAATATTTTTATATTAAAAGAAAGGGATTGCATCAGTTGCCACTTTTCAAGTTAGCAAACTGCAAGAGAATACATGAGTTTACTGGAAAAAAAGAAATAATTTTGCTTGTATAGGAATACTTTTCAACATATTTTCAAAAAATAGATGTGAGAGATTATTATCAGTTTTTAGTATTTTATTATACCAAAGAAGGAAAATATATGTGTGTGAATATACACATACACTCAATCCTTGTTATCTGGGCTTTCTGTTTCTGCAGATTCAATTATATGTTTCTGTAAAAGTATAATTTTCACTGAATGCAATCACAACGTGGCTATATTCAACTGTAAGCAATAGGGGAAAATATGAGAGTTTATTGAGTAGCATTAATACAAGCTACACCAAGAGAAATTATGTTTCTGTTGTCAACAAATGTGTTAACAAATCTTTATGTTCTGATAATAGTTCACATGTTCTTATTAGGAGCCATGCTTCAATGACTGTGGTTTCCATTTCCACACTGGTTTTCAAGAACATTACTCACACAAAATAAAGACATACTCACATACAAAATTATACATTCACACATGATTTGTGCTAATGATATAATACAATAATATACATTTTAACAATTAAAACAAACTTAAAGGAAAAGAATAAGAAAAGCCTAAAATATATCTATCTTTAATCAACTCAAATGTTGCTTAAGACTTTTTCTTATCTTTTTGTCAGAAAAAAGACTAACTCAAATATTGACATTCAGCATATATCAATAAACACTTGCAGCAAATCAAGTATATATTTATCTTTCTGATGTACTTTCTGATGTAGAATCATTCTTATTTTGCTATTTGTCATCTAGGAAAAGTCCATAATTGTTGATATATTATTCCAAATATATTTCAAGGCGAATACACATAATCCTCACATATAGCTATTGGTTTAAAGTTATATTGATAGCCCATAGTGTGGCAATAATAGGAAAAGATACATGATGTAATATTCCAGTTTCTGAACCACATTTCCAATAGTTGGCAATTGTAGCAAACCCTTATTAAACATTATCTTGGGTGTCCGTTATGTGTGAAACAAAATTTTCTTTTGTATTAATTTAATTTTCAGATCAAGAGACTAACATCTTCTAATATAATTTTCCATTTAAATTTCTTTTTCCAAAGGTCACACAAATATTTAATACCAGTTTTCATCAAATTCTTTCCATTTCTTATAAAATCAGTTGCTGGCTTAGATACCTTATTACCTCAAAACCTGTCATGCATAAATTGTATGTCCAATATTCAAAGCTCATCTAAAGTACATAGATGAGCGAGAAGGAATCTACAGTTCATGCAGTTATGAAATATCAAATCACTTCCTCAGTTGTTTTAGGGATCTATCATAAAAATATTAGAAGTTCCTTCCTGTAACAAACCCAAAATCTCCTATTATTCTCTTTCTAGCAATGACCTATTTTCCTGATGCATTTGATATATTCAATTCATACACTGACCTAGAGGTCAGTGATGGTGAATCTTTTCGGCACAGAGTGCCGAAAAGGGAGCGCACGCGTCTGGGCTGCAACCTGGAAGAGGAGTTGCCTAGGGTACATGTGCACACCCGAAAATGAATTTCCAGTTTCAGCTACTGAACTTCCGGTTTCAGCCAGCTACTCTTCTGGGTTTCTTGCGCACATGAGCGCGCGATGATTAGCTGGCCAGCTCGGATGCTAACACAGGAAAACGGAAGACCAGCTCTTCCAGTTTCCGGCACTGCCGCATGCAAAAAGGCCAGCTGACCTTTTTGCATGCGTTGCATGCTCTTGCACACCAGAAACCCAGAAGAGGAATGGGTGATGTCGCACGTGCCAGGCAACTTGGCTCCACGTGTCACTTCGGGCACGTGTGCCATAGGTTCGCCATCACGGCTCTAGGTTCTTAATTTTTAGAAGCAGTTAGTTGACTTCATTACTCAGTGAGTTGTAACGGATCATACTGGTCCGTTTTACCCCCCCCCCCTTAAAAAAACAACAACCCTCACTTTCCTCTATGGCAATCTTGCCTAAACTCCACAGCACATTTTGAACTCCTGTTAGCTGAGCCAAATAAATGAATAATTATGATAGAATTGATCCAAAATATCTGAAGAGATCACATTGAGCAAAGTGCTTTATGCCTTGAATTGTGGATTTTTGTCAAGAAAATGCATAGTATTTTTCAAATGTTTAAACATTTTCTAAGCGGGAATAGATATTAGCTTCTTACGGTAAAAAAATAAGAAATCCACTGGCACTTTAAAAATTATCAGATTTGTTCTGAGATTTTATAGATAATAAAGTAAACTGAGATGTGCAAGATCTGAAACCGTTAGTAGCAAGTTAGTCTACAAGACTCTTTGGAATACTTATTATCTATTTATTTGTACTTCTCAAATTTCTAAATACAGTAAGTTCAGTGACAGAATGACACTGGCGGCTTAAGAGTTAAACTTTTCTGTTTAAAAGGCAGAAATAAAATGTGTAGCATTAGCCAAAGAATTTCCTACAAGCAGCTAATACCATTATCCACTCATATCCACAGGTATGCATGTCTGGTATATCCTTTTCTTTCCTAAGATAATTGATCTGGCAGATTGCCAGTTCAATTCAATTAGCTACAAAGAAAGTTAGTCAATAATCACTCTGTCATGAAAGCTCTTCTGCTTTTCTAATTTGATTGACAGAAGTCCTATCTTTATTTTGCTGTCATGTAGTTTTTATCAGCAATAATATGTTTCAGCAGATACTGAAATAGACATTTGTGGGTTTTAAAATACTTTTCTACAGTAGGAGTGCTTAAGAAAATTACATTTTCAGCTATTCTAGCCTTCTGAAGTGCCTTTTAAATTGTTTACAATCATTTGTGTTAATTTAACTTCTGAATGTCATCTTCTGTGCCTCACATGTGCCAAAAAGTATGAAATGAATTTGATGATTATACAAGCTCTTTTTGTAGCTTTCTTTTAAAGTAAAATGTATCCATCAATACAAAACAGCTATTATTATCTGTTATGTAAAGCACTGACAGAAACTCAGATTCAAATATTGCCCAGTAATTGGCATCAAAGTTGATATAAAGTTATTGCAGCAGCTTTTCTTTGACTGATAAAAATGGGTTCATGAAAGAGCTGGCCTTTACTATAAGGAAAGAGGATGTTTGTGTAACATTTCTATGTTGCATATTGGTTCTTCTCAAGTTTCCAAATAAGTAGTGTTACACTTATTTTCGTGTTTCCCTGAAAATAAGACTTGTCCCCAAAATAAGCCCCAGCATGGTGTTTTTTACACATGTGCCTAATATAAGCTCTACCCCCCAAAATAAGTCCTACTTATGTGCCTGTGCAGCTGGGCCACCCACCCATTCAGTCTGGTTGCTCATGGTGCCACGGCTACGAGGCGAGACGGGGGGATGGAGCTGCCTCACATGCCCCACACTGTCTTACCTTACGAAAGCAAGCCCTCTGTGGTCACGGAAAAACTGCCCACCATGGAATTGGTGCCTCAAGCCCAAAAGGCTGAGGGTCGCTGCCATACAGTAGCATCAGTGCTGAATCTTCATAGGAATATGAAATCATAAGTTTTACCCCAACATTCGCTGAACTGGCCATTTCATGTATATTTTCAGCAGTATGATAAATGCTTGCAGAGTTTGTCAAATGCAGTGTGTCACTCAGCCACCTCTGCTAAGTACATCTTTTGAGCAGTGTTGTACGTGTACTGTTTTATTGTTGTACTTTTTCTAATTTTATGTATGCTGGTATCTGTTATGGGTTTTTTGGGGGGGTGTAGCCGTAGCTTAATGCAATGAAAAATGTTTGTCCAATGACTATCATGCTTTTCTTGTTCAATTCCTACACTCAGGCAATCTGAAACAGCTTTATGTTCATGCTAGAGAGTTGTGCCACATTTAGACTATTTAGGGTCACCTGAAAGCCCATTGTTACTTGTGTCACCCAAGAATTCATGAGGGAGTAATTGCAATTGAATGTAGCATACTGAAGGTAAGCAGCTCTTTCTTCTTGCAACTCACCAATGTTGCAAACTAGTAAGAAATTTGCATCTAGCCATCAGGATTTCTCATTCCTGACCCTTATAGTCAGACAAAACTTTAACAAATGGAGTAATCTCTGTCTGATTGTAAATTCAAACAACTGTTACAGTAAGAGTGTGTCTGCTGATTGGGTATTAATCTTGCTGAAATCGAGAATTCAAAGGTTCTGAAAAAGTTTCAATAATTGCTAGGCTTATAGGGCCTAGCATCAGACCAACTCCGAATCAATTATCATGACATATGTTTTCAGTTTGAGGGTCATTTGCCTTAAGAAGAAATTGATTATAAATAAGCCAAATGTGCATTGTTTAATCAACGCAGTGCAGTGATTTTATTATATATTTCATGTAGTTTAAGATTTTTTTTCCTATATTTTTCTTGTTAGGGAGTTTCTATATGCAGTTCCTAAAGTTGCAGTGTTCTGATGACTGACAACACTATTACAACAGAATTAGATTGTAATAGGTTTCTGTTTGAATATATGTTCAAGACTTTGGGTCCTGAAAAATTCTGCATGACATTTTATATCATTGTCTCTTACTTTTAGGCAATGCAATTTACATTAAAATTTATAAATGATTTTAGGAGCTTTTTAACTGCTTTTTTAAAAAATCAAAATCTATTCCCCTTTGAATTTCCCCCCTCATTTTTGTTCAATGAGATTTTTGTACAATATATCTAGGCAAGCTGATTGTGGAAAACATCTTTGTAATGAAACAGAGATGTGACTTTTCAGGGAAGCAGTTGTTCCTCCGTCTGAAAAGCCATCAAAGTGTATGTTATATATGAAAATGCATGTGCTATGTGCTATGTAACATATTTTGCGACCATCATAATATTGGAGGATGAAGTCTTAAAATCTTCCTGCCAGTGGGAAATTCCTACAATTTCCAACTGGGATTATTAGGAATTAAAGTTCTTGCAGGAAATAATGAGGTGATAATTACTCGATAGAAAAAAGGGTGAAAGGTATAATTGCATTCTTTTCTTTTCCTTCTTTTTTTTTCTTTTTTCTTCTCTTTCACTTGCTATCTTTTTGTTCATTTTTATATATTTGTACTATATTGAAACATTCAGATGAATAAACAAATAGAAATTGATTTCTAACACATCTGGTAGGTGTCAGGTTGGAGAAAACTGAGCCATTCTGTTGCATTTAAGTAAGAAGCTCTGAAATGAATTCATGAAATTGTCTTCCTATCACTTCTCATGTTACCTGCTATCTCACTACCTTGATTGTAGTGAGGCTTTTGCTTATCTTTCTTCCTCTAATAATTCTGAAAGAGAGAGAATAAATCTCTTCATCAATCTCAGTTATAAGGTAAGACCTGATCCCTTGCCCTCCATTCGCTCTTATAGCATGGTATAATAATGAATGGGGGGATACATTTTAATTAATATAATAAATATTTCAGGCAAAGCAGAATAAAAAATGATCTGCTAAGATCCTTTGACTAGTCCATTTCTAGATTCAAGTCAACTGCTTCAAAACATTGATATGGAACTAATTATTTATTTATGCAATTTATCAACCACCTCAAACATCATAGTTGTTAACTTTATTAGGATGCAAAACTACAGGGATATGTACAGTGGTGAAATGTAAAATTTGTTACTACCGGTTCTGTAGCTTGGTGGGGGGGTAATGTGACTGGGTGGGCGTGGCCAACTTTTCTTTTTTAACTTTTAAAAGCATTTTTTCTACAACCTCTTTGGCAAAAAAATGCTTTTAAAAGCTTCTGACGATCAGGCAACTCAGCTGGGATCGTCAGAGGCTTTTAAAAGCATTTTTTCCCTCTACAACCTCTTTGGCCGAAGAGGTTGCAGAAAAAATGCTTTTAAAAGCCTCTGATGATCCCAGCTGAGCCGCGCGATCATCAGAGGCTTTTTTTTTAACTTTTAAAAACATTTTTTCAGCGGAAGAGGTTGTGGAAAAAATGCTTTTAAAAGTTAAAAAAACAGCCTCTGATGATCTCACGGCTCAGATGGGCATGGGGGGGGGCACAGGGATTTTTGCTACCGGTTCTCTGAACCACCTGCCGCCATCACTACTGGATTGGGCGATATGGTTTGAACCAGGAGCATTTCATCCCTGGATATGTACTTTTTATCTGAGGGGTATATGAGAGAGAAATTGATGTTTTAAAAGTCACTTGTTCCTGTCTTGTCTAGCATTTGTGCCGTCTTTCTGAAATTGGATAATTTTATTTCCATGTTTGCCTCAGTGTTTGTAATTTCTTGAGAAATGTTGGTATTAATATTTTGAAGTCCTCAGTTCTTTGGTCTTTTTTTTTCTGAAAAAAATTATGTTCACCTGTGTGGTTATCTTAAGAGTTAATTGGTGCAGAAAGGTAGTCTTCTTTTTGGAGGTGACTATCCAGTATCTTTATGAGTCTAAAAGTTCTGTGGGTCTTTTTATAGTTTTCTAGCATTGGAAGATTAAAGTTTTGTTCTCCTTCCATTTATTCTAAAAATTATGTTTATTCTGATTAAATTGCGCTTAAGTGAAAACATTAAGAATTGCAACCCAACTGAACCCAAATGTTTTACTATGGACTAGTTTTGTCTTTGCTCCACATGAAGAAAAATCTTCCTTGTAACTATAAAATCCATTTAATTTTTAATTGATCACTGGTATTATGTGTTTTGTCTTTATTTCTAGAGTAACTAGTTAGCCTTTTGTGAATAACATTTTTTGTAAGTCAGTAAAATTGTGCTTTGTTTTGAGTATGAAATTAGCTTTTGGGAACATAAGGTACAGTTATACAGTTCTTGGTTTGCAATTTACAGTATTGGGGATTTATGGGAGAAATGTTCAGATGAATGCAAAAGCATCTGGGAAAAGGGCATTTCTGAAAGGGCATTCAGAAAAGATACAAAAAATGTGTTTTATTTCTGAACATACATTATACCATTAGATTGTAGCAAGTACACAAGAAATATGTGTACTGGATAGCTCAACAGACTAAAAGCCTGTTATTAACATTCAGCTGCCTGCAATTATTGCATGTTCGAATCTCCCCAGGCTCAAGGTTGACTCAGCCTTCCATCCTTTCTAAGGTAGGTAAATTGAGGACCCAGTTGTGGGGGCAATAAGCTGACTTTGTATAAAATATACAAAAGTATGAAGGCTATTGCTTAGCGCATTGTAAGCCGCCCTGAGCCTCCGGAGAAGGGCGGCATATAAATCAAATTAAAAAAATATATATATGTCATTTCCCTCTCCTTTTTTTGCCCCCAGATTGATCAGGCTTTCAAAGGTATGTTTCCTGTGGATTCCAGTTTAGTTCAGGCATGTCCAACCTGTGGCCCATGTCACAGTCACTCAGTATTAATCAATCAACAAAGCATTAAAACTGCAGTTTCTGAATATGGAAACTGAACATGTGCATTTGTTTGTTTTAAATTCCTTTGCTATTTTAATAGCTTGGGAGTTTTATATTTTATGTGCTTGGATGTCCTGCAAATCCAACCCAGAATGTACAGATTAATTTGAACCAAACTCAAATTATTTTTATTTTTTTATTCATTCATCACATTTCTACACTACTCATATCACCTAAGTGACTCTAGTCTGCTTACAATAAAATTAATTATGTTGACACAGAGTGATCAGTTGAATGATTCCTTCTCATGATAGCTTTGTTTGTTTTTCAGTGTAAAACAAATTACTAGGCTGCTAATTAAAGGAAAGGAACTATGGGGAGAAATGCTGTTTAAACCCTTTCCCTTTCTTTGACTTGTTTGCTCCTGAAGCAGCTCTCTCTTTCTCTTTCTTTTTATCTTTCCAAATGGTTTATCTTTCCTTTATAAGGAAATATGTAATTGGGTGCCAATTCTGCCCTTTTGTACTAAGTTATTTGGACCATCAGAGATATCCTTCAGAAATCTGACACTCTTATTTTATTAGAGCAAGGTATAAAGTCATCACCATTGCTATTCAGATTTTAAAAGAAGAGTACAGAACAATGAAGCATTCATAAAACCGAAGTATAATAAGTTTAAGGGAAAAATTAAGAACCTCACAAAAAAAGTATCACATCAACTTAAAGGAGAAATACTCTGATGTCTGTTCTTGAATGTATTTGTTTTGTCCTGGATGCCTTTCACATCATATTCAGAAGATGACAGTGTCACAGATTCTGTAAAATTACTTGTCAAAATGAGATGCCATTGATATCTTAAAAGAGGAAAAAATGTTGCATGCATCATCATTTCCACATCATTGTCCAATATTCCATACCAATAACTCCATAAAATATGCAAAAGCAAGACATAACTACTGTATTATATTCATGTAAACACCCATTTAGCTATAAGACAAGAATGCATAAAGGAAGATAACAATGAAGGACTCAAGAGGTAGCATGTATTATTTATTAAATAAGACAATGGCGGAGAAGTACAGAGGAATGGAGGAAGATACTTTACATTGGGACTGAGTGCAGAAGGGAATTAATGGTCAGTTCATGAAGGAAAGCTAATGGTTTATTATAAAATGAACATTGGTAGAACTGTTTTAATGATTAGTAATAATACCTAGTGCCCTGTTATTTGAGTCCCTAAAATCTGGTACACCGAATCATAATCTAATAGTAATGATCCCAAGGAATTAATATTAATTGATTGCTCCTTTGCCAGTCCTGAAAAAAAAAATGGATTTCAGAGTGCAGTATAAGATGCAAATTTTTCATGCACATTTTACTATTTTATGACTGTACAATGTTTCAAATTCAGTTCCAAAAGTTGCTTTATAGAGTGTGCAGGAATGTGAATGTAGTAATTGTTTGCAACTCTTTAAAGCAACCACATCTTGCTCCCAGTTGCCTTCTTGTCCACGGTTTCAGAAACTTTGGAGACTCCTCCTGTACAGAAATCTGAACTACCTACCTGTCATGGACCTCTTCATATACACCTAGTGATAATTGCTAGCCTCATTGCTTCAAACAGAAATTGAAATAAATAGAATGGAAATGAACTGTAAAATGACTCTGTGATCATAACCAATAATTAGATATTCTTCGTCCCATTTTTCTGTTAACATGCTTACAAGGCAGATCAAATTGAGTTCTAATAAATCTTGTCCTGGAGTGGTTCTAAACTTCATTTTAGAACAGAATATCATATCATCTGTATACACACAGTGTATGCTTATAGCAGGGGTGAAATCCAGCAGGTTCTGACATATTCTGGAGAACTGGTAGTGGAAATTTTGAGTAGTTCGGAGAACCAGCAAATACCACCTCTGGCTGGCCCCTAAGTGGGATGGGAATGGAGATTTTGCAGTATCCTTCCCCTGGAGTGGGGTGGGAATGGAGATTTTGCAGTATCCTTCCCCTGCCACGCCCACCACACCACGCCCCCCCCCCCAAGCCACACCCACAGAACTGGTAGTAAAAAAAAATTGGATTTCACCACTGGCTTATACCTGACTATATCCAGGGAGGTTAATGTTAATATATACAATGATGAGCATGTTTCCTGAGTTCACTGAGTAAATTGAAGTCAACATGAAAGATTCTGGAAGTATAAAGTGGGGGAGTGAGTGATGAGTTCCTAAAGTCCTGGGGTCCAGGTTTTATGACACTACTTTTCATATTTTGTCAAGCTTTACATCTGTTTTACTGTACTAGGAAAACTATGTTTCAATGGTAAGGTTTCTGATGGACTGGTCTATAGTTTTTCTCCTGGATAAGCCAACCCTGTGTCAAAATATAAGAAAGGAATAATATGCTAAAATGCACATTACCATAAGTTGCACCTTTTGTGAGCTCAATGGTATGTCCCTGAGGGATTTTTAGAAACCATTGGCATATAAACGTTTGCCTTAGGGGAAGTGTGTATATGCCTAAGGACAAAATTTAAGTTTTTAAGAATTGAGTTCTCTAAAGGGGGGAACACTTGAAAAGCAAAAACTGAGGGTTATAGCAATTGTACTTCACGAGTCAGACTTCCAGATAGTATACAGCAGCATCCTTTGGAATACTTTGTTTGTTTTTCAGGGATGCTCTCTTAATAAGTAACCCCTTACTTTTTCAGGTCGTGGCTTCAGGAGAATTATACATATTGTTGCCTTAATATATTTCTAAGTGCATGAATAAACACAAGATGAAACAGAAATAAACATAGTTTGAGATGTTACTGTCTGAAAAAAAAAGATATCGAATTCCTAATCTATGCTGGAGGAAATCTGGGAACTGGCAGAATACTACCTCACTTTCAGGAAATTACAAGTGAAATTTAAAGTACAAACCCAGAGTGTGTCCATGGTATCAGAAGCAAACAAGGCAGCTGAATCCATCCATTCCTACATACCAGGGGTGGGTTCTAAATTTTTTTACTACCGGTTCTGTGGGTGTGGCTTATTTTGTGGGCGTGGTTTGATAGTCATGTGACAATTCTTTAGGATTTAGCAGAGGTACTGGTCTACCAGGCTTTTAACTGCTTGCAGAGCTGTACCAGTCTATCCATTTGTTCTTGGAGCGTTCCGGTCTACCCATTTGTTTTTTGAGGCACCGGTCTACTCATTTGTTTTTGGAGGCACCGGTCTACTCATTTGTTTTTGGAGGCACTGGTCTACCCATTTGTTTTTTGAGTGCTCTGGTCTACCACCACACTGCCTTTTAACACTGATCAGCTGTAGGGCGGCCCTTTGAAGCCCTGCAGCAAGAGTTTAAACAGTTTTTTTCCTTCTAGCTGATCAGCTGGGACTTGGAGGCAGCGAATAGATTGGGGGCGAGGCCAAATAAAAGGTAAGAATAATGCGGGGGTGGGGACGGGAGGACCCAGCTCCTGAACAAAGAGAACCAGTTCGGTGACGTCATTTCATCACCAGGCCGAACCAGGAGGAACCCATCACTGCTACACACGATGAAGCTGATATTGTAAAAGAGGACAGTTGGTGCTTTGGGCACACCCAACAGGTTTCCCCTTTAGCTTTGCAAATTATTTGTTTTCTGCCAAGATGTTTTGTTTGTGGCAAGAATACAATATTTAGGCTGGGGAAAAGCATGCATTCCAGTGCTTGCAAGGTTAATTTATTTATTAGACTGATAGCTGCCTTTCATTCAGGAGCTCAAGGCCGCATATATAGCATTTCCTCTTCTCATTTTCCTCCACAACAACCCTTTGAGGTAATTTGGGTTGAAAAAATAATGACTGGACAGAAGTCACCTAGACAACAGCTTTGTCTGTGTTCGGACTAGAATTGGAGTCTTTCCATTTATAGTCCAGTGCCTTAACCATTATGCTACACTAATATATGGTAAATATCTTTTAGTGTATTTCTAACTTTGGACCTTTTTCACCAATAAGTTGTTAGCATTACTCAAAAAAGATAAGAATGTTTTCCAAATAAGCTTACTATCTTGAATAGCAGTTGTTGAAGGGATTCATATGCAAATCATTTGGCTAAGCAAAACCTTTCATTTTTCCCTCCTTTTTGGACTGAATCTATTTTGAGCTCACAAACAAGGCACCATCTATTGAATAATGGCGATAATGATCTGACATTTATGTAGTGTATGTCAGGCAGATAGACCCCAAATGGCTTTATAAATGGTCCCAGTAGATGTTGCTAATTGTGAACAGTATATAAGGAGCACTTCGCTAAATGTTAAAATGTAAATACTGATAAGCGGCAAGATCTGCATTATTTCTTTCCATAGTTTTAAATTACTGGCAATATTTCTACACTTGGTAGTTGGATGGTTACACTGTTTACTTTAAAAAATTGACAAACTGGTCTTTGGAGAAAAATGATTCTTAATTTGTTAACTCAATTGTCCTGGAAATTCTAGAATATTGTTTGTGTTTTGATGTTTTTTGTGGCATCTCTGTATACATTTAGAAGAGAAATACTTTTCTTGAACATGCGTTTGGTATGTTCAAGTTGTGTCTTTGTCAATTACAATCCTTTACAAAAAAAAACCCTCTAAATTATCTGTCACTAACAAGGAGTCATCACAGAGAAGGACATTTCAAAGCCTTGGCCATCTCTTGTGTGCTGTTATCAAGAATTTCCCAAAGTTGATACTAAACTGTCATTTTAAATGTGAACAAAGAGAAAATAAAAATAAAGGATAGAGAGTGATTCTATGATTCCTTTAATCTATCTGTGGAGGCTGTGGATTGGATTCTCTGGAGGGCTTTAAGAGAAGACTGAACAGCTTCCGCTTATTGTTGGTTTATCTGGTCTTCCTGCAGATTGCAAAAGGTTGGACCAGATTCTCTTCCAACTCTGCAGTTCTATGAGTTTATGATTCTATAATCATATTTACTACATTTCATTTTAATTAAATATAAATAAAATTTAATTAAATGTGATTCTACCTACTACTTTTTCAAATGTATCCTTTGGCTAGTGCAAATATATCTCCAGGCTTTATGCCCTTAGTTTATATCATGACAGTCCCAAAATCATAATCATAATGGAGTAAGGAAGGCTGTGATGGTATTGCTACATAAAATTAAGGTAGGAGTTGATCAGGCTGAGCCTGAAGGAGGGGTCAAACACATCATCAGTCTTGAGTACCTTTGCACCCACAAGAGAGCTAAGTCCAGCCCATGTTGAATTCCATTGACTCCGCCAATTTGCTTTGACCATTAGTAGTTCATATTCTTGTAGAGAGCATTATAGTACAATAGACTTATATTCATTTGTACTGCCTGGACTCCTGATTTCTTGCACATGATGATTAGTATGAAAAGTTAATCCTAGCACTTGGAGATATCCAGCAAAAGTAAATGGTAGAAGATCTGGGATAGGGAGAAGAAAGTACTTCTCCTTAGTACCACAATGCAGGATATTACTCTAGTTGGAATCAAACTGACTTGTAAGATCATACTGGAAGAAAACAGCTCCATTTCCACTCCCACTCCCACTTACTTCCACTAAGAAGTAAAGGAGGCTGATAATAAAAATAAAAAGTCTGCTAAATGTGTTCCTTCCCTGACCATATTTTAGAATTTTAAGAAAATTCTAAAAACAGGGCTGTTTCATAAACTGTTGGTACAGAATTAGCTACTGGTTTCTATTGATTTAAGGTATTTGATTGCTTATGGTGTATTAATAATAAATGCTTTAATTAGATGGACCATGGAGATTTTAATTGTTTTCTCCACCTGTAAACTACCAAGAGTAACTATGGATTGCAGCAAGAGAAAAAATGCAACTAACACACATAATAAATAAAGCAAAAGGCAATGATGCTGCTCAATATGGATTGCTTTAAAGATTTAAATTATGCAAATGTAGAGAAAAGAACACTGTGAATATTACCTTTAGTTCCAGAATCAGTATGCCTTTGAATGCCAGTTGCTGAGTAACAGTAGCAGGAGGTTTGCTGTTTCAGTCACCTTATGATTATGGATTTAAAACGGCAATTGGTTGACTATTGTAGAACAAGCCTAGAGAACTAGATATCCAGTGGAATTTCTTCCAGTGTTCCTAACATCCATAGAATCTTCCTTGAAATCTGAAATTGTGTGAAACAATTCCTGTTTGCAAAATGAATCATAAGCTGAACTCAATCAGAATTTCTCTTTAGACCCCCTTTCCCCACTCCAGTATGAATAGAAATATCTGGAACTGAGGGCAAAACACACTGAAGAAGATTATGTTCCAAATGTACCTTTTCACATACCTTTTCAGGCTACATAATGACCACTAGGTGCATGAGGTACAGCTGTGCAGATGTTTGCATCTGGTGCAAGCAACTTCTCTGTAAAATAAGAAACAATGTTTTTCACATGATAGTTGTATAAACCTAGGAAAATATCTGTTTGGGTTAAGGAAGTGTGACAGGTTGGTATTCGTTTACTGACTTATTAAATCAGTAAACTTACGTTTTCCTGACCTGCATGACTGCCATCCAGACCCAAAAAAGGATGAGAGACTTCTTTAAGGAGAAGGTGCCTACAAATGGACCAAATATTTCATATCTTGTGGGATACCTGAATCTTGGGAATGGGCTCCTGCAAACGATTGCAGCTCCAGAATATCTGTACATTTCTTTGTCATTAGGCCAAATGGGTGGCAGCATTTCTCCTGTACAGGTAGTCCTACAATTGAGCCCCAAAATTTCTATTGCTAAGCAAGAAATTGGTTAAGTGAGTTTTGTTCCATTTTATGACTTTTTTTCCACAGTTGCTAAACAAATCACAGCAGTTATTAAATTAGTAACACGGTTCTTAAGTGAATCTGATGTACCCATTGACTTTGCTTGTCAGAAGGTCGCAAAAGGGATCACATGACCCTGGGACTCTGCATCCTCATAAAGATGAACCAATTGTCAAGCATCTGAATGTAAATCACGTGACCATGAGGATGCTGCAATGGTCATAAGTCTGAAAAATGGTCGTACGTCACTGTTTTCCATGCCGTTGTAATTTTGAACAGTCACTAAATGAATTGTTGTAAATCGAGGACCTGTATTCTAATCCCCCACATATTTGTATATGAATTTGGAGATTCCAAGTAAGTTATCTCAACACGTCCTTACAAAGAAAAGTTGCAGTAAAAGTTTTACAAGGCCAGCATAAAAATTGGAGGTAAGGAGAGGGGTGGATCATCAAAATGCAGGGAAAAGATTAATCTTTGCAGACCAATCACAATTGCCAGTTTTTGTTTTTTAAAAAAAGTTTCCCAGAATTACTTTCCCAGCCCCTTGTCAGACCCATCCTACTTCCTGTCATATGTACTCTGAATCTGATTAGCAAATACTTAATGCCCAAGTGAAATCTTACTATCCTTTGTGTAGTATAATTTATATATATATATATATATATATATATATATATATATATATATATATATATATATATATATATATATATATATTCTGATTTGAGAGAGCATTACACTTTTTTTTTTCTGAAAACAAACCCAAAGTTTGTTTATGGGTAAGCTTTTATTATCAAAGAGTATTATTTGGCATCCTATATGACTTATTACATAGTCCTAGAAGTTTCTAGTACTGAATAAATTCAACAATTTATTTAACAATTTTGCAAATGTGGATTATTTACATAATCTCTCTCATAGTGATATACATAATATTGCCATGATCTGTTTGCTTTAGTATTAATTAAAAACCTAATTTGTCTTCTAATGGTCTTTAGAAGCTCACAGGGATTCATTTAACTCTGTCTTTATTTATAGATTATGACCCAAGAGACTCAAGCAATATATACCATGCTCAGTTAGGTGGTCCTTTTGGAAATTATACCCTGCTCCTTGATTTTGGTTGATTAAAGCAGATATATTTATTTATATCTGGATTCTGAAAATAAAAAATAGAGATAAACTAATAATCAGATGTTGTTTATAGCATTAAGATAAATTTATTTGAAATACTAAATCACAGTAGCACCTGAGAAATATCTCCTCTTTCAGCCCATTGACTAATAGCATACGCTATGGACAAAGACATTGTTCCTCCTTTCTCCAGAAAAAACAACAACTT
The DNA here is from genome assembly GCF_059756535.1 of Pantherophis guttatus. Classification (NCBI taxonomy): domain Eukaryota; kingdom Metazoa; phylum Chordata; class Lepidosauria; order Squamata; family Colubridae; genus Pantherophis; species Pantherophis guttatus. The sequence continues at coordinate 270,465,108 of NC_142063.1, read as the reverse complement.
TTAGACAGTTCTACATGTTTCAGATACAATTCTCAACTGTCATAAAAAAAGTACAGATAGCTTTTATGGCCATGACTCAGATTTATCTTATTACGCCCTCAGTTGAACTGCACAAAATATTGACATATAAAATGTATATTTTGTCGTAGGCAGAAGTGTTATGATTGTGTGTAGTTGTTATTCCTCTAAAACTTCCACCCTCCCAATTTAGGAAAAAAGCAGGAATGATAGTAAACTCAGTGGCAGAAGATGGAGTTTTGGCCACTGTATTACCCATCTGTCCAAAAAGACCCCCCCACCCCACCCCCACACATCACTGCATGAAGATATACTGTACAGCCAGAAGTACATTTAGTTGTAATGTTTTGTGTTCTTTGTTTTTACTGTCTTCTTTCTTATTCTGTGTTTTTTGCTGTCTTCTTCATTTATTCTATAAAATGCCTTCAGTATTTATTGGTGAAAAGGCAGGGTTTTTCCTATATACAGAAGTAGCATAAAGAAATCAACCTTTTTATCATTTGGAACAGTTTTTTACAGTTAGCCAATGGGAGTAACTCACTTATGCTATTTTCTCCCAGACTGATCACACAGGGCAAGAATGCTCCAGATCCTCCTTCTTAATTAAAACTAATAAATAGGCAAATAAATAGAGGATTTACCTCATACGGCTGATGAATCTGTATATAATAACAAATCTGCAGGTCTTAAAGTGTAACAAGATATTCTCAAGAAGGATCTTGACAGACTTGAACATTGGGCGCTATCTAACAACATGAAATTCAACAGTGAAAAAAACAAGGTTCTACATTTAGGGAAGAAAAACAAAATGCACAGGTACTGTATATGTGGTACCTTGCTCAATAGTAGTAACTGTGAGAGGGATCTTGGAGTCCTAGTGGACAACCATTTAAATATGAGCCAGCAGTGTGCAGCAGCTGCCAAAAAAGCCAACACAGTTCTGGGCTGCATAAACAGAGGGATAGAATCAAGATCACGTGAAGTGTTAATACCACTTTGCCTTGGTAAGGTCACACTTGGAATATTGCATTCAGTTTTGGTCACCACGATGTAAAAAAGATGTTGAGACTCTAGAAAGAGTGCAGAGAAGAGCTACAAAGATGATTAGGGGACTGGAGGCTAAAACATATGAAGAACCGTTACAGGAACTGTCTAGTTTAATGAAGAGAAGGACTAGGGGAGACATGATAGCAGTGTTCCAATATCTCAGGGGTTGCCACAAAGAAGAGGAAGTCAAACTATTCTTCAAAGCACCTGAAGGTAGAACAAGAAGCAAAGGGGGGAAACTAATCAAGGAGAGAAGCAATTTAGAACTAAGGAGAAATTTCCTGACAGAACAATTAATAAGTGGAACAACTTGCCTGCAGAAGTTGTGAATGCCCCAACACTGGAAATTTTAAAGAAGATGTTGGATAACCATTTGTCTGAAGGGGTGTAGGGTTTCCTGCCTGGACAGGGGGTTAGACTAGAAGACCTCCAAGGTACCTTCCAACTCTGTTATTCTATTCTATTCTATTCTATTCTATTCTATTCTATTCTATTCTATTCTATTCTATTCTATTCTATTCTATTCTATTCTATTCTATTGTTACAAAAGACTAAGCAAATGGAATGGCATCTTCTTGCAGTAACTCTTGTTTATCATTACCTTTCCAATCAATCTAAGCTTAAATCTACAAAGGTAGGTGATGAAGATCTATGTTTTGCTTTCTGAAATGTTATGTACTATGCCCGTGATGGCGAACCTATGGCACGCGTATCTGCTCAAGCAACAAGCGTTGCCCTAGCTGAGCTCCAACACGCATGCGTGCGCCGGCCATCTGATTTTCAGCTCTTCCGGGTCCACCGGACGTCGGGAAACAGGCTATTTCCAGCCTCCGGAGGTCCTCCGGGGGGGTTGGAAAGGCAGTTTTTGCCTCCCCAGGCTCCTAGAAAGCCTCTGGAGCCTGGGAAGGGTGAAAAACAGGCCCACTGTTCCATCACTTGCCAAAAGCTGGGGGAGCGGGGGGGGGGTCATGCACGCATGTGCGGGGTGCATTGAATTATGGGTTTGGGCACACCCACCCGCAAATCCCCCGCGCTCCCCCCATTTTTGGCACACGACAGCAAAAAGGTTAGCCATCACTGTACAATGCCATCAGTAGATAGGTAAATTGTGGCTGATATATTCTGGATGGTTGAGTGATTCAGTCTTCTGCTAAGTATGTAAACTTTCCAATTTAAGAATCAAGAATCGTTTTAAATTTACCAGAAAAAATGCAACAAGAATTTACTGCTCATCAGACTTCCTTTCCTATTTTTGTAATGCAGAATTTCTGTATGATAAATCTTAAAAATTTTTTAAAAAATTGAGATATACTATGTGGGATTTTACTGTTGCTGGCATAACCATATGCTACTTTAATAATATATTAAATCATCCATAAAGCAGGAGGCCAAAACCATCACTGTAATTAATAAATAAATTAAAATGATGTTTTTGACTTTATACTTTATGGACAATTATATTGATGATTAATAATGGAATGATATTTCATTTTTTCCCTTCTCTTGCTGACGCTATGCAAAAACACATGCTGCCTTCAGTTGACTTCAGTGTTTTCTGGAGTTATATAAATCCCTTGAAGGACCTGTGTACCTGGTTGATTATTTACAAGTACTTGTATTTAGCTTGAAAAAATGGGGGATCATATTTATATTCTTATATGGCACCCTCTGTAAGAACTCAGGACTCCTTTTTACAAACTACTTACTGCAACTTATTTGTTGTTGTTGTTGGTTGTGAAGTCATGTCCGACCCATCATGACCCACGGACAACGTTTCTCCAGGCCTTCCTGTCCTCTACCATCCTCTGGAGTCCATTTAAGCTCACACCTACTGCTTCAGTGACTCCATCCAGCCACGTTGTTCTCTGTCGTCCCCTTTTTCTTTTGCCCTCAATCTTTCCTAGCATTAGGTTCTTCTCCAGTGAGTCCTTCCTTCTCATTAGATGGCCAAAGTATTTTGAGTTTCATTTTCAGGATCTGGCCTTCTAAAGAGCAGTCAGGGTTGATCTCCTCTAGGACTAACTGATTTGATCACCTTGCAGTCCAAGGGACTCGCAGGAGTCTTCTCCGGCACCATAGTTCAAAGGCCTCAATTCTTTGGTGCTCAGCCTTTCTTATGGTCCAATTTTCATAGCCATACATTGCAACTGGGAAAACCATAGCCTTGACTATACTGCAACTTATACATGAATGCCAAATGAATTGGTCCCAAGCCTTTTATAATGTGATCCAACAGAAGATGTTTTTATCCTTGTTTCCAATGAAGTAACTTCTTATATCTTTCTGCCACGTTATAAGTGCTACATACAGGGATTCAACAGAACAAGATTCGAAGCGGTAATTTGTATGAATCACTTTGGAGTTGTTCCATTTGCAATCAAATGCTGCAACCACTATCTGCTCTAGAGTTAATTATTCAACTTACTCCTGAAATGATCTTAGCCCTGAAGTTTTCATGCTCTGCTCCGAATTTTCTCTACTTTTCAGAGCTCCCCACAGTAAAATACATTACTCTACTCTACTCTACTCTACATTACAATACAGTCCACTCTGTTTTGATGGGAAGAAGTTAATTATGATAATTCCCAAGCCATAAATACTAACTAGCAGCAGTGGAACTTTTCAAGTAAATATGATCCTAACTAGATTTATGAGAATATGTGGCTGGTGCCAATCTATGTCTTATTAGTAAATAAGACATGTGATGTGACATTATTTCCAGTTCCCTCATGGATCCCTCATGTAGAAATGTTTTGAAGAAAGTGACATGTTTTTCTCTGTCCCCTTTACATATGGGACGCATCTACATTTCACATGGTTTAAATCAATCAAATCAAGTTGTTTCCTGTAATGAATTCCAGCAGCCTTGAGGTGTTGTGTTCATGCATTCTCCCTTCTGAATACATTTTAAATGCAGCCGCTAAACAGCTGTCAATCACCCTGACAACTCATATATGCAAAGTAATCTTGATTCAGAACTCAGTAGGGTGTGGCTTTTTTTTAGGACTAATAGCACAAGGCAATGGATGGATAAGTTAAATTAGGACATGAGACCACATTTTCTGCTACTGTCATTTTTAGGATCAACATGTGTGGGCTAGCAGATTGCCATTCCCCAGGTTGTACATGCATGGATTGAATTCACTCGGCTATAGAACTGCAATGATTCTGTATTGACTTTCAATCATTCTGCGTTGACATTCAGTGATTCGCAGATGTTCTTGTGAGCAGGCAGTTAAACTAAACAACTTCTAAGTTCTCTTCCAGCTATTATTCTGTGGATGGAATTTGAGCCAGATTTGGGTATTTTGGATCTTGATGCCTGTCTTTGTGTCTTTATAGTGTCTACTTCACTAGTCATAGGCCTTGACTTACAACAGTAATGGAGCCTGGAACTTCCCTTGTATGTCATGACAGTCATAACTTGAGGTATAACCAATGATCAATCCAGTTTTATGACATTTTTGTAGCAGTCATTCAGTGAATATGGGGGACGGGGGGGGGACATACGATGAACACAGCAAATGTAAAGTGAATACAGCGGTCATTAAGTTAATACCAAAAAGTGGTTAAGCAAACCCATTGTTCAGCAAAAAGTTCCTGGCAAAAATAGTCATGTGACTGCAGGACCCTGTAAATGGCCATAAATGCATTGTCTGGTTGTCATGTACCTCAAATGCAATCACGTGACTGGGAGGGGCATCTGTTGGAATTTGGAAACTACATTGTAAGTACTTTTCAGGGAGGGGCGGTCTGTCATAACTTCCAACAGTCGCTAAGCAACTACTTATAGATGAAGAACTACTTGTAATAATTGAAAAAAATCTAGCCTGTCTTGAAGGCAGGTTCAAAAAATGTGCACATATGTGTGTGAGGTATATGTGTATGACTCCTTGGGTTATTCAGTTATACATGTTTCTCTCTGTTGTTTTGTGCTTATGACAAATGGTATTTGATCATTATAATAGATTATTAGCAACAGTTTCAAACTTCACCCCTGGCCAAATGCATTTTCTTTGTACCCTCCTCAACATCTGTTCTTGCAAGATCAGTATGAGATTGATATAGTACAGGATCCTGCTGAAGAAAAGACCTGATGGAGAGGCAGTGTAATGTAGTAATTAAGGTGTGGGCTAGGATGAGGGAAATCCAGGTTTTGTTCCAAGTTCAACCAGGATGTTCTCTTGGTGACCAGGGCTAGTTACTCTGCCTCAGCCCAAACTACCTCACAGAGTAGTTCCTCTTGGTGAAAAATAGAAGGAGAAAATATTACATATATTACTAGGTGCTCCTGAATGCAAGGTAGAGTATAAATTGTCATCAATCATCATGTCCTCCATTGAATCACAGCCCCTCTGATGAATAAATAAAGGTTTTTAATTCATGCCATGCTACATTGGCTACATTGTGGTTAACTATTCAGGCAATTGCCCCTTAGCAAATTAACCTACGAACTCCAAAAAATCATACCCACTGTCTTAGACAGCTTCTTAATTTAATTTAATTCTATACCAGCTGGAACACTATTTTCTTAGGCTTGTCTGGATGAAAATTGTATCAAATAATTTCCATATTACAGCTTAATTGTTGAAGGAATGGAAAATAGGTACATAGAGGGAGATAGGACTAGTTAATGGACCAAAACAGTTCTGAACTTTATGAACAACAGAGATTTTTCAAAAAATTCTATTATGGTTTCATAGCTCTAATTACTTTTATTTAGTTAAGAAGTCAAATATTTACAAGTTTTGGAAGGCAAAAGCTGTACATTTCTTACCCACAAAGCTCATAAACTAACCATAAACCTAACCATAAAATCCTTTATATATTCTCATGCCTTACTTTTTATTGTTAAGCAAGTTCCTTTTGAATGGCTAAATTGCAGTAAGAATTTAATGTTATTCAAGATGTACTTACTAAAATATGCCCATCACAATGGAAATCTCCCAGTCTTTTCTGTCTGTTAGATCCGCTTACACCCCCTCCATTTCTCTTTGTTTGGAAAATGGAATCATGTTTATTTATAGAAGAAAATTCTATTTGCAGGAAAAAATCATCATCATCATCATCATCTGTAGAAAAGTATATGTGATGTTTTTATGAATTTGAACTTATAGAGTTCAAGTATGTTGAGTTGTATTTAGAGACAGATGGAACTATAAATTCCAGTATGTAACATCTTGCAGTATTACAGGGAGCAAAACAAGTCTTCTACTATTGTTAGCCATCTCACCATTGCTTTTCCTTCTCAAAGGAATTGAGTGTCAAACTGGCGGCCCACGGGACAGATGCCCACCCCAGCTTCGCAAAGAGAAAAAAACATCACAAAATGTCACAGGACGGCAACATGATGCCACTAGTTTGACACTCATAGTTTAGATTGAGAAAGTTGTGTTGAAATCATCTTTATAATCATTTGTCTTCTTTTGATTTGATGTAGTTTATTATTGTCATTAGGAAATCGTCACAATTGGTTTCCAGTCATTGTGCTCAATAAAGGCGAAATACACAGCATATTCATTTATTTCTCTGCTACAATTCATTGGTTTTCCATCCTTGATCAAGATCCATAGACCTGATGATTAAGTACGGGACATGGCCTTTGACTGGTGGAAGTAAAAAAAAAAAAAGATTATAGCTGCCATTCTTTTTTTTATATACCTCTTCCCTCCATGACACCCGTGATATGATATGTGGTATGTGGAAGAATTGCAGTGGGAATTCTGAGAAAATTGGAACAAAGAGGACTAGAAAGCTGTGATTGTCTTCCCAAAAGGAGTGGATAGTCTTTTGATTTTTGGTTATGTTGATAAACGTTCCCATGTTTATCTCATGGTTGCACATTATTATTGATTTCTTTTTTATTTCAGTGCTTTTAAACTAATTTGCAGAGGTTAAGATTTATATTCCTCGGAATCATTTGCAACTGAAGTGGACTACTATATGCCCAGAAAGTAACATAAAATAAGTTTTTTCGCACTGTTGCCTGTCGCTTCATATCCCATTCCACTATGAAGTTAGAAGCAGGGGGATATTATTGATGTAATTGGGTGAGAAACCCTACTGCCTTTTTAATATTTCCTCATTCCTTGGTTCTAAGATATTGACACTTGCAAAACAAAAGCATTTTATCCATGACTAAAATATTTAAAAGCTCTTCTCGCCATCGCCTATTCTTCAGAGATGTCTAAATCCTGGTTGTTTGAATCAGTCTTACTCAATTCAAAGCCCTGAAATAAATTAAAAATCACATTTATTTTTTCCTTGCATTTGATCATTTTAATTGATTATGAAGTTTATGAGATTTTTTAAAAATACTATTTTTGTATGGAATGCTCAGCATATATATGTATGGAATGCTTGTATATAGTATACACTATATACTATATATTGTATATTTCTACACACACACACACATAGTATTAATTTCTAAATTAATAAATAAAGTGAATTTATGCAATACCAATATTGTGTATGTATGGTAAAGCTATTAAATCATTAAAAAATAGTTCCTCCAAAAAATGAGTAGTCCTGTAGTAATGAAAACAATTAAAGAGAGGAATTATTCGGTGGTGAGTAATTTGAAGTAGAGTTGTACTAATCTGAAGTGTGTGAAAGATTAACAGATTTTTAAAAATAATTACAATGTTGTTCATTTGTCAGTGCCTCTTATTTACAAGGCATAAAAGATTGTGGTGGCTTAATCTTCTGATCCATGGATAAATAATGCACATTGTAATTTTGTTTCATTGCCTGTTTTAGTAATAGTCTATAGCATATTGATGGAACGATTTAGTTTTAAACTCATGAGAGAAAGAGTTACCCATGGAGTTTGGAAGAGAAAATATACATCCTCCCAAGGTGACAAGGTTTATGCTGAGATTTCACCTCAGGGACAGAGTTCCTGTCAGTCCTACTAGGTAAACCAGACAGGAAACAGGGATAGATGAACTAATTCTACTGTATTGTACAGCTACATTAACAGATTGTTGTAAATCTTAAGGCACAAATTTCCCACCACAATTTTAACAGCTTGATCCATTAGGGTGGGTCCTTCTGAAGTTTCTTTCTCTGACCATTAAGTCAGGGGGGTGGGCTCCTGCCTCTCTTATCCGATTGTTAGCATGGAAAGAGGCAGCATCTCTTTCCATCTTTCCCCAAAGTCTTTCACACATAATTACCTTTGCTCACTTCCAGCTATAAAATATTTTGTTTAGGGTTAATTGCAAGCCTTAGGATCTGTCCGATGTGAATTAGACCACAAGAGGACTACAAGAGAAATGCATCTTAATTCCTTATTTAACTATTTAACCTTTATAGTAACTCCTTAGTAAAGTCTTGACAACCTAGACGTCTACTTTCTTAGGTAAAATATTAGACATACTACTAGACATACTACTATCCCACTTTATGCTGATGCTGCAATAATTTGTCCTAAATTACCATAGCATCCTGAGCTTTAACTTCTTATTCTAGGCAGGTATTTCTGGCCATCTGTTACAGGTAGTTCTTGACTTACGACTGCATTGAAGCCTGTCCTTTATGGTTATAAGGCATGACAGTTGTAAAGTATGATTATTTTTTGTGGCAGTCATTAAGCAAATGTGTTGATTGTTAAGAGAACCGGTTTTGTTGAAAACTGGAATGCTGGTTTGGGACAAAAACATCATAAAACAAGGTTATGTGACTGCAGGACATAAACAGACGTAAATATCATCTGACAATGAGATAAGTGGCATATAAATTTAATAAATAATAATTACATAAAATGTGGACCGATTGTTGAGCACCTGAAATCTAGTCACGTAACCATGTGTGTAACAACCATTGGAACTTTGGAATTGTAGTAAGTACATAAGTACATACTGTAAGTAACCCTGGAGTTACTTATGTACTTACTGAAATGTTGAACAGTCACTAAGCAACCGTTTGTAAGTTAAGGACAACTGTATAGCAACACCAAAAGTGTTGGTGTTTGCTAAAAGATCTTTAAAACATAAATGGCAATTAACTAGCAATGCTCTAGACAGGGAGTGCTTTTTGGGACTATTGTGTCTAAGGGCATAACAGTTTGCCATTAAGAAGTGCCATCATCATATTCATCATCATCTTGATTATCATCATCATTTTTTTTTCTATGTAGAGGCAGATATTTATGGCAGTTGCCATCAAAGTCTTTGCGGCTGGAGCTTTAGCTCAAATGCAGTACTTTATGGCTCTCGGGTGTGCTTTTACTGCAGTTTTACCAAATTGGAATAGATTCAATCAGTTTTCTTCTTTCTTGTCTTCTTTGTAATCTTATGTGTACCTAGTGTAGCATTACAACGAAAAGCAGGAATGATTAAGGTTGAGGCCTATGGCTTTTATGATTAATTATTAGCTTAATTAAATTTTTTCCAAGTGGGCTTAGCATCACTTACTATGATTGACAATTTTCAGTCTAATTGACATGGAACTGTAAAGTCCAAATTGGCTTTACTTGGATTCTCTTTTAATTGCCTATGGGGTTTGAGAAAGGCAAACAGACTAGATCAAGAACTTTAGATTGTGAGCATCCACAGGATTTGGCTAAGCTACCAAGTGCAATTTACCCTGGAGAAATTTTGAGTTTTTCCCAACCTAACTACAAAGTAACTCAACTAAGCACTTTGAGGCAATATATGGTCTTTGCACTAGCTGTTCTTAATGTTTTACCATTAGAATTCTTGGAGGGTAGATTTCATGATACAGTTTCATCCTTGGGGCTTGCTGGAGGATGAGACTGATTCGTATTTTGTTACTCATTTATCATTTTATTTGTGCCATCATATTAGTGCAATTGATTCTTGATTGATGGATGAGGTAGATCTGATATAGTACTGTCTATACTTCCTTTTTATTGGCAGACGTAGATACAGCTGTTACTCCTAGGATGGCCAAATGTTGCAGCTTGTTGCATCTGCTAAATGGCCCTTTAGGAATCAAATTAGTGACGAGCTATTCAAACTCTGAGTTTTCTCTGGATTTTTGACAATTTCTTTTCTGCAGACATTTCTGGATTGTCCAGTGATTATAATAAAGATTTGATTAAAGTGAACAGTTGAGTGCTTAGGTGGCAGAAATTTGACTGCTGCTTGTTTCAGGAAAGTGAACAGATTAAATTAGATAAAATAGTGCATGCACTCCATTTGACATGACTGCCACAGTACAGGTAAACTACTGTATGCTTTCCATGCTTAAGATGCTTGATTCAGACAGTTTCTAAAAGGGACATAATCTTTACTGAATCTTTATTCAATCTTTGATGAAAATGTAGCTGTGACCTCTTCCCTTCTACTATGCACATTACAGAATTTTGAAATCACACTGGGAACCCAATTTGCACAATTGCATAATTCTCTTTGTGACACAATTATGTTACATTATGTACATTATGTTACAAAATTGATTGAAGGGAAAGGTTTCCTGGTTCTCCTTCCATCATGTGAACAACTGCTTTCCAGGGCCCTGTGACTTTCTAATCTTAGGGCTCATATTCCTCTAAAGTTACAAGGAGCTACTTTACTTCTTGGGTTCTTGCTCTTTTTAAAAAAAAATAATAATCTAAATTTGCCTTCCTCGACTACTTGTAGAAAAACCCTCCAGTTATTTTCTTCAGCTAAATTCAATGCATTCATCCAAGTCTGGTTGTGGAAAAAGGAGCTTGGGGAATAAGTGGAAAGGAAAATGTTGGGAATGAATTGATACTCTCGAATTTTCCCACACTCCTCACTTTGGATATGATTTTTTTGCTTTATTTTTAATTTATAGCTATATAAATTATATAGGATATGATTGATAGTAGATTTATTTCAAGACATTGTCCTTTGTTGCTCATAGTTTGGCTTTCAGTGCTGTTGATTTATCCATTACTGGCTTTCTTTACACAATGTACGTTATTACTCAATAAGTCTATTTTCTGGCTGGGGGAAGTAGTGTCCATGACTTGGATTTGCACAATTTGCTAAACCAGTAAAAGTAAAACAACTCCCTCCTCTCCAAGCAAAACAACCCTGCTCCCCAAAGTATCAACCCTCAAATTCCTTATAAAATGGCCGCTTTAGCCACTGACCCCTGCAACAGGTCATTTCCTTTCTCATGATGATCAGAGATCATCTGATTGTGCCATGGAATGAACGGTCAATGAAATGTGCCAGATTGCACACAACACAAATATGTCACATTTGTTCTCTACTTAACTGTAGTAAGGCCAAGGATAACTTTAATCTGCAGATGAGAGGTGAACATGAAGAGAACTTCAAGAGTACTGAGCAGAAAAAAAGAGATTGCTGGGGTGTGTTCATGCGGCAGTTGGGTGCAAGTAAGGAAATTATTTTAATTATTAAAGTTAGAAGAGAGGCAATCAAGTCCAATCATTTCTTCAATGCAGGAATCCTAATTAAAATACCCCTTACAAATAATTGTGTAACCTTTGTTTAAAAAACTCAGCAGAGGTTTCCAAGCACTCTGTAATAAATCATCACTCTCCCAACAATTAATCATTAGCTCAACTTTGACTTGACTTGATAGACATGGAGTTTCTAGATTGGAACTTTAAACATGGGCAGGAATGTAGCCAGATAAACCCTTGACTGCCTGTTGTAGTGCAGAGGTCTGAGGGAGTTTTATGTATTCTCAAGGGTTTACAGATAATTACTTTCCCTCCCTCCTTTCCAAATTGACAGATAACTGGTTCAATGCCTGGTAACCTTGATGTTGTGTGGTTGTGATATGTTAATATAATGGGCATCCCCATGCTAAGAATTGTTGGTTGTTTTAGATGGCTAAAGGGCTTGAGACAAAACTCTAAATGCATAGGGATCAACTGCCTTTCCTATTCCTAAATAAAATATTCTCAATTTGTTAGTGAGAGAAAGAGATAAGATTTGAACCTTGGTTCTGTTATATCTTTCAATTTTCAGTTGCTGGTTCTCTTTATGCTAAGAGCTTTTGTCCTTGAATCTTTCCCTATGTGCCTTCTAATTACAGCATAAGTCTGAGTGAAGCCAGGCATCAAACTTTATACCCAACATCTGTACTGCATGCCCAACGATCTCCACTCTCATTTTATATTAAAACTTAAAGGACACAATTTTACCGCTTCTCAAAACAGTATGGAGAGATCAGATACCCTAACAGGGATGTAGCAAATAATTGAAGGCAGAATGTAGTTTTTCTGCAGCTGTTATGATGTTGACCTTTTTATTGTTGATCATATAGCATAACACATATCATGTTTATTTTAATAGGCATTTCAGAATGCATGATTATAATTTATTTTCTATTTTAATGGTGTTAATAAATATGGATCTCTGACATTAATTATAATAAAATCCTATAGTACCAGTTCCTTTTTTCAGCCTGAGAGCCTTTGATGTTATTGAATGAGGCCAACTAACACTTTGAGGATTTATAATTTCTGTATCAGTGTATTTATTTTCTAAACAAGGTAATAGCTTTACAGAAGTGTAATGTGCTTTTAAAAATACAGGTAATCAGTACATGGGGGCCATATTTCAAGTACAGGTAGTCCTCATTTAACAAGCATAAATGGGTCTCACACTTTGATCTTTGAGCTATATGGTCATAAAGCAGAAATAATAACATCACAACTGACTTATGTCAGCAGTTTGGCTCTGGTTGATTTTGGTTGTTAAGCAAATCAGGCATGGTCATTGTAAGATATTATATGATTGTAACTTGAGACCTCATGCTGGCTTCCCCACTGACTTTGGGGAAGCCAATGGGGAAGGTCACAATTGACAATTATATGATCCAGGGGCGCTCTGAATTAATAAATGCATAACAGTTTCCAAGTATCTGAATCACGATCGCATGACTGTAGAGGATACTGCAAGGGCCACAACTTCGAGGACCGGTCATAAGTCCGTTTTGTCGGTGCCGTAGTAACTATGAACTATGACTAAATGGGTTGATTGTTAAGCAAGAACTACCAGCATGTGATGATTTTAAATGTGAAGGGTATTTTTTTTCCTTTGAATGTGTGGCTCTCTGTATAACACATTGTGTAGCAATATTTGTATACTGTTTTCAATAAGCAGGTCATGTCAAATAATGTAACATGGCAAAAAGGGCTTCAGGCTGTTTTATGGAGCGGTGGACTTAGCATCTAAATCACTTCTTAAGAATTTGCTCCTTAAGGGATTCATGTTCTTTCAGTCTGAGGCTTATAACAGATAAAGATGTGGGTACACTTTTTTTTAATTATTGCCACAGGGAAGACCGTGGCAGGTCGAACTATGAAAATTCACAAGGGACAGCTTTCTTTGAAATGTGGAAAATCTTCAGCTATGCTCTAGGAGCTGTCTTTGAACTGAAGTCAAGGAGAAAACATTTCTTACTAACCTTTAGCAACAATGTCAGTTGCAGCTGACCTATAAGAAACGGCTGTGTTCAATTGCTTATATCATGGCTAGGCAAGCAGGAACCCACAAATCCCACCAGGTACCATTTTTACTTTTTTCTAAAAAAAAGTATTTATTTATTTATTTATTCATTCATTCATTTATTCTTTCTTTCTTTCTTTAGTTATTAAAAAAATTTAAAAGGCGAGTGGGCATACTGCAAAGCAAAGTCGGTTACCGTCTTTGGTTTCCAAAAATAGGGCCATAGTTTGTTTTAAAATGTGTATGAGACTCTGGTGCCTAGTCTAAAAATAAGTTGGAAGGGTAAAGAGTAGAGGGGAGGTGGAAGGGGTAGCACAAAGCAATCTCACCAGATATAACTGTGTTTTATTACTACTGCCCATAGTCACCATGGCAGTTGTTTTGTGAAAAGAGGAGTCCTACCTCTGGAGACTTTTTCCCTGAGAGCATCTAGGGTGCATTCTCTCATTTATCTGACCTAATGCCTTATCATAATTTAGAGGGGTAGAAATTATGAGCAATCTCTATCTTATTTGGTTCTATTATTTAAGTTTTATATTAGTTTTTTTTAATATTGAAGGGGTATCTGGGGTAGGATGTCAAAAAATATGGCAATTACAACTGCACAATAAAAGGCCCATCCTTTCAACATACATTAAAGAGGAGAAGGGTTGATTATACTGAGATTATCTGTTTATCTTTCTATTATCTATCTATCTATCTATCTATCTATCTATCTATCTATCTATCTATCTATCGCTATCAAATTTCCTAGCCACTCATCTCCTTCACAAAGGGGCTTTGGGTAGTGTATGATTACTACCTTTAACCCTGCCAGGTCTAACAGTTAGACCAGACTAAGAGACCAGAAAAATGTAGGTCGGGATTACAGGTAACCATCGTTTACTGACCACAGTTGGGACCAGCAACTCAGTTGTTAAATGAAACAATTTCTAAGTGAAACCATGAGTGTGTTTATGATCTTTTTTCAACTTTCCTTTGCTTTCTAGACCTGTCATAAATATAGGAACTGATGGCAAAGTTACTTCTTCATTGTGTCATAGTAACTGCAAATAGTCACTGTCTGAGGTGGTCCTAGTCCTCAGTAAAGGAGAACTACCTGTATTTTTATTGGAACAGCTATAGCCATGAAAGTGAACATATGGCACACATGCCAGAGTTGGCACGCAGCACCCTCTCTGATGGCACGCAAGCCATCGCATCAGTTCAGCTCTGCCGTGCATGCATGTGCACCTCCCCTGGCCAACTGGCCTTCAAGTCTCTGCCGCACATGTGTGGGAGAGTGGGGCACGCACGTGGAGGCCACGTGTGCATGCGTGTGGGGCAGGGCACACGGTCACGCATGCATGCGGGGGAGGTTGCATATGGGGGGTCATGCGGGCATGCGTGGAGGGCGGGGTGCATGTAGGCATGTGTGGGTGCATGCATGGGGGGGGCACGCATTGCATTTTAGGCGGTCAGGTGTGCATGCTTTGGGCACTCAGTCCAGAAAAGGTTAACCATCACTGAGCTATATTAACAGAATCATGAAAGTCTGAATGTGTTTTCCCCTTTCTCCCTCTATCTTTGTCTGAATTAGGAAAGGGCTTGTTTGAGATTTTTCCTCAAAATATTATATTGGTTCAGACTCCAGCATCACTTCCCTCACCATTGCCTTAGTACCAGCTCTTCTTCTGTCCTTCAGAGCCATTCTTATGCCCTCCACAAACCCCTCCCTTGAAGACATCCTAGTATATTGATTGAGAGCTTTAGTTTTAGAAGCACTTTCAATTCAACATATATCCTCTGTCAATCCTTAAATAACAGCTAAATAATGTAGAAGACAGCTAGTCTGGTGTGGTAGTTAAGGCACTGGTCTAAAAACAGGGAGACCATAATTTCTAGCCCTGCATTAGGCACAAAGCCAGCTGCCAATTCCTTGAGCCAATTCCTCTCTCTCAGCCCTAGGGAGGATTCAAATCTTGTAATCTTGTAATTTGAAATCTTGTAAAGAAAACCGCAAGAACTTTACAGGTAGTTGCCAGGAGTCAACATGGACTCAAAGTCACATGCACACAAACACACCAAGTAGAATTGTTATATGTTGCCAAAATTCCTAGCAATGACAACTACATTTTTGGGTAAGTTATATTATTGCTTAATTGTGGAAAAAACTTCCTAAACCTCCTTTGTAAACATGTGAAATATTTTTATGTACATCTTGACCAAGTACTATTGCAATGTGTTCGACAATTGTTTTTAACAGCCCACAACTATATTAACAGGAGTTACTTTCTGTAGTTGTTTTAAGAATTCTAAGAAAGACCAGAAAAGACTTTCATACTACGGCAGCATATAATTTTCTCTCCATTATTATTTTCTAGACAGTTGGATCTCTGAGAGGCCAGTGTGTATGAACTGACATTTCTGTATTTTTTAAAGTTTTCTTTCCAATATATTCTAGCAGCCCACTTCAGTGAGATTAAAACTCTGTGTGTATGTGCATGTATGCATGTGAGCAGACATGTACACATCATTTCCATTACAGTATATGTACTCTGGTCTCCTGAGAGCATTTAGAATAAGAGGAAATTAGTTATTATTAGTCCTCAGATTGCAGATTAAAAACTGCCTGTTCATTCATTCCTCAAGGAAATGTAATTTAAGATCCTCTTTGGACCATAAAGCATGTTTAATTTAGTTAAGACAATAACGTGTTAGGGATTCTTATTTGGAATTGCCTTTCCAAATCATAAAACTGTAATATGTCACTTCTTCCTTCTAAAATGATAAAACAAAGTTTTACAATACCATCGTGCTGTTGTCCATGTTTCAGAAATTGCCGTCTCTTTTTGTCATTCCCAGATGCATCAGATTTCAAAACACTCAGCATTCCCCCCCCCCTAAAAAACAATGTCTTGTTCTTGGTCAGTGTTTGTTAGGTTCAACTCCAGCCATGGTTTCCCAGTGGAGGTTGATTCAGATACCAGCATCTTCCAGCTGAAGGAGGCGGTTGCTAAGCGACAGGGAGTTCCAGCTGACCAGTTACGTGTGATTTTTGCAGGCAAGGAGCTCAGGAATGACTTGACACTGAAGGTAAGTCTCCCTTGATAGTTTTGCTTCTGGGATGCTGCCAACCTCACTGCCTCTGCCTTTAACACTGCCAATCTGACATTCACGCCTGAGATCTAATAGAATAAATAGCACCTGGGGATTCCATGAACTTTACTCCACACTGCTTCATTAATTCTGACCTTCTTAATTATGCATTAAAACAGCAAGCAGTAAGGATAGAGAAAACGGAGACAATGTGAGAGGGGCTAGAGAAGAAGAGATCTTTGCTCGGTGAATAAATGTTTACTGACTACAGGAGCACATTTTCTGTATCTGTTCAATTTCTACACTGCTTATTCCATTTGAATCTTAATGAAGAAGGAAGTGAATAAATGGTTCTGAAGCAGGCTGCTTTGCTGTTCCTGTGGTCTATAATACGTAACCCAAGTGTGACCCCTGGAGGATAGTTGTGAAGCTGCTCTTGCTATGTATGTGAGAGTTTGGGTAAAGTGCATGCGGAGGCAGGAACACAGAAGGTTTTCTTAAAGACCAAGGAATGCTGATTAGCTAGCATTTGTAGGAAAGGAAGGCCATTTGTGAGCAGGAGATGGCATTGATAAACCTGCTTTGTTCTTAAGGCTCCACCAAGTGTACACTGGGTTTATAAAGAAACATAGAAGTATCTATCCAAGTACCCAGGGGGAGAGCCTTCTCTGTGGGGGCACTTGCCCTCTGGAATGAATTGCCCCCGGAGATACGGATGATCCCTGGCCTACGCGCCTTTCGCCGTGCCCTCAAGACGTTATTGCTCCAATAAGCTGGGCTGGCCTAAACATGAATTTTAATGGTTGTTTTAGTGTTTTTTTTAAAAATAATATCGGGGCCAAATTATTTAATATATTTTTAAATTGCTTTTAAGTTTTTGTATATGTGTGTTTTAGTATTGGCTGTGCACCACCCTGAGTCCTTCGGGCGTTATAAAAATTTAAATAATAAATAAATAAATAAAGTTCCCCACAAAAAACTGCCTAAATGGAACAGGAAAGGAAGTGGGGTTTTTTTGGGGGGGGGGATTCTGCTAAAGAAAGGAAAAGGGAGGAGGAGGGAAAAGGAAGTATGAGATTTAAAGGTTAGGGCAAAGATTTGGGTTTCATTGTGATGTAACAAGGGGATGGAGGCATAGTGTTCATGAGAAAATGAGGAATGTGTAAAACAGAGACCCAAGGCTATGGTGGGGAAAATGTACAGTTGTTGTTTACTTTCAAGTTGTTCAGTTTCAACTTGAAAGGGCACTCTGCAAAGTCCCAGTTGGCTGCCCTTGGAGTGGAGGCGGAGAAATGAAATGGCCTCACTCCTATCAGGTTAGGTTTAATGGCCAGTAGAGATAGATTGATATTCACATTCATAGGCTTTGCTGTGCCTTGAGTGGGTGCTCTGTCCAGATGCAGGAGGGAAGGGCTGCTGAACTGGTATACTCTAATTTCTCTTGGACATTTATCACTTTGCAAAATGCTTTAGAACCACTTCTTTGCCGGTCATACAAAAGGAACAATTGAAATGCAAATTGCTTTTGGTATTCTCTCCGGTAATGCTTGGTGTTCAACCACCTATTCCTTCTATTTCAAATGCCCGTGCTAGTATTTAGGTAGCGTGCATAAAATATAAAGAACTTTCTTGGTTTCAGTTATTATGCTCCATTAAACTGGACTATTTTTAAGAAAACTTTTCAGTGCCAAAGACTAAATTTGAAATCTAGGCTATCCTTTCAGAAGTTGTTTTTTTTTTTTTTACACTTATCTGTTTGGTGCCTGCATTTGTGTTGAATGTTGCAATTGTACAATTGTGCCAGAATGTTTCTGGGTGAAATGTAAACTGTTATCTGTGTTTATTCAAAATAAGGAAATGACAACTTTTTTTGCAGTGAGAAACAAGAAAAGTACAATGGAAGGCATAGCTATTTTCATAGCAATAAGACTGTTATCCCATACCTGGAAGCTACTTTATTAGCATATTCCTAATTTTGTTTTGTAGGCTAGACTAGCTGCCTACACGTCTGCTAATTCATTTACTGCTCTTGTTATTTTTATTGAGACTAAAGTTACAAATCTGAAGAAAGATGAGTGTACATAGATGTTTGTGCATAATAGTATGTACAAATCCATTCTCCTGTTTGATTAAGTCAAATTTAGTGATGAAGAATGTGGAATGGAAAATAGAAGAATGTTATCTAACATAATAATAATACCTTGGAAAAATTGGATAACTGTTGTATGATCTCACAATTGTTCTCATGGTAAGGTATGAAGCAGTCTCACACAAAACATTCCTTAGGACTATACTAAATGGAAAAGAGAAATTCGGTCAGCCACAAGAAGAGGGATATTCCCAGTTCTAGACACATCTAATCTAAAATCAGTTGTTTTAAAACTTTCCTTCTTTATATGTGTTGTTTTGCTTCCTGATGTAATCTTCATATGTAGAGAGATGAGGCAAATTTCTAGATGGTTGAGCATAAAACAAGAGAGGCTGAAGCACTAACTCCAGCAACACTTTCTGAGGTGGCCCTGTTAAACCTCAGGTCCTATCTGGTCATTGACCAAAATTAAGTGACTTACTAATGGCTCTGTAAATACCATTTACAATTTTTGTGTGATTCTAATTATGGAAGAGATGACCATTGGCTTTTGAACTCAACCTCTATACCACCTATATGCAAGAGATTAAATCATTTTCAGATTTCATTCTACAATCTGAGCCTTTTGGCAAGTATATGCCCTGTGAAAAAGGCCAGGTCAAGCAGATGCAGCAGAGATTCCACAGAAGGTTTTTTTTATTATTATTATAGTAAAATAAAATAATAGCATCTTGAAAGCCTGTTCATATTTCTCTGTGTTCCAACTTATGCTACACAAAATCAAGGCAGTCTTATTTTGAGTTTCTCTGGCATGCTTTCTTCTTTTCTCAGGACTCCCAGCCCCATATATGCAATGGAGCTGCAGAAATGAAAATTGAAAGTTGTGTAGATAGGAGACTAAGGGAAGTGAGGCTGGAAATCTTTGGAGCATAGATGTGAAGAAGCAGAGTGCACAAATATGAGAAAGGTGTTAGCAAACACATGTATCTCTTTCTCCCATTGTGATGGGTTCAGAGACATTTATTTATCAGTAGGAGAATTCCTTGGCATCTGTGCATCTAACCTTGACAGATCACAGAATCTGATATGCCAACATTATTCAGAATTGGCACATTAAACCAGAATTGGGAACAAAGTAGAATAGCAAGATCCGCTGGGGTTCTACAGCTATAATGCCAAAGCATTGCAAAAATTGATCCCCCTACCCTAATGCCCCTTGTAAATTCACTTCTTGTGACTGGTGCAATATCCTCAGTAGATTGCTCCTACTTATTGTATAGTCTTAATGCAATAGCCATGAATTATCAGAATTTTGTTCTAAACAATTAGAACACTTCTTTCTCATTTAATTAATGTTTGTAAGCTGCCCAGAGTCAGATAGGTGGGTGGGTGGATGGGTGGGTGGGTAGGTAGGTAGGTAGGTAGGTAGATAGATAGATAGATAGATAGATAGATAGATAGATAGATAGATAGATAGATAGATAAAATTAAACATTTTTCTGCATGTTTCAACTGGAGGCGGATTATACATGCTGGAAATACATTAACCTTCAGTTTGATCTGAATATAAAAAAATGATGTAAATAATCTTTGACTGAACATGTGGATGGTAATTGGATTGTATACTTTGGAGCAAGATCACTAGAGGATTTGAATTGGGAAAGCAATACGACCGTCTGCTGTGCATTGAAATTAATACAATTAAGTACTTTGGAAAGTTGTTCTGTATGTTAATATTTTCACAAAGTAAACCACTGGAGTGTTTTTGCTATTTGGTATTCTTTTTCCTACTTGGTATTCTTCAATGGCATAAAGAGGATGACTAGAAATAGGTCCTGGTCAGGTGATAGTAGAAAAGGGGTTCTTTGAGTGATTAATAAAATGTTGAATGTCACAGGGCCCAGGACATACTTACTTACTTACTTACTTACTTATTTATTTATAGTTTTTTTTGCTGTCTATAGATTCAATGTTGGACCAAACTTCATCTTTTTGATCACTGTAGTGATTAAAGAGTTTACTTTTTTAAACAAATTGCTACTTGAAGATTCTTAACTCACAGACCCATAAGTTTAGTTGTATTTACTGGGTGAGCCTTTTTTCAGTTCATTAAGAAAGAAAATTACATGTCTAAGGTTTTGTAAGAATTTTCTTTTTGGAATGCACAACAAAATGGTGATTACAGTGTACAAGTTTTAAACAGGGCTCAATATGCCACAAATCAGTGGTGGGTTCCACTTACCTTTGCTACTGATTCGCAACTGTGACCGCGTGCGCGCAGCGCTTCTGCACATGCACAGAACCTTCTGCACATGTGCAGACCGTCCGTGATGATGTCCGGATGGGTGGGTGGAGCCTCCTGCCACTTCCACTACCAGTTCACGGGAACCAGGGCAAACCAGTAGAAACCCACCACTGCCCCAAATGTTCCACTAAATTCCAATATAATAAAAAAGAAAGAACTTCTTTGCATCCTTTTTTTTTTTGCATTACACGATTCTATCATTTCAGTTCTGAAGATATTAGTTTATGTGAATCTTTCCCATTTTTTCCTGGATCTTCCATAAACAACTTCAAATGTTGTTGACCATTGTTTTTCAAAAAATAGTTGGAAAAAAAAGTGCACTAAACTCAGAAGTTTAGTGAGTTTATACAAGTTGTATGGATAACTATATCCTCTGTTATCTTTTATGTGGTAGAAGAAAGAGAAGAGTACCAAGTTGGCAAGAAGATAGAATTAACTCTGCAAACTAGGGACCAATCCTAAAGCTATAAATGTTTATTTAGCTTGACCAAAACACAGTCCTTATTTTCCTGGAATTTTAAGGTCTTCTGTTTATCATTTGTAGAAAAACAAAAAATGCACTTAAGAGCTCTAAAAAGCATTTTTCAGTTCTTTTCTCAAGTAAAGAAAAAAAAACATAAAGCTTTTAACGTTAATATTTTAAATGAATTTGGTTAGGCTGTTTAACAATTGTGGAGTTCGTTTTCACAGCCACGCATAGATTTCTTGTTGCCTGTTGGCATAAATAGTTAATGTTTCCAAACCTAGAAAGTAATATTTCAGTTTTCAAAATAAGAGCATGAGGTTCAGTGCATTTTAAATACAAAACCACAAAAGAATAATAGTAAAGCACCCTGAAGAGCACCATCTGATCTACCAATAAAGAAAAAATGCAGAACCCCTGTTGTTTGTATGATGAAATTGGGGCCTGGCTATGCATAGTAGGAGAATGTAATCAGCACAGTAAAGGAAGGCCTGACTTCCATGTAATGACAAAATTTTCCACACAGAATCTATAGGCACATGAGAAGAAACATACAGAAGAAACCTGCTTCTGTGGTTTCTATATAGAATGAAATTCTTGGAGACTTTAAAGTTATATCTCTCTTTATGGGATGCTATTTAATAACGGAAAAGGAAAAAGGATATTAAAAAAACAAAGGATCAAATGCATTTGTGCAATACATTAGCAACAGCCTAGCTATGCCATACCCACTTAACAGCATATTTTCCTGTTGATACCAGATCTTGATTGTAGGTGGTAAACAAGTACCCTGTTTCCCCCAAAATAAGACATCCCCTGATAATAAGCCCAATCAGGCTTTTGAGTGCATGGCAATAAGGCCAAGCACTTATTTCAGGGTTCAAAAAAATATAAAACAGGGCCTTATTTTCGGGGAAACACGGTATGTGGGGAAGTGGGTTTGGAATTGGCAGCCCTTGTCTGAATGCCGCAGGCAGACTGATTCATCTCTTCTTCTATAAGTCTGGAGGTTTTAATAGGCCTCTCTCATGCTCTCTTCTCAGATCTTCCCAAAGAACATGTGTGTAGTCAATACAGAATGAAAATTACAGATCTGAAAGGAAAAAAAAATCAACATCATCATCTTCATGCTGAATTTATACATGTGTTATTGTGTTTGACAGATGCCTACTCTTGCCCATGAATTAATCATATACAATGCAGCTTTCTTTTCAGATGCCCATGTCTACTAACCTGAGATTGGTTTTATAGGCTTTGTGTTGCATCTCTTATTGTAGTTCTTGCTGTGAAGCTCAACGTTTCCTTTCCAGGGATTCCCATTCCAATCATTAAATGGGCTCCTAGTCAGTGCACAGAAGAAGGTAAAGAGACCAAGGAAGAACCTAAAAGTATCAAATGCAGAAAGTAACCTGGCAGGTTATAGAAATGGTTCGTTATATATTAATGTATAAAAGTAAAAAGTTGAGGCTGTAATGTTTTTATCTTGTACTGTACTAAAAAGAGTTGGAAGTCAACACCTTTTTCTTTCTTCCCTTGTACCTCATATTTTCTTTCTCCCTTTCTTTTTTCTTCCCTTAATTTCCTATTTTTATTTTTCTTTGTATTTTATACATTGATAAAACAATATATGTATATAGCAGGTGAGACTTTTTGCTAGGAAAAGCAGATGAATGCTTTAGGATAAAGAAGTTGTCTTTAATTTGAAAAAAATGCACGGCATTTTTCTGAGGGGAATTTAAAATAGATTACAAACATATAAGATCCTATCCCTAACCCTAATATCTGAGATTCCGAAGTCCTTGATTCTTTTGACTTTCCAGAAGCTTGTCAAGATCTGGCTTTCCCCCCTCTAGGGTGAGGATGTTAGGAGGATCCCTATATACAGGTACAACCATTACAACCTTTGAGTTACAACCGTTCATTTAGTGACCATTGAAAGTTACAATGTCACTGAAAAAATTGACATGACCATTTTTCACATTTATGACTGTTGCAACATACTCATGGTCACATGATCAAAATTCAGATTATTTTTAACTTGGTTATGGTGTTTGACATTGGTTGTTAGTCACCCACAGTTAAGATAGGTGATCATATAAATTTTATAAATAAAATGAAATAAATAAATAGCAACATGTGTTTGTATATTTGTTATTTATATAGTTTATGTTTATTTGATAAAAATAAATCCGGCAGGTTTAAATAAAACATTTAGGATTCAAAGGAGAATATATTTTATTGTGTGTGCCCACCAAAAAAAGAAGGAAAATGTTTAAAAGTAATGTGCATGATACAGAATGAGGGCTACCAGGAAGGATGGAGACAATCAAGTGTTCATCCTAATAATGCTGAAGCTGTTGTGGGTGCTTTTAAAGCAAGGGTGTCAAACTCACCGCATCACATTGATGTCATGACGTATCACAACGTTTTTTCCTTTCGTGGAGCTGGAGTGGGTGTGGCCTGCGCATGACGCATCTGGCACATGGGCCATCAGTTTTACACCTCTGTAAAGTATCACTCTTTGTATTATGCAATGTAAAATTATTTACTTGGTAAATATTAAGCATAGCCAAAGTCTGCAAAATTCATGGAAACTTCTATAACTGGAAAAAACCATCATAAGCGTTTCCAACCAGGAATCACATACAACTAAGATATTCTGTTTCACAAGGTCAATTCAAAAGTCTCCTTCCTCTTTCTCTTCCACAGACAGTTGCAAAGAAAAACCCACAAAAGCACAGTTGAAAATTCAGAGATTACCCCCTTCTCTTCTCTTTTCCTCTTCCTTTTTTTCTTGTTTAAGTAAACCACTTTTTAAAAATATGTTTTCTAAATTAGACAAACTACAGTTTGTACAAAATGTATGTTCCTTCAAAACACAGGATCCATTGATTTACCATACTTTTCGGAGTATAAGACACACTTTTTTCCATTCGAAAAGAGGGTGGAAATGTTGGTGTGTCTTATACACCAAATACAGCCATTTTTGGCCTCCCGAAACCCCGCCCCGTGTGTCCTGTTTTTGCCAAAAACAGGCCTGTTTTTCGCAAAAACAGGGCACACGGAGGGTTTGGGAGGCCTGCAGAATGCTCCTGGGGGCTGGGGAGGGCAAAAATGCGATGCATGGAGGGGGTTGGGAGGCCAATAATGGGCCCATTTTTTGCAAAAATGGGGGTGTTTTTTCCCTCCCCAGCCCCCAGGAGCACTCTGCAGGCCTCCCAAATCCTCTGCATGCCCTGTTTTTTGTGAAAAACGGGCCCAATTTTTGCAAAAACGGGACGTGCAGAGGGTTTGGGAGGCCTGCAGAGTGCTCCTGGGGGCCAGGGAGGGCAAAAACTCCCCCCCCATTTACCTCTTCCAAATCTTGGTGCGTCTTATAGTCCAAAAAATACAGTATTTGTCAAACTTGTCTGTTTCCAAAAATTCAATCATTCTCATTGGTTAGTAGTAAAAAGAACAAAAATAATAATCACCTAATCCTGCCAAGAGTGACTACTACTTTACTCCCTGAAGACATTCTGATTTCTGAAACAACTCAATCTTAAATAGTCTTACAAAATCATCAAGGTAGAGTAGGTGCCCGACTGGTCTCAGGAGGCAGACTGTTTCCTCTGACAGGATCAAAACTTGAAAATGAGGGATTAGCCGTATCTTAATCTGTTAGGAGTATGCTGGATGGATCAATTCCATTTGAAAGAGGCAGTCCTGAACTGATTTGTGTATTTGTTGAAGGAAAAGAATTAGAATATGGAGAGGGAATAGAGACACTATATCTTTCATAGTCTCCTAAACCATTATGGATGATCTTTAACCATGAAATGGATAATATCCTGAACCAAAATGTGGAGGATGTTATATTTAAACTATTTTTGTACAATATTTTATAATTATTTTTATTCTTTTTATTTTGCTACAACATGAAGGTTATGGTCACACATAACAAATACCAAGGCATGAATTTTGATTAACAGATCACATTAGGCTAGTTTGCATAAAATGCTAAGCCATTCAACATCACATTAAATAAGAAACAAACAGCTTGTATTAAAGTTTGTTAAAGCATAGATATGCCAGAACATGGTATTTTAAAATAGATTCTGTGAGCAAACTAAACCTTTCTACTTGTGTGTTCTTAGACTGAACAATTTGTTATTTATCTGTGGAAAATTTAGGATATAAATCGATTGTGGAAGGTATGTTGCATATTTTTTTTCTTTTTAGAAGCTTGCTATAGGTCAGGATGCTCTCCCCCCCCCTTTTTAAAAAAAAAATTACTTGATTAACTTGGCGTGAATTAATTTCATGCAGGCATTTCTTACTAAAGCAATTCAGTTCCAAGACACTTCCCAATTATGGGTAAAAGGTAGAAAGGCTCCCTTCTGCTGGCTGTGGAATTCTGGTAGTTGAAGTCCACATCTAAAGTTACTAAGGTTGAGAACTACCATTGTAACAGGTTATGTTTCTTTATATTAAGAGGCTGATAAACTCAATTAAAAATCCAACAATATTATATCGTCAGGCATTCTTTTTCCCCCTCTGCTGTAGAATCATTGTCGCAATCTGGATAATTTGTAAGAAGATCTCCACTGTCTTTGGATTCTTAACGGCATTAGCAATAAAATTGTGTTATGTGATTCATAAGCATTTTTTCTATACCAGAGGGGTGATAAAAATGATTAGCAAGAGCTTAGAATCAGACTTGTTATGAATGCTTCAACCAAATATCTTGCTTTGTTACATAACAATGTGGTAATTACATGAACAGATGATTCTGATTGACTCTTTGGGGCATTGAAGCAGACATTAAATAAAATGGTGGTTGCACCGCACATTTGCTCTGTGATTTTATGTGTAGCTATCTTCAGCTGAAACATCTGCTATAATGAACTTGACATTTGCACTAATGGCAGCATCAGTTTACTTAATGTCCTGCATTAAATTTGCTTCCCCAAAGAGTTGTCCTTTTATCAAAGACGAGGGCGAATTTGCTTCCTTTTTTTTTTTAACCAAAACGCATATTGCTTCATGTGGAACTAAGAACAGAAGAGTTTTGTGTTGCCAACACCATGTTCCATATTCCAGAGTAAAATGTGCACATATTAAATTTTGTGCCAGGACCCTAAAGTAACAAATTTAGATTGTAGCAGTGCATGAAAGCAGTTGATAAAGACATGCTCAAATACTCTGATGTCCTTGATTGATTTTCATTTTCTAACGAAAACTGGAAAATAGGATAACATCATTAACTTAAAAGACAATGACGCTCTCACTCAACATGAGTTGCTCCAGTTTAAACCATTGGGGATCATTCTTTGACATTATAAAGCTAGGCCGAAGCACTGCTTAAAAACAGTTTTTAAACCTCCCTTTATTATTATTTTTATAATCAACTTAAGGTAGTTAACATACTTAATACTCTTTCCTTCCCCTATTTTCCCTACAACAATGCTGGGAAATGATTTGGGCTGAGAGAAAGTGACTGGCCCAAAGTCACCCAGTTCACTTTCATATTAAGGTAGGACTAGAACTTACAGTCTCCTGATTTGAGGTCTCATTGATTTCAGTGGAGATGTATTAACTGTTGGAAATAAATAAAGCATATCCAGAGGCAGGGTGCTTCTAAAGATTTGGAATTCTGCTATAATGTATGATCAGGATGTTTTGGCTAGATTGTACTCTTTGTTCATTATTGTAAAACAAATTGTTTGCCTTCTCCTTGTATAGATTATTGCCCATTGCCAATTGGACTATCATTTCTAAAATACCAAGGCTGTACACAAATGTGAAGGGCACCATACTGAGGAAGATTACTGTAGACATTACTGCTAGATTTTAGAAGCCATCCCATTCAGTATCCAAATAAAAGATTTTCACTATGAAGATGAACTTTTACAATCTTTGCAAAACACAATTAATTTCATTTTACAAAGAATGAAGAGACTTGGAAAGATGCAAATAGAACATTAATGCTCGAGGCAGGACAGGATTTAACTTTGACAAAAAAACAATAGAACAATATCACTACTTAATAATGATTTTACATTATTCAGAAGTATCCAGATAGACTGAAATTTATTTTACAAGAATTTATTTATAAAGAGCTATGTAGGTTTTTGCCCAAAAGATAGCTACAAAATTATTGATTGATTGGTTGACTGATTGATCGATCAAATTTATATGGTTGCCTATTTCATGGAAAGTAACTCTTATGTTAGAACTGTGCTGCATATTTTAAAATATTTTAAACAGCATAATGAAAATAATTGCATTACTTGTTTTAGGATCCAGATAAAGTTTTCAATCATTTGAACTGGACTTTCTGTTTAAAAATTTATTTAAAATTTCATGAAATATGGACTTTGGAAAGAATTGTTTTTAATGTGGATAAAATTGATATATACTTCACAGAAGGCACAAGTAATTAATAATGGAGATTTAATTAAGCCACCTGAGATACAAAAAAGGAACAAGACAAGGTTGTCTATTGTCTCTTCTGTTTATTTTATATTTAGAAATATTGAATAGAGACGTAAGAGAAGTTGAGAGGATTAAAACATTAAAAAAGAGACTTTTGCAGATTATTTGGTTTTAAAGATTATAGTTTCCTTTAAACAGAATTGAAGCATTAATGGTAAAATTGAAAGAATTTAATGCAATTGCAAGTTTTAAGATAACAACAGAATACAAAGATGTTGACAAAAGTATGAATGTATAAGATCAAATAGAATTGATGACTAAAATGGACTTTAAAGTCAAGAAGATTTAAAACCAATATCAATATGACAAATATGAAGTGTATGTTATTTCAAAATAATTATGTTAAGACTTGGAATGAATTAAAAGAAAAGCTACAATAAGATGGGAGAAAACACAGTTGTTATTGTTGTGGTGAATTTCTGTGTTTAAGTTGAATGTTTTGTCTAGAATTTTCTTTTTGTTTCAGACCATATTTGCTTTGACATCTGATGTACCAATTAAACAATGGCAGAAAGATACTGTATATCTAAATTTGTGTGGCAGCGAAAAAACATGAATTACATGTAAGGTGCTACAAGATGTAAAAGAAAGAAGAGGATTTGGTTCTCTTGATTAGAAATTTTGTAGCTAGCTAGTTAGTTTGGATGAAATAATGGATGTTGTTGAGAAACAAAAGACTTTTGAAATTAGAAAAGCATGACTTGAGATTTGGGTGGCATGGATATTTATGGTATGATAAAGCTAAAGAAATGTACAGTTTAGAAGTCATTTTTTATACATCAATACTGAAAATATGGAACACATACTAGATTGGGTCTTAAAATATCTTCCTGTTTCTCTGCAGAAGAAGCATTTTATACACGAGAAATAATAGGTGAACACAAATGCTTAACTTATTGTGAGATACTGGAATTTTGTGACTGGGAACCCAAAATAAAATAAAGAGAACAACTAATGTCTTAAAGAGTCTTAAAGAATTTTTTTTTACAAAATGAGGTATTATTGCTATGTAACTACCAAAATGTAAGGAATGTTATAACCATAAAGTAAGAACTTACCGGTAATTTTCATTTATGCTTATAACTGCTGTAAAAAAAATCGGAAATAAATTCTTTTTCTTTTTTCTGCAGGTTTGCCTTTTTTCTTTTCTTACTTTCTTTTTTCTTCTCTCCTCATTCTAAAATTTAGTGACTGTTAATTTTCATCTTTCATCTTAAAATTTTAATATACAGCTCTCATTCTCTCCCCCCCTCTCTCTAGCTAATTAAAGATTTTGAAGCGCATAATATAGAGATGGCAGAGGAGCTTACCTGCTAAATCAGTATGTTTATTTGAATCATACATAAATCTGTGAGTGAACTAAAACATTGACAGAAAAATGTTCACTTTTTCAGGCCACTGAACCAAATCATATAAGAGTAAAGGTCTGAAGCAGAGTGTTGCATATAAAATTATAGCCAGATTTCTCATTTTGCTTCATAGTTTCATCAGGTCTGAGTAATGCAATGCAGAAAACCATAAAATGCTGCAACATAACAAGATGTGATGAGGCAAGAGGGAAAAAAAATAAGATTTTCACTGTGACATCAGTTTGATTGCTTGGAAAGTGCAGAGAGATTTGTAATTGTGGGAAACAATATGGTCAACCTTGTATAGGTTAGTAAATATATATTTTAGCTCAAATAACATTTTCTCAAATCAAAATTTTATCCAGTTGGAATATGATTATTTAGCCGGCATGGATTTATGCTAATGTCTGCATACACATTTAAACTAAATGCAGTCACTCAGATTTATCGGTTATTGATTATGCCATAAAGCAAAAACTCATGGACAATTCCTGTCCCCACGCCCATTATAAAATACTTCCCTCTTTATAGATCAGCAGTTACTCCCTTTTGGAATGAAGGAAAGTCAATCAGAAAGACAATCAATTCTT
Source organism: Pantherophis guttatus (assembly GCF_059756535.1). Classification (NCBI taxonomy): domain Eukaryota; kingdom Metazoa; phylum Chordata; class Lepidosauria; order Squamata; family Colubridae; genus Pantherophis; species Pantherophis guttatus. The sequence goes on along the minus strand of NC_142063.1, from coordinate 270,435,267 downwards.
CTTTATAAAGAATATTCTTTAGACTGTTAAAACTTGTTGGAACTATATCATAGGCTATCTGTGTTTATCTCAGTTTTCTTTGAGATTTCAATATTTGAATCATAGTTTATCATTTCCAGTAAAAGTCTTTGGAGAGGGGCGGCATACAAATTGAATTAATAAAATAATAATAAATTAATAAATTAATATATCTATTTGGGGTTATAAACCTACAGTTAGTTAATAAGCCGCATAATTGGAATCTAGCATGTCTACACATATATACATAAACTATGATGATTGTGCCATGCTTATTAGTGGAGATTATGACTACATTATATTATATTTGCATATCACTAAATCAGGCTGATTTACAGTAGTTTACAAGCAGATGAACAAAATAAGCTAACATTTTTTTTTTTTTTAAATTTGATTTATATGCCGCCCTTCTCCGGAGACTCAGGGCGGCTTACATTAGAGAGATAAAATCAGATAAAACAATGATCAATGTAACTATAGTAACACAATAAACATAGATAGCAGATGCATAGTATCAATAATTATATCTTGGAGGTCATCTGGAAAAGTTCTATTTGGATGTTTTTCTAGAATGAAGTTGATCTTATTGCATGTTCAAAATTATGTTCTTACACCCTGGTAATGTTTCAATCTAGATTAGGAGACTAAGAAAATAGAACTTTTAATGTTGAAATGGGAACAAGTTCAATGAAATTAGACTTAAGAATTTAAAGGAGTATTGGTGGTGGTGATCAGATGAGCAAATGGATAAACTGCAGAAATCATGATTAATGTTTTAAAACCTCTAATGGTTTTGGGAATTCACCTGGAAAGTAGACATACTCCAAGTTTGTATTGGAATGAGAAGAGTTTGTCTTGAATTGTGTCATTCAAAATAGTTCATCTCATATTAATGTTGAGACTCTGTCAATTGTTTACCTCTTCCTTTCTCCTTCCTGTTAAAAATTGGATATAATGTTCTTAATTAATAAATAAACACATATGTCCACTGACTATTTCGTATTACAGAGATACATTTTCATTTCCTTTCAAAGAGCAGGAACTGCGATTTATTGATATACATTATTATGGTTGCTTGCTCAGTTAGCCAGATTTGGCATTTTTTCCACCTATTGAGTCGTTCCCAAGGACCTGACATAGGCAGATGTTTTCTGATGGTGTTACATGTATTGTCACAGGATTATATGATTATTTTAAGCAAATTATCTATTAGTAACAGCATTTCCACAGAAAATGTAAACTCTGTTTTGAACTAGTGTTATCCTTTTGTCGGTGTTTGTTTGTGGGTAGTTAGCCAATAAAAGTGTTAACTTTTGAGTTGGCTAAAGAAAACAGTGCAGTTACATTTTCTCATTATATTCAGTTGCATATTTGATTGAAAGTTCTAAGACATCAGAGAAAATATTAAAGAAGAGAATACCAGAAGAGAAACCCAAGCAAAAGAAATCAATTTCATTAATGGCTCTCTTCCTTTTTTATTACTCTCAGTGTTCAGTTTTTAAAATTGAACAATGAACACTGTAAAAATGAAAGACAACCAAGTGTACTTAACTGATTAAAAAGATACCAATCAATTATTGTCAGTATGTCCCTAAATCTGCAACAGAAGTCAAAGTATGAAGAACAATGTATTATGAAAAGTTGAGTAATCCTCGGGAGTTTTATGACCTTCCAAAGCATTTTTTCCCCAAAAAAACAAGATTTGGCAGATTACATTTCTTTCTTTCTTTTTTCCTAATGTGAACTGAAGTTTGCTCTCTGCAAAGGTGATGTGCTTGCATATTTTGACCCCGATAAATTAGTACATTTAGAGTCACTTTTTTTTTTAGTTGTAATTTTAGATCTTAGTTTAACCAACATAAAAAAATGGCAGGGGTGCACAGAACAAGCATTATTTTCATTGCTGTGATTTAATAGTGCAATCTAGTTTCCTACACATGGAAATGTGAGGATATCACTATTTTCCAAATATTCTTTCCAATGCTTTGGAAACATTTTCTTTTCTGGTCTATTAATCATTGAGAAATACATATTCAAAATTAAAAATCTGTATATATATATATATTACAAAAGATGTATGAGTTAATTTATGTCTTTCCACTGTCTTCATGACAATAAGAATTGCTTTATTCAGTATAACATATTTTGCATATTGAATACTTAATAGTTACCATATTTTTCGGTGTATAAGATACACTTCCCCCCCAAAAAAGTGGGTGGAAATGTCTGTGCGTCTTATACAGTGAATGTTGCTGAAGCCCGCCCACCCGCCAGCCTCTACCTTTCGGCCTCTTGCAGCAACAGCAAACAGCCTGGTCAGTTTCAGCACAGCCTGATTTAGCACAAGCAGCTGATTGGCGGTTGGATCGGCCTCCTGGAATACCACCTATCAGCTGTTCCAGGCAGTGATCCCCACCACCTGGAACGGGCTAAAAATGGGATGTGCTGAAAATGGGGTGTGCAGAGGCCAAAAATGGGGCGCACAGAAAATGAAAACCCAAAGGCAAACATTTCCCTTATTTAATACACAAAGTTTTTTTTTGCTAAAACCCACCCAGTGTTATGAAACACTGAAATCTTTCCAAACTAAAGATCCTTCATTTTCAAAATATTCATTAAATTTGTGATATGAATTAATCTTCCTTTGTCAGGTTTCATTTTTTCCCCAGGATGATGGAAGTAGGCGCAGATGTTTTGGAAAGTAAAGTAAAGTAAAATAAAATATAGCAATCAAAAAATATTGCTTACAGCAAAGGAAACACCAGCAATTGAAAATATTGCTTACAGCAAAGGAAATACCAGTAGAAGTGTTAAAATCTTGCAGCATAACACAGTCAAAGTTTGGTGTCTATTTTGTAAGCAGATATGGAAAAAAAAACAGCAATAGTCTGGAAAAAAACAATA